>NC_044288.2:19709743-20334743 GCF_004027225.2 Strigops habroptila
CATTTAATACGGCCCGGCAGCTACCTTGGCTGGAGCGCTGAAGAGCGGGGAAGTCCCCCACTGAGCACCGCAGCATCCACCTGCCGCTGAAGCGGGGCCAGGTCTCCCCCCACTCCCGCATCCCCCGGGGCTCGTCCCGCCGGCGAGGAGCCGCTCACGCCCTGCCCCGGCAGCGCGGCCAAATCGTGCTGCCCCTTCCACCCCACTGTTACTGCTTCTAAACACCCCGCTGTGCCTTGGAGACCAAGTAAGTATCTGCTTGGGGTTTGCTTCTAGAAGGAAAAAAAAAAAAAATACATAGAGAAAAGGCAAGACATATTTTCACCACCTTCTCCCCTTTGTAACAATTGGAATTACACAGAGGGAGAAAATACACTTTTCCAGATGAAGCAGACAAGATTTAGTGCATGTGGCAAACCTAAAATGTCTCATTTCTGTATTCAAAAGAATAAAAAACCAACCCCAAACCACTAAGTTAAAGAACGTTTAAGCATCAGTTAAAATTAAAGCCCCCCCCCCATTTTGCAGCTTTCTGTTCCATGGCTGATGGTACAGAGCCACTCTCCCTGTTCACCAGTGGAGGTTTCTGTTCTCACACAGCTAGTCTGCCTCACTGCCAAACCTCTTGAAATATAGCCCTGAAAGGAAGATAGCGGCTATTGTGTGCAGTGAATCATTTTACCTTAGATCTATGATAAAGACTTTTTCTTTTTTTCTTCTGCAATCATAGGATAAGAACAGAAGGGTTTGAGGTAAAACACTAATTCTGTAGTGTGGAAACTCACCTGCAAGTGCCAGCTTGGGACTTCATCTGACTCCTATTTTCCAAGCTGTTTCTGAGTCTGTGCTATTAATTACCATTATACCACAGAAGTGTTTCCCTCATCATGTCTGAAGATGAACCAGGTATCAACAAGAACCTGAGGCTGACGGCTAGTTCAGTGCTGGACTGACAAGAGTTTTTGATTTACGTATCAACATAAAATCAGAAGCAGAAAACTTCTCTATGGAGAAGGAATGTTAGAATAGTACACCGAAAGAATTCAAGTGATGCCAGTACATTTAGTATTTGTTCTCAGCTCTGGTGTATGCACTAATAATCAGGGAACACTTGCTCTAGGCCCAGAGTACCACTGTGCCATGTGTAGGGAAACCTACTTTCAGTCTGGCTAGTCCAACAAAAAGGAATGGAACATATCTCAAAGAAATTAGATACATATGAATATCATGGCATGTTATGCATGGAAAATTAATGTATATCCTTGAGTTTTGGAAGTGTAAAGGCTTTATTGAGCCATGCTTGGGATGATCTGCATAACTCTTTATTTTTGCTGTCCTTAAGTGCACCACTGTCTAAATGGGTCTGTACAGTAACACTTCCTTGCCACTATTCTCTGTGTGCCCAAAGAAATCTATGTGACAGGGACATCATTACTATATATTGACAGAGAGTACAAAGCCATACAAGACTTGTCCTTTTGCAAATGGATTCACGCTTTGCTCCGCACTCTTGACAGTACCACTTTTTCTCTGACCACAGGTTTTGGTCTATCTCTGTCATTCAAAATTTCTCAGCACCTTCAAAATCTCCCATTTATTTTGAGCAACCTTTCAAAGAAATCATTCCCCTTTTTTTCTCACTTGTGTCTGTGTGTTTGATTGAAAAGGAGAGGCAATAACTGGTGTGAACATCAGCACTGACAACTGCAGAACTGTTCACGTAATATGTTTAAGGATTGCTATCTAAGATTTTGGGTGTCTTACAAGGGGGAAACAACCTGGTTCGCAGCTGGATATGATACTTCTAGCTCCAAAAATATCTCAATTGGATTGCAAGTTCTGTAATCTTGCAGAGAAGCCAGCAAAGATGGTCATATTGTAAATGCCAAATGCAGGTTATATTTATTCTTAGCTTTCAAGTTTGAGGAGTGCAAAAGTATCCCCCCCCCCCCCCAATTGAAATACTCTAAATTAATGGCCCACGGTCCTTGCTGACCAGCATGTGACACTATGCAAAAAATGGGCTATAAGCAACACCGTACTTTGCTTGTCTTGTCAACCCTTGACTGTACCAGTATATTCCTGTCACCACAAAGAGTATCGCAGGCCATGTACTGGGAACTGCTCTAAAGTGGTTTTCAAACAGTTTGTTGTAAATTTATAGATAATGCAAAATAAGCTTTCAGATAGAGTAAAAATATCAAGATAGTTTCTCAAGTGATCCAGTCACTCTAAGTCGATTGAGACAGAAGAGATGCTGATTTATGCTAGCCCAAGAACAGTAGTCCTGTATCACAAGTAATGTGAGTAACAATGGCAAGATCTTACTTAATATTTTCTTTTACTGCACCTTGACAAGCTGATATGAATAGAGTTCTATGAAAGTGATGCTTCCTGAGGTTTTGATCATTTGGGTAAGATGCAGTAGTATGGGAAACAGTCAGATGAGAGTTGTTTCCATGTGTCAGATAAGATTTTATTCTCTAACTTATAGGAGAATGTTAGTAATAATTTATTTTGATACATGATTTCTAATTCCAACACCTGTAAAGCTAGAAATTCCTTGCAGACATTTCCTGAACAAAGTTTCAATATACTTTATTTTGGTTTTAGTTGTCATTTTAGGTTTTCAGACTTAGTATGTCACAGCCCATACACCACACACCATCCCATTAGCAATAAGTCTGTCAGCATAAAGATCCCTGTTACGTCACTAACAGAAAAACTATTATTCATGCAGGTGTTACCTTGATTCTGCTTTTCATGGGCAATGGAATTCATGTTTGCATAGTGACAATCATCTGGGATTTAGGTTCATATTAGCTTCAACTAAAAAAAAACCCAAGGTGGTAAATTACAAAAGCAATAGTCTATGACCGCCAATTATACTGCTTTTGGCCCTTAAAAAATATGAAGTGATCAGTATTGTCCAGAACTGAGTCTGATAAGTTGATTAGGAAACAAGTACCACTCGATATAGCATGAATTTCACTTAATTGCAAGAGAAGAGCAAATGGGAGGGACAAGTAATAGTCTTTAATTGGTTTGCATCCTTATGTAGGGCTTTACTTGCTGGAGCTCTTATTTGTTCATTCTATGACTCTCTTTGTGACATCCCCACAGGGTTAAAGACACTATAGATAAGAACTTACTGGGGATCATGACCTAGGCTGTACTTCCTGAGTTGAAGACCTGCTATGTAGCTTGGGATCAATGGATCTTAGATGTATATTGAGGAAAGTCTTTTAATGTGAAATTGAATTACAGATTAAAAAAACCTGGAAGTAAAAGGTTGTGCAAGACATCCACAAGTGCTTTGATTGCAGACAATTGTTAGCAACTCAGTGGGGACTGGAGTGAAATACAAAATGTCTGGCACGCAGAATTATGAAATCTACAGTCCTCTTATCAAATCATGAAAGCACCACAAAAAGCCCTATTTCCTTCAAAGTGCTGGAATAAATTAGTTTAACAGCTATATAGACAGCGATTTTTGAATTTCTCAATTTTAGCTATATTGGCTCTTAGATAGCTGGGAAATATCTACACTATATGCATCCTTTGATAAGAAAGCTGAGCAGGGCAGGGCACAAGGAGTGATTGCATAGGGTAGGGATAGTAAAACACTTAAAAGACAGCACAAAACGTACACCAAGATTATATCACTCTGTGTCTAAATCTCTTCCATGCTGTTTGTGTAAAATTCAGCCCTGAAAGCAGATTGCAGAAAACTGTTATTAAATTAATGGAGTGGCATTTGTCTGCATCAATTGATTGCAGGATTTGGTCTTTCATTCTAAGCTCTCTTGGACAGAGAGTTGGTTTTCTGAATTTTTTATATTGGGTAATACATTCCAGAATACTACTATAAACAATATGTGAGGGTTCTAAGACTGTTTGGAAGCTTTTGATGAAAAATGAAAATCATTTTCTTTTTAAAGCCATTTAGCTTCAAACATCAGTCTTGGGTCTGGTATAACTGTATGCAAGTTTTAAGACTAAAATTGAAATCTGTGTAGTTTTTGCTGGATTTTGCTTAACTAGAAGGACCTCACTGCTTCAGAAAACCCCTCCTCATATTAACCACCAAGTTGACCATGTGAGGGGACAACCATAGGGGAAAAAAAGAAATAGGAAGAGACAGGAAAATTAAAAAAGTAAATTAACAGGGCATATGAACAAGTAGTGAAGAGGGAAAGAAGAAAGACTACTGAAGGCAAGTGTTATGCCATAGCACATGAAGTTTGAAGGGAGAAGAGCTGTTTATTTAGCAGGGACTAAATAAATAAATAAATAAATAAATATTGCTCCTTTAAACTAACATGTAAAATATGAAACAGTCCTCCTATCTCAGAAATCAAAGACAGTTCCTACATCAGTTCTTTAGACAAAGGGAGATTACTGAAAAGTGATGACTGAGACTCCTGACTTGTGGGATAGCAACTATGAAACATGTTTTGATCCAGATGAAATATTTTGAGACTTAAAATTTATTTTTCTTGTAAATCAGGATACTTCACAGGATGTTTTTAACACCATTTGTAGCTGTAAAATATATTTTCACATGAAAAATCTTAATAAAAGTAAACAAAAGCCAAAGAAACCAACTGTGATGAGTGTACAACAGCCAAAGTATTATCAGTGGATTCTATTTCAATAATGCAAGATATTTTACATATTTATTTTAAAAATATACCAGCATTAAACAAAGCACTTTCTAACCCAGACAAGTTCCTTACATCTTCTGGTAAACAATCATCCGGGTTAAAAACTTCAAGGAAGAAAGAGTTCAAGGAGAAGTGCTATCAATGGATATAAGCAACACTAAGTGCTTTTCAAGCAGGCTTTTTTTTTTTTTGTAAGAACTAGGAGAATACAAGTTTGTATCTTACTGTAAAACAGATTAAATCTGTCCTTTTGTTGGTGTGCTAGAAAGAGAGATGAAACTGCTTTCTGCAAACATATAGCACTATTACTACAAGCCTTCTTGGAGAACAAACGGAAAACACACAGTGCTCTTCATCGTCATTCACCTTGTGTGCCCACCCCAAATGTGCTTGTGCCAATATTCCTATTGTTTCCTTGCTATCCTAAAGCCTCAACTAATGCTAGTGAGAAGCTGGGCCTGTTTAGTCTAGAGAAGAGAAGACTGAGAGGCTCACTAATGCATATCAATATCTCAAAGGTGGGTGCCAAGAGGATGGTGCCAACTCTTTTCAGTGGTGCCCAGTGACAGGACAAGAAGCAATGGCCATAAACCAAAACACGAGAAGTTTCACCTCAGCATGAGGAAGAACTTCGTTATGTTGAGGGTGGCAGAGCACTGGAAGAGGCTGCCCAGGGGGTTTATGGGGTCTCCCTCTCTGGAGACATTCAAAGCCCACCTGAGCATGACCCTGTGTAACCTGCTTTTGGTGGCCCTGTCTTGGCAAGGGGTTTGACTAGATAATCTCTAGAGGTCCCTTCCAGCCCTAACAATTCTGTCATCCTGTGGGATGTCCCACAGTGCTGCAGTAAGCGTAAATAATGTTTTGTAACACATTTTGCACCCAACCGATGCTTTCTAACCTTGTGCATACAGGCCAAAAGTTACATGGAATCAATACTCGCTTTACATGTGATCTGCTTCTACTTACAGATGCTAGAAGATGGAAATTTCACAATCATGATTTTGCTCAGCAGCAATTACTAAGTCTGAATGGAGTAGTTTTGCCAGCTTGAGTGCTTTTATAGAGCTGCATTACCCTTTACAGAAGGGGTATTATTACCCAAAGGGTATGCGTGGAAATGGACTCAAGGCCAGTGAAGACGGCAAGGCACTTGTCCAGCAAATGCAAAAACACTGCTTCTGCTTTTCATAGAGAGCACTTGAAGAAGCAACTTCCACTTTATGGGTATTTATGCATCAAAGCACATTTGAAGCTCCTGAAGCACACCTGAAACAGGTAAGAACAGATGAGTAAATGAACCACAAAAGTGGAATTTGAAGACAGAAAATAACATTAACTTCATATGGAGTAAACTGTTGCACATCAGTCCTAGAGGAAATTATAATAATCCTGAGAAAACAATTCAGAATGCCACTACAGGGTTAAAAAAAAAAACAACCAAACAAACAAAAAAACCAAACCACCCAAATCAACAATAAAACTAGCGGTGGAATAATCCCTCTCAGGAAGCTATATACAGAACAGAACTTAGTAATAACTGTCAGTATTTATCACTTTGCATCCAAGGATCTCTCTAAAATACCTCAACATTTCTGCGGATAGTTATCTTTCATTCTCTCCTCCCACCCTGTTTTGTGCTCATACTTTGTAATTTACAAACAGCTATGGGCTGGAAGAGATTTCATTTATGCAAATAAGTAAGTTTCTACAACATTATTACACCAATTTCACAGATGAGATAGTCGAAGCACACACTGGCTAAGCACTCAAGCCAATTCCTTCTGAAATTAATGGCAAAATCCACATACAGCTCAGCAACAGCAGCATCAAGGCCCATCGTACAAAGCACTAAATGGTAGAAAACTGGAAGAGTGCCCAAGAGTCATGATTATCCATTAACTTCTTACCAATATGGCCTGTACCGCATTTCCAGGGAAATAAAAAAAAAAAACCCAAACCAAACAAAAAAAAAAAAAAAAAAACCAAAAAAACCCCAAAACAAAACAAAAAAACCCAAACCAAAACAAAAAAAACCCCACAAAACAAAAACAAACCCACAACTTTGTAATTTTTGTCTAATGAAGTACTAGATGGAAATTAAAACATCCTCAGGTTCTTCTATTTTTTGAAGCTAGAGCTTCTAAAATACAGGATGCATCTTGCTTTAAGAGAGGTCTAAGTTTGGTACGGGCATGCTCAGTCCTCAAGCAGTGGTAGGGGGAACTCATAGAGGGTGTGAAGTGATAGTAAATTACCATTCTGTATTTGGGTGACCTCTTCCCTAATGTCTGGGGACATAATGTGTCTATCCCTCATATGCCAATGTAAAGTCACTTTAGCAACTAGTATTCTTGATCACTCTTCCAGACATTGACAGTTTGGCGAGATCTTAAATGGCAGTAAAACTGTCTTCAGAGCTGCCTTGAAGAATTGTGAAATAACCAGTCAGACCAAGAGTCTGTCACTGGAAACAGAACAGCAGCTCCAGGTAGTAATACTAATCATGGTATTAGCTTTGTAAGTTTATTCTCACAGGTGAAAAAAGCAGCTAAGTGATAGCCAGATTTGATGTTGTTACACAGTTGACTCAAAGTACAGCTGTGCATTTTATGTCTTACAATGGCAATTTTGGACATCGCATGCCAGTGTAAATCGGAAGTAACTACAAATCTTACATAAATTAAAAAAAAAAATAAATCCCAAAAGAAGAGTTTAAAGTAAGACCTTCTCTGTACATCTTTCTTTATGTATTTATCTTAACTTCAGTTACACCCAGCTGTTTAGCTCACTATGAAATATGAAGTGTGTTCTATATAACTTCCCAAAACAAGACCGATAATCCTAACTCTATATATGAATAACTTGTATGTCCAACATGCCTCAGAGTTCAAGTTCAAAAAGAGCTGGACTTTCTTTCAAATATCTTTTAATTTCTTCAGTTACACTTTATAAATATAGATAATTCACATCACCATAAAGCATCAAGGATCATTTGAATGTGTAAAAAAATTAAGAGTTAAGCACTTTCTTCTCTAGTTTCTTGAAGTTTAAATCCAGTATAATTTTTTTTTTTCTGATTTGACCAGCCTCTTCCCACATTAATCCCTATTAGGACATTTTACACTAAGTAAAAGATACAGATGACACTGTCACAACTTATTGTTGAGGCTATGGTTAAGGGTTATTCTCTTCATGGCAAGGCAGGTATTGCTGTCATTCACTTGCAAGTTTTTTTCTGAACCCATCAGTTTTCTGATGCTGCTGCTTGAGTTCATAGCCCCAAAGGGGAACATGCCATATGCACAGGAGATTTGTCCATTACTGTCACATATAATTCTGCATGAATGACCTTTTTTTCTTCAGGTTATTACAATAATAAAGTTCATTGTGATTCTAATTTATACATCCTCTACAATCAAAGCGATTCTTTCACCATTCCTTCATTTCAGACATTGTTTTGAGGAAAAAAAAATGCAAACAAAACTCATCAGCCACCTTCAATTTCATTCTCCTATTTCATCACCTTCTAGCACTCTCATAATAAATTTATTTGCAACAATAAACTTAGCTCTTGCAAGGAATGCAAGCTCTCCAATGTCATTGCTTTGATTATCCTCATTAGTAACCCTGACTTTCTTTTAAGAAAATGATTTTAAATCCTCATTCCTACAGCCTATACCAGAACAGAAAAAAATGGTGAATAGTATAACAAATCTATTTGAAATAGAAACATTAGTACAATACATAAATAAATACCAAAATCTGCAAACTTAAGAAGATTTAAGATAAGCTTCACAGGGTTTGGGAGAAAGTTTGTACTTCTGAAACATGACAAGATAAATATTTTCAGCCAGTGACAAAAGACACAAATACATAAACATGCCTACCAAGAAAATCAGGGTCTGTATAAACATTTGGGAATATGCAGTGTGGTTACATTGTATATACACAGTTGGATGTGTATCCTCAAGAGAAAATTGCAAATTACAAGCCAAAGACTGTTTATTAATGTTACCTGTGGCTTTTCTTTGCATCGCCCTGATGATCATGACTGTTGATGACTGTATACATCCAATCCAGCACTACAATATCTTGAAGATCACACCAATTTCTGTTTTTTCACCCCACATTGAATACATGGTTTAATATCACTGTGATGTGAGAAGTGTGTCATGTCTGCCCTCCCTACCCCAACACTACGGCCTTTTTTCTTCCTCCACTGGATGGGCACTGGACTGGTACATGAAACTTCTGGTTCTGTGCACCTGAGGGGTAACCCGTGTTCTAAGATCATAGAGTCATAGAACAGTTTGGGTTGGAAGGGACCTTCAAAGGTCATCTAGTCCAACCCGCTGCAATGAGCAGGGACATCTTGAACTAGGTTAAGCTGCCCAGATGGTCTTTCTTGGGCCAATTTACAGAGATTCTTAAGTAAACTATGTTGTATGCGTAGGTCATACATCAGAATCTAGGTAGGTCCACACTACTGCATGATCCAGGTTGTAGAATACTCTCACAGTTGAGAGTGTGTGCTGGCCTTCAGAGGGATTAGGACAATCTGTAATGAAGTCTGTTAGGACAATTATCATACCAGATATAAATGAGTTCGATGTCACATCACAATGTAAATCAGAAAGACAATTTTGAAAGTAGTAAACAGTTGCATCTTGGAACAACTCATTCTGAAGCATACATGAGAATAGGTTATTCTTGACTTTGCCTTAAGTAAATTTCTGAAATAATTCTTGTAAATAAGTATGATTGAACTGCTAAGGAAAACGTATAATATAATTCAATTTGACATGTTTTATGAGATCAAACTAAGTGGTAGTTTGCAACACTAAAATTTAGGAGCCAGATTCTTTTTAAATGAGTAGGCTACAGCAGTTTGAAAGACAATGAAGTAAAAAGAATAGAAAAATAAAATCCATAGGCAGCAGCCTGGCCACTGTCCCATTAGACAATCAGGGGAGATAGCTGAAAACTTGTATACCAAAGGAATGAAAATGAAGTAAGCAGGGCAGGTACTGAAGTGGTTTAAATATAAAGTTTATAGGCCTTCACTTTTCCTGAATGGAATTCAAATTATGGCAGCAAGTAAGATTCCAAACAGTGGCTGGCAGGGGGTTACAATTCCAATATGATTTCCAAAAATAAGAGCAAAATATGGTAAAAAGAAAACTTTGGAAGCCTAGCAGAATCCATGGGGGACGTCAGAACCCCCAGAGATCTTGCAGTGAGACAATCTTTTACTTAGTTCTTTAGACATAGTGAATATGAGATACCTGTATATAGAAGTGAAGTAGAAAGCAGCTTTTGAGGCATTGCCAAAGATAGAGATATCAAAAAGTACAAGAGCAGTGGATGAAGTAAGAGGAGGAATCAAATTGTTATAAGAATCAAATTGTTATAAGAATTGTTATAAGAATTGTTATAAGAGGAGGAATCAAATTGTTATAAGAGTTTTGAAAGAACTGACAGGTGTGGTAATGAGCACTATCAGACTACAAAACGCAGAGTTAATACCTTTGTGATGTGTATACATCAGACCAGATTTTGGAGGAATTTTATTTTTCTAACTTCTCAGAGATCTTTGGAAAACTGGTAGAAAAATATCTGTAGAACTCCTCAAAGCGTAAGAATGTTCTTTCAGGTTAAGTCTGAACTGAGACATACATGTTTTACTATATGGATTCTAATTAAGGACTCATAGGTATGCCAACATTGTAGTAAAATCTTATACCATGTTTAATAAGATGAATAAAAAAATAACATATATTGCCAGTTCAAAGTATTTCCATCAGTCAGAAGAAGCACCTGTGAAAGACTAAGACTTTCTCAAGAATAAATAGGTAGTCAAAAGTAGAAAGGGGAATACCTATTGCCCTCTTTCCTGCTATGAAATCTGGACTGCAAGTCATATGCGATTAAAGGATAAAACTTCCAAATTAGTTGCATCATGTGGTTTCACACCTGCCTTTAAAATTCCATTGTTGACCATTAAAGTGGATAGACTACTATTATAAGTTCAGAATAGACTACATACAATAAAACCATTGCTTTGGGTCATTCATGTCTAGATTCAGTATACAGAGTATTCATGCTGGTTTTAGTTCCTGCTAGCTTTGGAGTCAATCCATGGCTTACTTTCCTCATGATGTATAATTCAGGACAGATTTCCATTGAATAATAGACAAACTAAAATGTTTAGTGGGCTACAAAAAGGTCTGTTACACCTACCCCATCAAAGCCCTATTTTAATCCTTCAGGAAAGACTGTAGTGCATTGCCTCTGAATTTGTACCTTTCAAAAAACACATCTACACTAGTGCATCTTTGGAGGGGCTTCCTGTGGAACTATATTTAGCCTAGGTATCAGGAGCTCAGCTATAGCAGCATGAAACTCAGCATGCACTAATTAGTCAGGCTTCTCAGAAAGCACTTGCAGGCCACACTGAGCAATGTGATGCTGCAGCTTACTGCTGGTATTGAAAATATATACTAGCCTAAAAAGTTAGCTTAGTCGTGTTGTAACTGCAGTGTAGGAGACACTGCAAAAAGATGCATTTTGCCCTTGATTGCAGGTGTCAATGTGCTTGAAAACAAGACATCAGGCAGTTGAGGGTGAATACTGGATATACACATATACTATGTTATATCATGTCTTAATTGTATCTGTATGTGTATATAGAAAACATATACCTATAATATTCTGTACACTTCTGGCTTTGCTTCAGCTCAGAGTTGTATGTTATGCATAAACCAACTGAAACATGAATAACAAAAGCATGCTATTTAATTCTCTTAGAGGAGACCAGCAATTACTATATCCTGACTGTTCAAGGGCATTATTTTTGTAAACAAGAAAAAAAAAAAAAATCTAAATGAGCATAGCAAATATATTTCATCATTAGGAAATGGTCTCATATTCAATTAATACACATTCAAGAGAGCCCCATATGAATGTGCTCTACTGCAGGAAAATAGGAAGAGATCTCCCAGGGTGCAGCACACCCTGCTTTCTCAACCATATGCCTTCTAAATATGCTCCTCTGTGTCACTAAACTGACAAGACAACTTGCCGATTCTTGGCAAATTGATTCTGATACATTAAAAATATGTAATTCATAAAGAATAGGCTTTGCTCATTTAAAAAAAAAAAAAAGGAAGAAGAAGAAGAAGAAAAAACACCCTTACAGAAGGGACCAGTGAATTCTGGAAACAGATTTATACTTTCAAAATTGTGGTGCTGTCTTTTTTACTTTCTGGAATAATTCCATCCAATGTTCCATTCTTTTCCAATCTATGGCCTCAACAAGGCATGAAAACCAAAGCCTAAAGACCTCAAGAGATGCTCCATGATGCACGAAATATATGAACAGTATTTATTTGGATGAGGTACTACAGGTAAGAGTTATAAATTCAAAGAAAGCGTAACAGATTCAGGGAAATCATAAACTGTTTTGAGGTTAGCCTAAATGTGGATTGAAAAATAGAAGATTTTACCCTTTTGTTATGGATAAGGAAGCCTGAAGAGTTCAAATAATTAATAAGCTGCTAGCAAGTCACAAATTCTAAGTAATATACTAAAATTGACATTTACAATGTAAATCTTCAATGCTGTTCTCTAAAGTTGTGCAACAAAATGGGTAGGAAGCTTTTTTCCTAAAAAGATACTCTTAAAGGCCCTCCAAATAGCTACAGAATAAGGAACTATTAATTATAAGGAGATGGGGAGGTAGAGGATATGGGAAGAAGAAATAAGTTATTTATATAAAATTAAAAGTATATTAACACATTTTAAGGGGTATGTGTATGTTATTAAAAAGAATAAAGATGGACTGAGCTGAAGTAATGTTATAAAGGTAAAAGAAATGAATTATGTCTACAGGTGATAACTGAGATTAGAAATTCAAGAGTTGAAACATTAGCAATTACTGTAAGAAACTGTTTGATAACTGAAGAGGTATCAGTTGATTGGAAACAAGTGATTTGTTTCAGTACTTTGAACAGCTTTCTTAAAATTATTTAAAATAGATACACATCTGCAAGTTCTGCATATCTTTAGCGTAAGCTTTAGAAACACAAATTCGTGTTGTCTATTTGCTTCCTAAACTTAAAATGAGTAGGAATGTTTTTCCAAATAACTTGAGGAACCTGAATTTCTGACTACACAGACCCTGGATCTTCTAAGAACTGCTTGGATTTGGGAAAAACAAAATGTTCTGGTGCTTAGTATTGCTATGTTCAGCCATGGGTCCCAGAATACTTTGTTCTTTTTTATCTGAACTTTTGCAGTCAGTGACATCCTAATTACTAACTGTCCTGAGATGTGCTCTTACAATCATTTCTATGAATTGGCAAGTTTCATTGAGTCCAATGGGCAGAGATAATAAAGGGAAAAATAAAAAAAATAAGAGTGCGTACTTGGAAATGGACACACTCATATGACAGCATATTATGTGATATAATAAATCTTCTTTTACAATATGAAAAACCTCCTTTTTAATACAGAACCTTTTCACAAATGGCTGTTTCAAAACACGAGCAGGAAAGCCCATCTGCAAATAGGGTAGATAAATCAGGGAACTAGTGAATATTCACTGGGTAGGTAGAATTTGTTTTCACTGTGCTCAACAGAAGCCATCAAAACCTATCACATACAATGTAGAAAAGATGGGATCTGCGTTAAGAAGATTTTAGCATTTAAAAGGCTCAGGATAAACCTTTTTGCAAAGTAAAGCAAAAGTTAAGACATTGCATGTTACGGCAAAGGGACTCTAAGGAAAATTTCAGCTAAAACTTGTCAGTGATGCCTGCCATAATATCATACCTCTTAGAAATTCAACCATGTTATAAATCACAGATAAATGGAGCTGTCTCATTGTATATTCATAACACCTCACAAAATACACAACACTTTTTATCTTGACTTAAATTCTAAACAAACAAGGCTTTTGTTGTTCTAAAATAATGTATAATAAAGTGTGCAGTGACCACTGATAGCATCAACTATATAGTGTGATGCTGGAGAGTTGTTTGGGGTTTTTTCCTTCCCCATCTTTAAGCAGTAGTTTTCTGTTCCTCAGAACAGTATGCACTTGGACATTTGAATCTGAGGTTTTTACTGTACACATACAGATAATTCTGCTGAACATTATGCTCCTTCCAGTAAGCCTCCCCCTATACCTAGGGTCCTAAGACACATCATTTTACATTTTTGCCCCATATATCCACTGATATACTGAGATCACATTTGTATGTTACCAATATTGTGGTATAACTTGCTTTCTTTGCCATCAGTGGGTCCCTGGCCTTAAGACTGGTCCTTTCCTCAATACTCAAGATTCCCAAAGTCAGAAAAATCTTATTCAAACTTTCAAAGAAACTTATCACCTTTAACAATAGACAATAATTTAAAAGACTTCCCATTATACTGTTCAAAGACATTGGTATTTAAAGACATTTTTAGATTAAAAATTTATTTTATAATATGCAAGCTACTTGCACACTCTAAATTGCATTCCAGCTATTTCATGACAACACTAACAGTTTGCATCTAATTTTTTCTTCCTCAAATTTTGCTCATTTTTATGTATGCAGATCTCTTTCTGGCTATTCACATTTAAAGATCCTTTTGAGACCATTTTGAAAATGCAGCCACTAATGAGAGGGATGATTAAGAAGCCTAGTAGTTTGCTATTAGCATATGGAAAAAAGAAACAGTTTCCATCTGCATACCTATTTTTATCTCTGTTTCTTCTCCTGCCCTTAAAGTAGAACTATAATATTAGGTAATCTGCCTTGTTAGGGCAATGGAAAAGCAATCCAAAGTCGGAAGCCTCCAATGATTGCTGTGTGAGCCGAGCCAGGGAAGTAGTGGCTCATTTGCCCATTATCATCTTTGTGCTCTAGTCTGTTGCAGAATGACCATTACAGTTGTGTTAACTGACACCTTTGAATTTAAATTAGGGTTTTTTTAATCAATTTGTTTGAGGATATTTCAACACCTCAGGTAAAGAAAGATGGATAGAAAGATGTCATATAGTAACAGCAAGTACATTAACTGATAAGAATTATATGTTAAGAATCTCTTCCAAGTTCATACGTGTAACTTCTGGCTTTGATCATATCACAAATAAAATGCATGACAATTACTTGTTAATATTCAATGCAGTACATCAGGCTTAAATCTCCAGCATCCAAGGTTAAATCTGCTGACAGTTTTTTTTTTTATTAAGCACAAGACAAAAAAAAGAAAACAAATCTGTCTTCCATTGGGACTATGCACTTAATATTATTTTTAATGATAAAGACTATCCAGTGCTTTGGAGAATGAACAGATTCAAGAGCAGTGATAAACTGAAATTTCAAATAGGGTTAATGTTGGGTTCAACTTACAGAAGGCATTCATTATTCTTCAACACAGTAGCAAAAGTACAACCGTTTCCACATTAAAACAACAGGCATCCCACAAAACCCAAACTTCGACTAAGTTCTGAAATACTTGCTCTGAATTTCTTGTCTCTAGGTTCACTCCAGCAAAAAGGCAGTGTGTCAAATCTAGATGGCCAAGTTAGCTTTTGCTTTAGAAAAACCCTGTATTAGCCAGACCAGATAGAAGATGTGGTAAGCAAACAGAAGAGCTTTTGACAGGAAATTTTTTAACTTATAAAAGGTGCAAGGAATTCAAATCTGAACAACCGGTCATTGCCTGCCCTCACTTTTTGTCTTGCCTCCTTCCTAAAAGGGCAGAAAAGGACATGATATGACACGGTATCTGCAGACGGGATCTTTAAGTGAGCTCCAGGAATATGCATCAATGGATTGAGGGAAGTTCCTGAATTCCCTCACTGCCTAGTGCTTGACTATGCTTAAGTCAGGCAGAGACATCCTCCAATCACACCTCAACACCCAACATCAGACCAATTTCAGTCAGAATAGCCATAAGAACTTCCAGAAGTTGGAATTGTGTTGCCTTCCTACAAAACAGTACCTGCTCATTAGGCTAAGCTATGAGTTTCAAATTAAAATATCTAATGACATTTCTTAAGCACAAGTAGTTCTCTGAATTTTAAGCCACTGTAGATTATTACTACTCTAAGTACAACTTTGGAAAGGAAAAGGGGAGAGGAGGGAAGGAAAGTATCCTTTTCCATTCTATTAGCAAGATTCTGCATTTATTTGAATAGGTTTTAATAATATATTCAAGAAGTATTTACACAATCTGAATCAAATATTCTGCTGAACATCAATCTAGCAATTAAGTGTGTGTGTTTTCAGTGAAATACAAAGCCAGAAAACAACAACCACCAAAAAACAACCCCCCCGCACAGCAGCCTGACTAATCTTGCTTGCCTGGAAGTGTGAATAATAGTAATTAGACAAAACAGTATCAAACAAAAAGCTACTTCTAGAAAGTCTAGAGGGCTGGATTTTTCTTATATCACAAATATAATACTCTGGAACAATATATATAGCTCAGATACAATAAACTGAAAGCAGGCTTCAGAGTGGCTTATTTGTCAGAAAGGTAAGAAACAAGTAGCAGCAGCCGCAGAACTATTTCAGCAGCTGAAATATATTTCAGTAAATGAATTTGCCTAATTTCAGGTAAAAGGAAGATAAAACTGTGCTTCATCTCAGAATCCCCACAACAGAATAGTATTTCCAATTTTATTCACATATTTCCTCTTGAAAAAAGATTGCTATATGGAGCCAGTCACATATATTTGCACTCTTAACAATGCTTATCATCAAGTTGAGACTACAAGAAGCAAGCCTGCCCTTTCTTATATAGATCCAGTCAGACAAAGAATGAGTTTCATTGAATTGGACCTGTAATCAGCCTGAACACAAACGTAATATTGATAGACATTCATTGGTTTGAAGGTGCTTTTTTGTTTTGGATTGTTTTTTTATTGCTACAGCTTTTACAGTTGCTCTGTATCTACCAGTTAGTCACAGTGATGTTTTGTAGGATGCAAATATGAATCAATACAAGTACAATCAGACTGAGAATTTTACAGCTGACGTAATGGGGAGATGACAACTGAAAGCAGGCATAACCTGTGAGTTAGCACTATTCCTAAGTCAGCTCATTCTCGCAAACCGGTGATATGTTACAGGAAACAGTTTCCCAGTCTAACTATATATTCAGAACACCATCTAAAGCATTGTTGCATTCTCACTGCTTTACACAGAGCCACAGGGACTTGTTGCAACAAGCAGCACCTAATATCCCATGGAATCGTTTGGTGAACAAGCATGTTGTTCAAGAGCTGCATGGCACTGCAGCTTTTTATCTGGGGTATGTGTTTCAGTGCCTCCCAAATCTCTGATGCTTAACCTTCACACATAAATCTTCAAGGTATGAATAACATACTGAAACAAAGGAAAAGTGTTTTTAACTGTATTTAGGCATATAAGTGTTTTTAAGAAAAAAAACAAACAAAAAAACACCTTTCTGATGTCCAAATCCCATTGATTACAAAATGAGTTAAGAGCATAAATATATTTATAAATTTTCCCCTAGTGAGTTGCCACAGAATATAGACCAGGCAGTTCTACTAGGTTATGCCCAGGCCTATCTGCAATGGGAGCACAGTTAGCAACACCACTAAATCTTAGAAACAGAGAACAACAGGAACAACATTTTAGGAAGAAAAGCTCAAGCAAGAGAGCAAGAACCAGTGAAGAAGGAGGTCTAGACACTGTCCAGAAGAGAGGAAACAGAATGAATGAAACAGCTCTATAGAAGCAAAGCAGGTAGCAGCAGTTCCTGCCATGATGTGGTATGCTAAGATTTCTTCTCAAACTACAGGTGCTACTTTGTGTCAGAATCTGACTTGAAGCATTTAAATATCCATCAGAAAAAGCACTAAGCAACATTCCAGGCCCTTGAGATACAATTAAGGAATTGTCCACACGCATCAGGATTTCATCAAGCTAGAAATTTAGAAAACAAAGGATATAAAGGTAATACTGCAAAAATGAGTAAAGTTAAGTATTTGCTCAGTTTGCTAAATTTAACATATAGAAATACTATTTCCAGGCAGATCTTAAGGGGGAATTGAAGGAAGGGGAAGAAGAGAAGTGCAAGCAACATTTTTATAGCTCTTAAAACTGAAGGAAACTCTTTCTTGGATGGTTGGTGTAAAGCAAATGGTATTGATTTGTGTAACATTGAATAAAGTTTCCATGAGAAAGAAAGACTGAATGGAGCAGCATGAGTCTTTATATACAAAGAGGCTAACTTTCTGAGGAGAGGACTAGAAAATCATCAATAAAGTATTATGTAACATAACAGTAAATGAGATACTAAGATATCAAATATAAATAAAGAACAAGTAAAAGAAATCTTCATTTGTTTTTATGTCCATGATAAAGACTAATATGAAAGATAATTTGGAAATTCTCATTGATGAGAAACACACACATCTAATTGGTTATTGATGCCGGTGCTTACTAGAATTGAAATCACTGATTATAATCCATTTAAATTAGTAAGCAGATGGAAACTTATCACGTGTTTCAGAGGTCCAAGAACCTCAAAATCACAGAATTATAGAATGGTTTAGATTGGAAAGGACATTACGATCATTTAATTCCAACCCCTCTGCATGGGCAGGGGCACCTCACACTAGACCATGTTGCCCAAGGCTCTGTCCAACCTGGCCTTGAACACTGCCAGTGGTGGAGCATTTACCACTTGTTTGGGTAACCTGTTCCAGTGCCTCACCACCATCACAGTAAAGAACCTATATCTAACCTGAACCTGAAAGGAAATCATATTTATAAAACCATATTTTATGCTCTATCGAGGCCAAGAAGGCTCATGCCTGTAGCAGCCTACGGAACAGGAAAAAACATTTCCTCAACACACATCTGAAATGTATAGGCTCAACAGTGCGTTAGAGGAGAACTTCATTCTCACAATCTCATGCAGCCAGAGTCATAAATTGTTACTAAGTTCTCAAAACACAGGAAACACTGCAACTGATGATATTCTGGACTTCAGTGATCATTTAGAGACCAATCATCCTGACCAGTTTCTTTCAACATGAACAAACAGGCAGCACATCTCATCTTCAATGCTTAAGAAGGGTCTTTTTCCCTCAAAATAAGAAATCTGTTGGTTGGCAAGAAAAACTTAGAAAAATAAGATTGGAAAAGCAAAGTTTTCTAAAGACCAGAATATTAAATGTTCCAAATTTATGTTAGAACTAGAAAGAGACAACTCCATTTCAGTGATCAGGTGAAGGAAGGTGAAAATTGGATTAATAGAAAAAGGACATAGTAACATAAATTAAAAGTTATGAAGCATGAAAAATTGATCAGATAAAACAGAGATACTGTCTTTTGCCCAGTAAAACCAAAGATATTTAAGCATATTCGTATTCTTCAGCTATTTTAGGATTAGTGGTACAAAAACTTTAATAAGTTCTATTTTTCATGTTTCAATAAAAAATGTAGCCAACTCAATCTATTCTGTCTCAATTTTAATTTAGAATCTAGAATCCTCTCCTAGACAGTTTAATTGCTAAGGTTAACTCAATTCTGTCATTTTTAATTTGGAAAAAAAAAAATTGGATGTTTTTTTCCTCTTAGGTGCGATCTCCTTTAACATGCTGTTCTAAATAATTTATTGTAGTTTCAGGAAAAGTAGAAACTCCATAGAAAGTTTGTACTCTATTTTTTCTAGGGGGAGAAAAAAACCCAGCTGTAGTACATATACAACACCAAATTGTATAATT
Organism: Strigops habroptila; assembly: GCF_004027225.2. Classification (NCBI taxonomy): domain Eukaryota; kingdom Metazoa; phylum Chordata; class Aves; order Psittaciformes; family Psittacidae; genus Strigops; species Strigops habroptila. Next base: position 19,729,169 of record NC_044288.2, read on the forward strand.
CATAGCATAATAATTAGAGATACAATAAAAAACAGTACGAACAGTAATGCTTTATATGAGGAACAAATGAACCACAAAACAGGATAAGTTGTTGCAGAGGAAGATAAAATGATTTGTTGACAAGGAAGGATGCTAAGGAAAGCTTACCAAGGATAAACATTATAATAAATCAGAAAACCTAGAAGAAAAAACTGCAAACCTACAAACTAACAAAAACCCTCAAGAATACTAAAGGAGAGGAGGCAGGGGAACTCTCTTGTCTGCTAGTATTAATTTTCTAATAAATCATGGAAAACTGGAGATACTCCAGAAGATTAGAAGAGAGGCAATGTTCTGCCCATACTAAAAATGCCAAGAGGGATCAATCAGGTAACCACAGGCCAGATGCCCAACTTCAGATCTTGGCAAAAATAACAGAAAGCTGCTGCAACAGTCTAACAAATTAAAGTGTAGGACAATACTTAATTCCCAGCTACATAATTTTAGAAACAATTGGTATGGACAATATGCTGGATTTTATTATTTCAAAAGATTACAAATTTGATTGATGAAGATAATGGTCTACATGCAATAAACTTCATTTTTTCAGGGCATCAAAAATTAGTACAATTCAGTATTGTACTCCATCCATGCAGGAAAAAAAAAAAAAAGTAGTTGATTGCTCTAGAGGGTTAGCCCTTGAATTCCTGGGTTTCCTGCTTTAAAACAATGAGTGATATAGCTGTAGTGGAGCTGAGAGATAGGAACAGCCTTGCAGATACCTGTGTCTGGCTGTATATGCTTAACATCTGACTGTCCAACTGGTGAACAAACTTGTAAGAAATAAGACAGGAGTTTGCTTCAGATCCCTTTTTCACAAAATAAATAATATTTTTTTAAAATCCATGGAAAGTTATTTGATCAGAATATTTCTTATTCAGAGCTTTGCTCAGAATATTTTTGACCAAATTGAAACAGGAAGTCTTCTGTAGGCACTCACTGAAAACTCCAAAAGGGGAACTCTGCATCCAGCCTCAATATATGCATTACAAAAATGTTTACATATTTTTGCCCTATCCTGTCCAGGGTAAAATAGGGCAAATTACTTACAGGATAAAGAAATTAAGTGTCTGTCTAGCTGCTTGTCTTGAAATAGACTGACAGGCAACTTGTTTGTTTTATTTAAGTATTCACTCACAATAAGCAAGGCACTAAGTACAGAAGAGTTCTTTAACTGGACAAGGAGTAGTGGAAACCAGGAGCTAAAAGCTAGACAGATAAACAGTAGCTAGAAAAAAAAGACAGAGTTCTCATGGAGATGGTTCCTAGCATAGGATAATTCAGGCTGGAAGAGACCACAGTGGTAATTTTTCCCAATCTCCTAGTAAAAGCAGTGTCAGCTCTGATGTCAGAGAGGTTCTCTCAGGGCAATATCCAGCCACGTCTTGAAAACTTACTAAGATAAAGACTTCAAAGCCTCCTTGGGCAACCTGTTCCATTGCTATTAACTAGTATCAGGGTTGAGTATAAAGGTGAAGATGTACTTTAGCTATACATTATTTTCTGCATTGAATAAGTGTCTACAGTTATGAAAAAAAGTATTGGAGTCATTCAAGAATAAAAATGAAATACTATTCCTAAGAAAGTAGGAGCTGAAAAATAAAGGTGGTAAGTATATCTTTAAATGATAAAGTAATTTTACTTTACACCCATTCTCTCCTCCTGATACAATCATACAAGCATCCTAAGGTAATCTGGGACAAACTCTTTGCAATGTGATATAAACTCTTCACTATGATCAGATATTTGACTTTTTGGCAGACAATGATGGTCAAGTAAGATTAGATACTGAAGACACCACCACAGTATAGAGGAACTACATTATCACCCATGACTTTCTAAAGAATTTCTTTAGACAATGTTTTTTGCTTCATGTCATACAATTTTCCTTTTCAGAAGAAACTGAGACAATTTGACATAAGGAGGCCTTAGTCACTAGGGAATTTTTGGTTGAAAACAAAAAAATGTGTTCCTATACTGTTGAAAAAAAAATGTAAGCAAAGCAAAATTAAGGATATCGAATGCATCACGCTGTAGCCTATCAGTATTCATGAAGTTAATGATGTGAGCAGGACAAGCTAGTAAATAATTTTAATGCAAATTCTTGAGTCATAAAAAAAGGGAAGAATATAAGCAGCTCAAAGGATGTAAAATGCTCCTATTCCTCTGACAATATAAAATATAAGGTTGTATTTTGTAACAGTAAAGTTTCTTACAAAGATCTGTTCTGTTTTCAGTATGGGGTTTTGGGATTGTTCAGGAGCTTTTTTTGTTTAGGGTTTTGTGGGTTTTTTAATCCTCACTCTTAGTTGCAGAAGCATGTGCCATAGCAGATATTGCCAGGGAAAGAAAAAAGTAAAAATCAAAGAATCACTCTAGACATAAAATAAAGAGGTAAAAGCGTCAGGGAGGGGGAACCCAAAAGGCACTACAGCTTCAAAAACGGTGCAATTTTCAATCCATTACTCATTCCAGTTAAACTTCCAAGGCATTACAGATGTACCACTTCATGTGGTTTACTTCAAAATAAAAGAATCTTGAATTGTGAATCATTTAGAGCTACTTATTTTATGCAACCTATAAGATTGAAACTGCCCACGACTTTAATGATCAATGGAGAATGCAGCCAATCAACTGTCTCCTCGTGATAGTTTCCAAGGTAACAGACAAGGATACCCACACGGGCTGCACGCAGTGGGAAAACTGCACAAAAACCACTGCCGCATTTCCACGCTTTTCTATACTTTGGATTGTGTATTATAAAATGCTACAAACCCTAAATCAGTATTGACAAAACCAGTTGCAAAAAAACAAAGCAGTATTAAAAGACAGTGATGAAGCACTTCAGTCTTCAGTGGCTCAGATGGGCTATGGAGCCTTCTTGAAGCTACAGTATGGCCCCCTCCCTTCTCTGGTGAACCATGGAAAATAAGAGCGGCAGCTTATCACAATTAGGACACCTTCTCTGGTTTGTCCCTGCACATACTTCATGAAATTGATACTTGTTTGTCAGTGATCCATGTGCAAGAGAACTGCCTTTGTCATGATGCAGTATAAGACACTGATTTTTACATAGATTTATGCTAGAACTTTGTCAGCCAAAAAAAAAGCCCAACCCCAAGAAAAAAGATAAATAATACTTCAGTGTAAAGGAGGAGTTATCAAATTACCCATTAGAAAAGCTCTCCCTCGCCTCCCTTTTCTCATCTCATCCTGTCATTCAAAACAGAATATACAGGGGAAGAAATGTGAGGATTTCCCACCCCAACCCCATCATGCTGACACCAGAATTTCAGGTACTAGTTTCTTTTAACTAAAATATCTCTGAAAATCATGATCTTAGCAAAATCAATCTTAAAGACACAAACTGAGCTTCTATTACTGAAAGGCTCAAAATTGGGATTTAGCAATACACAGGTTCTGAAACATTTTTCAATAGTTACTATTAAAAATAAAGGGCTTAGACCTGATAAAGGGCTCTGATACAGGAAGGTTTTCCTGAGAAGCATCTTGACACAGCTTTCCCAATTTTGAAGTGTTCCTGATCAGAGATTGTCAGTCAAGTTTCTTAGTACAAAGCCACATAGAGGCTAGACATCACACTCCTCAGAATCTAATATGATCCCAGGGCTTGGGTTTTCTTGTGAATTCACCAAAAAATCATTCCTTGATCTCCAGAAAAGAGGAATGCTTTCTGCATCAGGTAAAAGCTGCTTTGTCTGCAAGGCTGCCTTCTACAAAAAACCAACCAACCCACCCAACCCGCTAGTGACTCCAGTCACTGGAACCATTTCTCTGTGCCCTCCAATTATAATATCTTACAGGGCAATTCTTTGGCGATTAGAAAGAATTATTTCATGTTCATGCAGACAAATCCTTCATGGGCATTTAATTATCTTTTATTTTATAAAGCGCTGGATGACACAAGCTGTCTGATGATGCTTATGAAACTGACTCTTCAAGCTCACAGATTGATCTGAGTAGTTCAAAATGTACTAAAGACTCAAATGATTCTTAATGATTTTAGTCAAACTGTTTAGGTTATTAAATTTAATAACTATGCAGTAGCAGCTAAATAATTTTAAATGCAATAATACTTTTCAATTACTGAAAAATGTAATGCTAGCACTCTTTAGGATAACCAAATATATAAGCATTAGAGTAGATCAGAAATTGGCAATCAAGTTCTAATTTTAATTACATGTACTTCATATTAAATCTTGCTGTAAGATAAAATGGTTTCAGGGCATAACCCTAAGTCATTTGTCTTCTACAACCCCTGTGGCAAAGAGGCACAGTAGAGTCAACTTCCTACATATTTTAATGAACAGCTCTGTAAATAAAATGAAGGCCAAAGTTTTAAAGCAAGGTGCAGGCAGTGAGACTGCAATGATCTTTGTTTGCACATGCAGACAGGATAACTACATGCTTAGCCATCTGTCTGCAGAAATACCAGCTTTTATTCTTAGAGTCAGAAAACACAGTTGTGAAATCGTATTCTGAAACTTCATATAATACAATAAAAAGTAAGATTTATTTTTATAGTCCTCATACTATATAGTAGTAAACAATAAAAACGTTTCTTGGAAATATAAAAATGCAATTCTTCTAGCTTGCCCATTTGTTTTACATTTTCCCATCTATTCAGCTGCTGGGGGGGGGGGGGGGGGGGCGCAGGGATAAGAATGTGTTTATTAAGAATTTGTATGAGAACAGATTGACCCAAATGTCTGTTACCAAAATAGATTATATTAGCAAGAATGGAGTGTGTTGCTTCCATGCAATCAGCAACAGCCTTATGAAAATGTCAACTCATATATATACATTCTGATGCAGGATAAGTCAAATTCTTTTTCAAGTCTGTAAAATAAATACATTAGAAATACCATGCTTTGTACTATGAGTACAGAATATAACCCTCCTAGAAATACTGTTTTTGTAATCAACTTCTTTCAACACTGAGTTTTATTTATCACTGTTGGTAGACTACCAAAATAAACCAAGCAGTTTCGTGCAGTCCTCTCAAGTCATTAATCATTAAGATTAGCAGGTAGACAGTTGCTATAATCAATAGCGTTCTCTAGACCAGTCTAGAGTTCTTTGCATCTGGTCAAATCACCACTGAGCATTAGAGTACAGCAGCTCATTCTTGCAGATTTAGGATAATATATAGTTGCGCTGTAGATTGCAAAGGGTAGGACAATTCTTTTGCTTTGAAAACCACTGGAGTGCTTACATTTCATCTTGCATATGAGGAGCCCCTGGGTACCAAACACACCAAAGCATTCAATTCTATGAAGACATTAAACCTGAAACATGTTGCAATCTGCTCTAGCAAAGATGATGCAACTTGTTGTATTCCACCTTATTGGTTTTTTAACCATTTGTCACTTATGCTTTTATTTAACTGCATCTCTGTAAGGCCTATTTTAGTCTCAGTAAGTTACAGCTATTTCACTTTTATACAGTCTTCTAATAATTAGCTAACAAAAGAGCAGCAAAGCTGTAAGATCTGGGTTAGATACAGTTGAGTGTCATCTTTATGAATAATGATCTCCAGAATGTTTCATAGTGCTACAGAGTCAGTTGGTAAACCAGTAAATGGTTGTTCAATTCATGTCAGAAAAATATAGCAGAGGAAGAAACAAAACAAATGAGATTCTCATTTGGGTGTAAGCATCCAATAGAAGCTTATAGAGTTAATAAGGTCACTCACCATCTCTGTATATCATCTGTAAACTGTAAACCATTTACAACTCTGTATTTATGTGAGCATGACCAATATATTGTTATTCCATTCTAATAAAATGCTTTTTGCAAGTCACAACTATTTAATCACCTTTTAACTGTTTTATATATTTGTATGCAAAAATAATGCTACTGGCTCACTTATGAACTAGTACGTGCTGTTGCTTTATGTGTTCACCCTTCACACCTTTCATCTAATTTAGCTACATCAGTTAAGTTATCTGATATTTCTTTAATTGCCTGACTAGATTATCCCAAAAGCTATGAGGAAGCATGCAATTCATTACCAGGCATACTAACTTGTAAATTTATGTGCTACCTTTTCATTAGTAATCTTGCAAACAACATTTCCTTACTAGAATGCAAGTACCAGTAGGCCATAGATATTGTTGCTGCAGCGTTCTGCATTTTAGAGGAAATTCTATCTTCAGACACCCTTAATGATTAATAATAAAACCCCTCTTTAGCTTGAAAACTCAACATTAAAGTATGAATATGTTTTTGTGGGTTATGAGCTTCTGGTTCTTATATGAATTGATTCATTATAAGAATAGGTATTTAAAAAAAGAAAAAATAGCATTGGCTTGAGACCATACTAAGACTCTCCATAATCTTATCCTTCAGTCATATCTATCTTTTTTAGAGTGAAGATTTATATTTGTTATGAAGCCATGCATATTTTGTGCACAGATTTAACATAGTAGATGATGTATTTGGAACCCTCTTCCATGCATTCAGTCAGATAATATCAAGAAATACAAATGGTAATGTCAACTGAGACTAGAAAAGCACTGTCCATCCTACCTTTTTGTGTTCTGGTATGGCATCATAACAGATGCATCATAACAGGTTGTATATGAAGATATGTTTGCCATTATGTTGGTTATATGAATCATCTGTTAAATAAACTATCAAAGGATTTGGATACTTGTCTTGGAATTGAAGCCCCCATCAGGAGTGGGGGCTTTACTCATCCCTAGTCTATATTACTGTGTAAGCTTAAAAAAGCAGAAAAGCTTAGTATATATATTTAAACAAACAAACAAACCAACCAACCCACCCCAAACCAAAAACCAAAAACAAACAAAAAACCCCCAAAACCGAAACAACCCCAAACCAAACTACAAAACCAAACCAACCAACCAAAAAAACAACCGAAACCCAACACCAAGCACTGTAATTTGTCTCCTATTCTGTAAGAGTTTGTTACTTAGAAAATTAACAAAATTCTGTTCCTTACTTTAATTTATGATTTGTTAATTTTACAAAATACCAGAATTGGTATTCGGCCAGGAATGTTTAGTAGTTTAATCTCTGAATGAGAGGGAAAAGAAAGGAGAAAAAGGAAAGCTGATGAATGTACTGCAGTTGTGGTTACATTTCTTATAAAATTAATTATGTTAGTGAAAAGTAATACATGCGGATGTTTCCAACAGGTCACACTGACTAAATGTCACGAACAGATTTAATATCCCCATTGAACAACAGTCTTGAAGGACTTGTGATTCTCTTCCAGTAGTGGAAAACAGAAGTCTGCTCCTAGTTTTAACAGATTTCAGCTCTACAACTGTCTTTGGTCCAGATATTTAAAGTGCCTAAAGATGTAGAAGATACATGTGGGAACTGACTAAGTGAAATTCAGTGGGAAGTAGATACTGCTGTCTAAACGCCTTTAAATAATTCTGTTAAACATCTGACTGTATCGTCAAAGCACCTAAATAGATCTTCGCCTAGTAAACCCACCTCTTGGGCTTCAGCATTGCTGGACAATGTGTCTAGTTGATAAGGATATTTTCTTAAACAAGAAAACAGTATTTTCTTCTATTGCTCCAAAGTATTTGCTAGCACTCAATGTGAATAAATGGTTGACTGGCATCTAAGAGATAGGTGATATCTAAATTTAATTTCCACATCCAAATACCCTTAAATGTTTAGAAATGTGTATTAATTAAAATATTTATGAAACCTGAAGGCACTCAAAATATTGCCATTAGTCTTCAGGATACCTGAAGACACAACAGCTTTCTAGATTTAACAGTGAAAGACTCCTGTGGCCAGGACAGCATATCTTACATACAAAATATTCTGATCACTTTTAGTTCCTTTAATGTAGTAGCATTATGTATGCAATTTGGAGGGCAAACCAGTGAATTAGCAAAACCTGGATATTTATTCACATTGATAAATAAGTTTATATATGTACTTAAATTCCCACTTCACTAGGCTTTAACTCAGGGGCTTAAGCTCAACAAAGCTGGGTTTTTTTTATTTGCCTGGGAATAAAGCACAAGGCTTTAAGCTTGTTTGCAGTAAAAGGAAATGGCAATTTTGGGAATTGGCTTCCATAGATATATTAAGGGTTGATCCATATTCTCAAAAGGGAAACATTTCAATGGGCCTCAAATCAGGCCATGAACTACTGAACTTTCTAAAAACCTTAGTTCCTGGAAAATTATTTGTATTACTGTGCTAATAAGTTTGCAAATTAGTTCCTCTCCTACACTCAGTTGGAGATGAGAACATTGTGAAAAGGAGGAATTTTTCTATAAGTCTAAACAATTAATAGTTTAATATTCAGTATTTGTGATAGATTATGGAAATGCTTCTTTTATTTGGAGGCTAAATTGGTAGTCTGAAAATATACGGCATTAAAAAAATCCAAAAAGGTCAAAGAAAATCTTCCACTACCTATCTGGATTTCTTTTCTCTTCCACTCAAGAATTTGGGATTAAACTCTCTACATAACAGCAAACAATAAGGATTCACCTTACCATCTTCTGCATTAACTTTAAAAGATAAATTAGAATCAGATCACATATCAGATCTGACATAATTTCTTATTCATTAAGCAGAATTATAGTCTTTTATTCAGATTCTGGGTTGCCAATTACCCTTTCTAAAATGCAAAATCCAAAACCTCAGAAAATTTCACTAAAACCTTTCCCCAGCTTCCTGCTTTCTCTTGTAAAAGTCATACTAAAGGGTTCATTACTTGATAAATATTTTATAATAATTTAAAAGCTTGCTTGTAGCCACAGAAAAGCTGCAGACAGATTTTAGTTTTCACCTATTGTTAGAAAAATTCTAGAGTACTGAACTTGTGTACACCACTCTCCTGAAGCTGTTTGCTGCAGCATCTTCACATGAAAACATGAGTTTCTGAAGCTATTGAGTTAAGCTAGAACACTTTTCTGAAAGTGACTGGATGTTCTCTAAAAACCCCAGACCATTTTAACTTTTAGTTTAGACATTTCAAAGCAGAAGCCAGTTTGATAATTCTGGGGGCTATATTACTGACTTCCAAAATAAAAGCAATGCTAACATCCAATGCTTGCTTTCTCACCCTAATGAGCTCTCTCTCATAGATTGGATAGTGGTTGTTTCAGGAATGAGGAAGAGAGATTTGTTAGAAGAATTTGCTTATGTTGCAAAGGCTCCTGAATTCTAAGTGTTCTCACATAACGGAGGTGTTCTTTAAATAAGGAAAAGTTAATCTGAGTTTTCAAGCCTCCTCTTGCCCCATTAACAGAGTTTTAGGAGTTAAAATCTCTCTCATTTCCCTCTAAAATAAAATTTCAATACCTAAAATGTCTTTTCTGACAAAGCCAACAAATTTATCAGTTGCAAGAAGCAAGAAAAACCCTAAGCCTGAAATACTGAAGCTAAAAGAAAATCAGTTAACTTGAATACATACAAGTATCTTCACCGGCATTGAAGATAAATGTACCAGTGTGCTGAGAGAAACAACTGTCTTTATAGGGACTGAATTATTCATGGTGCATAGGTGTAACTGTACACAACTGTTGAAGATATACCAAAAAAGTAATACATTTTTCTTTTAGCTCACCTGCAACCTTCCTTTAGTTTTAATTATAGTTTTATGCACTTTCAGATCTATTCCAAAATACTTGATTTTCTTCCTCAGTCATCATTGGCATTATCCAGGAAAGGTAGGTATTTTATGCCCTAATGTGAATAACTGAAAGATTAGGGGAAAACAAAAAACCCCAAACACCACCACCTCCTTTATACCCCAATTATTTAGGTAGAGTTGTACTGAAAAAGACAAAGTAGTTCCTAAATGAATTCCAAGTTAAATCATTACCATGTTCTATCTCTGCTGTAGATCAGCTAATGATTTTACTGAACCACATTTAAGCTCCATGTTTAATGTTTCATTAAATTGGATGATTTATTTCTGCTATGATCCTGGGGAAAAAAAAAATAAAGACCTATTTCTCATCGGAAAAATTAGAGATGGTAATAAGATTTAGAAGTGGAAAAAAATCAGAAAAGCTTACTAAAAACATTTTTATTAGATTATTTAAATGTTGCTAGCAAGGTAATCACAGAATTGAGACTTTGCTTGCTGAATGGCATTGCAGGATTTTAGGTATTACACAAAGGCAATTTCGGGTTTAGATGGGGCAAGTTTTGCAGACAAGAAGAAAATTGCCCACACCTGTAGTATACACTGAATAGCTCCTAGAAACATAGAACAGGTTTTTATTAAAATTCTAGTTTGAGATTTCTACATAAAGATAGGTATCTGTTAAAAATAAAATTACTTTCCTCAGTGTATATAACTCAGCTATGTACTTAAATGCTGCTGCTGATTGACCCAGCCAGAAGTTCAAGCTGTCAACAATTTCAAGTAGGACTTTGAACATAACTTGCATGAATTACACTCTGCAAACCCAAAAATCAGTCTATAAAAAGTACCTTAGAGAACAGGAGTACTATGCAGGCGTTATTCTCTCATAACTTGCTGATTTGCATAAGGGTCAGGTCTCAAGAGGGTTATCATAAGTTTTGTAAAAAAAATATATAACAGATCATAACTAGACTTCAAAACACAGTTCATGCTTTGCATTAGTGAAGGGATGAGCTGTCCTTCCTGAATGAGTTCCTGAACAAAACATACAGTTCTAGAGAAAAGGTGTCATACTTCAATCAAATAATTCTCAGCTGTTGACTACCAGTTATTTTGTATTATACCAAAAATAGTTGCATTTGGAATACTGCTTGGCCACTTTAGTACTTTGTTGTCTTCTATATTTGCATGAGTGAAAATCTGTAACATCATACAGAAAGAAATCATTTGTCATACCTAAAGTCATTGTCCTTGCAAAGGAAAGCCTCATTTTAAGGTTCCTGTTCAGTCAATAGATATGCAACTCTTCAATGTTAAGGCATAGGTACCCTTTCCTTAGAAAAAGGTATCCATGACTTCAGAGAGCAAAATCTACAGACTTCGTAGCACTTCCATATGTAGCCATATTTTGCTATCTGACTAAGGCCAGCTGAGGTAAGTTGTAATATTTGGTATGAGTTCTTGAAATACAATAGGATTCTAAACTCAATTTTGATGTATATGGAATTTTCTGGCTTTGAAACCCAGGCTTTATTGCTGAGTATGTCAAGAAACACATCTACGTTAAGACAATCTGCATTTCAGTTTGTTATATAACATCCATCTTACTTGACTGTTAAAATAAACTGCAAAATTCAAAACAAGGCAATGCGAGACCAATATAATGTTCTTCATACCACAACCATCTTCATATCATTTTTACTGACTTTGGATCGAAATTAACAAATTTGAATATAATTAATGTACATCAAAACTTCAGTTTGATCATAGTTCAGATAGAAGAAAACACATAAATAGCAGCCTGATCACCTTTTTGAAGTAGTAAAATTTTCAGACTGTTCCAAACAAAAAAAAAAAACAAAAAACCCACAAACAAAACCAAACCAAAAAAAAAAAAAAAAAAAAACCACCACCAAAAAATCATCAGGATGAGGCCTCCTAATGAGCAAAAGTTACTCATGTAACCACATTCAAATTAAAGTAAAAATAATCTGGGAAGTTCAAACAAGCTGGGAAGTTCAAACAAGAGTAGAACCAGATCGCTGGTTGGATTCACATGTGGTTGAATGAACATCCGATAAAAATATTTAAGTAAAAGTTGGCACAGAGCAAAGGCTGGGCATAAAGCTATTTTTCTTGAGTAGTACTCTACATATAGTCAAACCGAGTTTCTGGTGTACCACAAAACATAAACTTCAAGATTAGCAGTTGCCCTGCTAGGAATTTCTAGAGCCTCTGGAACACATGGTCAGCAATTATGATGCAGAAGAGTTACATAAATTTCAAGTGGTCCAGTAAGTTAAAGATGTCAAACCCTACTTTCTTCTTTCCTTACTAAAAGGGAATTCAGCACATTGTGGATAAAGAAATGAGAGAACATGATCAAAATTTCCACAGTTGTGGAAATATATAATGGCCATAAAAAGTAAAGTAACTTTGTTAAGGGTACAGAAAATAATACACATTTCACTACAGCAATTTTAAAGCACTAATGCTTCTACTTTTAGAGAATTTACCAGTGGAATCCCACAAGATTTGGTACTGTGGTCATAACCAAACTGTTAAACTTTAGAGATTGCTACTGCAAGAAACTAAATATTTTTGTAAAAGCTTTGGGGAATGCATATTACTACTAAGACAATTAATTAGTGCTATTAACCTAACCCAAATTAATAAAAATCAATAATGCCTTAATACTCACAATCAATGTATTTCATTTCTATTGCTACTTTCCAAAACCTCATTGTGCCTATGAATTATAGGGCAGAGGAAGCTGAAAATAAGATTGCTAACAATAGCTTCAAGAAAAAAAAATCTGATCCTCATACATATTATAATTGGTTGTTGCAGTCATTTAATGTGATGTATAACATGAAAATTTAGCTGAGTATTAAACTAGTCTTAAAGTCTAGGTAACCACATATGTCACTGCAGGCCACGGTGTAATGTAGCCTCCTCCCAGCAGATGGAGATAGGAAAACAAATGAAATTTGTGGATAGCAACCAACTTCTGTTCAGCTTTTGTTGAACTTTTGTTGTTTTATTAGGTATCTGCATTTGTCAAAACGATTGCAAAACCTTGCTAGATCAGTGTTTTCTTTTATTAACGTTGTTTCCAAGAATACTTTCTCTCTCTCAGGTGCTCAGAGTACATTCAATAAGAATACTTTTGAAACTGCATTGAGATAGAGGACTGCGGGCAAAAGGCTCATTGCTACTCTCTCGTTATTACACCTTTTCCCTTTCTTTCCCATTTTCATCTACAATTTCACATTCTCTGTTATACTCTGTGATGTAGACCATTATTATTTCCTGTTGTTCACAAGCAGTGTCAAATGCTGATTAAGTAGTTATATTGCTTTCTGGCTTTTCAGCTAACTTATGCAGACTGTCAGCAGCAATATGCATGAGGTAGATCGGAGGAGGGGGGCAGGAAGGTTAAATTTCAAACACAGTAAGTTTCACTGATGGCAGGACTAACTTTCAATGCAGTACAGGAAGACTAGTCAAAAATCACATCTTTCCTCCCACTTCTAGTTAGGTTTTATGCTACACATTGAGAAGATTTGGATTGTTTCTTTACTTCTGGTAAACAATAATGCACTAATACAAAACATGAAGAAAACAGAAAAGAGATACAAACTGCAAGAATGGAAATTCCAGCTAGATAAACAGGAACAAAAATTCACAGGAAGACAGGTCAAACATTGGAACAAACTAGCCAGAAAAGCTGTGAAACAAGCATTCAAAACTGAGGTGGATTTCACCTTAAGCAAATTGATTTGACTTTGGAACTGGTTCCAAACTTTGAGAAGGAGGCTAGAACAGATGACCCCCAGAGGTCTCTTCCAACTTCAATTATTTTACGATTTTATGAAAATGTATTGCTCCTTTTCTTGCTTCAGATATACCAAAAGGAAAGGTACAAATATCATGCTTTTAACAAAAGGAAAAAGCGACTCTGTATTTTTAGGACATAATAGGAAATAATCAGAACAAAGAGAACCAAGGTCTGAAGATATTTTACTTGAGAAGAAATGTTAGCAAAACTAATATTTTTGGCTGTTGATAAAATGCTACTTGTCAGACACAGATAACTGGAATTATTTGGTAGTCTTTGGTTGCTGAAACTGACAGACATTCAACAGTACTCCCACAGAAAGAATTTTTGACTGAAATTTTGCTGTAAAATCTGCCATTGATTTATAAAATCACATTATTGAGGAAAGCTGGAAATTCCCATGAGGTATTTGATTAATAATTTCCAAAGCTTCAGTAGGTAAATGTTACCCCATCAGTAAAGGCTGTCATGCAGTAGCACCACAAGATTGAATTGTACTAGGCATTGTAGAAGCTAAGATTATCAACAGACCTCTGCAAGCTAATCAATCTAAATCAGTAAGGCAGACACATAAGAGAAAGGAAGGATATGGAAGGCAGTAGCATCATTACCTGAGAAAAAGCAAAGGTTTTTTGCAATGGATTTTGACATTTAAATTTATGCTGGACAGCAAAACCCAGAAACATGGACATTCTCTGCCAAACTTCCACTTTACTGTAGCCTTCCAGGAGGGCTTTCCTGATCCGTGGATAATGGGGGTCCAGATAATAAGACATGTAAAGTGGCCACTCTTGCTAGAGCTGCTGTTGGAAAGACAAGCCCAAAGGTTTAGATCTTGGTCCTCTATTTAGCAAAAAGTGTGATTGCTGGGACGTGGGTCAGAAAAGCTTCAGAAGCCTACAGACATTCCTCATAGGGGGAAGCCTGAAGTTCTCTGCAGCCAAGGCAAAACTTAGGAGTTCCTACAGAGTATTTATTTTGACAAATGGATTTTAATATGAGATTTTATTATCGTCAGAGTTTTTCCATCAGGCTATTACTATAATTTGTCCTTCATCACAAGTATGGACTTTTATAGTAAGCTGTACACACAAACAAATTCTAGTTACATCTGAGCCTTTATGAGACTATCCTATCTTCTTGTTAGCTATAGCCTTTTCACAAGGCAAGATTTATATATGCTAATTCTCTCTCATGTATCAGTATTCTTGCTTTTATGTGAGCTTAAACATGTGCTTGTAGGCTCACATTCAAAAGCATTATAATTAGAATAGTACATGCAAGTAAGGGCACTACTAACAAATTTCAGATTTTGGGGTAGCTGAGGCTTCACAAATGTAAAAGGATGATGAATCTGCCGAGAGACATGACATTTGCCTGGCATATAAAGGTAGACAGAACTCATTGGACACAATGAAAGCTGGCAAAAGTTTACAGAGTCAATTAATCTAAAATTACTGCTGTAGCATTTTTCAAACACTATTTTTAAAACAAAGGCTTCCTGGAAAAAAGATTTAGAGCTTGGCGACAGGGAATTCTATTCACTTAAACTTTGAGTAGTAATTATACAAAAAATAGGCACAGTAATACACTGTACAGATAGTAGAATTGACATCTCTGATGAAAATTTATTGTGCAGAAGCTGTTCTTTATCCAATCCAGCTCCCATACATAGCTTATAGCAAACACAATATTACAGTTTTATCAGTTCAAAAATTACACACAACAGTTTTCATCCACTGATCATCAGTTTCATCCTTTGATCTCAAGGCAATTCAAAGCGAATCAATATCCTCCCCATACACTCAAGCACTCAGACTTTAGAAAGCTGAATTTGTGTCAGGACCTTAAGGCCACTAAGACGCAACACACTGATTAAACTGAGAGTGATAGCATTTGTATCTTATTATCTACAACTGTAATGCTTGCATAAAGAAATCATGTTTAAGGTTCAATTAGAAATACCAATACTGTCAGAAAGAAAAGACTGACATGTCTGAATGGAAATAATGTGCTTACAAAATAATACAGGCATTAAGCAAGAATTTTTTAAAATGCTATGAATGCTTTTGTGAGAAATGAAGACAGGGTAGCTATCAAACTTGGAAAAAAACAAAGTAAAAAGATACATTACAGCAAAGGAAAAAAAAGAATTAGTATATTCTCAGAAGCCCGCATGCAGAAAGGAGGACACTGATCCAGAAATAATTATACTGGGAAATAGGATAAAGAGGATAAAAATAGCTGCCATTAAACTGTTATTTTTCCTCCAGTTGTCCTATAACATAATGTTTTTTGTCCATTGCCTAAACTATTTTGACTCTTATAAATTACATGTATTATTACATACATGAAAAGATGGCAGAGCTGATTAAGATTATGAATTTATATGGATATATATAAAAATATATTACCTACTATACAAGAACTAATAAACACAAAGCTGCCAAATAGTGGAAGAAATGGAAACCTTTTAGGTGAACCAAATACACACTTTCAGATGGATTTAAGTCGCTGGGTTATTTCACTATTACCAAATTTGAATGAAGCTAAAATTACCAATGGTGAGGTGGAAGGAGATGAACATACTGGGGACAGGCACCATCCCATGAAACTGTAGGTCTGATGGCGAGCATAAATCTGCTAAGCTACAGCCTCACTTGATTGGAAGAATACAAATACAATTTCCATGCTTCTGTTACAACTCCACCCTATTTGTCTTACCATATGTGACATAATGTAACGGCTGACTTTGACTTTCTTTCTCCAGGGTTCAAAGTAAAGTAGCAACCCAGCTCTTTCAGTCACTACGTACCTGAGGCCTAGAGTTCACTGCCATCAGTTCATGTTGTTCAGAAAACCCATGAATCTGTACTACATCTCTCCCTCCATAAGTCTATACATAAGAAGAAGATTTAGGATCAGATTTCAGAATCCTTGTCCACGTTTCTTTATTTGCAAGACTCCTAATGATTATAATAGAAGATGGCAGAGTTCACTAAGTAATATGAACAAGATGGAATATTTGCCTGGAATAGCGTCTCTATATGAAGAACTATCAGAAATTCACCTCAATCAGCTGTTGACGCCATGTTTATTTATGTATCTTTCTGTATCAAAACTGAAAAATTTTTCTTCATTAGAAGTGTTAGCAACTTGAGAAGCCTTTGAGTATTTATCTATCTATTATAATTAAATTATTCTAGAATATATGTCATTCTTTCACCATCTATCATGTCAAAGAACATCTGGCAAGTGTCTAAAGCAAACAATTTCTCTATTTTCTCTCTCTCTCTGTCTTTCATTTCAGCCCCTGCCAGATCCCCTTTCTAGTAAAAGCTATAAATATCTAGAAAGCACTTACTCTAATTAGTGTTTCTATATTTTATAACCAGTGACAAATTGCTTATTCCAAGATGCTCATCTGAGAAATATGATTTTATCCACTGTAAAAATAGTAGTAAAGAATAGTATATACAGTACCATAAATCTTTGAAGACAATAAAAATTTGCAATAAATTACAATTTTGAATGCTGTTGCAGAAAAGGGGCAGATGATACAAAATTCTTAAGAACTGTGAGACTGTTAAACAACAAATGATTAAAATATTAATAGATTATATGTTTTTTCTGTGTAGTGCATCATAAATTAAATTAGGTTACATATGTAGCAAACACGTGAACAACCTAATAATCTTTTAGATTCGCATAATTTTCTATACAGATAGTTCTGCATGAAATTTTTGAAATAAACCTGTCCCAATCCCTCTGCAGAGCCTTCCTACACTTCCAATACTCCCACCACCCAACTTGGGCTGCAAATTTACTGATAGTACACTCAATCTCCTCAAGATTGTCAGTAAAGATATTAAACAACACTGGCCCTGAGGGACACCACTAGTGACTGGCTACCAACTAGATGTGACACCGTTTACCACTACTCTTTGGGCTCTGCCATCCAGCCAGTTTTTTAGCCAGCGAAGAATCCACCTATCCAGGCCGTGAGCAGCCAGTTAATTATAGGCTTCATATGAAGTCTTCAAATACATGTGTCAATTGACCAAGATAGCTAGTTCCTCTTTATAGTTAAGCAGTTACTATCATAGTAGGGGACATACTATCATACTAGGGACAATCATTACAGAAATATATAGCAAAATAACTAACAGGTTTATATTCTCTGAAAGGCCTAACAACAGTTGCTAGAAAAGAAATAAATGCAGCACGTTGGTAGTTAATATATAGTGATTTAACTGCAACATAAGAAAGGGCATATAGATTTTTGCAGTATCAGAAATTAGTCATTCATTTGCTAGTCCAAAATGTTTGCAAACAGGTAAGCAAAATATTTGAATATAAAATATCTCAGAGAGAGATTTATGAAGACAGGCTACATTTTTTCAGGGCATTTGGAAGGTCAGTCTCTTCCAGTATGGTAAATTTGGTGATACTTCAATATAAGATTGATGCACAATAACAAGTATGTTTCAACACTATTGCAAAATAATACGCAGGTTACGTGAATACAAAGGTTGAGAGAGAGAAAAAGCTGCCAGCTCCACAGGTAAAATCTGTGATCTGTCATTTTTATTGTTCTAAAGGTGTTGGGAAAATTGAGAATATGCTTTTTACTAATACAGAGCATTAAACATGCATCTTACTGGTTTCTATAATGCAACCATAAAATCTTTCCTAATAGCTTCAAGCAACTGTTGAAAATCAACCTAATTAGGGAACACTTAACCTGCTTATCTCTAAGCAGTCAACAAGAGGGAAAGATTCACAGGTCAAAACGGGTGTTCTATGCAAGCATACAAAATCATCTCTAACATGGGAGGTGAAAGAAATTTCAATATTGAGAAACAAAGGAAAACAAGGAGAAACTTGTAAGGATTATCAAAAAATCCACCAGTAATAATTTGAGAAATCTTACCTCTTCCCTACCGCCACCGTTTTTCTTTGGAAGAGTCATAATTGATAGTTACAATTACATGAAAATTACTTGCCACACTAGAAGAGACAATTAAAAACTTTTCATTTAATGTGTTTATCTTAACACATTTCTTACAGATGATGCTCTATAGTATTCAATATTTGAAAGATGGTTTAACTTCTGGTTGCCAAACAACTTCCATGAGGTGCTTGCTTTCTGTTTAACTGAGTACGCAGCTCAGAGTAGCACACTCTCAAATGTACAAAGATACAAGCACATGCCTTTGGAACTCATGCATTTAAATTATGTACTTCAATTATATAACTGTTTCTGAGAGAATATATAAAACAGAGACAAATATAGATTAATGAATTTTACTAAAGTGCTTAGATGAGTATCTACAGGGAAGCGACATAAATCCAATCCCTGATCACAGTCAAGGAATGTGAGCTAGAGGGGATATTACTGGTTATCAATGTATTCCACAGTTACTCCAAAGTGAATCATTAATGTGTTTAGTAGAATAAAATATATATTTAGGACATTCTGCATCTAACATGTATTGATCTTATTCAGAGCTACTGCAATAAATCAACTCTTCTATATAAGTTTGTTAGCTAACATACATTCCAAAACCAGTGAAATGTAAGATTCTGAGATAAAAATGTGGATTCTCTAGACACATAAGCAGCATGATAGTAGTTTAAGTGACTTTGAATAAGAGGCAAACAAGCTCGCTCTCTCTCCCCCCTCCCCTTTTGTTGTATTTCACTCTTGGGTAAAAGCAAACAAATAAACCCCCCTGAAAATTAAATAAGAAGTTTATTGTTTCACCTTCATCATATTTTTACAAGAAAAATCAAGTATAGAAATATCCATATCTGAGAATTAAGTTTAGCTTAATTTAGAAAGTTAGCTTTATCCAAAAAATCACATAAGACCAGGTTAAATTAAATTTAACCCTAAATCTCTACAATAAAATAAACTTCATTAGGTAATAATTGGTAAAGAATTATTAAACACACATCTGAAAAGTGAGTTTATTCCTTTAGGTTGACTTCTAAATGTGTACTCCTAAGGAAACATGCTCAAGGAGGGAAAATTAACCAGCACATTACAATCTCCTGAATCACTTTTATCTTGTGCAGCCATACATATTTTTATCCAGGCACCTTTATCTTTATATCGAAGACAATGATATTGAACATGACTATGCTCTGCCTGTAAATCCTTGTTAGTCTACCATCTACATGACTGAACAGAAAGACATCTACTACCACACAACTAATAAAAAGCCGGCATGGATTTACTGGGTTTCTTTCACAATGCATTTGGGCTTAGCATTCTCTCTAGATAATGTAGAAAAGGACTGACCTCCAGAAAAAGCAGAAATACTTGAGGCTTAAGGATCTGTGTTCACTGATTCTTGAAAGATGAAGAAGACTGGCAGGCTAGAAACCATGACTCTCTTGTCAAACAGCTCCTGTTAACTATAAAGAAAGAACCACCACCATCATTACTATTATATAATCACAGCAATTACTAGTAGTTAATAGTGATGAATTTACTAGGCTTCACACTAATTCAGGTGCAGCAAACCTACAATTGCCAGGACCTCCTACCCAGGAGCTGTTGCTAGAGAAGGGCTTCCTTCTCAACTGGACCTAGCACCTTACACCTGTGCTGGAAACACACCCAAACAATCATAGGACCAATGCTCAGCTGACAGTCACATATAGAGAACTTTTTTCTTCTAAATTAGGGCTGGGATGCTTACCAATGCAATCAAGATGGCCAAGTTTATGTAAGGTTCAGAAAAATACAGAATATAAAGTAAAACCTGCTTTGCCCCTACTATAACCACTTGTCCTGAGACAAAGGATACTATTTTCTTCCTGATATTAACACTATGCCTCATTTGTTAGTTGTGAATGGCTCTGTAAAGATTACTTACATTGAAATAATAATGGATGATAAACACCAAGTACAGTTAACAATAACCCAGTGAATCAGATTTTTTTGTTTTCCATATAGCACCACTGAAGTATGAGAGAACATCCTCTTTTAACACAGGCTTGTCTTTCAAACACACACTACTGAAATAGCAGAAGAAAATTGGGAACCTGACTACATAGATGAGAGCATCTGGAGACCCAGCAAGGTTTAAAAAAGTGAAACATTTCTTCCCTTATTCACTTACAGAATGATCACTCAGCCATCAGCTGATGGTACTTAAAAAAGGTGACTGAAACACGTGGAAGCACAGGATGACACAGACTGTTACGTTGTACTGCTATCGCTCCCTGACTCCTTTCCCTCTGAGACTAAGAATGGGAAACAGTTGCTGCCATGAGCTAAGAGCCCTCTTGACAGTCGATATTCAAAGGTGGCTGGTATGGCAGATGGCAAAAATGCTGACAAAACAAAAGGTCTTTCAAGTACTGAGACAAGGGAGAGTTACACAGCTTACTTCTGTCTGGTTCCTACCATGTCTGCTTTGCAGTTTTTCACATCTATACAGCGGGGAAGGAGCCTATGGGCCTCAGTTTGGTTTAGGTTATTTGTAGACGGCATGTGTATCTAGAGAGAGCCATCAGCTTCCATAGAATGATTCAAGGATGCTTCACATTTTCCAGAAAGCTTGAATCATTATGATGACTGACAGAAATCACTAAAAAAAAACCCAAACAAGAAACCACACAATACTTGTATTGATTTATACACCACAGAGACAGTTCCATTTGTACTTCAAAATGTCATTTATATACCTGCACAGTAGGTGGAACAAGTACTAACAACTGAACAGCAGTCTGTCCTATAGCCTTCAAAAATCTTTAATGAAGAATTTGTTTAATTAGCTGCCCAGTAGGTCTGCCAAAAGCAAGCTTCCTTTCTTTACTGAAGTGTTTATGCTACTCGGCACATTGAATAATGTCAAAGAATCAAACTGAAATTTGGAGCAACATGTTATGGTTTCTGTCTGTTCGGACCTTTGATTTTCCTAGACATAAAAGCAAACTCAAGCTCAACCTCCTATGCATACAGGTTCAAATATTTAAGTATTTAATATGTAACAATAAGAATGTATGTTTGTATATGTGTTTGCAGGTGCATAACTCATATTTGTACATATCAATTAGAAAACAACTTTTCCCTGTGGTCAAGCTTTGTAGAGGACATGGATGAGTAGGACAAAGGCACCTTTACTACTGTGCGTTGCCTCAGTTCTGAGAGCTGCTCTGTCCTGTGCCAGCTTCCGTGTTGTGAGGTACCAGTCAGGCAATCTGTGAGCAGATGACTCATCCATACTGTTCTCAGTGGCAGGGTGGGGTGAGCAGCATAGATACCAATATGTGAATACATTCTCCCTGAAGATTTTTGAAGGTAGAGGAAATATACTGGAAGGGTAAACAGGGTAAACACTGTCCTATGACAGAAAGATGACCATGAAGGTATAGCAATCTGGAATGCATCTCCTGTACACAGAATTGTACAAGGATAAAAGTATTTTACCTATAGCTCTGCTGTATATCCCCCACAAAATTAATTTCTTCACTGGGAAATAAGTAGAGCTAGTAAAAAAAAAAAAAAAAAAAGGAAAAAAAAACCCCAAAACCCAAACCAAAAGAGACAAACAACCAAAGCCCTGAAATCCAAATCTTTTCCTTAGGGCACTTTTTAAAGAAAGTTTCCATATGTCACTCCAATTAATTTAGTAATCACATCCACATCATAAAAGCTTATTTCTTCTTACCTGGTATGAAGATGCTGAGGAAAAAGAAATTGGGGGGTGAGAGGGGAATCTGTCAGGGGCTGAACAATTAGCATGTATCAGATTAACTGCAAATACCAGAGATTTAATTGCAGTCTTGTAGTCTTTGTGCCAAATTTGTCACATTTTAATTTGCTATTTGCCACAGAACTTCAGTCAGACTATTTTCATTTCAAAATTCCTGTTTCAAGAAGTAAACAAACACATTTCTCAAGAAGTTTTCAGCTGCTGCAAAACTCATCTAATTTTCAGCAATAGTATTCCCAAGTGAATCAGAAATACCATCTTTCATCACGGTGCTAATGACATCCTACAAGGTGATAAAATTAGCAGCTGGAAAGTGTAATCTTGCCACCACACTTCTCAATTTGCCATTCACTTTTTCCAAGCTGCTGTCCAGTTCATGCCGCTTTCTCATTGAATTTTCAAATTGTTTGTTTGCTTAAATGCCAAAAGCATATGTTGCTGACAAGTTTTTTATCAGATAAACATTTTCATTATTCTCATGAGAGCTTTGTCTCCCAAGAAACTTCCCTTGTCTCCACGACCACTATTCCTTTATGAAGCTTGTTCAGATCACTTACTTATAAAATGATGATTTCCAAATAATTTTCTCAGCTATGTTAACTGGCCTGATAACCACAGTCTCATTAAAACTTGCTGGTAGTTTGATCTTCTCTGATAAAGGAATTCGTGTGTTTAATACTGCCAGCATTTAACTTCATAATTAGAAAACAAATACAAAAGTACACAACTTCTTGGTTCAAAGAATTTCAAAACTGCTGAGAAAGGGAATATATCTGTTTCACTCTTGAAAATTCCAAATCCACAAAAAGAAAACATTATTTAGGTAGTTTATGAACTAGATGAGTTATGAGTTTTTGAACTGAAAGTTCAAGATAAACTAGCTTAAAAAAAATCTGTCCAAAGCCTATTTCAGCTCATGAAACCATCTAGCTCTGTGACAGACAGTAAAGTCCCTTCTACTGCCTTTACCACACACAGACTAGTTTTAGCATTTTACAAGGCAAGGCTGGAATATTTTGAACAGCTTTGAGACTTTTGTTGCCATCTCTGACTCTTCTCTGCAAATTCCTTACAAATAATATTGTTGTGTCATTTTCCTGCAGGGAAATCTCAGACTAAAATTATACAGCTTATTCAAATACTGCAATTCACTCGTCTGTCCAAGTTCTCTACCTTGCCGTCTGAGATCCGCGCTGCCATGCGAGAATTGCTGAGAGGTGTTGGCTCAGAGGTGAGCTAACAACAGACAACTAAGGGAGTCTGGGAAGCATTCAAGCTGATGCACATGTATTCTTTCCTCTAGCTTCTTCAATACACATATTACACTAAGCTGGATTTGCTTTAAATTCACATTGGTTCCCTGCATTTGGACTCACACGTAACTCCCAACTTGCAACTTACATTCCTTTATTTATGGCATTAATTAATTAATTTAGACAGCAGTATAACAACAAAGCAAAGCCCAGTGCTGTGAAGCAGTGCGAAGGCTAACTCAGGGACTGAAAGCAAATAGCTGTGTAGCACAGAATCCCATACTAGTTTACTTTGCTACTGCTGTAAATTATCCTTTTCAGGATGCAAGCTGGCATCAAGAGATGTGTACTATGCTCCTTACAGTAGCAATACTAAGCTGGATAACTAAACATGTCGCTTCTAGACCTCACTTTTCTGATGGCTGGGATTCAACACAACTGTCCAGTTTGAGGACAAGTGTCATGATATATATTTTCATTTTGAAGGCAAGTAGTGAATTGTTTATCTGTCAAAATCATCCCGTTAGCTTGCTTTACCTTGAGTGAATGGATAAACAGAACACAGTGAACTCCTAGAACAACTGAATTCATATAGTGATTCTGTTCTCGGTTTTCTTTCTGTGTTTTCTCCACAAGGCACCCATCTTTCAGTCTAAGAAAGTTATGAAGTAGGCTTCCACAGATGGGCATATATCTAAATCCAAACTTTTTAAACCCTGTACTTATATAGATGCTTTATCTATAAGACCATCACAGATATCCTAGAACAGCTTCTGCACTGTAGGTCCAACCTGGTCCAAAAAATAAATGTATTAATGTAACCAGATTTCCAGGAGGAAACCCTCAACTATTCCATTTCTCTGGCTCACATCCTTAGTCTACTCTTAGACTGTTTGTCTTCTTACACAAGAGGAGTCTCATTTGGAACAGGGGGCTATTGAACAAACAGCAGTTGTAAATTATGTGATTAACAGAAAATATGTTCTTGTCTAATTCACAACAAAGTGAAGTAAAGGAATTAAGGAGTGGTTGGTGGCTTAATGTAACACTGGGCTTTTAATGCCCAGGAGGTGCTTATTAAAAGAAGCTGCTAAAATAAACCTTTTAAAAGAAGACAAATGGGATGGGTGCAAGCAAGCTGAGAGATGCTGACTGGACAAGGCATGTGCTTAATTTTAAAAAGTTTGTTCCTCTTGCACATTTTCTCAATGACATTAGAATACTCTTGCTAACATTATGCCAGGAATTCTTTTTCCTTTCATTTGAAAAGGAAAGGGACATTATTCCAAGAGGAGATGTAAGGTAAGCTACAGAACATAGACGTCTTAGAGGTGAACAAAGTGATCCAGAAGTGATCCGGTGGAGCCAGAAAAAGAAAAAAAAAACCAACCCAAAAACCAACCCAAACCAAACTTCAAAATGTTTTTATATATTTAAAACTAATGGAAGCATATTTGCAAAAATGAGTATTAGTGGCGTTTATATGCTAACTGGAGTTCTCATGCTCTGAGGAGAGTGGTGCACACAAAAGCCTCAAACATGTCAGCAAAATCAAAAATATTTGAAAAATTGGGTAAAGTTTCAAACTGATAGGTTTTAAATCAGGAGCAGATAGAAGAACATAACTCCAAAAGGTTCTTATTTGCTGATTTCCTTTTTTTACTGTTCCCTTTTCTACCTAATATTTCATACAAGCCTTTGATTTTTTCATAAATGCAGCACTATTGTCTCTGAATAAATTCATGCAGATAAATGGTTCCAAGTATCAGCAGAAATACTGAACACTACTAGCTCATGATGAATTCACAGAGATCATGTTTGTGTATTCTTAGAGCACCACAGCCTCTCAAGAATTCGGGTTCACCACTGTTCAAAGACAGAGCCAGCGCTTTGACTGCGTGCAACCAGCCCACCTATGTGGATTACATGATGCTACAGCCTACGACAACAGGGAAAGGGACTCAGTGACAGAGGATATACTGTATTTTTAATCACATTCTTATATCCTTTTGGTTTTATAGCATCACGATCTCTCTTAAACACAAAACTGGAGCACAGAACCCCAGTGCTGGACTTCGGCAAGTCTTACTACTGAATAAATATGTGATTATCCTAGTTTCATGCAAATACTTACTTTCCATTGCTGGATAATTAAATGTATTTGCTTAGAAGCTAGTAATGCAAATGTGGTTTATGCAACAAAATTTTATGAAACAATTCATTTGCTTTGGTCTAGTTATGTGTTCCTCTACATTACCATAAGGAAAGAAAATTGGCCCAATTGCTTTGTTTACAGTGTAGCAAAATGACATAGGTACTACATCATTCATTGGCTTTATAAGAAGTAATAAGGTCACAGGAAAAGCTGGAGCAGCCTGAACTTCTTTTCCTTCAGGGCTGACTACATTAACACACTTACCGAAGGAAGGAACAGTAATGATCCAGTCAGTACTTATCAGGACAAAATTAGTAATGATCTACAATCCCAGTGGTTTAAAAGTAAGGAGCTCCAATTCTAACAAAAGTCCTAGTAATGCCCTGGTTTAAAGTCCGAGTGAAATCTGTGCATGCAACCCTCCAAAACAGCTTAGCAATAAAAAAAAAATAAAAAAAAAAATCCAAAAACCTGAACCAGAACCAACTTTCACTGTTCAGTGTTTGTGTATTAATGTTTAGACATTCAAGCGCTCTGTACAGTTCTGAAGGATTGATCATGAGGAGATATGTTGAGAAAGGTCAATAAAAACAGTAAACTGGAAACTGTAGGTTGTTTTTGGTTTTGTTTTTGTTTTGTTTTTCCCCAAAGTTCTAATGATGCAGAAGCTGCATAATAATCTCCCTGTAAACCATAAACATAATAAAAGCTGAGGCCATTTCTAACATAATCTCTATCAGCAAGATGCCAGCGCTTTTCCAGATTTCCTAACGGGTCCCTGCTAATTCCATGCCAAAACTAGCAGTGGATTTCTTCCTTTTAATCTCCCCTAATGCCTTATTCGATTATTGTCACTGCTCTCCGGCCACGCACTGTCCCTTCAGACCAGAGCTCCCTACCGGAGCAGTCAGCAGAGGCTGGAGCCAAAGGACACCAGCGGCTGCAGACTCCCCACCTCCCCATCGGGGCGGAGGGCAGCCGAGGGCCACGGGGAAGGGCCTAAGCCACCTCACTCTGGGCATCCCCGCCCGGCGGAGCCCCTGGCCAGGAGGGGAAGGATGAGCCCCGGCACTTGCTCCAGCTGACGGGTCTGAGGGCACGTGAGCGTCCTGGCACATACCTGAGGCATGGCTCTGCTCATCGCCTGGGTATGCCTCGCTGCGAGGTGAGTGAGCTCCCCTCCAGCCCCCCGAGGCTGCCTCAAGCCCGCGGCAGCCTGCAGGAGCAATGTGTGGTGGGGGTTCGGGCCCTCTCCCACCTCAGTTGTCCTCTGAGGGCGGGCCCTCGACGGGCGCACGTCGGGCGGAAGGGCAGAGTCGCGGGGACGGGGGCGCGAGGGGTCTGACGGCGGGACCCGCCTCTCTCCGCAGAGCGGCGGCGGCGCTGGGGGACCAGGGCGGCGCGGGGGACCTCTACTTGGAAAACATCACTCGGATCCTCGACAAGCTGCTGGACGGCTACGACAACAGGCTGCGGCCGGGGTTCGGAGGTACAGGGAAACTCTCGTCCCCTCGGGGAGCCTGGGAGCGCGCGGCTCGGGAGGGGCGGACGAGTGGGAGCTCTCTGCTCCCGGTGGAGGGGGTGGCCCGAGCTGGCGCGGAGAGGAGGGTCCCGTCCCGTCCTGGACTCGGCAGGAGGGAGGCGGTGAAACCCGAGAGCGGGCGGCAGAGGAGGACAGAGGCCCGCGCTCCGCCAGCTCCCAGCCCGCCGGCTCTCGCTGGCGGCCGCGGTGTCCCGAGGGGCCCCGCTCCGCGCCCAGCGCGTCTCCGTGTCCCGCAGGCGCCGTGACTGAAGTCAAAACGGACATCTACGTGACCAGCTTTGGGCCGGTGTCCGACGTGGAGATGGTAAGGGCCCCGCTTGCCACCCCTGCTTCGCTTTCCCGGGATTCATTACGGTGCCATCTGAGTTGACCGTCATTAAAGCAGATTACGAAGCTTAATCTTCTTGACAATCTCTCGGGCCCAGCAGAGCGGTTTGGCTGGAGCTGCATATAGGTATTTCTCCAGCAGAGTCAGCCAGGGCAGCCCATAGCCCAGGCCCGACGCTGGGCACAGAATACAACACTAGCCACAGGTGAGGGCGCTGATGGGAGGTCACAAATGCCTCTTTAACCTCATTAAGAAGATTGTAAGCATCTGTGGCCCAACACACAGGTTTGCCCAACACCATCAAGGCTGCGTGGTAGGAGACAACTTAATGTACAGCTGCAGGGATACAGTGCCGTGTCTGAGACAGCTGTCCCTTGTCATACTGGGTGCCTCCAAAGTTATGTAGCTGCAGACATGGGTTAAGTCTGTCAATTACAGCAGGAGCACCCCCCTTCCCCACCCGCCCTGGAAAACATTAAGCCATCACAGTGAGGATGGCATTGATGTTCATGTTCTGGAAATTGACTCTGATGGCTGGTTTTGCCATTGTATGTTTCCTCCAATACCTGCCCACCTGTGCCTGCAGTCCAGTTTGCAGGCTAGGAACTGTGGGCACCAAGATACAACAAAAAGTTTTTCCACCTCTCTCCATGAGTCAATCTAAGGGAAGGCATAACCTTGACGCCTTACAAAATTTGCTTCCAGCCAAGGTTTTTCTCCATTTCCCAAGCGACTTTAGAGAACTCCTTAGATTAATATTAACCTGACACCATAATCCTACTGTGATGTGATTTACATCAGTCCTTTCTTTGTCAATATCCAAAGTAAGATGCAGAAGAGGCACTGAGCATGTCTTTTTGTTCCTAGCAATTAAACATTGATTGTTTTTGCACTTTGAAAGGATACTAAGTTAGACATTTGTATTTCCTTAGATCTCAGTCATTTTGAATTAAATTATTATTTCTGAGAGAACAATGATTTTTTTTTTCCTTACTCATATAAAATTATTTGTTCACTCATTAATTTGTAACTATTATTTAAATGAAAAAAAAAAGTGTATGTTTTTGTAGACCACTTTATTTTTTTTTAATAGCTACTTAATGGTAATAGGATTAAGTGTTTAAGTAGTAAATGAAATGCCATTGACACGTGTGTTAGGTTCTTTCATGGAGTTACTGTATATACAGCAACTTGGGACTGGCTGACTCCCACACACAAGCCAACCACCTATTTATTTTCCATAGGAATACACAATGGATGTCTTCTTTCGGCAGACATGGACCGATGAGAGGTTGAAGTTTAGTGGGCCAACTGAAATTTTGAGATTGAACAATTTAATGGTCAGTAAAATTTGGACACCAGACACATTTTTTAGAAATGGAAAAAAATCAATTGCTCATAATATGACAACTCCTAACAAACTTTTCAGAATTATGCAGAATGGAACTATTCTTTACACAATGAGGTGAGAGCCTGTTCTTTTGCTTTTGGTTGACCTACCTTTTTGAGTCTTTCAGCAGTGTTCACACATACCAGTTTTTTTCACTGTCATCTACTATAATGTATTCTAGACTAACCATTAATGCCGATTGTCCTATGCGGTTGGTGAACTTCCCTATGGATGGACATGCTTGTCCATTGAAGTTTGGAAGCTGTAAGTTTTTCCATATCTTTCAGTTTTTTATAGTAATACATTTGGTCTACATGTATGTAAGACGATCAGAATTGAGATCCTAAAACACTACTTAATGACATAGCTGAAATATTTTGTTATATTTTTTTATACTAGAATCTTACTTTCTCCTATGAGACTCAGACTATTCATAAGGACATGGATTTATTCACTGAAGGGTGACTGTTGTAGCATATTTTATTTATTATTCTTACACATCTAGTTGTCAAAGTGGGTCATTCAGCAAGTCATAAAAGCTGTGGTACTTTTTTACTACATTTAGTTTTGCAAACATTTAGTTGATCTGTGATAATCCATTTTGAAAATATTTAGTTGAGCTGTGGTAATCTATGTATGTGTTTCACAGCAAATTAAGAAACAAAAGTTGGTGTCTATCTGGTCCCATCTCAGCCATTCTCTTATTGCTGATCTTTTTTGCGTTTTGTCATTAATGAGGTTAGGAACTTGTTGGAGCAGAATACATGTTGCTGTAGGTATTCAAGCCACAAACAAGATCATGCATTTCTTCAATTGCTTATAAATTACATAATTAAAAATTTAATTTCCCCCTCTATAATTCAGATGCTTATCCAAAAAGTGAAATAATTTATACATGGAAAAAAGGACCCCTGCATTCAGTAGAAGTACCACAGGAGTCTTCCAGTCTCCTCCAGTATGACCTCATAGGACAAACTGTGTCTAGTGAAACAATTAAATCTAACACAGGTAAGATGTAGCCATGTGAGAACTACTGACATTATAAACATCTTGAAAATAAATTACAGTTCTTTTTCATGTAGAACTGAATTAGTTTAATTATCATTTGCCATTTTAAAAACTAAAATCCTTGGAAGGACTCTAACCATTGTCTCTTAAAAGATTTTCAATACAGTCTGTTAAAGCATACAATTTTTCATGCAATTCTTCCAGAACTTCCCCTGACTCCCTGCCCCAGTAAAAGCAATACATAAAATGAATATTATTCTCCTCTGTTTCCATAAGGTCAGTTACCTTTTTTTAATCAGCTTATTTTTATTATGCACCAGAAGGCCTGTAAGTGCTTTCCTCAGAACATAGCATGTTGGGTTTAAGCAAATAATGCTTACTCACATATGTTGCCAAAATAATGCCTACAAACTTCTCTCTTAACAGGTGAATATGTAATCATGACAGTTTATTTCCACTTGCAAAGGAAGATGGGCTACTTCATGATACAGATATATACTCCATGCATTATGACAGTGGTTCTTTCTCAGGTGTCTTTCTGGATTAACAAGGAGTCTGTTCCAGCCCGAACAGTTTTTGGTATGCTGCGTTAAGGTCTTTGAACAGTTCAGCATCACATATACCATTCATTCATTACTTTCATTGCTTGTTTGTTTTAGGCGAATATTCACTTCAGCTGCTCTATTTCCATCTTCAAAGGAAAATAGGCTACTATCTCATTCAGACATACATTCCATGCATCATGACTGTAGTCCTATCTCAAGTTGTGTTTTGGATCAACAAAGAATCTGTTCCAGCAAGAACCGTGGCTGGTATTTGTGCTTTGTTCTTTTATCATTCACTTCATTCACTGTATGGAATCCATTGCATCAAACAGCAACTGTAATCCAGTGGGGATTGGAAAAGATAGCTAGTAGGTTTCAGTGAACAAAAGTAAATACTAAAATTAAACCAAATGATATTCAACCTGCCCACAAGGGTCAAAATTCTTTACTCAGAATGTTTGGTTAACCAGACTTGTTTGTGATGTTTTCCTTCTAAGTATATTTTCTGTATGCAGGAAGGGACGATTCCAGAGTAAATGTCAGCCTCTCCATTTCTTAAACTGGTATTTTGCTATTGATTTATTAGCTTCTGAAACCAATCTGAGTTAAAGCTTGGTTTAATCACATGGGATGGAATTAATCTCATCTGACATAAGGTACCTCATCTAGCACTTATTCTGGAGTGCTCTCTTCCCCTTGTCTACAAAGTTTTCTAAACAACTAGCAAGGAATTTAGAGGAATAAAGTCAGGTGAGATGAATCCTGTCCCTAGCGCAAGTTGGAGTTGTAATGTGGAAGGTATGTCCATATTGCACATTCTTTCCAGTGGTTTGAATTAATGCTCCCAAAGCTGTGAGTTTTGTCTCCTTAATTTTTACTGTGTGCTCTGCTGCTAAATTGGACAAACCCTGCCAATTCAATATTGATAGGGCTCTAAAACTGCACTCGCTGTTAAGGGGTAACTTTCACTAACTGAATTGTTGTTTCTAGAAAAACAATCAGAAAAATACTAAGCAAAAGTAATAAAACTTGTCAAAACTTCATGAATCCACTATCCATACATATACATTTTGCAATCCTATGTTCTTTTAACATAGTATTTCTATTAAAAAAATTCCCTTTGTGAGACTTGTCTTCAGTAACAAAAAGTCAGCTATATGTTCCCTAAGCATAAATGATACAAGTCTCATAATTAAAAATAAGCCTATAATTGTAGTTAGCAGGCTACAGATTTTTTCTGTTGTATTTCAGTCAGTTGATGTTTTCTACCTGAATGGAATGGTATTCATAAAAGCATTGCAGACTTTTAGGAATGTGAACACAACTTCCTCAGGTACCTCTGAAAGAAGATCAACACTTTTGTTCTTGAAATTCTCATTAGGAGCTAGGATGCAGTTTGGGATCATTAAGCACTTAAAAGTATTATTATCTGGCAATTGAGATTTCTTTAAATGCTTAAAAATATGAAAATATCAGGCAATAGATTTTCAAGGATGTTTTTTCCAATTGAAGCATAAAATACATAGGAGGTTTGCACACCAAACATGATGCTACCTGATTTGGCTTTATATTGCATCTCTGGACATCACAGTTACGTCCTCTACATTTTGAGTAAAACATATTTGCTACCTACTGGGCAGTGGAAGTCAGTTCTTTATGCTTGAAGTAATGTGCAAATAAGCCTTTAGCTGATCCAGTAATAGAAACACAGAGACCCCAAACCCTGGAATAACAGCTCGTAGATATCATACTGAAGAGTAAATACAGAATTAGAAACAGATTATATTTTATTAAAATAGTAAAATAGACAACCTTTTCACTATTGTGAAAAATTAGTCACAGTGGCATTTTAAAAGAGTATTTCAATCCTTGCTCCATTCTTATTTCTCCCAGGCACAGTCTGAATTTATAGTCCTTATTAATTCAAAGTCCCATGGATTCTGAATAGCTTCATCTAAGGAAAAAGGACAAATTCGGTATAACAAAAAAAGACTTTCAGGCCCCAGCAAAAAAAAAACCAAAACCCAGGTTTAAAATGGAGAAGTCAGCATCCTTTCTTCATTGTTTTGCAATTACTTGAATTATAAATTTTTAGTTTTACTTCTAAGTTCCCAAACTGTAAGTTTGAGAGAAGAGAAATTAATAGCAGAAGAATAACAACCATGTGCACAAACCATTTTTTCAGAACAAATTAATTTAGCAACAGTATTTATCTCCAAAATGGATGACAACTATCCTTTGCAGGTAATATTACAATAAATACTCTGAACATTTTTGCAAAGATAAATTAATGATCATAAATACCTACTCTTTACAGTCCTGCAAGTGAAAAAATAACTCAGAGACTTGTGTTCCTTATAATTGTGTCCTTGGAAAGAACAGCAGATAGCTAGTATTAAGTTCCTTATTTAATGTGGAGCTATGTATGTAGCTACACATACACATACATATGTATATATATGTGTGAAGTTTTATGAAGCATGGCATTATCAGAAATAACTTAGAATAAGAAGCATGGTTACTGGAGGTCTAATTTTAAGTGTGCTCTGACTCCAATAGCAATGGCTATTATTTCGCATTTTTATGTACCTTTATCTAATCTTTTTTGTTGCTAGCAAAAAGTTCATCTGTTATTTTACAGAAAGACAGTAGTCAGCTTCTACCTTTCCA
This sequence comes from Strigops habroptila, assembly GCF_004027225.2. Lineage (NCBI taxonomy): Eukaryota > Metazoa > Chordata > Aves > Psittaciformes > Psittacidae > Strigops > Strigops habroptila. The sequence goes on from NC_044288.2 coordinate 19,762,295, forward strand.
GCAGGTCACCCTGGGAATTTTAATATCTAGTCTCAGACAGCAAAGGAGTTTGGGGTTTTTTTTGTTGTTTCATTTTTTAGCAGGAAAAGGTATCATATTTCATTATTTGCATTATGTAACAGATTCTTCAAAACTTACCAAGAAGTGTTCAAAGTGGAAAGACAAGGGAAAACAATCATCAGTTACACAGTTTACCAACTGTAATTTGGCATTCAGTTTGATAAAGTAGTTTTCCACAGCGCAGAGCATTTCATCAATATTCACTCCACATTGAGAGAAGTCTTATCTATATCTGCAATAGAATAGGAGCCCTATTCCTAAGTTTAAATTCCCACTGCAGTTAAGTTTTTATTCAGACATAGAATGTATCATTTTTATTACTAACTAGCACATGGACAAATTCTAATCTAATCACACATCATATTGAAAAGTTCATTCTGGACCTTTGAAACTGAAATATATCTCAGCACACTTCATATTATAAAATGAGCCTGGCAGATTTGGGAGAAGTAGAGATCCTATGTATTTTTATACCATCTTCTATTTGCATTTCATTAAAACATGTTAAGCAATGACATTGGGACATAGTTAACCTCAGACAGCTGGCAAGCTACATCATCTGAAAGAGTTGCAAAAACCCTCTGAAAATAATAAAGTCACCCTGTCTTGATGCTGCAATATGCAATGACACTGCATCCTTTCCACTGAGCATCATTCATAGCATATTGATTCATCATCACAACATGGCATTATAACATCTTTTACTTTCCCACCTACCCATTCCCAACTGCAGAAAAAAGCAGAAGAGGCTATTTTCCTCCTTAATGTCTTTAAATACCAGCAGTTTTCACATTCTAGCAGGCATAATTACAAGTAAACATGAGTCACAGAGGCTTATATGTTAATGAGTTTGTTCTTGCACTTTCTGCTTGTATCAGGCAGCAGTGAGAAGTAGGTATATTTCTTCCATTATTAATGCTATACACTCCAAAACAGAAAGAATAAATTCGTGAATTCACTTGAAGAACGCTATGAGGCCCATAAGCAACAAGACCAGATTTGTGAAAATAGATAATCAGCTCTAGAGAAGTAGCTTTTCTGTCCTTCCATATTTGTAATTATGGGGGCTTTCAAATCAAGATACTGTTAGTGAATCTTAAATAAAGTATCCAGTGATGAAAGACAACAGCACAGAGAACCAAACTCTTGTTACTTTGAATATTTGGACCGTAGCCTACCACTGATTTTTAATGCAGAATTTGATTGATTCACTGAAGGTTCTGTAACCCATGATCTGTCTTGTGCAACAACAGAAGAAAAGAGGGAATCGCTGTTGGGACATGACAGTCTGTTAATCTAGATTTCTGCCAAACAGTCCACTTACTAACTCCTCAAATAAAGTGTCTTTTATAGTTTGAGCCTGAGTTTTGATATACCCGTGTTTATCACAATTCTAAGGAGCTGCACCATGTAGTATGTAGTTATCTTAATTGTGAGTCTGCTCAATGTGTTAAAGAAGTTTGTTCAGAACTTTTAGATGCTTAAGACAGTATACGTGAATTATTTAAGAAAACAAAAAGCAGTCTTGTTGGTTAGCTGTTATGTAGGATGACAGCTAAAACCAAAAAGGAGTTGTTGGATTTTTTTTTTTTTTTAATATAAATGAATTTAAGAGTAGCAGGGTTGAAGCAAAGTTCTAATGCCCCCATTTTCTTTTTCTTACTTTCAAGGAATCACTACAGTTCTAACAATGACCACCTTAAGCATCAGTGCACGCCATTCTTTGCCCAAGGTGTCCTATGCTACCGCCATGGATTGGTTCATAGCTGTGTGCTTTGCCTTTGTCTTCTCTGCACTTATCGAGTTTGCAGCTGTCAACTACTTTACCAATCTTCAGACGCAGAGAGCAATGAGGAAGGCAGCCAGGGCAGCAGCACTGGCAGCAGCACTATCAGCAGCAACTGTACCGGCAGAGGACGAGATTGTCTCGGTAATTGCTTGCTTTTCTGATAATAAGCATCATATAGGAAGAGGCAGCTGAAGTAGTGAATGCAAAATAATATTAAAATGATCTTAACCTGAAAGAGATTATGTAACCAGATCATGTCTACTTATCAAAGATATTGTTCTTATTTGAGAAAATGAAAAGACTTAATTTATCTATACTGTCTATTGAAATTTGAGATATGATTTACTAGAGAGATGTTTATTTAGTAAGATATTTAAGGCTGTTATCCATAATACTTCTCTTGGGCAATGCTGTAGGCAGTGTGGTCAGGCAGCTGTGGTTCTCTCAGTAAGTCTGCAGAATTTGTGGGATGCTGTACAATGCAATGAACATGTGCATTGGCCAGATGATTATGGGATCACTGTAGTACACTGGTACATACCATAAGTGGGTCATCTGGAAGAGGAATTAGCCTTTATATAAACTTGGCATCTGTTATTTTCATAAAAATCTGTGTTGGTGGAAGCTTGGGAAAAAAAAACCATAAATGTAAAGATTAATGATAAATTTTAGTACATGCAAAAGACAGGAAGGCTTTCTAGTATCAAAAAAATATGTCAGAATTGCTTATAAATATTATTCCTTACATCTTGGGCTAAATAATGAATGCTGTCTCACAACATATGTTAATAAATTTATCACTATAGCCCTCCTGTTTTCAGGAACAAAATTCCATTTCGAGAAGAATAACAGGATTTCAATGACCTTCTGTAAAACCTTTGAGTCTCTAGTTGAATAAGGAAGTCAATCTAAGAGTTGTTGAGTATCAGAGCAACACCTTACCGACCATATAGTAATTTTTCCACATTTGCTTATAAGCAGCAGTTAAAGGTATAACATTTAGGTATATTTTAACTGTTAAATTCATAATTGAAAAGTTCCATATAATAGTGAAACCAAAGCTCCACAGCATCTTGTTACTGGTCCTCATTGGAGCTAATCAGCAAATGTTCTTCAACTTGGAAGCACCGTGCTTGTAAGCAATATTGTATTTCGCTTACAATTTTATTAATATTAAAATATCTGAAGTCATTTTAAGTTATAATAAAATAATGCATTTTAATTTTACTAAATATATAAATGCAAACCCACGCAAATCTTTATACATTTTAGCTCAGAACCACAGCTTTTTTATTTGTTTTTTAAACCACAGTTACATAAAGAAATACAAAAGAAAGGCCAAAAAATTTAAAAGGAGCTTGGAAGCAAATATTTGCAGAACCTTGCCCTGATTTTGAAGTGACAGCAGAAAGGCTGATTGAGTTTTGGCAATATTTGCAATGTTCATATCTGCATTTATTTTAATACTGGAAACTTCAGTAATTACATTTAAACCTTACAAAAATGAATGGAAGGTAAAGAGAGTATGCATTTACCAATATTTAGGACATACTTTCCCCTTCCTGAACATCATATTTGCCTGAGAAGTACTCTGGACTGAATGAGCAGAACATTGCAACAGTAGAATAGTGTAAAATAGGAAAAATACTGTTAAGACTGAAGGAACTTTAAAATATACTAAAGCTTCATTTTTATTCTTTCATTGTCTTTTTTTTTTTTTTTTTTTTTTTTTTGAGGGCAAGCTATCAGAGAAAAAGCTAAGAGGATCACTTGGCTTTATGTAGCATGAGGAAAATATTGATAGCTGCTATGTAAGGAAGAGGAACAAGAGCTTTGATTTTTCCTACACACTTCCTTATTCAAATTTGAGTTAATCATAAGAAGGTTTCCAAGAAGGAAAAAAACCAAAACCAACCAAATTTTTTTTTTTTTTTTTAATTGAAGTCCCTGCTAAGTGATTAGAAACCAGTTTGGCTAACTCTGCACTTGCTACTGCTGATGAACTCACAGCAGATGCTACAAAGCCACCGCTGCCACCACCCCTTCCCCATAATTCTGCACGTGCCCAGGTATACTAGAACATACTCCTGATGTTTGTGGCTCTTCCAGTACTTGGGGGCGAGAGTTACACTATCTCTGTATCATTGCAGACCAAGCTAAGCACAAACTACAAAACTGCTGTTGAACAAATTATTAGAAAAAGAATAAAAGACTTCAAGTTTCTTATCAAGCTCTTCAGCCACAAACAGCACAGAGTAAAACTGAAGACACACCTTCCTCATTTTGTAAATATTTACTTGTTAGCTTTTCCCGGTAAAAAACAAGCAAAAAATAAGTGTCTAGGAATAAATATCTAGGAAGCACACTGCAACCATTTCCCCAAGAAAATTATTTACAACTAGCTAACAACATATATATTTAGAAGAGTAATAAAGCCATTAACACCAGGGTCCCAAAGTAAACTTAGTCTCTAAACCAGCCCATAATGTCCACAAAATTCTATAGTCTTGATCTTCCTCAAAGCTCGTATTATCCAAGACAGTAATTTTCAAGCCCTGCAAGTCCACCACTTTTTTCTCACAGGACCAGTTCTCTATGAGAATGCACCTCTGCAGTAATAGAAAGGGCAAAATCAATGAGATCATAAAAATGAAGAGTACTTACATTCGAAGTAAAGATGATGTAGTCAAAATGGCTTCTGGATGAATTAACTATTGGATTTCAAAGGTCCCATTCCAGAAGGGCATGCTGGGAAAAGGAGTAATTACAGGATAACAGATTTTAATAAGCTTTTTTCTTTTTTTACTTCCTTTTCTTGTGTGGTGAAGTTAAGGGGGAAAGAACTTCTATTTGTTGTCACATAGATGGATGTACTGCAGTCAGTGGTATAATTTCAACTGAAACAGACCTTAACTAGCTAATTTGAATGCTAACACTGTAGTTGGCACAGGCTGATTACATGAGTGTATGACCACTTCTCCAGGCCAGGCTTATCATCCTCTACTGACCTTTGCACTTCCATAGCTATGTTACTATCTTAGGGCAGTTACGTTTAAATAAGGCACACAGCATAATAGTTTCTTTCTTGATGTAGGAGCTATTTCTGAGGTCCTGATTTCCTCTTTGGTGCTCCATACCTCCCAGCTTGTTATATTTGTTTGCCTCTAAGTTTTTTTCATTACTTGTTCATCCATTTTTTTCTTTGTTTGGTTGCTACAATGCCCAATACTTATTCTTTACCCCCTGTGTAATTCATCTTACCTCTCCTGCTCTTCATTTTGCCTTTTCTCCCCATTTACTCTGCTTCTCTTTTTAAGGTTTTTTCTAATTCACTAGAAAAAAATAACGTATTAGAATCCATGTCTTATACATTACAATGGTTTTGAAGTACTTCATTCAATTAAAAGAAATTAATTAAAATCTTTCCCTTCTTCTCATACCCCAGGCTTTGGTACCTTCTCTTTTCTAATCTGTGATATTTTTTAAGGGTTTGTTGGGGTTTTTTCCTCTTTTAGATAGGATAGTAAAGGTTTTCATCCACTTGTAATGCCAGTATTTTCATTTGTGATTTTTAAGTGCATGAAAGTTGTCAGAATTTTAGCTACATGAAAAGGCACGTATAGATTGAAGAATAGTGAACAATGTGTCAAAAATGCTTATGGTCCTCTGCATGTAGAAGAAATCAGATGATGTTTTTACATCGAGAATATTTCTGAGGATTGTAAAGGTTTACTTAGTTTTAGGGAGCTCATTTGTAAAAATAAAAGTGAAAAAGTGAGATTTACTTACTTGAAAATTTTCATGGCTATACGATTGCCAATGGAACTCTATTATCAGTACCAACATTAAACGTAACAACATAGACTATATGTTTTTAATAATCTATTATCTTGAATTACCTGAAGAGTGGCTAAAGAACACTGTGGTCGGAATGACCTTAGGTTGTCTGAACTAGTAATTTCTGTATGACAGGAGACCCATTCTCCTGTTTTGTATAAGAGAAGCCCAGAGAGACAGTTTTGGTATAAAAGAAAATTCAAAGGAGTTATAAACCAGGCAGTTAGAAGCTTTTGCTGCTAGAGTGAGGGCCTAAACATCAAGATAAATATATTTGCAGAATATATTTTTTATTTTCATTACAAATTAACTATTTTTCCTGAAAGAAAACACTCAACAATCTTTAAAAATACTATCAAAAAGCCTCATTCCCCCTTCAGTCTAGTTAATTTTATTTAAAACCTTGTTTTATTCAAATGAAAAAACCTTTTTCTCACAGGCTTTTATATTGTAGCCAAAAAACGTGTGCGCTCAGAAAAGAAAGATGGCAGAAAACTAAATTCTGCTCTACTGTACTAATGACAGTAGGAGAAACTCTACTCAAGTAATGACTATGCTGGTTTCAGTAAGAGAGACAATGGTCTAACTATGTGCTCTGTTAACTGATGATAGCCCAGCATGCCTGGTCTGGTTCCAGGAACACCACTCTATTTACCTCAGTTAACTGAGAGCAGAATTTGGCTTGCTGTCTTTGTCAGCTGCAGGCAATCCCTGCGTGAAATACAAAACTATGGGTGTTCCACTCCAAAACACGATGGCAACAAGCTGAGTAGTCATCTGGACCCTGACAGAAACCTGGTTTTATTCATATGGTGATCAAGCTTATTCTAGCATGTCAAAACCAAATGTGTTATTTTTATATATATATATATATACACACATATATATAAAACATTATGGCATTTAGCTTTTTAATCCATTTCAAATTGTATATTTTCTATATCAATCATATTATTTCATCATTCTGGCTTCCTTTGTCCAGGAATATCCTAATACTGGAAATATGCTGGGGAAGGGAAATTGGTGATACTGTCTGTAGTACACCATTTGAAGTAATGCTCTGTGAGGTGATCAGGGAGTACACATCATGGATCAAAAGACATTCTTTCTATGTGAGAGAGTACATCTAAAAGACAAAAGATTACTACAGGGTGGTAGCTTGATTATAGTTATGTTCTGAAAGATCTGTTGTTTTAACAGAAAACAGCACAGAGAACTGAAAAATACTGCTGGGAGAGTTTCCTTCTCCCTACGAATAGCCTTGTCCCTGTGTTTCAAAATAACATGGCTTGGGCAGAAAAGGATTCTTATTCTCTTTAACAACCCTGCCCAACTATAGAGCAGCCTTATGTCACTTTGATATAGGGGATGTAGTTTTTATAATCGTGTCAGAATATATGGCGTATGTTTAATGAGGATCTTAGCATAACTGAAAGAAAAGTGCTTCTGTTTGGATTATCAACAAGCCTTTATGAGATCATCCTAGAAACAGCTATAGGCAGTAAAGTTTTGGCTGAGAACATAGCACTTTCAACAAATTAGGGAGACCTTCCTGCGCCTACACAATTGGAGATTATCAAGTAGACTATTTAAAACAAACCTCAACTTTCAGTTATATTGACTTTTTGTCATCCCAACAGGGAAAGTAGATGCTGATTATTTGATTCCAAGTTAAATATTTGTCTGATTGACAAAGCCAATGCAGGGCAGTAAGGAAGGTTTGGAAGTAGCTGATAGCACACATCAAAATAAAGAAATTGAAGATGAATTGGATTTAGACTTTTTTTTTGTTCAACATGGAAGTCTAATCCCAGTACCTTTTTTGCAGGGGTAGATTGAGAACAAAATTTTATTAAGTTAAATTTGAGGAAAAAAAGAAATCTGTTTGTGTAATTCTGTCTCATTTAGACACTCAAAGCAGTAGTTTCTCTATGTTGCACAAATTTAGCAAAGTAAATGTAGAGACAGAGCAGTTCTGGACTGACATTCATAAGTTTAAGAGCCAAACATGACTTTGAACATTTAAATCTGTTTATCATGAACACATAGAGGGTCTGTGCTAATTCCATTATTTTTTCTGATATGCTACATATAAATGTTAGAAAAAGATTCTACCACACACATTCACATTGAAAAGAGAATTACTAGGATTCCAGTGTCTGCTCTCCTTAGTGCTTACCTGTTTTATATGACAGTGATTTTTATACAATGGGTGCATAGTATATTTTTCAAAGCTATGCTTTCTGTTTCTAATGCCTCTTCAGGTTTTCCATGCAAAGTAAAACAGCTCTGAAGTAATAAGGTAACAACCTCTCCCACTAATCACCTTCACCTGATGGTTAGGCTATATTTTGAGCGGTGAATTTCAATCCCTTAAGGTTAAGAAAGAATTTTAACATGGCTTTCCCGTGCTTTAAATGGCTAATTTAACCTAAATGATTTAACCCTTCCGCTAGGGTAAAGCACAAAGAAAATAAATTTCCATGTTATTCCTCTTAATACTTCCAGGAAAGGACACAGGATTCCTAAAAGATGCTTTTGTAGTTTAACTCCAGTCAGCAACTAAATACCATGCAGCTGCTTGCTCACTCTTCCCCACCCCCCCAGGGTGGGATGGGGAGGAGAATCTGAAGAAGGTAAAACCTGCAGGTTGAGATAAGAACAGTTTAATAATTGCAATGAAGTAAATGATAATAAGAAATAATAATAATAATAAAAAGAGAGAAGGAGGAATAAAATTCAGGAAACACAAATGAGCACAATAGAATTGCTCACCACCTACTGACCTAGCTAGGGCTAGGTCTAGCCCATCCCTGGGCAGCGATCAGTGACTCCTGGCCAACTCCTCACGGTTTCTACACTAAACATGACCTTCTGTGGTATGGGATATCCCTTTGACTAGTTCAGGTCAGCTGTCCTGGCTGTGCTGCCTCCCGGCTTCTTATGCAGCTGATCACTGGCAAATCATGGGAAACTGAAAAGTCTTTGTTTTAGAGTAAGCACTGCTTAGCAACAACTAAAACATCAGGGTGTTATCAACATTTTCTAGCTCAAAAATCCAAAACACAGCACTGTACCAGCTACTAGAAAGATAATTAACTCTATCCCAGCTGAAACCAGGACAGATGCCTAAAGCTAGGACTATTTATGATTTCTAAACTATATTGAGCTTTTAATTATGCAGAACACTGTTTAGAGATGTTTCCAATACATTGGTTTTGAATCAGATCCCACAGATGAGATATGCAAAGAAATGTCTAAATTATAGGTCATAATGAATCTCTGGCATGAAATGGATACTTAAACTGCACAAGACTCTAAAGATTGATGCATGCCCAAAAGGAGATCTTACCTAATGTGGTGAACTTTCCTGCTGCTTGGTGCTGCATATGGATTGTTCAGTAGCTAAACAGTTTTTACAGATCGCAGTATTGAATCTAGGGGCTAAACTATGCTTAACTCCCTCTTTGGGAGTTAAGTCATTAGCATGCAATTTTATGTGTACAATATGAATGGTTGAAATTCTATCTACTAATGACATGGGCAGAGAAAAAGAATGTTATATATTTCATTTACTATACTGCCATGTACAGACACTGAGTTTTGGTCCTAGGGTTTTTTGGTGTGTTTTGTGATATGAGCGAATTTCAATATCCTTAATCCAATAAATTATAAAGAAAAGGAGGAATAACACAGTTTTTTGTCTAAACTGTTAGAGTTTATTCTCATGAACCTTTTTTTACTACATTGCCCGCAGAAAGAGAGACATAAGTGAGTAAGAGGACATACAGGTAGTCATTTGTTTAAAGTTAACCAGTATCTGAGTGCATATATAAGATACTCATGTTACTGTAAGGTCATAAACTAAACTGATAGTGGAATATGTATTTGTAGTACAAAGGAACAGAGAACAGTAGAAAATTTCACAAATATGAATTACAGAAGTCTCTTGAGGAAATGTAGGAACAAAGCACATTCATAAATCACCATTAGCATCTATATAAAAATCAGAAGAAGCAGACAAAGAACTTTGTTTACTCCAAGGTTATATATATGCTGTATTTTTTTAAATCTGGAAGCCAAGCAATTTGCTGAAAGCCTCCTGAGATATTCTGAGCAAATTCTAGTGATATTGATGAGAGTTGTGAGTGAGCAGCACCTTTACAGACAAGATGATACTGCTCTGTGAGCTTTCCAGGGGATCAGATAGCTAAGCTGCAAAAGCTTAATAGAGGTCAGACTACCTCTTTCTTAGCCCATATACATACCAGTCTTTGTCTAGTCCAGTTTTATGGTATCTCACATTAAACAGTGATCTTGCAATCTGTTCTGTGTCACTGGGTAGTCATATGCAGTGACAAGTTCAATTGCCTGAGTGGACTAACATTCCACACAAGTACAAGAGTATTCCTCTGAATCAGGATTCAGTAACTTAACAAAAATCATTATTTCATTATGACACAGTGTGCCATGTTGCTCCTTCTACTTGTAAAACAGTCCTTACTATTTGAGTGGTTGGCTGTGTAAACTATGTGACATAGGCTATTCATTCCTGGTTTCTCTCTGTGTTTTGCTAAAGCTTCATGATGTCATTGTAGGTAATCTTTGTCAAAAGGAAAAGTTAAATCTAAATGTAGTAGACAAATTAGTGTAGCTGCTGTTCAGAGCTCAACTGTAATAAGAAACTACATGGCTTCCTTTCACTCCCTCCTCCTCTTGGTTTAGCAGTGAATTCCAGTGAAAAATATGAGTCGTAGCTCTGGGGCAGAAAGTCTGGTGTACAGTCAGCTACCATGCTAAGAACATCTTTACACATCTAAGATAAATTTGGACTTAAAATTCCATATCCTGGCTAGTGGTAGACAGGAAAATAGTCTTGACACTGACTTGCTGGATGGGCTCATGAGGGTGTTAAAGGCAGTGTAAAGAACTACTTGGGAACTTTCTTAACAACTTATAACAACTAAACCATCTCCTCAGCAGGTGAAGAGCATGACAAAAAGCTGTGGTTTTACTGAGACAGTGAAATGCACTGGTCCTTCCTGAACATTGGAATAGGCTATTTTAAGTAATGAGAAGTTATCATTATCACTCAGTTGCTAAAATGGACCTAAACTGGCCCCAAAGTGGGAGTATAATCAAGTTAGTTCACTTCCCAAGTTCTGAGGATACACTGACTCCAAATGTTCCTATCTCCAAGTTGAGATGAAATCACATTGAGATAATTCTCCTTCTATAGCAAAACTTCCTTCTACAGGAATGAGATTTAATAAATATCATAAATAATGACCAGGATTACACTTTTTCCAAGTGCCTATTCAGATGATCACAAAGTATTTACTACTTCTACATTCTAAATGCAGTCAGTACTGAACATCATCCACAGACCATATGCCACATCTGTTCTGCCTACTGTTAACTCCATCACCTCAGTACAATAACTCCTGATTCATGTTTGAGTGATCCAGAGCAGAATTTATATGAGAATACTGCAGATAAAAAGGGCTAAGATTCACCTTAGCACTTATATTTTTTGGGAACCACTCATTCTCCACAAAAGGTCAAGCTATCTTGCAGTAAAGTGAGAAGCAGCCGCTTCTACAATTCAGTTCAAAGCAGGGCATACAAGCAAGACAGAATAGCAACTGGAGTGAAAGCAGTAGCCCAGGCTTGGTTCGTCAGTCTGTTTATAGAGTGGGATTATTATGATGATTAGCGCAAGTGGACATGAATAACCCTCTTTCTGTTTCTGTGACACATCTGTAGATAATCCTCCATTTAAATCTGTCTGTTGTTTGCTGTGTTACTGGAAAAGACAAAAACAAACATCTGTGTTCCAGATAGGCACAGCCCCAGAATATGAATGCCACTTAATAGCTATCCAAAACATGGTATTAATCATTTAATATGTAGATGGCAAAGTGGAAGAAGGAGGGATATGACAGGTTGGAAGTGGTGTTAGGTTGTAAAGGAAGAAAAAGAGCCATATGTAAGAGAGATATACAGAAAAGTCATTGCATATTTGAAAATGAAATTTCACACTAGAAAAAAAAAAACATAGGAGAATTTAGCATTCATGTCTTAAGTACCTGCAAACTTAGCCCCTTTCCTTTTATGCAGCAGTTTTCTAGTTCATCAGCAGATAGTATGGGGACTAATAACAGTGCGACAACTTGACTCCTTTCAGTGAGCGTTTACTGAAACTCATTAATGGGCTCACAGAGTGAAGACTGAGTTTGAGCCAGCTGTTTTGAGCCAGCACATATGTGCTGTTTTGTTTAAACTTGATTCATATCTACATAAACTTCAGTCATACCAATATACTGCAATTTAGATAGACCATTACCTTCTTTTCCTTTTGGCTCCATTTTTTCTTTTTCTTTCTTTTAGTTTCCATTTATTACCCTGTTAAATATGGAAAGCACACTTTTTTTTTGTTTTTACAGCAAAGCTTTAGGCCACAAATATATCTCTATATATTTGCATTATTTCTATGATTTCCTTAGGTTGCTCTATAGCAAAGCAGCAGTAATAAAAATCAGAAGATTGAGTAAAAAGGTGGAGAGAAACCTAGTGATCACAAAACCTAAGACTCTGTATCCAAAAATCACCTTTTACCCCCCTTTCCCTTTTTCTTTTTTCTTCCACAGCATTCTGACTCCAACTGTAACTTGAAGAAGCGAGTAAACTCCATAATGTCTCAGGCAGATCAGTCTCCTGAAGCCAGCATAATATCAAATAGTGCATCCCAGTATCAGCCAGCATCTGTTCCTCCACCAGTCCCACCACCACCACCTATTGGAGGCACAAGTAAAATAGACCAGTATTCTAGGATCCTCTTTCCAGTGGCATTTGCAGGATTCAACCTGGTATACTGGGTTGTTTATCTTTCAAAAGACACTATGGAAGTGAGTAGTAGAATTTCTGAATACTTGCTTATAACATGTAATATGTTTGCTTGACCAATATTATTTTCATTGTTCACTTACTCTTGAACTCCAGTTAATCAGTCCTTTCTGAGTAGTTAGTGATAATGGTTTTCTTTAAAAGATCAGCTGTGGCTTCCAGTAGTAATGGTACTCAGTACAATGCAGAAAGCTATTTGAAGATGAGAAATGTAAACACTTATCTCTCTGCCACGTTCATGCACTGAGCAGAACACATTGTGTAAGACAATGTATGATGCCATTCTCAAACAAACTAATCTTAAATCTTCCATTTCTTAATCTTCCTATCTGCAGTAAGGAATGGTAGAATTATCTATTGAAGCAATGAAGGAGATAAGAACTTCAGTATCTCCTAAGGTTTGCTCAGTGAGGTAATAAGATAACAGTATCCCCAAAGAAGGTTGCTGTTCATTCTGAACATTTATACATAGTGTGAAAAATTGACAACTACAGTATACTGTTTGTGAATCAAGAGTTCCTGGTTTTATACACTTTAACACCCATGTTCCCTGTTTCTTCATACATCTGAACTGTTTTATGCAGATAAAGCTGCTAAATTATTTGATTAAGTTTGTTCAAATCAGGCAGAGAATGATCATGTCTTTATATATCCGTAAGGTCCAGAAGAGATGTGTGCCCTGCAAACTGAGCATGTCTAGAATAATCAGTCAGTAATCAGTCATTAAAAGCTTAATTCTTTAATGTCTTAATTCTCTATTTTTTGCCCTTTTGCCTAAATACAGCTAATGGTGTCCCATTTCCTTGGTAAAAAAAAAAAAAAAAAAAAGAAAAAAGAAAAAAAAAGTATATATTGATTTGCTTCGTTGCCGTAGAGTTTTTGAATCTCACTTTACATTGCAATCATTATGATTGGTACATTTAGCTTTATTTAGGACAGCTAGAGAGATAAGGATGGTATTTAGATAGTACCAAATGCACCAAGTCCCTATATCAATAAAAAGTGAGGCGGCAATCTGGTAGGAGTGGTGAGCAGATTGCACCTTTATTTCCTAGATTAGAGATACAGCAGGCCAAGGGAAATCTCATGGACAGCCAAGAGATGGTGCAGTTCTAAGTAAACAAGACAGTGCTGATCAGCTGATTGGTGGCATCTTGCCTCTGCTTGAAGCAGAGGCTACTAGCCTCTAATTTTGCTGATTTTTGCTACTAGTATGATCTGGGAAATGCTGTCTCTCAAAGGTGGAGTGTGCTGCCAAGCAGCTTATATATGAAATCAGGAGTGCAGGAAGATAGGAGGCACTATCTCTTACAAATGTTCCTGCAGATGTCTCTCTCAAGAGGTCACAGCTGCTAACTCCCAGCCATTCAAAATCTGCCCAATGCTAAATTTAGCATTTGTGCCAGAGTTACTGATCCTGCTATTAAAATATTGACTATGTGTGCAAATTACTTATCTCAATCAGAGAAGGGAAGTATCTAAAAAGCACATAATCATTACAGCTTCTGTTTAGAAGCCAGTTCCTCAGCTTGTGTAGCTTACCATTACTCCAGTGATTTCATTCAACCATTCACATTTTGAATCTAGAAATATTTGGAACACAGTTGTCATTTCCTTGGTAGTGATGAAATATTTACGCTGAACCTTGTATATGAATAGTTATAGTAGAACTAAGCTTTTAAAATACTTCTAAAGTGTAGGACGTAGTGGTGACTACAAATATTTTTAAATGCCACTTTTGCCAGCTAACAAACATGCTCACAAGCTCAGAAATTATGTTCTGTAGCCTAATACAATGACAGGAATCCAGCATTAAGATTTGTAAAACAGAAAAGTATTGACAGTTGGGGTGTTTTGAATTATGAAGAATGTAAGCAATTATATAAAATGTTGATCAAGCTCTTCTTCATAAATTACATTTTCTTGTTTGTGTACTCAAGTTGTACCTAATGATGATTGTGATATACATTGCTACGTTTCTAATTTAATATGTTGTATCACTTTACCAGTTGTTACTTTTAAGGAAATCCAGGATTATTTTTGCTTTAAAAATATATTAATAATACGTGAGCCTTTCCATTCAAGCAGAGTACAAAAGTCAGGAGAGCAAAGCATGGCATGCTTCAAGGCCAGTTCAACTGAATCACAGGCTCAAGTCCAAGAGATTAAATATTGGTACAGTATTATTCAGTTAAGAAATTTATTTTCATTTAGAAAATGCATTTTGTGCATATTAGCTTTTCTTGAGTTACTTGTTTGTGTTCATTTGCCTTTCTGTTTAAAAACAAAATGGAAAAAGAATATAATCAGTTCATTGAAATAGTCAAATTTCCCGTGCAAAAGGTTTTGTAGTGCCGCTTTCTAGGATTTTGATTAGTGTAGTTTGGAGTGCAGAACATCATTCACCAAAGTCTGTCATTATGGAGATTCCTAAACTGAAAAACTACCTGTCTTTGGATGGTGCATATAGAATAAATCAAGCAGTATGTCATCAATCTGTTTGTAAAAGCAGGACATTAGCACTGGAATCACAGGTAATTTTCAGCTCATTATCTTCTGGCCAGACTCTGACTATGAAGGGAGTGCAAGAATCATTTTTTACTTCATGTTCTGGATTGAGAGCACCAGCTAGAACGAACAGGCTTGTTATTGTAATGACACAGTTGCATGAAATGAGGAGCTCGCTCCTAAGCCGTTTAGTAGTATTTCTGTGCACTAAAATGCAGTTTTCTTATGGCTTAAGTAATGGGCTGTATAGTACAGAAATGAAGTCATTCTTGTGTATTGTATCTGATAATATTTATAAGAACCTTGAGGCTTGAGTACTTTTCAAAGTGCTCCTTGCAGTAACTTTTTCTTCACCTTCCATTTAATTATTTATATATATTTTTTTGGACGACCAGGTTAATCCCCCTTTCTGTTGCTATACATGTAAATTAAGGGTGTGTTAATTACACAGAAGTTTTAGGATTTGGAAGTCTGTATAATGAAGAAGGCATTTCTAATAAAATGTATGCCTTTAAACATTTGGATCCCGTTTTTCAGAGCAAGCAGGACTAGGCAGATAACAAGAATATCTTGGACTGAACTCTGTATTTGTACTTCCAAATGTACTGAATCAAGTCCAGCTTAGCAAACCAGGAAGTTTAGTAGCGAACTTTCATTATAAATCTTTTGCTACATTTTAAAGCAAAATAGCGGCATTATTTGCATGAAAAAAATCCCACGTTGAAATTAAATGCTTTTAAATATTTATAGGGCCTTAATATTTAAACAAATGGTTCTATTCCACAGTGAAGAAATGGGAAAACGTTCAGTAGCAGTCATTGATATACGACTTGATATATGAGATAGTTCATTGTAAACTGGTTTGCACATGGAATAGCAGTAGCATTGCAGAACAACAGTTATATTGCTAAAAGTATAGAAATGAAGTTAATACAGTTCTCTGCCTGCATTTTGCTTGATAGCATGTTGTTGGAACCTAATACAACCTAAGGACAACAAAAATAAAAAAAAGGAAGTACTTGAAAATACATATATGAAAGAATCCTCAGTTGAAATAACAGATGCCAGTTTTTAGACCACAGAAAATGCTGATACTTGCATGATAAGCCTCCCTTTCTCTCAAATGGTTTTATAACTGTAATGCTGACAGATGCTTAACTATTACAATATCATTGTGCCATTTATAATATGAAAAAAATAAAGCATTAGAATTACTCTAAGAGGACTTACTCCCTCACTACCTAAGGTCGGTTTGTAATTAATTTAGATGGAAGGTTTGAAGCTGTGACATTCCCATGATTTACGCATGCAAAATGGAACAGGCAGGTTTCTATGGAATACATTGTCTGTTAAGTACAGTAATATTTGCCATCCACAAAAAGCTATATACGATAATAAATAATACATATTTGTCTAGATTAGTCAAGTAGAGAAGTTTTTCATAGGACAACAAATGTATCTGGCAAATGAGAAAAAGTTGTTCTAGATTTTTATTTTATCATAAGCATTTTTTGGTTTTAAATCTTGCTAAGTCCTCAAGCTGAATGCTAATTTCTGACTGTGACTTTGACAGGTGAATTGCATACTTAATTTATTTTAATATTTTCTTGATTTAGAATGCAAAGAGTGCCCTTTTAATGAGAAAAATACAAGTACTTAGTCAACCTTTGCCATATCATTCACAACGCATATGCTGTTCTCGCATCTTCTTACACATCTTTCTAAAGTAACCTCTCAATTTTTATATATAACTTTATAATAAAATTTTTAATGTAATCAAACAGTGGTGGAGTGAATCAAACTAAAGAAAGATATGATGTTAAAGTTTTAATGATAAACTTTGGAAAAACATGCAGATGCCAGCCTTTATGTTTGGGAGCAGAGGAAGGTACAACATTACTAAATGTGCTGAGTGCTGGATGTTGGATGCAGAGAACGCAGTATGGTGGCAGAAAGAGAGATACACAAGCTGAAGGAGAAAATGAGATGCTGATGATGTCAACTGGGAATAAACAAGAACAGATTAAAAAAAAAAAAAACAAGAACTGAAAAAGTATATAGTTTCAGCATGTTAATATTCACAAAGCTTGCAGTACATATTGTTACATCATGTTTCAGTTTAAATAGTGAAAAAATAAAATTCAGGAGAAAGTAGTTACTGCCATACATACTTGCAATTGAGCTTTGATGATCCAGGTAATGAACATCAAATTGGAAGAGGATTCTCCCTTGTAATGCAGTTCAATTTTAAGTCTGATGAGACTGAAATCAGGTGATTTTGTTGGTTAATTTAGTTGTCAACAACCCACAGTTTTAACTTCTCTCTAAACTTTTCTTCCAGTTTTTTGAACCTACTGCAATGCACTTTAGAAGTGACCTAGAGCCCAACTGAAGAACAGCTCAACTTTTCAAAGAAATCACTGAAGGTCATGTGGAGTTGAAGGGATGGCAAGGGTTTTGTCTATCCACAGGTGCTCTCCATTTTCAAACACTGGAAGTGTTTATATGGGACAACACCTGGAAACAAACTGGACAAAAGAAAATGATAGAAACTGTACAGGGTTCTAACAGTATTTTAAGATATCTTACATTGATTCTGCTGTAAAAGTTCTTAATTTATTTTGTTCAATTATCAAAGAATGTGTATTTGATATAATTCTGTTTTAAAGAGTTAAATGTTTACATTGATTAAAATGTCAATAACAGGATTTTTTTTTTTTTTTTTTTTAATACAATAAGGATTACTAAAATAAGCCTGATTCTGAACTGGTATAACTGAAAGGTTAGATTTCACTGAAAGGTTAAGAGTTGCACTGATTTGCAGCACTTAAAATTGACTCAAAATAACATTAAGAAATCCTGTGAAAGGAGCTGCAGTCCCATCATGTCTTCACGACCCTTTCATAGAAAAGATGGAGGATGAATTCTGATTTTCTTTAATTTCATTTTCATCTCCTTTAATTTGTAACAATATTAATAAAGAACAAGGTAAGAAAAAAGGAAACAAACTATTTTTTTATGCACTTTAGTTGGTTAGTTAATGACTGTGTAACATTTTCTGTTGTGAGTGACCATGGACACAAGCAGACTAATAACAAGCAATTTCTTGGCAGGACGTAGAAATGCAGGACTGAGATGTCAGGGAGTTTTTAAAGTCTAACACTGAATAGACAGAAAGATGCAGCTACCCATCAGGCTGAATGCAAGCCCCCAGCTCCAAGGAGCTTCCTGGAAGCAAGTCTTGATAACCAGTTAGGGAACAAGCTGCATTTTATGAGCTGATTCTACTGAATTGCCCATAGCAAACTCCCTGGAAGTTTTTTCCAGAGACAAAGTCCTGTCAGCATATTCAGAGTTTAAAGGTAATATTTTGTCACTCGCCACACAAAAGATCTCTCATATTTCATAGTCATCTATTATTTTATTGTATATTCACCCTTCATCTCCATAATCCTTCTAAAGAATGTAATTAGGAAAGATACGCCTAATCAAATCAAACCCAAGCCAGCTTTGTTGCGGGTATAATGGACGCTGGTGGAAGTCAAAAGGACACAGGGAAGTCTTACATGCAGCCAAGCAAAAATTAAAGGCTCCTAGCTTGAAATTAATTTTAACACGTTAAAATTAAATCAGTTTTAACAGAAACATAAAATGGTGGATTGATTCAGGAAATTCTGGGTATTTTCCTTTGTCTAAACATATATCTTAAGCCACTGTGACAAAATATTTAGGCATTAACTCACTCAAGTTGTCAGCTGCTTTATTGGCATTATAACACTTTAACTATCTGGTGACCTAGCTGCAGCTGTTTTGCTCCTCCTATTTCAAGAGGAGTATATAACATTTACTAGTGCAGTAGCTGAATTGAACATGTGAGATTCACTTTTCGTACTCCCTGTTCTTTAACTCTGAAGAGCTTAGATGGGGAAAATTTAGGTAGATTTGAGTCGATAATAGCTATTGTTTGCAGAGAGATGTAATATTTGCAGTTTGCTTTTCCTGACTGTCTGCAGGCCAGTACACTTGGATGTATTTGTAAGCGCACTGAATTCTTTATTTATTTTGCTTTGAAACTAAAATTGTGATAGTTTTTCCCATGTTAAACCTTTATATACTATTTCTTTAAAAAAAAAAAAAAAAAAAAAAAAAAGAAGTATGGGCACTGGGCAAGTATTTTACAATTTGTAAATACATCTTACTTTGCAAGAAGCGAAGTATGCTGTAGGGACCCAGAGGTTATTTTTGAGTATAACCCAGAAGTTATACTCATTCTTGCTTCACTGACTGATTTTCTATTTCTGGTGCATTAATATCTATAAGAGTTGTCAGAGTACTTTAAAACTGGTTTATGCACAACATGAAAATGTTTAAAAGCTATGAGAAAACAAATGACACTGAAGAAGTGAAATTTTGTATCCCATCTTTGTTTAAAAGAAATCTAAATTTGAATTTTACAGCAGATGCAGGGTTACTAAATAGTAACTATTTCCTTGGAGTGTAGTATTTCAGTATATAAAATAATGGTAAATTCCTGATTAGGAAGCTGTATCAGCCCTTAAAAATGTACTAGCAGCTTTTGGAATTTAACAGCATATTTCAATATGACCACAAAGACTGCTTATCTTTTTTAAAGGAGCTTTTCATGTGGAAAAGCTAGAGAAGAGTTGGTTCTCCACATCTCTTCGAATGGTAGGAAGGGACTACGTATTTTTTCCTATTACATGCTTTGTAGAGACACGAGCGTAATCAATAATAATGTTAACAATGTCAAGTTATATCTTAGAATAAATGTAATTACAATTAATGTCAGTTATTAACAATCTTGATTATAGGTTAGGTTAAACACTAACCAAACAAGCAATACAGTAAGAAGAGCAGATACACAGAAAAGGTTTTTTTATATCTGTATTTATGTATGCATATATATACACATATTTCTGTAGAAAATAAGTAATATATATTTCTCTAATACAAATTTAAAGGAAATTAGGTATTGATTTTTTTCAGTATTTTTTACTCTTTTGCAATAGGAAGAGAAGGAGGTAAAGTTGCTGTAAGACAAGAATTTGTATGTGCAAAACAAGACACTGGGGGGGAGAAGATGGGCAGTTACCTTGAGCTATTGCACTCTGGTAATACATTATTCAACACTGACCTAACTTTCTATGTATCCTAGTAGAAAACATACTCTGGTTTTAGCCCACAAACCTCTCAAAGGGACAGAGTGTATCTTAGATTCATCTTTAATGCTTTCTGCTTGCTCAGAAGTGCAAGAAATAGAAGAACGAATAACACAATTACAGAATTATGTCTTAGTACAGTAGAAACCTCAATTACATATTAGTCTTATTATTGATCTGGGGGTTTGTCCCCCCTCCATTATTTTTTCATAAATCCTAAACCAAATAATCCAGTAGTTTTAAGATACAGAAACTATGCAATGGCATGCTGGATCAGCCCTGAGATCATCTATTACTGTGTTCAAAGGACAGTCCTCACCAGAAGCTAAAGCAAGAGTTGGATAAACCCCAGAAATGTGAAGATGAAAGTCCTCAACACTCTTGATATAGTGTACTGTCCAATATTTTGATATTTTCATGCATCCTGTCATGTTACTAGCAAGGCCTTTCACTTCATACATATGCAAACAAAATTCAGAGGTGACTTTGTCATCGCTTAGTTCATTAACTTCTTGTTTCTCTATCAGTTCATGACAAGAGCAGCATTCCTCACCTGCCTTCTTTATAGAAGTCATTCTTGCAGGATTCTCCTTCAGTCAGTAAGCAATCAAACTCTCCACATAAATGCTGTCCATCCCCTGGCTTTATGGAGAAATCTGTGAAGGAAAAAGTCCTTATCCACTGGCAGAATGGGTAGAGACTTGGGGAGTTAACAATTGTGTTCTGCATCACTACTTCAATAAAATCATCACTCAGCCATAGCTGAAGTGTGATTGTGTGCAAAGAATAAAGATCCACAGTTCATTTCCAGACAGAAGTTTGATGCAAGTGATAGTCAGCAAAGTATATCAGAAGTAGTGACAAAGGAATACTACTCGACCGTGCTTTCCGAAATGCAAGTCTTAGACCAGAAATTTTGACCAAGAGAAACAAAGGAGTCAAAAAACCCCCAAAAGCATCCACATAACTGTAAAATAGGAAACAGATTTCTATACATCTTGAAGAGTCCTTAAAAAGAAAAAACAACACAAAAACAAGAAAACCCCAAACAAACCACAAATAACCCACAAACTATTATTAATCCTGTCCAAAACTGAAATATATGTAGTCTTTCAAACACAGAGGAGGGGAAATCCTCCTCCCTCACTCCCCCCCCCAACTCTTGTATTTGATGTAGTTATATAAAAGACAACACAAGTCACTGGAGAACTTCGTAAACCATCTAACATGCATTTTTGCCAAATCACTTTGCAACACATTTAGGTTGTTATCAAAGAGGTCACTAGTTGACATGATCTGACTTCAATTATGAATAGACTATTTTTTTATCCCATAAATAAGAGTAATTTTTAATAGTTTTAAGGTACTAAATTCTTTACATGCCTTAAGAAGCTAATAAGCACTATTTAGGCCATATACAGTTACATATTCAAGCACTACTGCAAAAGTTTTTCTCCCCACCTCACACCTTTTTTGTTTATAATAATGTTTTCATAGAGTAGATAGAAATATTTTGTAATTTAAAACTAAATAAAACTAACAAACTGTTTACTGGAATACTTATAGCTGCTATTCCTGTACATTAAAAAAAGCTTCATTACTACAACTGAATAGCAGTTTTGCTTTGGTTGAAGTCAGGAAATACCAGCTGTTAGAAGTTGACTTTTCTAAGGGCCATAAACTCAGTATGCTCATTTAAACTATATGGAGATATGGTGTTCCCAACAGAGATGAAGGGAATAGTTGCAAGATTTAAAAGTGAGTTCTCAGCAAAGAAGCCTCAGGTTCTATCTGTACATGAAAGAAATCATAGTAAAACCCAAATACTAAAGCTCAAAACTGTGCCCCTTATTGACTGCTCTCATTCTTATACCAGAAATATCTTGGTATGAACAAAAAGATGAGTTTGGTCAATAAATGTAATCAATGTGCATTCTCAAGTTTTAGTAAGTTATACATTCCTTATGGGCTAAAGGAACACCCCCTCCTCCTCCCTCCCCCCCCCCCCCTTTAGATAATTAGAAGTTTCTGTTTCCTTTCTGATCCCATCTTCACTTGAAAACTAAAATTAAGTGCTTGGTATGAGATGTCTTCTTGCCACTCGGATCTATTCAAAAGTAAATATAATTTTTCTTTTGAAGTTTCATAAGTTTTAAATTTTACCCAAGTACACTTTACTCTGAAACACTCTACAGCCTTCTCACTTGTTTTCCTACAGGTTTTTGTGAGCTAAATGAATCTACTTGGACAGGTAGAACTTTTAGAACTGAGCAGTAAACAACTATCTGAATAACTGAAGTTTATAAGGTGCTACCAAATTACACCAGATCAGCTACACAGCCCTGAAAGAGTAGCTGAATAAGTATCAACAAAGAGTAGTTTTAGTGCTATGAATACATACATGAGAAATCCAGAGTGCAGCCTCTGAATTACCTACTGATCTATTGAATTAATTCCTGCGCTACATGCTGCCAAGAGCAGGATTTCTCTTTTGTTAAGTAATTTTATTCATAACAGAAAATAGAAAACATTATTACAACAGTAAAGAAAAAAAAATTGCATTAAAACTCCCAATCTGAGAGCCAGGGCTCAAAACATGGACTGAGGGCAAGAAATTACTTTATCTTCATATCTGTAAAATGCAGACCTAGCAGGAAAAAAAATCTATAAATTTAATGTTACCTTTGGATTTGTCTGAATTTTACTTCATTTAGTTACAGTTCTAGGTTGGTTTTATTTTAAAGAGTAAACTGCTGAATCACTCACAGGCAGAGTAAGACCTTAATAACACTGAATATGGTCTCTGTAAAATAGTTAGAAACATTTCAGAGCACAGCAACCATAGTATTCCTGTTTTCAAATTATTACTTCCCAATTTAAGAAATAACAAGCACATCACCTTTGTAGTCTTGAATTTGAAATCATTTGCACATTTATACTTTAAGTATAATTTGTCTACAGATTATACTATATCTGTCTCCCCCCAGAAATGTCCTTTTCTGATAAGGTGGACAGAAAGTTGCTGACAGAAGTCAGTGTATGTGTCTGACAGCTGGAATCAACTTCATGTTTCCAAACCAAAGTTTTTTTCAGGTAGATTTTTAAATCAACATGACAAAGCAGTAATTTTTGCCCTTGTTTCTTTAAGAGCTTTATTCTGATGTCACTTTCAACACCATAAAAGTGGAGTAATTCTACTGAAGCAGAATGAATAAAACCAAAGTGAAAGGAAATAACTGAGACTAACTGGTGCCATATTTAAGAAGCCATTTCAAATGCCAGGGTTTAAGTCTATGTGACAGCTTAGTTGTAATAGTACTATATTACAGTATTATATTATAATATTATGGACCAACCTATTACAAAAATTACATAAATCCATTTACCATAGCTTAAAATAACTTAAAAAGATCAGCTACAGAAAACTAGTGTCTACAACTTTCAGTAATTACATGAATTAAGGCAAATGTATCCTTAAATGCTATGTTTAGGAATGCTTATTGTAGCACTTTTTTTTAAAGAATGAAAACATAAAACAAACCATCCTTTATGTGCTCTATGAAGGCAACGTGAGGAGATTATAACAGTGAATAAAAAGGACAAAACCCTTAGGGGTGCAGGAACTTAGAAGCCAGAAAGACCACAGATGTCTCTATAGGAAGCTCCACATAGAGTGTACCTATTTGTACTTCTATTCTGCAGGCATACAAAAGTTCTGCAGCAGAAAATCACTTACTATGTTTGAGATCTGTTCATTAACAGCTCTTTACAGGGCAGCCACAGGAGTATTATTGTGTGCTTGAAATAAATGAAAACCACTGGGTAAATGTGCTCTATTCAGGACCAATAAGGAGCAAACAAAGCTAAGTGAGTTTAAAACTCTAATTCCAGCTGTACTAGAAGTTAAGAGCCACATGACTCCAACAGCTTACCTTTATTTTAAGACTGGAAAGTAATTTATTCACTCCCACGGTATCGTTTCATTGAGGCCTGATGGAGGAGTCATGACTTTTATAAGTGAGCACCTTAATGTTCGCAAATCACCAGGAAAATATTCAGGTCAGTGATGTGCAAACTAATACTTTTTGTCTCCGTAAGTCCCATTTAAAGGTGCAGCAATCTCAAAACATCTTCCACAACACCCTTGCAAGGAAAAATAACTCCTGGAGACACTAAATTGAAAAAAGTAATTGAAAACTGTTCTCATTTTAGTGCTAAAAGGAAAAGGCAAAACTGGATTTTGTTTACTTACATATTTCTGCAAGGGACAGTGTGGCCATTAAAATTATTCAAGCAAATGTCATTTGTAATGGTCTCTGAGAAGGTACGCTGATGATAACAGACAAATTAAGACCACATTTACCATCTGAGTCGTATTCCTTATTGGCCACACTACTCACATTGCCTTAAAGGCACCGTAAAGGTGCTGGCATGATTACACAGAAAATATGGATCAAAGAGCAATTCTTTTTATGGTGTGAAGGACAGTGGGACTTCTAGTTCCTTCACACCACTTGAGCGTAATCTGAACGCTTTCTGCTAAATGTAGTTTAACTCACATGTCTGATTCATGAAAGCCAAAACATCACATGAAATTTCAGAACAAAAAAAAAAAAAAAAAAAAAAGGTAAGCAGACAGCATTCAAGTCAGCACAACTGTGCTTGACGTTGGGGGGGTGGGGGTGTGTGTGGTGGAGAGTTTAATGCCCAGACACAGTAAAAAATTTACTCAGAAATTGTCAGAAAACTGTCAGTTTTACTCTGTCAGTTCTCATATTATTCTGCATTCAGTTCTAGAGAATTACATAAAAACTCGATAGTTTAGGTCAATATATGGCCACCAGTAGTGACACCACTGATGTGTTATCCCCACTTAAGCTATTATTAATACAAATGCTTTATTTAAATGGAACATAGGTTCTGAGTAAGCTTTTCATTGCTGTGCAGTGTGTCCCAGGCCAAGGCTCAGTTTACATCTGTATGACTGGAATGCACAAAGGCTGGATAGATTCTCCAGCAGGGAGAAAAAAAGAAAAGTGGTTCTTGCACTAGAATGCATAAACATAGAACTGGACATAAAAATGATCCTACCTTCCCTCCCTACAAGATTTTGGTCATCATAGATTAAACCAGTGCATTCATACAAGTTATTTTGTGATTTTATTAAAATCAAAACATTAGTCTTCCAAATCATCTTTTTTCTTCATTGTAATCCTTCTGGGTAAAATGTTTTAGGTTTGGGTCTAAACTATATCTCCATCCCCACCACAGCATCCCTAAAGCAGGTGGATGATTTGCCAATGAAAACAAAACAAAACCACACCAAATCACTCTCCCATAGACAAAAAATTTTGTTTGTTGAAGAGACCAATTGGAAAACCTAAAGACCTAATTTCAGAGAATGGTTATAGCCTGTCTTAAACAGCCAAAGGGCTTCTGTTCCAGACACTCCCTGCATAGGAGTGAATGCTCCATTATTGCTGATGAGCTGAAGCTAACTGGGATGAGAGAGGGTCATGCAATTGACTCTCCCACAACAGTGAAAGTAAGCAGCCTCGACTATTTCAGCCAAGTTATCTTGCTGAGTCTATCTAAAAGTTTGTTCTTGTCTTAGAACATGTTCAGGGACACCTCAGTCCTGTGAAACTGGCTGGTTTACAGACTGCCCCATCCCTGGCAGTGTTCAAGGCCAGGTTGGACACGGCTTGGAGAAACCTGCTATAGCGGAGGGTGTCCCTGCCTGTGGTAGGGGTTGGAACTAGATGAGCTTTAAGGTCCCTTCCAACCCAAACCATTCTATGGATTCTGTGATTCTTTGGTTGCTGAAGATCACAGCAGTTAGTTGTTTTTCTGGTTCATTCAAGAAACTGCTAGTATTCTAGTAGTATTCTGCTAGTAATTCTGCTAGTAACTCATTGGTTTATATGTGATATATATTGCTGTGGCTTTACTGGAAGACACTAGCCACCACCTGCTGTCATCCACTCAAGCCATGGCAGGCAGTCTCAGCATTTCCTTCTCATTTTTAAAAAAATGCAGTTCCCACAATCTCATTCTTGCTATTTCAAACAGCACTAACAGAATTTTCTTCCAAAATATCAAGCCTATTTTCTTTCATAATGCCAAAACCCCAAACTTACTCTATATAATTATTTCATCTATTTTTTCACATTACAAAGTCCTTCTACACATGGCTGAGTAATACGAATCACTACTTTATAACATTTTTATCAGCTGCTGAATACGTTATTCATGAATACGTATTACTGCTGAACCAGTTCTAGAAAGAGTGAAACAAGGTGCACTAAGTAGTTTTATTGTCCCTTTTGTTTTTATAAAATAAAATAATTTGGGAGCGTATTACTTCTTTAATACAACATGCTCTGTTCATTTTAGAGGCAGTGTACTCTTGTTACAAATCACTTTCATAAATGCATTCCAATGAGGAGGCTGGAAGCCTAGCAGATCTCCTGATGACTGTTCTAAAAGCAGAAAGAAAGCAGTCCAGAATATGGTGCCATCCATGTAGTTAAGGACACCAATAATCCTATGCCTAAATCCCACAGCCCTTTTTGGGTGCACAGTTCAGACAAACCTTTATTTTACTGGAAGTGCTACGGACACATTTCTGCAAAGACGTGGTGGTAAATAACACCTGGACAAGCTAAGTTAGCAATAATTACTTTGAGATCTTAAACAGGCCTTTTATCATTTTACTACTAATTTTCATTTTACTACTATTATCATTTTACTACTGATTTACAATATGTATCCAAGGATAACAACGTAGTTTTAATAGTACATATCTGTCACATAAACAGTGTTTTATGTCCACCTTAGAATGCACAGCTTTGGAAGAGAATTTACCTCTTTGGTATTATTTAAATATAGTACTGTTTTCCTTCGGCAGAGTGAGAGAAGTCCTTAACTTTCATAGCATATACAGTCAGGGGGGAGGTGAGGGTGGGGAGAGAATACTTTATTTAAACTCCATCACTATCTTAACTATTAAAACATGTATTATCTGCTACTAGAAACTGTATCATGTGGTACCTATGATACTTTCAATGAACTTTTCTTCATCGGCACCATACATTCTGTTTTCATTCTGTTTCAGTCCTTACCTTTACTCATCTTACAGCAGGTTCTAGAAAGGAGATTGGCAACTTAGAAGAGGATAATAGGTAAAGACATTTTAAGTTTTCATAAAATAGGAAAAAGCCACTAATAAATCCCACTATTCTAAAAAAGTGCCAATCCAATGCATAACTATTCACAGAAGTCTGTGAAAGTCACTTAGTGATCAGATCTAAATACAGACATTTATAGTAAATCAATATTAATTCACTATTGCATAACCTTGTACATGCCTCAGATCATGTGGATGTTGTCACTTTGTCTTACAATACACTGCAAATGGCTTAAAAATACTTTCCCACAACAGTTTCTTCAAGAATTTATTTCTACCTTTTAACTTTTAAATGTTTTGATTAAAATGCTTATGATATCCCTGTAATTTATAGGACTTTTACTTACCTTCTAGACACACTTGTGTTTATCTGTTGTTTCAGTGTATGCAATTAAGAACCCATAATGCATGGTTTATTGACTAAAATACCAGTTGTTTGCTGGAACCCAGTCTTTCAGGTCAATAAGAGAGCTGGTGCACTTCAGTAATAGAATGATGTTAAAGTGGTTTTCCTTACTGTAAGTGCCAGGCAAATCCACAAATTAATTAGCCTCATAACTAAGTAATTACGCAGAAATATGTTATTTAAAAGAGATGTTTCCAGTCAGAACATTTGCATAGCCAAATGTGCTGCGAAGCCTCTAAAACAACTCATCATGCTACAGCTGGATTAACAATTGGAATTAAACTCGTCAGCACTGTTTAGATAAGTATTGCACATATAAAGTGTGGACTAATCTGTGGTGAACAGGTTGAGGAGAAGAGAGGTGGGAGAAAAAAGGGTACTTTTCAACAAAGAGCAAAAATTTGAATGCATACTATTTTACTGTAAAAAATAACTGATTGGTTACAAGATTATCAGAAACATATTTGTAAGTTTTAAACATACAAAGGCTATCTAGTTCTACTACTGTGATTTTATGTTATGTAATTCAGGATATAAAAGTGCATTCAAGTACCTCATGAAGCATTGATGAGTCAAAAGTTCAGCACTAAGGTATCATCTGATTTTCAGTCTTGTTGAGCTCCCAGTCAGCCACCAAATTAGATCAAGTTAAATTGGGTCTAACTAACACCCATTGATTTACTTAGTCTCTTTATGATCAGTATTTTCTCATGGGAAATATTTAGAGAAATAAAATGGATTTGTCATTTTCTATTGCTATGGGCAAAATGGCTTTCTTGAGAAAGAGACTTGGGTAACTTACTGGCTGCAAACATCACATTGAGGATGGTCCAAGAAAACATTTCCTTAAACATATCTTTTATACCTTGTTTTGATCTACTTGGTATCCATTTTGCATATTTATTTCTTCACCAAACTGCTTTATGCTTTAGGTGTAATTGGCATTCTAGAGAAAGCACTTTTATATCTACAGTTTATCAGCACTCTGAGTTAAACTTATTATCCTAGTTACATTATTAGCATAATGACAACTTAATCCTGTGGTTCATTACTAGTCAAGACCAGTTCTAGCAAGTAAACCTAATTTAATATAACTATCAGGTGTTTCTTTTCCTTTCCAGACTTAACTTAAATTGTTACAGTCTTTGTGGTGATGGCATACTTTCTAAATATAAGCATATTTACAGGCAATTTGCTTGAATTGCAAAACTTACTGGACACACATTTTTCCTGCTTCTGTTTAGGTATACTGAAAATGTCTCCATAGTGCTAACAAACTTGCAGAAAATTTTCTGCAGCCATCATCATCTACTTCTAAATCTCTAAGCAGAAGTTAAACATGGGAGATTTCATTCCCAATGTGGGGACATAAGGACAGTGAAAATAGAGCATTAGCACATTAATTCCTCAAGTCTTCTGGCGAAGGGAGAGGGGCAGGAAACGTGAGAAGGAAGGCATCATCATATACACAAAATGAAACAAACCAACAAAACCACCAAAACAAACAAAACCAAACAGGCCAAGTTCATAAAAATCTGATCTGGGAATCAATCGCATTGCAGAATAAGTTATTTTACCATCTCACATAATGCTTCTGAAGCGTGACTTTCCCCACCGTCGTAGGAATGGAGCGGGCAGCGAGCTGCATAATAAATAATCCTCAACATCCTTGTGGAGACCCCCGTGGAAGTATTGTTCTGCCATTTGGAGTGAGACAAAGAAAGAGGGCGCAAAATCCAGTATTTCTGAGCAAATCAGCCTGTATTCAAAATTTCCAAGCCAAACAAAGCCTATTTGGGAAAATAATTCTCAAGCAATTCCCAAGCTCTCTAAATTCAGGTTACAAAACATTACATTGAGTTTTTTGAAGAGAATAGGGTTCCTGCTTTAGGCTTGTTGGTCTTATATTTCCATCTCATTACTTCCTTTCAAGAGCTGCAAAATTTGCAGTTGCCTACTAGAAGCTAAAAGCTGGTATGAAAGTCCTACTTTAATTAAAAGAAACCAACGTTCACAGAGCTCAGGGGGCTTTACTCATTTTGCTAAATATAAAAGTTGTCAGAAGTGCTTGTTAACATGAGAGGGTATTTATGGAAACTCATATATAAACATAACATACCTTTTGGACAAATTTTCGTTTTGTGGCCTTATGAAAATAACATTATGTACAACTAATACTACTAAAAAGGTGCAAAGACTGAGGGGTGGTTGAACCCTGCTAGTTCTATTCAGCAGTTCCAAGATTTAACTGCCACATTTTTCAAGGGTTAGAAGCAAATTTTATACATTCATCAATAACTTCTAAGTAACATAGGCCACATTCACCGTATTCCTACGATAGGGCATTTTCCAAAGGTTCCAGCAATGTCGAGTCCATTCACCCATTTCCATAGAGCATGAGAACTCCATACGGATTTGGAGGAAGCTGGCTGTATAGTGCACCATCTAGTTTCCAATGGCATGAGAGAAAAAAGTGAAGCTTTCAAACCTAAATTCTGCATGCTATTGAATTACTTTTAAGTAATTATAATCTCTCTCATAATTGGCTCTGTTTTCTGTTTCTTTCTCCTCCTGACATAGCTTTTGGTATGTAATTCTGAAAACTTGCATTTGTTAAAACTATTTAAAGATGAGACTGTCAATAAGAATACAACATTCCATGCAAGATTACACATGTATTAAATAACAGTAATTTAAACATGTTGTAATGAGAGGTAGCACCTGTAATGACAGCGCAGTTACAGGTAGTATTACTTGTTCATTTTCAGCTCTGAACGAGCTATTTAACAAAATAAATGTAATAATTTGTTTTGCAGTCCAGATTCTACTGGTCACTTGTTTCAAAAGAAAATGGAAGGGTTCTCTGATTTTTTTATCTCTACCTTTTTAATAGGTAGTCTTGGTATGGAGTTACAGCCACTCCCCCAGCCAATAAATTAATGTTTGTACTATACTTCTTGATTAAACAAAAGGAAAAAAAGCTATGCCTGTATTCTGTTGATGAACATCTGTTAAAGGCAGTTTTATGCAAATTCATATTTCTTGTTTAATTTGCTAGGTGGGCTTAGCATCACTGAATTCTCTCCCCATGGGAATACTATACCTATTGATATTCAGATAGGCTTGCATGGTTCACCCCTCACCCCATTCAGCATACCCAAATATTGAGAGCTTTCTTTAACCACTACCACACCTGTAGCTGCACTGAATGAGAATAAACAACGCTCTTTGTAAAAATGGCATTGATTATGTCTACAAATCAGATGTAGGAATGCAAATTAATATCCATTTTGGAAACAAGGGGCTTTGCAAACATAAATCTTGGAAGATTTAGGTCCAAAATGCCTGATGCTTTTTCGTAATATGTATCTTTAAAATTAGAGCAATCATTTAAAAACTTGTTTGGTTTTTTTTTTCCTTTCCCGTTTCACAACAGTAATTATTTTTAGTAATAGATTTTTCAGATGAATTTTCAAGATACCTACTTAATTTTCCACCATTCCTGTGAGGTGAATGCACAATTGTTGGGTTTTCTTGTTTTGCTTTGGGGTTTTTTGTTTATTTTATTTTGTCATTGGTTTTGGTTTTAACTGATGAGAAAACTAAGATGTCAGAGTCACCAGCTCAATATGACATTCAGCACCAGATGCACTGGAAAATTCTAACTCTCATTAATTTCATTTGAGGTGGTATGTACAACTCAGCTGACACAAAACATTCAAAATTACAGACTGCTTTTAAAGATCTCAATGCAACTTTCTGAGGTCAGATGAGTCAAGTCAGAACAAAAAAGAGAATTCATGTTTCCTCCTCTGTGGCACGTTTTATGATTACCTATAGACCAGCAATAACCATACGAGGAACTCTGAGTGCTGTACAATTGCAAAATAATACATTTTGCAGAAGGATAAAGTCCACCTGCTCTTTTTTTAGCTGGAATTTTCCAACCTACTTTTGTGTGTAGGAATTCAGGTTTTGCTGAATTACTATTTTAAAGAGGCAAAGGAGAGCCCTCACCTGCCTAATAGGAGGATTCGCTCAAACATTCAAAATAATGAAGAGTTAATGTACAGTTTTCAACCACAATCCAGGTACAGGTACAACAACGTGGACCAATATTCAGTTAATGAAAGGAAACCAGTAAGACACAGGACATTATAGCACATGCACTAAACTAGGATTGAGGGTATTTACATTTGTTCCCTGATGCTGTCAAAAGTCTCACATATGACCTTGAAAAGTTCACAATCTCTGTGGAATTTATACCTGGGGACTCCACACAAATGATTTCTGTCTTTTCTACATATATTGTAGACTTTTCGAATCAGGGTCTGCCTTATTACACCAGCAAAAATCACCAATTAAGTACCAAACCCATCATTGTTCTCTGAGTTTCCACAATATATAAATGCACTAAGAATAATTTGAGTATTCCAAATCATGCAAGTCAATGTCAGGAGACATTTTGTCTCATTAAAGAGAATGTCAGGAGCCTCTTCATCCCACTTATTCTGCAATTGGTGAACATTCATCCACCTCACTGTGGGTAGAAACACCTCTCACTTTCAGAAGATATGATATTTTTATGCACACACTTATATGCAGCTGTTAAGAATGCAGTCACATCATTTTTTATTCTAGTAGTGGGAGTACATAATCAGTTCAAGTGCTGCACTAGTGAGGAGAATTCAAGACAAATTATAAGTCATAGATAATTACTATTAATAGAAAATATGCCTGAAGGAGAACGGAGTTATTAGATAAACATCACTGCAGTGCTTAGTAGCTCAGGAGTGGATAAAAGAAAGGAGAATGAGCTGCTTTGGGATTCCTCCACCCTGTAGTAGTTGCAAGGAATTTTTTATTTTTTAATTTTTTTAAGAATTCTCTGCGTTCCTAGCCACATAAATTCAGATTTCATTTTAGAAGAGGCATGAGAAACTACAGAACAGTGCCATTGTGAAACAATGCAATATTTGGTATTGTTGCAGGAGATTTAAGAGCAACTTGGCCAAAGCAAAGGCTCACTCTTTCTCTTCCACACCTCTCCTGCCTCAACTGATCCTGGTTGAGCCCCCTCACAGCAACACTGTTGAAAAGAGGAATTAATTATCAAAAGGTTTTATGTATAAGACCTGGCTGCTTCAATTTGAATTTGCACAGAAGTAACATAATTTGCTTGCTGCGTTAAGTTTTACGCCTTGTACTGGAATAAACCTTTTCAAACCTGTCCTCCTTCCTCTCGGCTGTGTTTCAATTGGACAGTTGGCTGCCATTCTATCAGGCACTTTTCTGAGTGTACTTTTCTTACACTTAGTATAAAAAAAAAAAAACAAACAAAAAAACAAACAAACAAAAAAAAAAAACAACCAAAACAACCCAAAAAAAACCCAAACAAAAAAACTAGAAAAAGTATCCTTTCATCTTGAAGCAAAGTCACACCAAGCCACCGCACTTTCAGCTCTCAAGTGGCTGGCTGCTGGAGCACACTACTGGATCACATCTCAGGTGGGAGAGAAGAGGCGAGAATGGCAATGCATTTGACAGCCTGAATAAATCAATAGCTTACTAACAGACACCCTGAATTGTCTCAGTGCTAGTAAGGAACAGATTATTAACCTGACACATCAAAAGGTTTTAAAATTACTGTCTTTTCATTATATTGTCCAAATTATTAAAAAAAATTGCTTGCTTAAAATCTCTTTTACAGAGTGAAAGAAGAAAGAGAGCACTGCAGTATTTCTTTTTCTACATATCTGGCTTTATTATGAATCCTTCCCTCTTCTGTAGCTAAAAGGAAACAGACTTTTCCCCAGCTATTTTTAAAAACAACCTGCAGTTGTTTTAGACTAATCCCTTTGTGCTATTTGAAATCAACATGTTTGCCGCAAACAAGAAAGGTTTTCTTCAGTTTGGCCTCTGTGTAACAAAAGGAAAATGGAAGGCAAAGCAGAAAGATGAGGATTGAGGAATGCATGTATAGGCTTTCCTGGCAGATACAAAGGGGCTAAAGTATGATCAGTCAGGAGGATGTCTTTGTTAAGTAACAGCTATTCTCAACTGCTCTGTTTGCTTGTTCAGTTGGAGTAAATAGTGCAAGATTATACATAGCTTCTATTCTTAAAAAGAGTTCTTTTCTAATTAAGTTCTATCCTTAAAAACACACTTCCAGTATATCTTGCAATCACTGACCTCACACTTGATAATTTTTGATAAATTAGCCTGATTTCACACTGCTCTGCAGTCAACGACTGCAGAAGTGAAATGTCTGGCATTTTCTAGTCTGTTTGCCCATAGGCAAGGTAAGCATATAGAATATTTTCCCTAGAAAATTTCCTTGGCTTACAAGTATTTGACACTTTACAGAAGACTGATACATTATCGATTGACAAGCCCCATTCAGTGCAATTTTTGTAAAAGCAGAAGGCTAGGTAATTGTAGAAACAAGCATTGTACAGAGCAACTAGGAAAAGTGCTCATGCTTGGAAAAATGAAACCATTGCTGCTTACAACACTGCTGATGTGCAGCTCACACAGAGTGATGCAATGCATGCCTGAGAAAAAGCTATTTTCCACATTATCCTCTTTCGAACATTGTTTTTTTCTAAAAAATACATGGGGGAGGATGCACAGCCTCCCTGAATCACAAGTACATACAAATCATCTTTTTTACCCCTGAAGAGTCTCGTAAGCCTTTCGCTCTTCCTTTCCACCCCACCTCCAAAGCTGGGCAGGGTGTGCAACTGAGTTGGTTGAAACAGTAGGGAGCTGATCTCTAAGGGATATTGGCCGGCACAAGGCTGCTAGAAGCTGAGAAGGAGCACTCAGGCAGCAGCAATGTGAGAGTTGGCACAAGCACTGTCTTCTCTGTGTTTTGTGAGTGAAAAACAGTCCCCCGGGAGTTACACCATGAATCACAATCCACGTAACTGCTTGTTTGAGTCTGTCACATTATATGTGACTCCCCAGACACAGTTCTGTGGCTTTTTTCATCAACACATTAACATAAGCTCACAGACACGTAACTCCCCCGTTATTATTGAGCAGCAGTGCCAAGTTTGGCACAGTTTGATCCCCCTCTGTGTAAAGACATGTCTCAGAAGGGACATCTGTGAACTCAAGTGGGAGGCAATGATGGACCTCTCATGCCAGCTGGCCGGGGGGCAGTGTGGATGTCAGTGGCGAAACATCTGCTCTTCCACCTGCAAGAGTCATGGTGGCAAGCTGCTTTCAGAGCAGTGGGGGAAAGATGCAAATGTATATTTTCTAATTATGCAATTGCACTCTCCTGCCTATTTTCCATTTGGGAAAGCGGAGCAAATTGGCACAACTAGAAGTTTTGCTTCGCTGATATACACGTGGATCAAATGGGAGTCTGCCTTACAGAACAGAAACAATAGTCAAAACAATTCTCAGCTACTCACTGTAATGACAAGACCTAGGATGTCTAGTAATTTGATGCAGAAAAACTTAGTAGTGCTGTAAAAGAAGAACTGACATGAGGAAACATTTAAAGCCAAAGGCTAGACTCCATGATACATAAAATTGATTCCTTTTATAAGTTACAGCAGTCAGAAGTTACATGAAGTGTCTTTGAGCCAGTTCAGTGAAGACAGAGTTCATGCATTCGGGAACCACTGATAGCTTCATTTATTTATTTATTTATTTATTGGAGGCATGCCAGAGCAGCCACGTACATCCCTGCTTGTTGCCTTCATTGACCACAAGCAAACCTGTACAGAAGTTTCACAGTGCTTTGCACAGTTCTACTCTTAAATCCTTAGCATTCTGCATAATGACACTGGCTAGGTACAAAGATAGGTACTCAAAGTAGAACATGCGGCAGCTGGCTTTGGTCTTTGAAACATGAATATTCTCCACCAAAATATAGGCACTGAGAACTTGTTATTGCACTATGGGACGCTTAAATACTTCTCTGTACAAAATATAAAGTAGAAAAGTGTGACAACAAAGACCAAGCAACTTCAGCAAGCCTTCTCAATCATAATGCTGCGATCAGACTCTGTCCAAACAGCAACCTAAAACTTTCAATTGGTCATTTCTAAAATCATTTGAAACCAAATGCTATATTAAGAATGGCCATGTAGTAATAAATGACTTATGTCATCCTTTTAGTATTTTAAAAAATGGGTTCTTAATAAGCGATACTTTTCAAGGAAAGGAAAACCTTTGAGACAGAAACTCAGTCAAATAAAACACAGAAGGAAAGCACATAGCTCTTTCTGCCAGTGCCCTGGTGATAGCTAGTAGGTCAAAAGCCTGAGCAATGTGCACATGTACAGAAAGTGGAAGGATCCATGACAAAAAGGGTGAAGTGGAAATCACTAGATAAGGACTTAATATTTCTCAATTACTCCTCACTTTGAATCAGGGGGTATCCACAGTCAAACCCATCTATGGAGCTGAGCTTGTCAGAAGCTCTCAGAACCAGATTTTCAGGCTCTCCCTCTTGATGTCTGGAGCTGTATTTCCAAGAGAAGACAGCTGACAATGAAGTGCTGTCATTAAGACCATAGTACTAAACTTTTCTTTCAGGAAAAAACAAGCAATGTAACATATAAAAATAGCTACAGATATTCTGGATTGTTTTGCTGTTGCTTTATGTTTATTTTGTTGGCTTTCTTAAAGATGGGAATATCTCTTCCAAAACCAATGTTTGAAAAGTGTTCTCACAAGGCTGACTAAAATTAGAATGAATAGAACTAGAATAAACACAATTTCATATTAGTTTTCATCTGTTATTATTTTCAGCTCTCCATTTAACTGTGAATGATCATGAACAAAATTTGTTTCTCTTACTAATGATACAGTCCTCTTACTCTTTCATGTGGGATCACTCAGATTGAAACACACTAATGAGGCTTTCAGAGCTGAGCTCCTATTTCCCACTTTCTTTGAGCATTGCTTCAGAAAGCAGATTTGCTATTTGTGGAAGCAGAGAACAGGAAGAAGCTTTAGAAATTAACCCAGGACAGTTCCAAGGGATGATCTCCAGGATGCACTGCTGCCTTGTAAAGCAAGGAGGCTGAGGTGGGACAATGAATCTGCGCTACCTGCACCCAACAGCATTCCAGCAGTTCCTAATTAGTAGTTTTTCAAAGGTGTACAGCAATGCTTAATTTATACAGAATCAGGGAGGTGATGAACAGTACAAACCCATGCTACACCTAATTAATTCTGCTGTGAATCCAGCACTTCCAACAGACTGAGAAGCAGACACATACAATGAATAACCAAGAAAGTCTACAGGAGTTCACTTTTGCACAGCAGTAACAAAGCACTCTCACTCCAAACAAAAACAAACCACAAAACAGTCAGGCATATATTTTATTCCTTAATAGGTTTTTGGTCAAGACAAAACAGAAGTTGGAACTATAATGTTTTGTTTTAGGTAGTGTCTTAAGATGGCAAGCGTTGATGTATTAGTAAAAGCCTAAACAAGCTGTAATGGTTAAGAATGGCTTTTCTGCTCCTAGTCATACACTGGAAATACATTTTTAAACCTAGAGTGATTAGAAATCAAGAAGCCTACACTAACAGAAAAATTGAGAATCAGAAACTTACTCAGAAAAAGCATTAGAAGAATAAAGTTCTTGGGGAAAAAAAAAAAAAAAAAAAAGACAAAACCAAAAACCTGCAAATATTAACAAGAAGGCAGGAAGGAAAAAAAAAAAAAAAAAAAAAAGGAATACCAAACATGATTCCAACGCTTGAGAAGGTGATTTCAAAGGAAACAGGGACATAAATGGATGACAACATGCATATGAATGAGCCAGAGCAATTCTCAATTACAGCTCATTATCATTAACCATTTGAAAAGTAAAAACCAGATAAACAACTCAGCCTACTCCAGCAGGAGTTGAAAATTGCCTGGCAAGAGATGCTTCCCTCTCAGGAATTCTAAGTAAAAGCAAAGAGCCTCTGAATGTAACACTTAGGATTCAATTCAGATAATGAAAAAGACTTGGGGAAAGGGGAATTGAGTTGCATTATCCGGAAGGACAAACAGTAAGACGCAAAGACAACACACTAATCATAATATTCCAAACCCTCTGTTAAATACATTCCTCCCATGCTGGCTCGCATTAACACTCCAGTCTGAGCACCAGGTCACAGTGCAACTCCCCTGACCTCTCCACTTCCATTTAACCTTATCTCACACCCAGCCCAGCTCACTCTGTAATAATGCCCTGTCAGCAGGTTTTGGGCTCTGCTGGTTATTTTCTTGGTGCTCACTACTGTCAAAACCTTCCCTGAAGACTGCTGACTAAATACAATTCTCATGCAACTGCATACATGCTGTGGATCTATTCACAGCACACACATTATAGGTTCAATGTCAAGAATTTCTTGCCTTGTAAGTAGAAAACAAGTCACCTGCCTTATTTGATCCTGATTTAAGTTTTGGAAGGAACAAGGATATCAGAAGGGGACAGGATTTAGAAACTAAAAGAGCAAACTGAGGCTGGCAGAGAAACTTTGGGAGGCAAAGACTTACCATACTTGCTGTAAGGAATACAACATGCTCTATTCATCATACTAAGGTTTTAGAAACTTCCCTCCTCCTCTTAGAGCCTGTGGCTGACTGCTGTGATAAGCCTAAGCCATCACTCAACCTCCTCGGGAAAACTATCTAGAAATTGACAATGTGCAAAAACCTGAAGGGGTTTTGGTGACCTGCTGAAGCTGGAAATGAAGGAGTGGAGCATGCATTGCTCAGCAGCTTTTCATCTCTGCTGTCTACACAACAAGCAGGATGCGCTCTTGAGAGTCTGGCATCAAGCATTTAATTCACAGACCAGATGAAGCACCTAAGGGAAGGTGCTGGAGCACTCTCATGCAAGCTGAGAGTTTGGCACCTCTGAAGAGTTTCCCAGAGTGCTGCCCTGGAGTCAGCTCCTCTGCTGACAAGAGGGGTGTAATTGTGCTTCCCCAGGGAGGGTGCCCTCCGCCAAGGCATTCTAGGAGGGTTTGCCTTGTGGATGCTGTGAGTATCCCTGTGAGGCATGAGGCCTCATGCACCATCTCCATTGGCCCAGCTGCACTGCCCATGTATGGCAGGGCCCCACTGTCATGGCTCAGGCAGCACTTCTACATCCAAAACTTCATCAATAGTGTAACCTGCTTCAAAACCCTTTCATCTGTGTTCTAAATCTATTTGTATTAAAAAAATAGTTATATCTACTCCAAAGCTTCTTCAATAGACAATACATTAGTTTTTCCACCAGGCTCTGGACCACTGAGAGGTGGAACTGTCATGACAAACAGAACTTCTGTTTCTCTCAGAAGGACGTATTTATGCTCTCTCTCTCTTTATAAGTCTGTCAAGAAAACAAAGGTAAAGAGGCAGGCAAAGAAAGAGAAATGTTGCATTAATTCCATGTTAAAACCAGAAAGGTTCAATGGTATTACTTTTCCCTTCCCCCCCCCCCCCTTCTTTTACTTATTCTATCTTATTTTCTTTTATTTTTCTTATTTTCAAACCTAACACTTTTGGTAAATTTTATCCATTCTACATAGTTTCCCCTTTTTTGAAGTTACAAAATGTTCCACTTTTATAGCTCCCTTTTCTACAAAGCAGGTAGCCATTTTGCTAGCCTCCAAATTTTTTAAGACATTTATAATTGGAGCTTGAAGAAATTCATATCCTGCCACTGGGTCAGAAGTGGAATCATCAGTGATTCCCTTGAGGTCAGAAACATTTGTTATACCTTTTCTGAAGTAAGCTGCTTTAAACTTTTATTGCCATCCTGCATCTAGTACAGAGGGAATAACGCATTTGTTGAACATTAAATAATTATAATTTCTAGGAAGGTTTTAATTGTTAATAACCTGAGAGTTTGTGCATACCAGGAGAAACAAACTGGATTGGTTTAATGACACTATATGATGAAGATAAACAAAGAATTTGTTCAGAAGTTCCATTTCAACAAAACACCACAGTTCTTGCTCTTCACAATGAAATTAGTCATTAATCCTGTTCTACACAGTACAGACTTCACACTGCTTTTTTTTCCAAAATTTGTATTGCCTAGTCCTAGTCAGAATTTTAAAACAAATGCTAATACTTGGAAACCCACCATTCTTAAACCTTTCAACTATTGAAATTAGACAAATTGATGCCCAGTTCTACACAAATACTTCCAGCACCTCTAACTGAAAATAAATCAATTTTCCAAACTTTTAATACAGTAAGAAGGAAATGTACATATATGTAGTCGCTCCATTTGCATTTGGTCACTAAAATCCAGGAATTGTATCTTGCTGTTAAAAGCATTTGATTAGTTTGAAAATATCCTTTCAAGAAATAATTACACAACAGCTTCTGTGTAGTACATAAATGTGATTATTTTTGAATTCAGTGTTGGAGCACTGTCTGATGCTTTCTTATTATTTTCCAAAACAATTATTCTTTTATTTTCTCAAAATGTATGGTCACTACAGGCTTTGGGAAAACAGAGCACAAGTCATTCATCTCGACGAAGTACTCCAAACTGTAAGACTTCCTTATTTCTGTAGACAACCTTCAAACACTTCACCAGAGTTAACCTATCATAAGCTCTTTGACTGAGAAGAGCTCTCACGACATTTCTTTTAGCAATTAACAGCACCTCTTCTGTATTCAAATGTCCTTAAATCAGGCAGAGTTAAGGTAGAAATGAGGGAATAGAGAAGCACACAACAATTACAAGACCTATTCAAATATCTTATGGTACCTCCCTACACACCAAGTCCATGATGCTCATGTAACAAGTGAGGAGAATGTTCTAAAATGACTTTTGCAAGCAGAAACCTTTACATACAATTATCACAATTTTGTATTCGTTCATTAAGCAATTTTCCACTTCATTTACAGGAGAACTACACAGACTTACAAAACTCACTGGCTTCTCACATACTTATCAAGTTTCATTTACCCTTCATAGTGGCAGTATGATTTGTATGACTTCTGGTAAACAGGTGACTTGGAGAAATCACAAAATTCTCTATCACAGGTCCTGAAGAAGCTTCACCAACAGCTACTATACTCCTATTCTTAAAGTCACTGCATATACAATATTGGGAAAAAGAAAAAAGCCCATAATTTATTTGGTATTCATTTTCTCACTCCCCCCCCCCCCCCCGCAGCTTTGATTAACAAAGTTTGCTATTAAAGACATCTTTTCCTTTATTGCTCAATATTACAACAATGCTGCATTGTTTAATTTCTGAATGACATTTCAATGTAACATCTACCGTTTAAAACTTGCAGCAGACTACCAAGCCAGCAAAAGTGTCACTGTTCATTTCAATAAGCATAAGCTGTCGAATTCATATTAAGAAACATATATTGCTGATGTGCCAGTAAGCAATGCGATTATGGGGGTATTTTACCCATCTACCATTTCAGTGCATTGCTGCTGCAATAAAACATTGGGTTTAACTAAATGCTTTGATGTCATCAGCATCCATGAAAATGGAGCATAACGAATGTATGAATGGGAGACCTCTCCAATCTGGAAGTTAATTTGCATGACATTATGACCTTGCTTGCATTGCAGAATATTAAAATAATCCTTTTAGACAACACTGGCATTTTAAATACCCAGGAAATGCAGTCCTGAGATCTTAACAGGTGATTAGTTATATTTCAGCTTCCCTAAATTTTTCCAGATGGGTGTAATATAAAGGAAAAAAAATCCATATTATGGGAGAAAGGGTAGTTTTTTTCCTTTAAATATCTAGGAGAGCGTTTACATGTATTAAGGGAACAGTATTAAGCTACTATCAGTTCCCCCTGTTAATATTGCACTACATTTTAGAATAATTCACAGAGTACCATTTTCTCTAGGAATTTATATTGTCCAGGATAAAATTATTACCTGTATTTTCAGCTTTATAAAAACCTGAATACTGTTTTGATTATTATAGTCATAAATAAATATAATGAAATAAGGCAGGAATACACTTATTTTCATCCAGCAGCACAAAAACTTCAGCACTTACAGCTTTAAGGAAGCAATAATAGTTTA
The DNA here is from genome assembly GCF_004027225.2 of Strigops habroptila. NCBI lineage: Eukaryota > Metazoa > Chordata > Aves > Psittaciformes > Psittacidae > Strigops > Strigops habroptila. The sequence goes on from NC_044288.2 coordinate 19,804,203, forward strand.
TTACCCTCAAAAACAAATAGAAGGAAAAAATAAACTGGGTGCAAAGCTCTAGTTCTTAGTTATTACTTGCTTTGGCTTGCAGGGGTCAGGACCAGAGCAGGTTCTGTCCTGCTGCCCTTCCCTTCCAGATTGTTGACTTCAGGCACTCAGGCCCAAAGGTGCTCAACTGAAAGCAGTGAAAGGGAAGCCTGTGGCCAAGAAAAGGCTGAGCTGCTTCCAGCTCCTAACAATGGCAGCAGCTGACAATGGTCTCAAATGGATCAGTTCAGCATGTGCCCAATTCTGTGTCAGGTGCAGGCAAACCTGACTTCTCCAACAGGAAAGCAAAGAGAAACAGCAGATGTACACTCATGTCTGGTGTTTAGGGTAAATGGTATTTTGATGCATCATGGAAACTAAGCTCCAGAAGTTTTGAGAAAGTATCATAAATCCTGTCATTGCATATGAATATAAAACTGCTGGTAGAAAAATATTTGAGAATTCATCATGAGCTTGGGAATGCAGCACATTTTCCCTAAATGCCCAGCTTCTAGACTAGCTGTTTGGAAAGCATTCATTCACAACATAGCTTAAGTACTCCAAATTCTACTCCAAAAAGGGACATAAATATCCCTAAGGCAGGAAAAAGATTATCTAATGACAGTCCACAGCTAAAGACTTCTATTTTCATACAGAGCTATCTACTCCTTCAAAAAGCACCCAAGAGCAACCCCTGTGTGCTGGAAAATTATACTTATTAAATCACAGTCTGATCTCTTAGAGATACAGAATCTTCCAACAGCTAGTCATACTGTTCTTATTTTTCTACTTACTCTTTTGCTTGTATTCTCTCCAATATGTTACCATACTGCTCTTAATGAAAATATTCCCAGAAGTACATCTGTGGGAGTGGAGACAAGCACAGTCAAACAAGTGTAGTCAAAAATCAGCTGGGTCATTCACAGCCCTTGAATTAGAGGGGAATGAGGAGCCCAGGGCAGGCCCACAAGCACACCCAGCCCAGTTCCAGGGGCATGCCCATTCCTACCCCTTTTAACTGGAATTCACACATCATTCAGACACACAGCACACTAAGAGAGTCTACAATCTCCAACATCCAAGTCAGTTATGTATCTGACATACTCCAAGATTTTCTCCAGCTATGCTGTTATTTCATCTGTAAAACAAATATTAGCTATCTTCAGGGAGAAGAGGTGGAATGAAATGGCATTTCATTCCAAAATGCAGAGGACAAACTGGAGGAGAAACCTAAAGCTCTTCTCAAAGCAGTGCATGTCTGATGCCAGGATGGCAGTCCTACCCATAGCCATGCTGCTGACAGACCTGCAGGGGAGTGCAGAGATGCACCAGTCTCTCTGCTTTCTGTTGTTGCTATTTTCCCTTTTCATTCCTCCTATACTGTTCTTTCCCTGTGCTTTTTGTCTTGGCTGCTTTCTAGACTGCTTAGACCTTGTCCAAACTGCCAAGTGTCATACTTATTTGACTCATATCTCCTCTTTCTGAGGAAGTACAGAGCCTAGGCTATTTCCTCTGATCTTTACCTTAGAGTTGACTCAGTTACCATCATGTGCTAATTGGCTGCAAAAAGTAAAAAAAGTATCTTTAAGTGACTTCATTTTCAGAAGACATTGCCAATGCCACAGAACCATGAGTCATATGTAGGACATGAAGCTTTCATCCAAAGGAAAAAAAAAAATCCTTTCTATTCTTTGTGGTAGAGATGAGTTCTGAAATTTTTTCAGAAGTTTTCTGCACTGGCTGACAGCTCGTGCCAGCAGGTCTAAGTTTATGAAAAAAGTGTGATATATCCAGAACACACCACAGCACAGGCATTACCTTTGAGTACTGCTGGGTGCATAGCAGGAGCAAGCAGATACTGGCTATATCTGAACAGAACAGGAGGTGTGATTCACAGCATATCTAAAAGTGCTGGTCTTCCCTCATCATCTCAGGAGAACTTCAGCCTTTATCTCCATTCCTGCAGCACAAGGGACTGGAAGGTTGACTAGGATGGATTTGCATGTCAATTTTTGCCATCACCTAGGGACACATGCCCAGCTAAATAGTAGTGTGTCCTGCAGCTCAGGCATAGTCCACTTGACTCATTCAAGCAAACGTCATTCAACTGCTGCAGTATTTAAAGTGGTACTGAAGAGTGGACTAAACACACACATAGTTTCTGACTTCTGCAGCAACATCTGAAGGATAAGAATCAGTAAGACCTTTTTATTATTTTTGATGAAGGAAGGCAGTTCAACCTGAAAAGGAGCAACTAGAGAAAATCTAGCTAAATGACAATTTCAAGAGGATCTACAAGATTTGCAGATAAACTACAGAAAGTTTACTGAGTAAATTTCCAAGAGTTGGATGCTTTGTAAAGCCTCTGAGGTCCTGTAGACTATTGACCCAGCTACTTTCAGAGAAAAATACGCTCTGACTGAATCAATCCATTTTGAAAAGATACCTTGAACAGAGTGCAATGTTATACTCTTTTATCAGTGACCTGAAAATGGAGTCATGGCTGCTGCTTCCTTCAGTGCTATTGAAAGCATTATACTCGCTTCAGATGAAAATGGGACAAACTAGATGGGCTGTAAGGGCAGCTACACCCTGAAGCAGTTTGTGTTTGGTTTGCAGGTATGGCCTGCACGCTTGTTTTACTAATGTTCTAGGCAGAGCCCAGGAAGTTTATAAATAAAATGTGGGGGGGGTTTAATTAAAAAATACTGAAACCATAACTTTCAGAGAACTACAAAAATAATTAGAAAAATTTCAGCCGTGTGAGTATTATGTACTGGCAAAGCACTGTGAGTTCAGTCACACATACATACACATATGTAGATTTAGCTTTACACAGGAATATAATTTCATGCATTTAGAAGGAAAGATTACTATCTTCTGTTAGAAAAAAAGACTTATCAGACATTTCTTTCTTCTTTGCCTATTTCTGCAAACAGCATAGTTGTGCCCGATATGGACAAAAAGAACATGTCTACTTTAGCAGCAGATGGAGGCTACTTCAGTCCATTTTAGAGAATGAAATATGAACATCCTTATTTTTAAATGTGCAGATATTTAATTCCTTCTGCTGAGCAAACCAGTCATCAATTTAGCTGTCCAGTATACAGGCTAATCCTAGACCTTGCCTATGATAGGTTTGTCATACCAAAGGACCAGAGACTTAAGAGCATCCTTGCTGAAAACTTTCAGAAAAGTAATTTCAGATTTATTTGGACTCAGTGTTGTTGGCACGCTACACCACACTAGTCTTTTCTTTGAGTCAACATATCATTTTATTAATACGCTGCATGCTACGTTCACATATATTTTTTCCTTTTCCTAAAGGAAATAATCGCTACATTTCTCTTCAACCTTTGATTATTTTCTTCCAGATGGTGGCGGTGCACTTTCCCAGAAACATTCCACCAGAGGAAACTTGTAGGGAGGTACACTAATGCTTCAAGGACTTGTGAACAAAACTCAGCTAGGAAGGGTGTGTGGGGATCAAACTATAGTCCTCCATCGCCTTCCTTTGTGACTTAGAATCACTTTTTAACAAGGGAAGCTTCATAAATTTGGGATAGCTTCTGTTTTGATTCAGAGACCTTTGTGAAAACACCAATTTCACCACTTTGAAGGGTACTTGAGCTTGAGAGAGGCAGAAGCTTCCTCTGAGCATCAGTTACTTTGCTTGAGCAGGTGCATCTGATTTCAGACATGAATTATGCCCGTGGTCAGATAACACATCTGAAAAGTAGATGCTCTGTTGCCTTGATACGGCCATCCCCCCCTCCCCCAAAGCTTATATATAGCAAGAATATTTGTGTGTTCTGAATCATTATATTTCTTTGAAACATCTAAAAATACTGTTGCTAGAGGAAGCCAGCCATTTGAACTATGTATATTTAGTCTTCTCCAGCTGCTGGAAATGCTGATAGGATTTGAATTTAATCAGAATTTTGGTTTAGGCTGCAGGTTTTTTTTTCTTAGCAACAGTTGCTATGCAAATTATTCAGAGAGTTTCTGCTGCAATTGATGCTAGATAGATTTGGAATATCAGATTCTTAAAAATCTTTGCTGTAAAACACCCCAAGTTCTTAACCTTTTAATGTGTTGAAAGTTGACAGCTCTGTCAACAGAATCACCTGCCCTTCCCTACTGCTCTTTAGCAGTGAAACCTTAATATTTTCTTAATAATATACAGAAAAATTAGAGTTTCTAATATTCCCAGTGCTGCACAAGAGAGCAAATGAACAGAAATGAAACTGTACTTTACTCTTTCGTTACCACAGAGAGCTCAGTCCTTTGTAAAGGGGAAAACACTATTCCTGTCTAACGGCAGTGCCAGACTCTGAAGGGAAAAGGGGTGAAGAGCAGAACTCCCATTTAGCACCAAGTCTGCTAATATATTTGTGAAATCTGGGTCAATTTTGCATTCACTGTACAGATAGATAAATCAAGCAAGGACTAGGTTAAATCAACTGTTAGAGGTGCACAGGAGAACTAAGAATAAAATAATCCTGAACTCCCAAATTTGCAACACTCCATCAAGTCTTTAGTAGTGAACTACACTGTACTGATCATCTTTCCCAGGTCACCTCCTGAAGGTGTTGAATTTCCAATATCTGCTACTATACATTTATGCAACAGCATCTTATATAACCCATCTTGTTCTGCCAAGAGTGGCAGTTGGGGAACTAACCTAATGTTATCACTGCCATTTAGAAGTAGGTACTAGGTATGGGCTGAGTTCTGACCATATTTCACTCCAACTTAAGCAAGGTTTCAGTGTTTCAGCTTCTCACTAAGTCAGAACTAAGGTTGCATAGACAGCCAAAACTCTTTTTTCTGCTTCCAAAAAGTGTATAAAGATCAATTACTCTACTGAGAGATTTTGTGTTCAGCCTGAAGTGAGAAAATAGACCACTAATAGTTTGAGATCATACCCGTAAGGATGTTTCTAGAGCTACAAATCTGAACAACTTTCCCTTAACAGAGGAAAAGGATGATTTAAAACCAAACTTTTAGGTCCCTGAGAAGTTTTGTATGACAAACATAAGCAAATCATCCTTTTGCTCATTTTACTTAAAGGGGAAGAGTGCGTGTAGGTGAAATAATCACCAGCAACTCCTGAACTTGTGCAACACATGAAAGTATGTGAGAACTGCAGGTCTGTGGTTATATTTTCTATATTACTACAGCACTGATCAACTTAGGGGAACCCTTAGTTTTCAGCTGGACTCAATGGCAAGTCCAAGTCACATCCAGAGGAATGACTAAAGTGACTGAGGTGAGGAAACACTAGGGGGAAGAAAAAATAACCCTGTCAAAACTAACTATGGCGTGAAGAGTTACAAGTCTAGAGAGATCTTCAGAAACTGAAAAGAAGCTGGACTACTTGGAAAATTTCTCCATAAATTATAGTTCTATACTTCTGGTGGGGGTATTGAAATTGTATAACTGCAGAGTTTGAGCTCAATCTCTACATGCCCTTCTGTAATCAGTGATTACTTCTGCAAATGTCATACTGATTAATCAGATTCTCATTGTCAGAGAATTGTGCATTTCTGTTTTGTATAAACAATCAATGAACAAGAAGTCCTTTTCCAAGGGCATGACAGGCAAATACATTATGTAATATCTCACATTAAAGAAATGGAAATCATAACATTTGGGACCTTCTAGACTCTCTCCAGCTAAAAACAGTGTATCAGCAAAAAAAAAAAAAACAAACAACATTTGTTGTTGTGAAGAGGATAATCGAGATTTCAATTATTATATTAAGTAATGTACAATGGAAACTAATTCACAATTTAGATATTCACATCCTCAATTGCTGTAAGCCACTATGGCTCAGCAAAGGCAGTGCATACTAACTGAACCTTTGTGTCACCTATGGAAGGTGAGCATTTTGAAAGACATGTCAGTGAGCACCATACAAGCCTTTTGTATAGGTAGATTGGGGAGGAGGAGGAGGGTAACATGTATTGCAGAACTTCTTTGTGAACCATTAGCAACGAATTTACTCACTGAACTGAACTAAGAGACAAATGCTAATAAAAGCTCGCCTTGGGCAACAACTTTTTTTTTTTTTTTTAATTTAAGAAGTCCTATTTCTATTTCCATCATCTCTGAGCATTACGAAAATCTTCATCTTACTTTATTCACAAGAACATTTGTTCCTGTGGCAGAAGAGCTGCAGTACCAACATGGGGTGAACACTCTTTTTTGGCATGTCTGCTCTTTTGAGCAAGATTCATCTCACCTTGTGTTAGACATGCTGTAACCAGCTCCACCTCAACAGGGAATTTAGTCTTCTTTCAAAGACACTGGGGAACAGCAGATTTATTCGAGGTACAATTAGTCCCATTCTGGGGTAATTGTTGGAAATAGCAGACAAAAATCACATCCTAGAAGTGAGTCTGTGAGGTGGTCTGGATGACCAGCTCAGATGTAGGCACCTGTTTGACAAGGAGTTAAAGTTAGATGAGGAAAAATCCCCACCATACAGTCTGCAGTCTTAGTTTTGTGCATATCTGAAGCCACAGCCTATGCAGGAAATTGTCAAACAGCTCAAGTATTATTATTTTAATCATTATTTTTGAACACTGGGTATTGCCAGACAACTTCATTCTTTCCTCTGCTTATTCCTCATATCAGTGAAGAAGGCTTCCTTCTGCCTTTCTTCCATTATAGCTTTAGTGATTAAGCTATTTCTGATATTTTCTTTTCCCCCCAGGAATAAGCACAGACTTCTGAAGCTTTTTTGTGCCTTTTACATATGACATGCTTCAGAGTCAGTCATGAAAGAGGGCCTTTCACTAGCAGAATCATCAGGTGCATCACCAAGCAAAAAAGGAAGGGGGAGGAATATCTTGTTATATTGAGAGTTATAATAAAATAGTCCCCTTCCACTTAAGGAATAATAGTGCTCTCTGAGTGAAAAGTAAAAAGAATTATTCCCTGTTCCTTTCAGAAGAGTACCTACTCCTTGCCTGGACAACACTAGGGAAGTTAGAAAAAAAATTTAATTAGTTTGGCCATTAAAGTACTGGCCTCTTTTATATTGCATATTATACGATATGGATACCTAATTTTATCTTCAGTATCATTCCTAGAAACACAATATAAAAACCATGAAAATCCTACAAGTCTATGCATAGTTATAAATAGACCCTTCCAAGAGTGAGGAAAGATAACCCTATCTTCACATAAAAGGTTCATCATGATAAGCTATATTTATTTAAATGTTTGTTCATTTTTGATTTCTTGTAGCAATTAAAGTGAACTATTATGAGTTAGATAAAAGACTAGATAGATCATTATGATGACACTGCAAATTTACCATTCTTTTTATGACTTTGCTGTTAGACTACAGGTTACTAAGATTCACTGACAGACTTGCAAGCTAAATTTGATTTTCTGCTATGAAAGACCCTTACATTCCTTTCTCCTCCCCACCCATTGCTTAGGTACGCTTTGTATTTTTCCTTTTTACACAGCATCAGCAACCCCAGACTAAGAAAACTAATTGCTTTGCTGTTTTTGAAATTGCTGCGAGCATTCCACTGTAGAGAAGCTGCTTTTCTAAAGCAAACATACATGCGTTTCTGAGATAGAAAGGCTTCAATTGACATCAGAGGGCTTTAGAATTGCTTCTTACTGTTTACATACTTTTTAACAAGGCTGAATTCCCTTTGTAGAAATCATTAGTGCAAAATTCTTTAGCAGACTACATTCACTTCAGTCATTTCAGTTGCTGTTTATTCTGAAATGATTTAACATTCAAAGCAAATGAAGGTCTGCTGCAGTAAAAAGACAACTTCTTGCTGTGCCGCTCTGTGCCACTGCATGTAATAAACACAGAGCAGACAGTATAACAGAATTATAGCAAGAGCGATTTGAAAAGTAGCCATTTCTCTCATGTTTATTACTGACCACTACCTCTTGTTACACTGATAAAACCCACAGATTTGTGCTATTTTAATGTCTCATTTCCTAGCTTTTTTTTGTAGAAGTCAGATCAACATATCTGACCTTAGTCTCATAACACAATGAAAAGCCAAAATCTTATGTTCAGTTAAGGAAGTAAACACATTTCCAGCTAAAAGCTATTCTTTCTATAAATCTGTTTCTCACAAGAATCCTTTCCTTATGACTTCCAAATCTATGAGACAGATTTGGGACAGTGTAGTGTCAGACCTTACTCCAGCTTCCACAGGGTATTCCACAGACTGATATGGTCCTGACAGCTGTTATAAATCAAGTAACAACTAAAAGTTTTACCAAATCTCTTAACAGTGAACCTTTCTGGCAATGACAGGGCCAGCCAGTCAACCCTGAAAATCATAACGATATAAACCAACAATCCTAATTTCACAAACTCAAGGCACTGGGTAATGGAGGATGATTGCTTCCAAAACCAGTCTCATATCTTTTCCCTTCGTACAAGCGCACTTCCTTGGCAGTCATCAGCTACTGAATTAACAACAGACCTGAAGAAATGTCCCCTTTTCACACCAGGACTAAATCATATTATGTGCAAAAAAAGTAAAAATAAATAGAAAAACACCCCAAAACATTTGTCTTCTGCATATGAACTATCGGGTTCCTACTGAAAAATTCCCAAAGACTAGTCGAGCACCAGCCAACAGTCAGTGCACGCAGCATTTTCAGTATTTGAAGCCTCTACTGCATAAGTTATGAGCCAGACTTTGAGCATAAACCATGGAAGTTTGACATACAAAAGAAAGCAGGAGCCAAGTGAGTGCATTTTCATCCACATTCCTCCAGCACTAACTTTAGTTACCTGGAGACAGCTAGTGTGGTCACACATAGCCCAACACGGTGCTTATTGCAGATATGAAAAAAGTCAGAGCTGCCATTTTTGGACTTATAGGAAGGGTGTTTGCTTACTGGGCAGGACAACGTTATCAAATAATAAAAATAAGACACCCTCAAACAACCTAGGGTGGCTTGTAAAAAAATTCTTTCCTTTTTATCTTCAGTTTCTTTAAACAAAACCAAGAAAACTGATAAAAAGGAATCTGACTCTGCCTGGAAATTTCAGTCTTCAATAAATGTGCATGTGAGAGACTGAGGGGGAAAAGAATTCTCTGAACTGTTTTGAACATCTTTAAATGCAACATTTCCTGTTATTTCTCTGCTCTTCAAACTGCTTTTTCAGACGAGGCTGTCCTATACTTGATAAATTCCACTTTAATCAGCAGGTGTGTCTGTGACTGAGTAGAATAAAAAAAATGGCTAATGAGTCAAAATGTATATAATCAAATAAAGAAAACTCATAGAAACTCCAGGAGACAGTGTCTGGAGGTGATTAATAATTAACATTCCCATTTTCAAAAGGAAGTTTTATTCTTAGAGGTGACTAATTTTCCAATTCAAGATCCCATCTTCCTTATTTGCTTCAATATCCTGTTGCAAACAGAAATGTTCTTCCCAAAATTCGTAACTCTCAAATAAAACCCAAATGCATTTTAATAATAGCACTTGCTTCCTAGAGGTTAACGTGGAGATTGTTTCTTCCCTTGCTTTATGTATTTCAAAGGAAATTAAGCTGTTACTATACAGCATGAACACTGTTCAGCAATGGATGAAATTATAAACACCATACAAGCATATTCTTGCTTGTCAAAATAGCTTCTATCTTAAACCAATACCCATAGCAAAACATTTGCCACAATGTCATTCATAGTTTCCTCTTTTATCTCTCATTCCATGCAGATAGATTTGAGAATTAGGTTTGGAAATTAAAGATTTTGTTGCCATTCTAACATAAAATAAAAAGTTATAGGTGAGGTAGGAAATACTTGATATGCAGTAAAGAAATCAAGGAGCTGCGGTATTTCCCCTCCAGAACAGATTAATAGAATTGCTTTAAACTACCCCTGTCTAAAAAGATGACTCCAGTTTACATTTTCTAGGGGACCAATTGTAGTTTTACTATCCAAAACTCTTTAACGCTTAAAACTCTATGACTTAATGAAAAGCACAGCATAACCTTCAGTAGTAAACCTCTTTCAAAAAGAACTCATGTGCTTAGACTGCCAAGTGAATTTAAATACCTCCTAACAGTGAGAGAAACAGAAATTTCGTGTACCGGTGCGAGCAGACATTAGCCACAGGAGTATCCTCTAGTCCAGCTCTTACACACACAGCACATGACCACAGTCTCTGCTAGAGAGCTCTCTCAGGGGCTCTTACAAGCCCTTTGTTAAAATACCACCACCAAATTGAAGGTAGGATTGATTTCCCCATCTCTGATCTAGTGCACCCCTCTCTGATTACTGCTTAATCATCGCTGCTAGAAATAACTTTTTCCTGGGGCTTATGAAGAGACTTCTGAAGAGAATCTTTTGCTTTCAGAATGTACCAGGCTGCCCAAAATGGCAGGTATTTTCAAAGATGTTAACAAAGGAGGATAACCTCCCTACAAGGTCTTTACTCTTCTGCTTTACCCAGCTCCACCAGCTGAGCACTGCACCAGCATATTAGCATGCACAGCATCCCTTTATGAAAAAGCATAAACATTTCCAGCAAGGGCAATCCGTGCAAGTTTGTCTGCTAAGTGGCTTTGCCTTCTCCTTAAGATACGCTTAAAATAAAGCAGTTCTCAGCAAAATAGATTCCCTGTTATTCCTTTCCCTGTGGAGTGTATTTAAAGCCAGGACATTTTTAGACCCTCTCCATTAACTCCTGTGAGTTTGCATCCAGCCCCTCTATCTTTTTATGGAGGGAAGATCTTATTACAGACTAAGGCAACAGCCCCGTGCCTGCACTTCACTCATGCGTTAGCAGTACATCACTGCAGAAGTAGCTCCCTCCACTTCCAACAGCCTCTGTACTCTGCAGCCAAAGGTAAATCCTGGGAAGTATATATGCAATGTCATTTCAAAATTAGTACTGAAAATATAGGTGATCTGATGATTACATGTGACATTGGATTAGACTTAAACATTCCTGTCAGATGTTACATTTTACTTGGAAGAAATAGTGGGAGGAAACTTACTGGCTCTATTTCATTTTTTATATACTAATTAGCAAAATTAAAGTGCCAGAATATTTCACCAAATTCTTTCAGACTTTTCTATATGAGCTATAGTTTCTAGAAGGGTACAAAACCACACCTTACTTTACTAATGTATCAAAGGATATTACAGGGGCTCCCCTTTCTTGCACTGGGAAGAGACCGTCTTTACAATTAGTCCCAAAGGCTCTGCATCCAAGGGTTTCCTTGTGGTTATAGATAAAAAAACCCTCTCTGATATGTAGCTACAAATATTAAATAATATAAATTTATATTAGTTATTTTTATTATTCAGTATTTATAGCTACAGATCAGATAGTCATACCAATTTGCTTTGAATTAATCAAAGATATGAGACCAACATACATGCATATATACATAGCTAAATATACATACACATAACAAGTTCACATCTCTTTCAAAGAACAGATACTGACCAAGACTATTCTGAATATCGTTTCTTCCATTCACAGTGGTAGAACAGAATCTACAATTTCATTTAATGGAATTTGGATTTGAGCTACCAAAACTTCATCCCAGCAGAAGTAACCATTTCTCACTTTGTCATACAGTATGGATTATGTACTGTTAGTTCTTAACTGCAACTTCAAATATTTAAAATCCTTTACACAATCCCTACTAATTTTATATTTGCCATCTATCTTTCACATTGCACAGAAGATCTAACCAGTTAAAAAATATATATTACATGAGCAGAAACAACAGAAGACAATTCAAGAAAGAGAATATCCAGGTTGATGCTTCACTTTAATAAAATACTTAAGTGTCAGCTCTTAGAGTTCACTGGAACTATTTATATACTTTAATAAACCACACGCTTCAGGCCAAAGGCCACAGAACACTATGGCTATATTGATAATTAGTTTGGAAAGACATCACTTTCATGCCCATGTCTGGCCCCAGCTCAGACTTGAAGTAAGTGAGTGGGCTTCATAAGCCCCACGGGATGTGATCTCCAAGCTGACTGCACAGAAATGAATGCAGCTCAGCCACCAAGAGACACAGAAGCAGAACAAGGCTTTGTCCCCTCTCCAGGGCCTGCATAGCTGTCCCAGCCAGCACAGCTAGAGTTACAGGAGAAGCAGATGGAAAACATTAAGACACTGTAGGTGTCTCCTCCTTCACTACTCATAGGTGCTTATACTTGATTATGCTGAGCACAAAATAGAAATGAGACAAGCAAAGGAAAGAATAGAAGCTTAATGAAAACTACCTTATAAAATACTGACTGATACCTTTTTTAAAGCATGATAAATATAGACAATACAATCTCTGGCAAAACCCCCAAACCTGCAAATCTATAGTTAGCTCAGCAAGTGAAGAGCAGCAGAAGCTAAAATCAAAGTGATGGTATATATTTTAAGAGAACTAATAAATCATTCATCAGCCTTTAATTATCGTACTCTATAATCACAGAATCAAGCAATAAGCATCTCATACCCAAATCAAACACTTCTACCTGGCCATTGACTAAAATTGGGAAGCACTTAAAATACTTCTGCTTTGTTTTAATTATAGACAGCCCAATTTCAATCTATTTATTATGTCACTTGCATCTCATCCTGAAAAATACATATGCATTTCAGCATTTTTAATCGTGTATTAGACCAATGACACTAATATCTGCAAGACTGTTTCTTTTATTTTAAATATTACTACTCTTCTACTAGAACAGATTTGTTCTGAAAATACTTACTCACACTTTACTGTATTTTGAGAATGTTCTTCAGTACTTGAATTTAAATAAAAATACAAGGAAAAAAATAATTCTTCCTTGACTGTTCCTCATTGTGATTACATACTTTTAAAGTGCATTATTTCTACTACAAGCCATGAAGTCTTACCTGGGAGTCCAGTGAATCTATTATGCCACTATCCCTGGAGTAAAAGGCCTGCTAAGGAACCTGCATGTCCTTGTAACACAGAGAGCTAGAAATCACTTTGATATCAGACTCCCTACTCAATTTTTGACATGAGGAATATTACATAAAGAGTTAGGTAGTTAACATACAATTTAATGACATTTTACTAATTCTGAGAAAAGGTTAATTAAGGTAATTCAGAGATAATGGGGAATTGTTTTAATCTATATGACAAGTTTTGTTAAAAGCTCTCAAAAGCAAGCCCTAACTTGATCAAATTTTCCTACAAAGAGAATACATTAGCAAATGTGTGGGTTTGACTATCTCAGAGGGTATTTTTCCACAATATTGTTATACTCTTATGCTGTAAAGAAATGTTAATGTGAAAGAATGTTCAATTATAAGCTTAAAAAAAGACCCGGGTTTATACTCCATAAGGATACATGTGAGATTACCTTTTTATTATGTTAATGTAACTTTAACAATAATGGAGGTTTACTTGATCAAAAATATGCATTCAAAAACATGAGCTACAGTCTAAAAAAGGAACAGTCTTGATAGTCTGTTTAAAATATGATCATAAGCAACTTTTGGTATCCAGTTTACACAATCACACCCAGACCTGTTACAATTTCTGTAGTATATTTACCCAGTGTATACAAATGCTCTTCATTAGGTGTCCTTTTGAATAGGAAATTCTTTTCCAGCACCTTTGTTACCAATACCTGTTCCCCAAAATGTATTCAATTACATTACAGTGTCCTCACACATGATCTTGGCTGACATTGTATTTTAAGCAGGTTAAAAATAAAATCAGCTAAGCCTGTCTGCCTTTGAAATCAGTGCACATTTTCTCTCTTGGTTTCAGTTGTGTTGATGACATAATTGATCAGAAAGTTTTCAAAACAGAGTCATAACACTGTATTACAAGTTCATCAGTGACGTCTCTGAAATAAAGCTGGTGTGCCCCAACATACTGCTTAGAGGCATCTACTGCCAGAAAACTTGTGAGATTCTGACTTTATCTTTGGGCATCGTAATTTTTTTATTTATCCGAGTTTCCCTGTGAAAATGTCTAACCATGTCAGCTAAAGCAAAGAACCCTACAGAGAGCATCATCTTTCACGAAAACCATGGCAGGGGTGTTGGAACTAGATGATCTTAAGGTCCTTTCCAACCCTAACTATTCTATGATTCTATGATTAATGCATTGCTCAAAGTTAAGATATAGAAATAAGTATTATAAAACACAATAATGCAGTTAAACCTGGAACTGTATTTTTAATCTTACCCCAAGAACCTCAGGGTGTGCACACCACTGCCAAATCTCCAACAAGAAACATGGTCCTGGGGGATAAGTGAGAGAGCTGTTTGGGAGAAAACACATGCTCCCCTTACACCCTTCAGGTTACAATACTGTGAAAGCCTTGAACGGAGAATTTGTGTTTCGCTATGTAGCACTTCTTCACTGCTACAGCTTTTGCATCCCCAAGAGTGTTAATACTAAGGATATGCTTGCACTTCAGACTTCACCACAGTGTGAAATAGCTTCCAGCAGCTGTGCTGCCTGGCCCTGCAAGTGTAAAGCCTAGCACAGGCTATGTCCTGTGCTTAAGAATCATGCCATGCTGGCAGACCATGCGAAGAGGAAGCTCTGACAGTTTTAAACCACCATTATAAAATGGCAGCTGCAAACAGCCTTTGTCACAGCTTCTTGGCCATTTGGCTGTCACCAATATTTCCTATATATATGTATACAGTCTGTCAATAGCAAATAACACAGGTAAGAGATATTTCCTTGCCATAATAATGCTCTTCAGCTAGCAAAAAACATTGCAAGAATTGCTCCATTTTCGTTTAAGATCACATACACTTTCAAATTAATCCGGTTGTGAGTTCTATCAGTAACACAAACTCCTGAACACATAATTCCAGATCCAGATACCACAAGGCTCAGCTTTACAGAGGTTTTTGGTTTGGGGTTTTTTTTCCAGCTTTTCTATAGTCAATGAGCCATTCTTCTCAAGATCCTTGTATTTTGTCAAAGGCAGAGACCTGACATTATTCCCTTCCTATTGAAATCTCATCCGTATTATTTTCAGTATGTAGTTCTTGTTCATCAAGTTGATGCAAAATAACACCCTGAAGAAGCTTGCCAATCCATACAGGTGTTATATCTTCACATGCAAATCACAGGTATTGACAGTCAATATTATCATACCATATATGAAGGGTTATTTCCTCAACTTGGGAGAAATGCAGCAGTCACATGAAAAAAGCATGGCAAGAAAAACTAAGGTAAAAAAAAAAAAAAAAATCTTGGTTGTTCTCTAGATGTAAATGTGCAAGGGAAAGGAACAGAAATGAAGTTTCATGTTTTGTACCAGCTCTCGTGCTTTAATCCTGCCTACTCACTTTATTGGCTGGATCTCCCAAGATAGGATGTGAAGGTCAGCATGTCTCCTAGTACTGATGGGGAGAATAAAATGGGCTTTTTAATTAATTTTATTCTTCTCTTATAAAGAATACATAGACATTACAAAGAATCTGCTTTATAAACTTATATTTGCTTACTTTTTTCACTGCAGCTTATTTATTTGGTCAGAAGCTGCGTTAGTAAAGTGCAGACACAGTATGATGGTTTTGCTGGAAAAAGTAAGGATTAGTTCAATACCGGTGTTTGTCTTGTTTAGGGCTAGGAGGTATGATCGGAAATTCTGGAGATACAGAAGAAAAATTGGAGTATTTTGAGTATGTTTTTTTTAGCTCTCTTAATAGTGTCACAAAGAAAAAAATAAAACCTGCAAAGCCACTCCTAAAAGACATACACACTTTTCCTGGGAAGGTTTAGTTATCTGTCCACTCATACTTTGTGCTAGTCTTCTGAAGAGTCTTGAAAGTGTCTTTGAAGTGGAAGCAAGATGAGTGCCAATATCCTGAGCTAATCTATATATTAATTCCTCTGAATTTGGACACAAGACTTTGAAAATATGCATAAAAGGCCAAAAACGAGGAATGGCACTTGTAACTGCATTCATTAACAGCAAGAGCATACCCATTCTCTGTCTAATGAGCATTCAAGATGAATAAATCTTACTGAGATCCCTGAGCTTTGATTTAGGGAGCTACGACATAAGATATAAATGTAATATAGTTACGTCATCAAAACCAGACCAAGGATAAAATCTTGAGCCTTTGAAATTGCTAAACATCAGTTTTCATGATATGGTACTTTATTTCAGAAACCCTGATTTACTTCCTGATTTTTGAGTAGTTTCTATTCTAAACAAACAACTGGAAATTCTGAGTTGATGAAAAGCATCACCATATAAATAAATGTTTAGAATATTTAATTGCTTCTTGAATTCATCCATGGCATACAGTTACTACCTCTCTAGCCCTGTATAAGAAGCTATTTAACTGAATGTATAAATAGTTGAAGAATGGTGCTGGGAGATTAAGACTAGGAGTTAAGAACATAATGCATTTGTTAAAACTACAAAATATTAATGCTCTTTTAAAGAGCAATTTCTGTAGAGGAATTTAATAAACATTATGGCTTACAAAAAATGATGGATGCAAATTTCAAGACCAGACCTGTTAACAGTGCTGCAAATTTTTTCTGATACAAATATAACAGTGTTTCATAGCTTTGACTTTCAATACTCTGTGTTTTGTTACAGCAATATCCATAACATGTTTTGCTTGTTAGATCTATTCTCAGCTTAATTCAGAAGCACGTGTCATCCAAAGGTCTAACAGCTCTGTATAAGGACCAGCATGTTATGATTTAGTTCACAGCTGCCCATATTTTCAAAGGAGAAATAGCTACATCAAGACTATGTTTCACCTTGGCTCTCCTGCTGTGGTGCTATACCCCTGCTTATTCTGTTCCGTGCAAGCCTTGCCTTTCTTTTTCTTGATACACTCTTTATTACAAAATTTCTGTAACTTTGCAAGTTTGTGTCTCATGGTTCTATGCTTTCAACATAAGTGTGAATGCATGCATTCTCTCGGCTATCACAAGCTGTTTTCACAATTGTTATGACAAGCTCAAGAGTGTGGAGTCCTGCTCCTTTGCTGAAGCACAAACCCCGCTGTACAGGTCATGCTGGGACCAAGTCCTATGGGTGCAGCCTGTTAGTGAGACAAGAAAAACTAAAATAAAGCATCCTGTCAGAGATGGGAAAGCATATAATCCTCCCTCGTTTGCCTGCTGAGAATAGGGACTGTTGTATGCTACTCTAAAAAGTCTCATAGAATTATCAAGGAGTAGAGAATACATGCGGATACTGTACTTACAAGTCAGAGATAGCAAGGGTGACAATTCACCCTTCAGAATTGTTTTTTAAGAATATACTTTTCATTCATTGGTTTAAAATTTCTTCCTTCACAGCAGTAAACCTGTGTTAAGACAAATTGAAGGAACTTGTCCCCCGTGACTCTATGGACAAAGTCTCTTCTGTGGCTATAGTAATGGAAGAATCCAGCACAATTTTCAGCAAATGTAAAGAGCTTCAACAAAACCCACCATGTATTAAATTTGTTGTTGGCTTTTGCTATTTTTTAATGCAGATTAAATACAGTTATCTGAAATACCTGTTCAGTTCTGGATCCTTACTACTGTTTAACAGTTTCACTACCAACTATAAAGCACAGCTTCTGAAGTATTGCATAAAAAAGCTTCCAAGTTATTTCTATTGTATGAGTGACATAAAAGCACTTGAT
Source organism: Strigops habroptila (assembly GCF_004027225.2). Lineage (NCBI taxonomy): Eukaryota > Metazoa > Chordata > Aves > Psittaciformes > Psittacidae > Strigops > Strigops habroptila. The sequence continues at coordinate 19,821,861 of NC_044288.2, forward strand.
GTTGTTTTTTAACTCTTACCATGATGCTATCATTGCTATCAAAGAAGGTCTTATAGTAAATAAGTATTTGCTTATTACTCATTGTGAAGACAGCTTTGTCTGTATCTTTGCATTTTTATGTTAAATTGTGTAACAGAAAATTCTATGAGGATGGGACATTTTACGAATATATTTCACATTTCTCCACTTGTCACTTGAATTTCAACTGCAATGGTTCCTATGTAATAGGTGAACAGGCACCAGTCTTATAAGGACTTCCTTGTTACACTGGCTGACTCTTGCCTTGTGAAAGCTTTAGCTTTCCAATTTTTTTTCTCCTGTAAAAATTAATGAGGTCCTTTCTATACTGCTCCATATTGCAAGTCATTCTTCATTGCAGTGGTCCTTTAAATAGCTTTTCTGTTATAGAAGTTGCTCTAAGGGTGTTAAGTTGGTATACTGAAATGCATTCATTCACCCTAATTACAAAAAGCATTTCTCTTTATAACTCTGTAAAATCTGTTTGGGTGAACAGTACTATAAGTTATAATCTAATTTTAGCACATGATTTTTTCCAAACACTTTTTTCTTGTTCATTGTTGGGAGCAGTATTGTTCACTATATTAACAGTAATTATACTTAGTGCACATCCTTCTTCTATTTTTGTATAATATTTTGAATAATTCAAAATTTACAAAAGAAACTAAACAGGCTAGCAGTTGTTAAACAGTATATCCTGTGTTTCTTGACTAAAGATGCCTTAAACTAAGCCTCTAATCTTGAGCTTTTGGCACATGCCATTTCACACTGACTTTGCACTAGTAAATAAATTTATATCTAAGTATATACGCACAAACAATCTGGAAGGTATAGTTGAAGAAATTTTACATATTTCTGTCATTATATACGCAAATGCCAATTTGAGTTTTATTTAGTGGAAAAGAGTTTTGGATTGATACATTTGCTTTGACTAAGTTTCAAATGTATGTAGCTACTGAAGTCCAAGAGTTGAAGAGGCATAGTTTGATTGTAGCTCTAGAAAATCTGGTTGAGGCCAAGAAACATTTTAATGAAATATTCTATTTCTCAACAGATTCATTAACAGATTATTTCAAGAATAAGTCCTGTTTCGACAATAGCTTGTACATGTAGACAGTTAATTTGCTATGTTCTTTTTCCCAGTTGGAAATTATTTAAATACGCTCAATCACAGTATTTAAATGTCTAGTGCTTGCTGTATAAAAAATTACATATATAAATTCAAACACAAATTAATGGCCTCTTTTTTCTTATAATAGTTGATTTTTTTAGTGATTATTTACACAGAAAGAAATTCTTACAATTGATATATTCTGTCAATGGATTTCTGGGGGTGGGGGAGAACCCCTACAGCGATATCCAACACAGACATCCGAGAAACCTTTTTAAATTCCTAAACAGCTATTTTTAAAAAGCACAGGAATAGATAGCAGGCAGTCTTGATTTCAGTGGCACTGCAAACATGCTTAAGAACAGATATTTGCATACGATTTGTAGACATGTGCTTAAGAGATGTTTACTGTCAGGGGCTGAAGTTGCTGGGGGGTTTGTTTTGTTCAAAGTATTTGCTTCATATTTCTAAGGAGACAAGTAGAAGACAAGGAAATCCAACCTTCCTCCCCCAGCCTTCAAACAACATGGGAGAACAGTTCAGAAGGGGAGGCATTCTAAGTCATGCAAATAAATCATCAATTCATTACATAAATGGTTTTAGAGAGTTGTGCAAATATTAGAGAAAAAGCTAAGTAATTCTTTAGGTTTCAAAAATTGTTCTGTATTTTATTCTTAATACTGGTCTGCACTGTTCAAGCTGTACTTAAAGCACTTTATTCTGCAGTTGAATCTATGTCCCAACTCTTAGTACCTACTGACACAACTATAATTGAAGATATCGATTCTAGCTCTTTCTAGTCATACTACCTGACTTCACATGATATTCTCCATAACCCTGCTTCTACAGAAGGACCTTTGGTCCTACTGGGATAGAGTAAACTGAAAGGTCTGTTTCAGAAGGGAAGTGGGAGTAAGTTGCAGGATGGGCTACATAAATTCCTTGACTTGCTAGAGAAGATGAGCCAACAGTTCCCAGTATCTGGCTTTGCTGGTTTAAGTAGTTATCAGGGCAGTCCAAGTTAGTAAAATATACTTTTTGTTATTTTAAAAATCAAACCCCAACAAATTAGTCTTGCCCAAACCACTCAACTGTACTTGCTCAATAAATCTGCACAATTGAACTCATTTTTCCTAATATAAATAAAAATGCCAGCATACAGCAGGGAAAGGAAAAAAGAAACTGATACTAGGACCCTCTTGAAAATTGTACAGAGTTAACACACTTAGGGCAATGAGCAGATCTGATGATGAAGAAAACACTGACTATTCTACACAGACAAGGCCTATTTTTGCAGGACTGGAGGAGGCTGGGGATGACAGAGCTCCATAGGATGCTGCTAGTAGGGAGACAACATTCTAAACCAGGGAAACATATAGCTGGCATAACCATACACATATATATGCAGATCCAACCCCTAAAAGAATTTTGAGGGTCAGGGACAAGATTATTGGCATGCCTAGTATCTATAACATCAGTCCTAAATACACACCAAAAGGTAAATTAATACGAAACAAAATTTATGATTAATATCTGACTATCATAGGCTGGTTTTGCATTACTGAGTACCATAAACCAGTAGATGGATATATCTAGAGCAAAACAGCTGATGCTGTATATCAGCACCCAACCTTTATGCGTTTTGAGATGGTTACTTCCAGTCAGGCCCCATGGGCTGCATACCCATTAGCTGCTGGAGCATATCAGATATACTCCTGGAAACTATAATCTGATTTTGTTTCATTTGTAATGATTTGAATTTCCATGTTCTAAGACTCCTCCCTGATGTAAGACAAACTACAGCAAACAGGAACAGTCAGAGTTACTTCAAAAGGCCACACAACACCAAAAACACTAGCATAAGCACATCTTTTAGATAACGATTTGTTAAATAAAGCTATCTTTATCTCAAATGCTTTTCTACTGTGGACATTGTTATCACCAGTAAGTACTCATCAGGTCAGAAGGAGCAATTGAGTACAATTGCTGCTTTAATTATCCCATTCATGAATCCCCAAGAAAACTGATAATTTTTTCTACATTACTCAAGAAAAAGTTCACGAAAAAGGGGGACGAGCGTGAAGAGTGCGTATTCTGTTCTTTGAAGGAAAAATTGGTAGAAAAATAGAAATTATTTCTACATTTGACCGATTTTACTTTGTGCGGCAGATATTTTGCGCTAATGAACTTTTTGCCTTTAGAAGACTTTCTTTACTTCTTTCTTCTGTTTTGCTTCTTTATGGGGAGTGAGTGGGAGTCCAAGGCTGACCCTTTCTAGTCGCTGTCTGCCAAGGATCTAGCATTAGGAGATATCAATAACGGCAATTTTGCTGACTAAGCAGTTGCATTTACAAGCACATGCTGGTTTGCTGTCCCACTTGTTTAGTTTATATCAGTCTTCAGAAAAAGGCCCTTCTTTGTCATCCAAGGCAAAGCATACTTTGATATATTTCAGCTACTAGAGCAAATCATTATGTGGAATCAAAGAAAATACCAGCAGTTTCGCAGTCACAGGGCCTTTGGCATCCCTAACAAATGAGGGAAGTTCATGACACCACTACGAAGTGATTAAAGATTTTACTGCAGACCACTGCGAAGATAAATGTCACATCCCAACTGCTTTATGATATAGACTTTATGATGCAGCCATTTCAACATTTAAGCTTCTCAAGCTCTTGCTTGAATTATATATGTTAGTGAATAACACTGCTTTTAGTTTGCAATGAGTATTTTCACACTTGACAAGTGAACTCATACACAAATTTGGTTGGTTTTTTTTGTCCTGAAGAAATGCAGGATATCATCATGGCATCACACCTGGCTCAGTATCAAAATACTATTGTGTTGCATATTCTTCTTGAACTCTCACTTGATCAGATAGAAATAAAAACCTCGACACTAGAACTGCTACAACAGAGCAGCAATATTCTAGAGGCCTGACTTCAGAATCCTTTTTTACATTTATGTAACTAAGTTTTACCTACCTGCTTATTAGTATTGTCTAGTAAAGTGAGAGATATTAATGTGAAAAAATGATTCATTCAATTTCAAAAACCTCTTAAAAAGAAGTAAACTGAGTCATCTTGTCACTCTGTTAACTACAAATGGTGTCTACATGGGAATTTATGGATCTAATTAGTTAGTCACAGCTGAAGATGGGTTAGATGAACCCTGCTTTTAATGACCTGCAGAGCAGAGCTTTACTTTCAGAATGAATGACTCCTTTACTTGCTACCTTACCACAGGATGAGAAGGACAGACAAGTTTCTTGTGAGTCCATGAAATATTGCTAATAGCATTTATTTGTTCAAAGCCTGTGCATGCTCATTTCCTTTAGTAAGGGTAGACAGTGGTAATCAAGAAGGTAGTACCACAACCATGCTACTGAGTTACTCTCAAAAATACAGAGCTCTTCTCCTCACAGCAGAAGTAACACAAGTGAAAAAGTAGTTTCCCTCCCAGTCACAGCAGTGACTATTAGCCTGAATATTGTTCCAATGTCAACTGGTTTGCTCTTGATTGGCAGCAGTAAAAAGGAGAAATGTCTCAAAACTCCTTTCTATAGAGCCACTACTGACTAAAGAGGCATTGTTTCTATGTAAACACATTTCACAAGTTTCATAAGAAACATTTTGAGCTCTAAAACAAAACCAAATTAATATTGGTACACAGAATTTCAAAATAGGTAAAAGTGCACACCAACATCCATGCTACAAAGATAAGGTAAACATGAACATCTTCATGAAGACAGCCAGTAACATCTATCAAGGTTAAACATCACCCTTTGTTTTAAGTTGGCTGCCTTTTCACATACTACCTGAGCAAGCCCAGCTGTTTATACCAATTGCTTAGTTTGTTTAAACAAGGTAGTTAGGCAGAGACCAGATCCAAAGCTGATGCACCAACCCAGCTGAACTCAGCACAGCTGAGCCCATTTACATGTGCTGGGGAGCCAATCCTGACACCTACAAAACTGCTTATGCCAGTCAACATTCAAAACTATTGGTTACATTCCAAAATATCTTTTGGATCATCCTGGATTATCAGAGACTTTCAGAAATTATATTATTATAGCTCTCCTTAAAATAAAGCACAGATTTAGATTACAACACAGTTTCAATTCTATTATTTACATGCATTGATAATGACCAGAAAATATTGATTTTTAATTGTTAAGGGTTTTGCCTCTATAGCCTAGCCATTATTTCATAGAATTATAGAATCATAGAATTATTAGGGTTGGAAAGGACCTTAAGATCATCTAGTTCCAACCCCCCTGCCATGGGCAGGGACACCTCACACTAAACCATGTCACCCAAGACTCCATCCAGCCTGGCCTTGAACACTGCCAGGGATGGAGCACTCACAACTTCCTCGGGCAACCCATTCCAGTGCCTCACCACCCTCACAGTAAAGAATTTCCTCCTTATATCTAATCTAAACTTCCCCTGTTGAAGTTTGAACCCATTACCCCTTATTCTATCACTACAGTCCCTAATGAAGAGTCCCTCCCCAGCATCCTTGTAGGATTTCAGCTGCTTTTGAAAGAAGACAATAATTTCCTAATAGAATCACATATGCAAACTGTTGTAAATGCAGATTTCATGTTGCAAAGCTTGGCATAGAAATACAATTGTGAGGTATGTTTCTGTGAATGAAATAGCTGGAACAAGAAATGTAGTTGAATCAGTATATTACAATGAGCAAGAAAAAAAAGGTTCATCAAACAGCTCTCTACTCACATTACAATTTCAGTTCTGCCTGACTAACAGCGGGGGCTCTGCAAAGAAACTCAGAGCATATAAATTGGGTTTTAATCTGTAACAGTAAAAACAAGCAACAAAACCCACAAAATAAATTAGGAAGAACCCACCTTAGAAATCAAATGCATAGAGACTAAGAACCTTGGGCCTGGGAGAAGCTTATATCCAACCTGCCCTGCTCTTATATTGCCTGTATATATTCCCACTAACACCTGGACCTTCAGTTGCCCCAGCAGAGCAGTGCCGGGAAAATTACACAGGTGTTTTGTCTGTGTCATTTTCAATCGTATAAAACTAAACAAAAATAATTTTAAAATGGAAGGAAAATGCAGAAGTGTTGTGTTCATATCTTTTGGGTAAAGACCTTGAAAGAGATGTGTCTCTTTCAAGAGTTCAAAAGCTAAGCATAAAACTCACACCATTACAACTTCATCTCGTTATCGGCTGTCCCAGCGTATTCCTCATCTATATTTGTCCCAACTGACTACACTTGGATTTTTAGCAGTAAGCAGGTCATACAAGAAATAAATTTAAAATCTGAATATCACATTTCTACAGCATACTTCAAACTCTAGAACAGGACAGTGTTCATCAAAAGTGCTTTGACAATGTGCAGCAACTGAGCAAGTATATCTCCATGCAATAACATCAGAGTCAGGAAGAACACAGTGTGTCCAAATGGAAGATAAAATCACCTGAAAAGCCTCCTTGTCACCATCTAAGAAGTGAGAAAGGCAGCGGAGTAGGAGGAATGGGGGAATCAAACACTGTGTGCTTCTAAATGACAGCGGGAGCCAGCACCTACCTGACAAGCTACTCTATGTGCTACCTTTGCATTACAAACTTTCTGTGGCTTCTAAACAGCTTTTGGAGGAAAGCTTCAGCTTAGCACTGCGCAAACTGCAATCTACCAGAATTTGGCTAATTGAACTTCACAGGTTGCAACATTTTCATTCCAGATAAAGCCGCCAAGACAGGGAGAGAAATTAAATGTGTCTAAGGTCACCTAAGAAGTCAGCAGGGTATTTGGCTTCCAAAGCAGCAAAGCAGCAAAATTCAGCCGAGTGTGACACATTTAAGTTCAAGAATATTTATGACCCATTGCATTAAGTGGATTCTTAAGTGTTTGGCTGAATAAGAATGGATTTAAACACATTTTAAGCATCTCTCTGAATTCAGGCTGAGATATTCTGACTTTACATCTTTTGGTTCAAAGACAAATATTTATAGTAGGACAATGGTGAATGGAATTTTTCCCTACTGATTTTTTTTTCCCTTAATTTTCACAAATGTATTTTATTTTTTTCTTATCTCTCTAAATATTTATTTTACTTTGCTCACTCTCTTTTCATAGTCACTTATTTTATTCACCCACAAATAATAAGTAACAAGGGCTTATTAATGCACTAAACATTGTTCTGCTGGATAATTTTTTTAAAAGGAAAGAAGTACCAACCTTCATGAACTTTGGGTAATCTAGAACTTCTGCTTACATAGCTTTTTATCCTATCCAATTTTAGGGAAAATCATCATTATGGAACACTGTTGCTTAAGAAAATATGAAATTACAGATTAGCTCATTGGTCTGCAGGAATATGAACTGTCATTAAGTGTATCAAACTGCAGGTCATAATTCTGAGTCCATAACAATCTTTCCTTCCTAATGCAGCACAGGAAGGACAGTGAGCCACAATAACTTTCTTATTTTTGTAGGGTAACTGAATTACACCCACACCAGAATGTCAAGAGTATGTTCCTCCCTTTTTGTGGGGAAAGCTTCCCAGCTGTAGAAGGTGTGCTGAATTTATACTAAAGGTAGCATAAATGCTCCAGGAGGTTGTAGATTTCTAGTCAAGACTTTGCCTCATCAGAAGCAGTGCGTTGGAGCATATGAGGTAAACACATATGGTGTTTGTAATCCACCGCAGATAAACCCAGCTGTTGCAGGAAAACCCTCCTGAAAAAGATTTCATCAATGATCGCCACTGGATTTACCACACTCTTGTAATCCCCACAAGCTCCCGATTGCAACCTGTGTTCTTTTTGGTGGTTTTCATTAATTCCACAGTGGTGGGGTTTTTTTAGAAAACAGATTATTATCCCATTCTTCCTTTCTGACGTCAGACAAGAAATCCTAGTATTATCTAGGAAAGAATCCTCCATTTCTGGCTTTACAGATTGAATTTGTGGTGATGTTCGGCAACAGTGTGCCAAGGCATAATGAATTGTTATCTCTGTGGATCAGAAAGTCTGAGAAACTTATAATTGGGTTTTCTGTTTGAAATATTGTATTTGGAGACTTTAAAATTCAAGAGACAATCATCATCTTTAAGTTTCTGAGCATCAGCTATTTCACATCTGTATTCCATTTTTAATAGATAATGGGTTCAAAGAAGTGCCACTTTCAATTTTCAACACAGATCTAGAAAGAACATTTATGTGTCTTTAATGTGCACTGTATCTCAGATTGACTCTTGGAAAATAGTGTAACTTGTTTTCATTAAGATTCTCATTTGTATTTTCCTGGAACTTCTTCTCTTTCTACTAACTTTTTCAAGAGGAGAGAGGAAATGAATAAACATTACTGTAAAATACAAGAGGAATAATGAGAGTGAACTTTGTTTCTTATATCATCACATACCTTTTATAAAAACACTAGCTGACAATTGTATGTCCTGTTTTCTTGATTGTGGCTGTAAATTAAAGAAGAAAATAAAAAAGTTAAGCAACTGAATTTCGTTATGCCTACCAGAGTGAATACCTATTCCTCAGTATATTTCTGAAACACGCTAAATTAGAAATCAGACTGAAATAATATATTTAACAAAATATTTCCGTTTAATCACATGAGCAGAACGTGTAAATAACAGAGTTCAAAGCTTTGGAGCAGATGGTCTTTCTGTTTTAATTCTTTATCTGATCTGCTGTGTGCCAGTAAATCTCTGAGTTTCATTTGCTTTATTCAAATCCCTTGGCTATTCAGGACACACTGTATCAAAGCATTCTGCTGTGGAATTTCAGTTGTTTTATATATGCTCCTAAACTAAAATAAAACATATGTATATTCTGTACACACAAAGAACAACACAATTAAAAACACAACACTGAAAAAATATTCTTCCTTGGTGACCTATTTACATTCTTTGTATATACGTTATGTTTATACACAGAGAGAGGATGCAGGCATGTAAGGAATAGGTCAGATTTCAAAAAGTGCTTACTAGAAATTCAAAAGCAAAACCAGTTCTAAGTACTTTAAAAATCTTTCTCCATGTCAATTTTAGTCCATCATTTAATGAATATATTTTACCAGAATAGGATTCAATTGGTTTAACTTCATTGCTACTAATCACTTGCACTAACATCAAGGTTCAAAGCGCTGCACATAGTAGCTGTGCCAAGTTCATTTTGGCTGACAGTTTAGATTTAATAATATTGTTTTTACAGGAGTTAGCTCTACACTACCTTGTAACGTGAATGACAGCCTCTTTCTGAAAACCTTATGGAGTCATAAAGCTGGCTTGAAAAAAGCATAGGTCTTCTTGACATCTTCCTTTTGTGGCTGTAAAACCATGCAGTGATATCACCTAATATTTAGTCACTTGGAGACTTAAGTTCAAATGCATCTTTCCTGTCTCATTTGAACAATTCATTCAAGAATTCAATCATATAACCCTAAGACCCACTGGTAATATGCATACTCCTCTATATAGCCTGACATTTTAAAAAATATCCTCTTAAGTTAGGTGCCTGAAACCTACAGATAGACTTATTTGATAAATGCATTACCCGTAGTGGTGTTTGGATTAGGTCAGTGGAATTTGGATGGGAAAGGGAAGAAGTAGAAATTGCAAGACAATTATCTCCAGCTTAACACTCGTTCTTTAAAAGAACATTTCTGTTGCTGACAACAAATTATTTTCTTTTATAGTTTGTCTTTCCTTAAAAAACAGTCATTTTGTTACCCCAATCCATCATAAACCAGCCTATTTGTTTGATTATATACAAATATTTTTAGTTTTTACTATGGAATGACATGAACTGTGATAACAGCCTTGAAAGAAAAGGGAAAATCTGGGTTACGTGTGAGCACTGATGGACAGCAATCTCAGCCATGGAGGAAAAATAGTTTTGTCCTACTTTCTGAGCAGATGAGAATTAGAGAGAGAATGAGCAACTTCTAATTTTAGGTCAATATTTTCACCCAGGGAGAACTCAGAAAATCATACTAACCTTTGGCACATGGAAGATGTGCCCATGGAGGCAAAGACCATCCTGTGCAACGCTTGACACTTTACTAAAATAAAAACAGTTGCCATTGTTTATATATTAATTAAAATAAGAAGAAAACTATAGGATTTAAAGAAAGCTGTAGGATGCAAAGTTATGTCTCATGGGCTCTGAAACTGCATCAGCTGCCCAGGTACTTGCTCAGATTTCTATGCACAGAGGTACATAGACCTGTAGCCATCCAATCACTCACTTTGCAGCCCATCTGCCTGTCTAGCTACCTGTCACAGACAGACACACACAGCAGGTGTACTTGCAATTTCTCCTCCCCTGAGGAATGAAGGGGAAAATGAAATACTGAAGCTGTGTCGAACATTTATTTATTTTTGCAAACTTATATGATTAATCTAGAAAAAAAATAGTTTAAGGTCATTGTAGATAACATAATAAATGCTGTAGTGACAGAGCAAGGAACCTCAGTGGGTTTGCAACCACACAATGTCCACGTACTTTAATAAAAATCCCTTGAGGTGTTTTCGTAAACTCACCCAAGGACCTACTTGTTGCTTAAGCAAAACTCTCTCATGCTTCAGTGCAAAAATTAAAACTTAGTAAATTATGCTAGCTAAGAGCAAATGAAGGTGAAAACATTGCATATTTGGAAAATACCTCCAGCCGCTATGTGATTTGAAAAGTCGCTACTTCTAGTTTCCTTGGGAAGTCGGTAGGTTTTTCTGTTTCCTACTTTCCTGTGCACTACTAACAAGCTTGAATCAGTTGAGATGAACTACATTGGAAACATCAGGAAACTAATCAAAAAGTGCATTGCAAGTCTTTAAAATAACCTGTAGCTACTTAATGCTGATCACAATGACTGCGTGAACTTGGTGCACTAAGGGACTTTGATAAACAAAATTCCTATTTTCCTTGTGCTTAGGGAAATCATTGCAGTGTTTAGACTGTTGTAAGTCAGGCACTTATCCAAAATGACTGCCACCTTGGCAGTTATTGCCAGCCTTAGCTATGAATGTCATTGGTTTCTTGGGTCACATCAAATGCTTCTCACACTGTTACAAACAGATCATGTATTTCCTGAAGATGCATAGAATGTGCAATATTTGATTTAAAAATCTGGGTAAAGCTTGCAACAGATAGTTTAACTGTAACATAAGATACAAATTCAGGTTATTTCTGACAAAATATATGGATTTTCACCTCCCTTGAAACAGCGATATAGAAGGGAGCAGAAATTGGATTGCTGATGGCATTGAGAGGGGAAGAGGGAAAGTAGTGTTTGAAATCCAGCAGGTGCATATGATGTCAGGATTTCTTCCACCCCATGAATGCTGGTAGTTCTTTGACTGAGGAGCTCATTTTATCTTTACACTAACCAGAGCCAGGAGAGCTGACCATGCTGTGTTTGTGGCAGTTAGCAGTGTCTGACATTTCTGTGGCAGGCATGGAGCTGATCAGAGGTGCCCTGAGCTAGAAGCACGATGACCTGTGCATGGTGGACAGGTGAGGGGCTGCGTGATGCTCTCCTGCCATACCAGCCACCTCTCCCTACCTGATGCATCCAACTTTCCCCTCGTTTATCTGCAGATGCATCAGCACCGCCCTAGCTCTCCCAGTTTGTTCACACCTGAGGAGAAGACGGTCGCTGCTTGGAGGTTAAACAGACTAACTTCAAGCAGAACCGTGCCCCTCGGCGACCACAGGTGGGCCAGCGCCGGGCCACCAAGCACGTCTCGGGGGAGGGGGGGGAACCCGGGAGAGCCTCTCCCGCAGCGGGCACCGGGGGCCGGGGGGGATGTCCCGGTCTCAGGCTGGTACCGGCTCCGGGGGGCCAGAGGCAGAGCCGCCACTGGCTGCCCGGTGGCCCCGCGGGGACCGGGAGCCCTCTCGCAGAGCGCTGGGGCCGCTCCGGGCAGACGTGGCACCCACCGGTAAAGGCGTGCGGCAATACGGGAGAGACACCAGGTCCTGAAGCGGATCGCCTGCGGGTCTCGTCCCAGATGCGTGTTACCTGTGTTTAATTAGGATTGCACAGCGTTCCCTGTCTGGGTACATGCACAGGCTGGGCTCCGTAGGTATGTACGGTCTATAGGCGCACACGCGTGGTACTGCATACTCTACATTCCTAGCTAGCCTTCATTCATATGTATGCCGCGATTAAATATTTGATCAAAGGTTGAACGCTAACGCAGATCTGTTATATTTTTAATGTACGACCCTTAAAATAGACTGTTTTGTAAAAGCAAGTGTCTAAAAATCTCGGTGCAGCCTCCCCCCAGTCGCGCAGCCTCCCCCCCAAATAATAATAACGCTGCAGATTGTAGAAGGATTTGAGTCTGCAGCCAGAGAGAAAGGGATTAGGGCGAGAGCACTGGAAGTTAAATTGTGCTGCATATAAAAAATGGGCGGATTGGTCTCTAGATGAGAGCTTGGTACCACCTTCCTTTCTAAAATAAAATCTCTCTGGCATGAAGTCACAGCCTATTTCACATCCGGTTTACCCTGGGACGTATTACTACTGTCTTGGTAAAGAGAAAGCTTTTGTTGTACCGCGGCGGTCGGAATATTGGGAAGAGAAATTCGGGTGCTGCGCCCGGAGAAGCGGAGCGGCGGCGATGGCCGAGGCGGAGTGAGCGACGGAGCGGGAGCCGCGCAGCCTCCGCGCGGGCGGGCGGGCAGAGCCGGGCAGTGGCGCCGCGGACCCGCGCCCGAGGGGCTCCGGTAAGGGCGGCCGCTCGCTCGCACCCCGCGCACGCATCCCGGCACGCAGACGGACGCGCAGACACACACCCGCACCCCTCCGGGCGCTCCCGGCTGCGGGCACCGCGTCCAGGCGCGCAGGCGGCTCCTCTCCCCTCTCCGCAGGTACCGCCGGGTCGGTGGGATTTTTTTTCCCTATCCCTCCAGCCTGAAAATCCGCAGCGATCGATGGGCATTGTAATTTGTCTTATTTATTTATTTTTTAGCGTGGACTGATTTCCACCAGTCGCTTGGGAAAGGTTTTTTTGGGTTTGGGGCTCTTTTTTTCCCCCCTTTTTCCCCCTCCGCGGGAGGCGGTGGGAGGGGTGGCTCTCTCGGGGTGAGGGGGAAATACAAAGTTGAAATGCCGGGAGGAAAACAAGTCTCGATTTGCGCCTCAGAGATGGGCAAATCTCTCACTGGGAGTCAAAACTGCATCAAAATGTTCCCTTCTTCCCCCGGTTTTTAATTTTTTTTCCTTTTTATTAATATATATATATATTTTTTTTTTTTTTTTTCCCAACCGGCGCTGCTGACATTCTCCCAAAACGTGGATCTTTCTCCCATTTTGAATGGGAAAACCCGAGCTGGTTCCCCAGGCGGTGCGGGCAGGGGGAGGCCAGGGGCTGGGGGCTGCGGGGGTCCAGCGCTCCTTGAAAGTCTTTGCTAACATTTGCTTTTCTAGCTGCAAGAAACTTTCCTTCTCCAGGATTTATAGCGCCTGTATGGGTTTATTGAAACGGGGGGTGGTGCCGGGAGGGGGGCGAGCGCGGAGCTCAACAGATCAAGATAGTTGGGAATAATTCACTTTCCGTTCTTTATCCCGAGGAGCCTTTTGCAAAGGCAGAAGTTGGCAGGACCGGGAGAAGGCGATTTTTGAAGCCACAGATGTTGCCTTTCCCTTTGTAAGGGGGCTGGTTACAGGGCAAGTTAAGATGCAGTCTCGTCCCTGAAGATCTTTATCCACGCTTCCCAGTCACAGCCAGCTCTTTGCTACTCAGTGAGATTAGCTCAGCCCCAACCTATGCTTATCTGCTGATCATTTGGCCATAAACGCATTAATTATATCTCATTGCTTACATGCCGCTTTGTAATGATATTTTATTGATTTAAATTGTCCCTGAGAGTATGCAGTGAATTGGGGTAGCTTTATTTAAAGGTACAACAACATTTGCACGTACAGTGCTTTGCTTTCTTAGGCATTTAAAAAACTTCCAATTCACTACTGAGGGAAAATACAGGCTTCCTATTTCGTTGCCCTTTTTTAATGTAATGAATACTAAAAATCGCCTGGATTCCAGCACACAGATAAGGGACCTGCAGCATCTCCTGGGCAGCCAGCTGAATCTGGAACACCGGTTCCACAAATACCAGTTAACTTTGTATTTTATGGTTTATTAGAAAGCGAAGGAAACCTGAGTTGTGTTACTTTTTGCTCAAAGGTAAACTGAGAGTAACTTGGGGAAGTCTGGAGGGAGGACTGGAGATATTTGAAGAGGATGAGAAGGCTGCTAATGCAAAACCATTTCCTAGCAGCAGAGACTGGTAGAGATGTAGGAGATGGTGTGTAGATTTTCAGCACATGGTTTGATTATGAATCATGCCCTTTAGCCCAACAAAAATATTAGTGTACATATGTAGCAGCAGATCACAGAGTCAGAATCTGATCATTTTACTCCTTCTCTGATGCCAGTATTTCACGGAAGAGTAGTAATATCTGTTGAAGTTGCTTCCACCACATCAAAGCAAAGCAGTGGCTGTGAGGGAAGCACCGCTCTCTCCCCAGTCACACTACCACACACTGACACATTTCAAGAGGTTTGGAAGGACTCAGGCTGGTTCAAGCCAAACAAAAACCAGTTACACTTGGTTATCTGGAAATGCTATGGAGGCGCCTCGTCACATTTTCAACACAGGAGGGAAGTGAGTAAGAATCGGTACAGAGTTTGGGGACAGCAGCTTTAACTCATAACTGGTTTTGTTAAAGTTCAAGAATAATGCAAACAGGAATATTCCCTTACGGCAAAATAAATCCCACCTTAAGTCTCTGCCTAAAAGTAAAAGGTAAACGAGAACAGCCAAGACCATGCTCCCTTATTCTGGATGACAGGAGCTGTAGTATTGTGAGGTCATTGCCTGACATCAAATTATTCTGCAAAAGTTTCCTAAATTGGACGTTTTTTTCACAGTACCTGTTTTAATTCAGGGGATGTTGATGATTATTTTCCTTCTAGTTTCAGAGCCCACCATGAAGAGACTTTTGGTGCTTTGTGACTGCCTCTGGGCCTGGAGCCTCCTCCTCAATGCACTGACTGAAAGAAGGTGGGGTGATATTTTTTAATGCACTAACATATTTTTGGAACGTTTAACTTAATACAGCAGCATAAGACAAATACTGCATGGGCTGCACTACTACTAAGTGTATTGGGGGAGGTTAATCCCTGTTCAAATCCCAGCTAAATATAACTAAGGGAAGTCTGAAAGAAAACTACAATTTGTCTGCATAACATCTTTTTGCAATATTGTGAAGAAAAAAAAGCGAAGCCTTTCTGAAACAAATTGAAATACCTCTTAAACACCTGTGCAATCCTTTCTACTCTTGTATAATGACTGCTCAGAAATACAAGTTTCTTTAGAGGAAAAAAAAAGTGTAATCAAGTCTTTTTTGTATCTTATTTCAGCGCTATTTAGTAACTTTATTGTCCCTGCAAGCAGAGGCAAAACTTTTACTTGTCTGTTGGTCAGGATTGTGTCCTAACTTAGCAGCTGTTTTTGCAAATCTGAAGTAGACCTTCCTGGTGAAGGGGGACTGCTTGGATGAAGGAGAACCTGTAAGCTCAAACCCCGTAACAGTTTGTGTTTGAAAGACCATGCTGCACTGAATGTGTATGGAATATATGTTGAAATCATAATCTAAACCCAGCATTAGTATTAAGAACAATCTGTAATCATACAACACCTCATCTAACAACTAGTAAGCTAATTAAAGATTGTCAAGGAGTTTAGAGTATGCTTGAAGTACTTTCTGCAATTCAGAATTCAGTAAGGATGTTTAAGAAGACTCATAGATATATTTCTGTATTTTAAAAATATTAAAGTCCAGTCAATAATGTTACCTAATGACCAAAAAGCACTAGAAATTTCATATTGTCAACAGTGATCCCAAAAAGGTGTATTTGTGCTTTGACCTCCATAGTGTCTCTTCATGCATTTGTAGCTCTAGACAAACTTACCTTCTGGCTAGGTTGAAGATTTTAGATAGAGTGGGGTGGGCAAAGGTTCATCTGTACAAACATTTTCTCTAAAAAAAAAAAATAAAATAATAAAATCAGGTGATTCATGTAACAATTGCTGCATTGAATAAACATGGCATTTTAGAAGCAATACCTTTATTTTGATAATATATTAAGAAAGGTGAGATTCAAAGTATTCATGAAGTACTTCATCTGGCCTAGCTATTTTGTGGAAACAGGTTTATTATATAGATATGTGTACATATACATGTGTAAATGTATTTATTATATATCTAATGTATGCATGTGCATTTTTAAAGTGAGAATTAAACTGCATTGGACTAGTGTTTAAAAATTATATGGCGTGTCACTATTATAATGACCTGTAGATGGAGTTAGTGCACAGTTTTTTATTATACTGTGGTTTAATATGAAAACACAATAGCTTACAGTCACCTTTCCCTCAAAATGTACACACTTTACATGAAATATATCTGGTTTTAAAACCATTTTGTCATAGTATCTTCCCTTGCCTATTCTTCTGGAGTGCTGTTAATCCTTTAAGATAAAAAAGAATGATGAATTAGAAGTGCCTGTGATAGAGAAAGATGCAGCCTCCCCGTATCATTCTTCTTGTCATAAAAAGCAACATTAGGACTATTTTAACATATGTGTTTTGAATGAAAAATCACAATCCCTCTGGAGTTACAGTACACTTTGTATGTACACAAATGTCCAGATTCTTCCTGTTGTGACCATGTATCAGTTCAAGCCAGCCCTAAGGGTGCTTTTTACCTCTGATAAAATGGTGGGAAGAACAGGTAAGGGTACTGACAAATGTGACACCCAGAATGGAAGCGGTGCGTTGTGTTGCATCCTTGCCGAGTGCACTGCCAACAGTTCATCTTTCTGACGCCTCTTCTGCTAACATGCTCATTTATTTACCACTACAATTTCTGAATTGTTTTTATATCCTTTTGCCACCTTAATTCTGGTGACCTTCTACTATCCTTGAGATATGTATGTACATCAGCTTGTTTACTGACAATGAGTGTTAATGTAAGATTTAATCCAGTGAAAAGACCTGTGTTGCAGTTCCACCTAAGGGGTATGAGGAATGATCCTTTGAAAGATAATGATCACCGGAGACAGCAGGAGAACTTGTTATTTGGTAACATATAGGAAGCATAAAAGAAAAAGAAATATTAATGGCTGTGACTTAAAATTCAACTGTAGGTATGAAAATAAATATAAATCAACCTTTTTTTCATTAAGCGAAATTATATGACATGGCTAGAGGAAATTAATAGTATTTTTTAAAGCTGTTAGAGATTTGTCTCTTCATTAGAAACAGTGATCTATATGCATTAAAAACTCTGAATATTGTTCTCTACAAAGTCACACCCTACTGAAATAAAACGAAAGTTAGTAAAACTTCTAGGAGTGTCTGTTCTGAAACTCATTTAAATTTGTAGTGTTACGTATTGAAACCTGTACTGCAAAATAGCTTGGAAGCATTTCCAGAGCACCTATATTCAGGGTATCTTTCCTTCTTCTCTCTTAAATAAAAGTGGATCAGACGTGTATGATATACAAATGCTGTTTGACTGATGCAGATTAATAGAAAATAATTTTGTAGGTATTTCAACAGAACGAGATCATTTCATGTAACAGTATATTCCTCATAAGACAGTCTTTGCTGGTTAGAGCAGGAGCAACTGGCAGAGAGCACTGAGACCCGCAGATCGCTGTAGCTGTACGGAAAACAAGCTGCCCAATGGAAGGATCACTTCTGTGACTAGACCTGATCCTAACAAAAGGTTTTGGCACTGCACTCGTTATCCAGTTCAGTAGCAACGTGTGAGACAAAATGATGTTTTGGAAAGCACTGGTTTTGCTTTTGGTCATGATGACTACACAGGTTTATAATGGAAGTCTTCCCAGCAATGAATGAAGAAACGATACTAGGTTTGGCTTTAAGACAACTGTAATCTATGATTAAGACAATCATCTATGACAGGGTATTTGGTAAAGGTTTCAGATTTCAGAAAAAAGTTGATTCTGATGTCATCTACAGCAGACAGAAACCACTAAGCCCAAGGATTCCATTCCATTTGTATTGATGGAAATAAGATTTTGGTAGCTGAGCTCAAAGAGCTTAATTTTATCCTTGTTCAAACAAAATTTCAGGACCTTTGGCTGAGTTAGAGATATACATTAGGGATCTGGAAGTGAAGTTTGACAGACATGAGAGATTTCTGTATCAACAGATGGTTTTGTTACACATTTGTAAGGAAAAGTTGGAGGTATTCCTCCAAATCTAACTGCTAAAGGAAAATAGGAAAGAAAATAAAGCAAAATTGTATATTGAAAATGAACACTCAGTTGACTGACTTCTATATTCATGAGGAAGGCATCTCTGTATTTTTGTTTTGTCTTTGTTCTAGAGTTTATTTTCAGTACTTAAGTGTCAGTGTTCTAAATTACTGTATCCTTCTTTGTATGCAAACCCTTTATAACTATTATGAATTAAACACGTTATCTTTTGCTGACAAACGAGCCTTTTCCTGAGGAACACACAGAACATTGTAACCATTAATGAATAATGAGATAAACACCGAGGAACTGACATTCCATTTGCTCACTGTTTATAGAGAGGCACTGATTTTCTAGGATTTTACAAAAAACGTACAATTTAAGAAGAAAATGTTTCAGTGAAAGAACCCTATAAAGTACTACAATATTGTTTTATGGGGGAGATATTGTGAGCGTAAACCACTATAAGCAAGATTAAACAGAATTTTGAATTGTTTTGTAAGTTTATTGGTGGATTACTGTTTTTCAGTCGTCATGGTTCTGTATTTCAGCTACGGACAAACCTCATCACAAGATGAACTCAAAGACAACACCACAGTATTCACCAGAATATTGGATCGTCTGCTGGATGGCTATGATAACCGCTTAAGACCAGGACTAGGAGGTGTGTTTTATTATAATTTTCAAGGTTATGTGTTAGGTAAAACAATGCTATTTTCCCATTATATACTTGTTTTAATTCTGTTTCTATATACACATAAAATAATGCTGGCATGCAATATCCATCTTTTCAAAAATGCCATGCCTTCTCTGTCTTTCACATACTTGGTTTTCTCACACTTATACCCAAAAGAAGAAAATGGTTCACAATTCAAGAAGACCTCTGAATATGTATTAAAATTGTGTGAAGAATAAAATATAATAAAATATGACCTGTGACCTGACAAATGACAAGTTTATGAATCAGGCCTAAATAGCACATCTATCTGTGACTACCTTCATGAGAAGATTTGGTTTTAGAAGTGAAAGCATCAATCAGCCTTAGCCATAAAAGTCTCAGAGAAATTTATAAGATTTTTTTTCTACATAGGTATGTCAGGATTTGTTTCTCTAACATTTTGTCTTCACAGCTTGATACAAATGTCTTTCTTCTTCTGATCTTGGTGCTGAATCCATAAAAAGGTATAAAACCACATTCCATCTTTCTAAAAACCTTGTTATGAAGGTATTGTCTTTATCAGCATCCCTATGTTCACTCTGATTTGCTCTACTGTGACACAATCCCAAAATTAGGTCTTAAAAGCTTGTTGTTCACAGACTTGAAAGTTCTGAGCATACAAGCAGAAACCTGTCTTTCTGGTGCAAGGAAAGGTTGGATTTATTTCTTTTCGATGTATTTTTTATTATCTTTCCTTTTGGATTCTTCAGGTAAAATAAAACAAAGCAACCCACCTCACAAAGTATAGTTCAACCATATAATAGCTCTCAGAGGAATTTCATTATAAGAAGAACAGGGTACTACATTAGAATTTTTATACCATCTCCTGAGGATGAAATGGAAGATAATTAAGGGTAAGCTTATTCTGTGGTTTGAGGCTATCACCTTGCAACAGTTCTTGAATTGTGAGCCACCTTCTTCAATGGTTTGACTTCACTGACTTCAAGGAATGGCCAAAGATAAAATTCTGTTCATAAAATATTAATTAATGCATTTTAAAATGTGTTGGTCTAAATTTTTGTGTGCAATTTCAGATAATACACAACAAAATAAGAGAAACTTTTTACTTTTATCTACCAGTACTTTTGCCTGCTTACTTGTAAACTCTTGGACTAGTTTAGAAATAAATGCTCCTTAATCTTTGATTAATGCAACTATACAGTTCAGTCAACTACTGTATCACAGTAAATAAACATAGCAGAGAAGGCAATAAATAAATGAAACTCTGCAAACTGTGTAGAGTCTGGTACATGTCTACAGGAAAAATTTGAGCGTATGATGATTTCTTATATGAGTTTTGTAGCTATTATGATTTGTTGAACTGTTACTGGAAGAGCAAACAAAGGGAGCTGCAGGGAAAGAATTTTTTCTCATTCTCTGGATTGCAGATTAGAGAACTAAGGACATCGGTAGAGAGTCTTATGTACGTGTGTTTCTATCTATATTTCTGAAGGCAGACTTAAGGGTGTACTGGGAGAACAGGTCTGCATACTTCATGAAAGGATCACCCAGTCCAGCTAAAATTTAATCCTGAGAGCAAGATTGTTTAATTTCACTGCTTCTATAGGAGGAACTAAGTCTCTTCACAAATTTTAATAGCAATTTGCATCACTATCAGTTAAAAGCAAAAATGAGTGGAGCATGGGAAATATGGGATGGACGGAAGGCAGGATTGGAGTAGTTTCTTTAACCAAAGGTTAGAGAAGTTTAAATAATCTTTGCATCCCTCCCTTTTTGAATTGTGTTGCATATTCCTGCCTGTAGCCAAACCCCTCAAATATAACGATTTCCCTGTTGCTCAGTACATTATAGTTTCATGATGTCAGTTCAACAGAGTAAATTTAATTTATCTGTTATAAAAAATTCCACATCTGATCAAATTGTGGGCAGTAAATTGATGTTTAAAATCAAATATAGTAAGAAGCAGCTTTAGTCTTTTAACTGTTAAACAATGTGTTATTCAAAAGACATAAATTATATATTTCAGAAACCAGGGACAAATATCTAGGCCAATGTTTTCAATTCTGGTGCCAATTTATAATTAAATGGTTTGCTCAGAAATTTTGAAATTCACCTCTGCAAAACCTTCTTGCTGAGGTATCTAAATATGAGCTAAGAACCTCAACATGACTCAATTTTGACACACTTGATTTAGACATTTGGTATAATGGGGAAATATATTCTGAAATGTTTCATACGGAAAAACATCTAGTGAGAAATCTAAATCAATATATCAAATATAGCAATGTTTTTGGAGTTGGAAGTTCAAGAGCCTTCAGTTATAGCATGATCTGTTGCTGGAAATGTTAAAATTAAATGGAAGAGTAGTGATTTCATTTTTCTTCCCAACATCAGTGATGGCTTCTTAAATTTTTCAATCAGAACATGATTTTTGTCTACTCTAAAGAGAAAGTTAAGAAAGGCACAAATATAATACCATCTTTAGATATATGGAATTAGGGCTAACTCATATTAACTGTGACAGGGCTATCAGAATTTAAGAGACTAGAGACCTTCATACATATATGTTATGTTGATGAATTTTAAACTGTTAGGCACCATGTAAATCTGTGTACCACTGATTACACTATAGCACTCTTGCAGTTATCCAGAATTACCTATCCTGTTCTGTCTTCACATGCCTTCATCAACAGTAGATGAAGTACAGCATTGTGCGGTACAGTTACTTTCTTCTACAGAAAGGGGCATATTGCAGAAAACTGCCTATCCCTGTAGGACCTCTCCTTCTCTAGTGCAGCTTTTCAAATATATACACCTACAGAAAACAGAATTCTATGCATGAAACAGAAACAGAGAACCAATTTCTCTCTTTCTCACCTATGGAAGAAAAAGTAGGTGGCAGAGTTTCTTCAGCCAGTTTGTTTCTCTTTCCTTGTGTTTATGCATGAAGAATTCAGTGACAAAATGGTATGTTTAGTGAAAAATTGTATCGAACTGTGAAAGGGGTTTGATCTTGATATGGCTCTACTTACTTATGAGAGTAATTTCCTCCTTTTTGAAGTAAGTGCCATGATACTTCTCTATCCCAAGTGTGCAAACTTATTAGTGTGGTGAACAGTTTCATTGTTTGGAATAAATATCCTGGTGAGGCAGATAAGGTGCCGTGAAGCCAGGAATAAGTTCTTGGAGAGATCTCATTACGAAGTTTGAGTTTTAATATATATTCATTGGAAAGCCAGGTTAAAAGGTGGAGCATTAAGATAATGCAAAATTTAGAGGTGCTGATTTTTTAATCACTCTTTCAACATGCATGGTATCAGTGCTAGATTAATATTAACTCCTCCCTTTCCTTTTTTCAGATCTTCTTTTGGTGTATTATTTCAAAAGGAAAAATAAAACACACATATGCTTCATTAAAGAGTATGGGAATGAAAATTATTATTATTCAGATAACCTAGTAAGGCCGTATCTGAAATTAAGTGAGCAGCTCTGAGCATTTTGCTGTTAAACAGAGAAGTTATGTCTTATTAACAAAAATAAATAAATGAGTAGGTGACCCACAGTAAACAGTTACAGTGATTGAATAGGCTCATTATTTTAAAAATGGCATTGTGGCTAAAATTAATCTGATTTTTCCTTAAAAGAAACACACAGCACTATTACACATTGGCACATTTACACCTCCTATCAATAATTAGTGGTATAAATTATGTTATTTAGATGTTTGCCTCCTTCATATGTGGGCATAGTCACTTAGTCAGACATTGCCAGGAAATAGCATCTGTTGTACCCATCCATAAACATGGACAAATAACTACATTTACGCTTATTTGCGCCTGGAAAATAAAACTTTAAAAATGAATGCAAAAATGTTCTTTATCACACTAGAGGACACCTATTCACTCTATGAGAAGATAATAATTTACAAAAAGCAAGGAGGAGGAATTACAGACAGTAAAATATTGAAGCTGAAAAAGAGGAAATCATGTTAGACATTAAGGGAAAAAATGAACAGTGAAGTCATTTAGGTAATAGCATAATTTTCTGTGGGAAATATCTGGATCCTAGAACCAGAGGTGCTAAAAAATAGCCTGAATAATAAAGATGCTGTTCTCTTTTCGAATACACAATCCTGAACAAAATAAAGGATCAGATTGTGCTGGGAAGGAGTTAAATAAGGAGGAAATTTCGTCTCAGTGTTTGTTGACCTCTTCTAGTAAACCACTATATTTAGAGTAGGAGTTTAAAAGACTTGAAAAGCAACAAAAAATTGTGGAAAAAATAAATTCTTCAGATAAATGGCTATGCCATTGCCTTTTGTTCTGGGTTGTCTTCATGTGGGGAATAGAAATGAGCCTTGGGATGCTACCATGGCAGATCAGGAGTGCCACAGTGGCAAGAAGCCAGGCTTGCGCAGGGTAGGTTGGTTGTACTTGGTGCTGAGAGTCAGTAACATGAAATCAGGTGCAGCTATAGATTTTTTTTTAAGACTATCACCTTTGCAGTGCACACAACCCCTCTCTAAAACTAAAGGATATCACGTAGTCTGTGACCTTTCAATTGTAAATGTGGTTTACCCCTTTGAGAGGGATTTTGTAGCAGAAAGGTTGCTCAATACAGAACTAAGAGTGGGTTTGATTAGGCAGACGAGAATCTTTTTAAATGAAATTCGCTTTTATAGTTTGGATGAATGCCCATTATATCAGTCCAGGTAGATTATCAACATTACCTCTGTATTGAACAGAGTTATACTTGTTTTATGCCATCAGTAAAAGCTATTTGTTGACCTCTCTTGTGTGATGTTTATCAAAATTGAGTGTGACTGTCCTTAAGTGGAACATCAGTTCATCTCAGGCAATTCATTACTTCCACAGAATGCTCATATTTAAAGTGATGGAAAATAAACCTGACAGTATTATGTTAATTAGGTTTTAGAATTCAGTTTTATGAGATCATTATCTATAAATATATGATAAACTTATTTCTTGTTGATTGAGGTCCAAATGGAAACTGTTGGATTTGCACTTAAAGTTGGGCTAACTTAAAGTTTAAGGAAAATACTGGTAACAAAAATTCAGTTAAACTTAAATGTCTCTACCCTAAACTAAAAAAGAGTCCTATACTGGACCCCCTACACATAATTCTGCAAGTAAGGAAAGACTAGATGATATACTGAACTATGTAAAAACTGAAATGGCTGATTATGGTCTTTTTGCCACTCTGTAGGCACCATATTAATGTAAAGGCAACTGTAAAAAGCCATAGAAGACCCTAGGAAAATTGATCTAATACAACAGTAGAGAGGTAGGAGGGATATGAGCAGCTCTGAGCTGTTAATCGGCATGGGGAGAGCTGCCATGACACTGCACAGCTCTTGGTAAACCCTTGATCACAGCACAGACTATAGCAGGTGATCACAGGACAGCTCACGCTTCTCCCGTTTGGTTTCTACTTTTACAAAAGCAGCAGCACAAAATCCTTATGAGTGTATTTGTTGTGGTTCTTAAATCAAAATACTTATAGGATGCAGCCAGGGTGATTAGTCTATGTGGCTTTTCTTCAGTACTAATAGAGTACGCTATCCAGGCATCCAAATTCCTTTCCTTCAAAATCATAGGAAAAGTCTTTTCTATTTTAATAACTATAGCACACACACATGCAGAAGGAACTAGTGCATTACGAAATAAGATGAAATTAATTTAAACCACCAAAATACGCAATTCAAATAAGCCTTGTGCTCAAATACCAGCAGGTCTGAAAGGGAAACAGTTAATATATAGTTTCCTATAATAAATAGGCTTATTTCCTGCCATTTAAATAAATCTCTATTTCTTATTTTTGTTCTCAATTTGTAATCCAATCACAATTCTAGCACTAACGAGCTCCCTGGGAGTTTAAATCAAAATATTTATTGTTATTAATGTTGAGAGTTTATATTAGTCTAGCATCATTAGCAAAACACAGTATTTGTAAACAGTAAAATTACAGTAGTTGACACTGACTGCTGTTTTCATAGCTATATGTGGATCAATTGCCTGAGGCCGTGTTCCAGAGTGCCTAGGTATGGTAATCAGTTGCTATTTTGCTGAACTCTATGGTTGCCTTATAGTAAAACTAGCAAGTCATTAATTTCCTTGTTGTGTTTTTTTTTTTTTTACTGGGATTGTTAAATGTTCTACAGATATCCCTGTATTACTTAGTCCTGGTTCATGAGATAGATTTCATAATCAAGAGACAGGTTAACATGTCTTTACAACCAATGGATTTATCCTCAGCAGGGAGATCAGCTCCTGACCCGAGCTTGTTCTGTTCAATGACTTATAATTTTCTGTAGTTCTTAAGAATATTGCAAAGGTTTTGACCATAGCTCAGGATCTGAGGTTCCTGACAAAATGCATCCTGGGCATTTGAAGTACAGTTTAAGCCTTCCCATGCTAATCAAGCTGCAAACTGAACATGGTTAACCTTGATTCTAAATATAAATCTGAACTGTATGAGTAAACACATGTCCTGTATAGGGGTGACTCACAACTTTTGAAGCCCTTAACAAAGCACAGTTGAATCATCTAATTAGTAAAACAGTAAACAGAAATCTCAAAACTTCCATATGGCTTTGGTGGGGCTAATCTTTTCCTGTGTGTTCATACACACTTTTTTCATTGCTCTTCATAAAGAGGTACATATCAAAGAAAAAATAAATCATTTGTTGATGTGTACAGTGGTTTTATCTGCATTTGAAGAGATCTGGGATTAGATGCTCTGCAAAAGTGTAATCAGTATGAAGAAAATACAATCTCTTGTGAGTTTACAATCTGAATTTTCTATTATTACTTATGGCTTACATGCCAGTTAAAATATCTTCAACGTTATACAGAAATGAAAGACATCACTCATTTTTCCACTTCCTTGGAAATCTTCCATCTTACTGCCAAAGTCTTTGGTTTCCATTTTGTGTTCTCAGAGTGACTGACCATATGTCTCCAAAAGCTAGAATTCATAATATACCACTGATTCAAAGAGCATATTCTGTGTTTGTGCAAGGTAAATCAGTTAGTTATGTTATATAGAGGCTCACTCAGAGCTGGGACTCTTGAGTTTGCACCATTAAAGGATGATGAATTATGCCCGAGGATCTTCTAGTGTCTCCTCTCTCCTAATGACACCAGTGCCTCCATGGAAAGGAGATGAAGAGACAGGGAGTCAGGATGAAAGATCTTTAAAAGAAGTCATTTGAGCTTCGCTTTTCCATATGTAAAACGCTAATAGGTTTCATGATTTTATTAGTTTCTCAGTCTTAAGAAAAGGTGATTCAGTAGCTGGAACTTAAAAAGAATCCATTCAGCAATGTTTTACTGGACCTTGTGAAATCACAATGTCCTTTTTCTGCCAGCTGTTTTATACAAGACCACAGCCTCTTGGATTGCTGTGAAAGTGATGGGCTGAAGGAGAGAATACTTTTCTTCCAAGCCAAGCAATTTCTGGACAGCCATATGTTTTTTCCAGTAACGGAAGGTTAAATTCTCACTATGAACTTCTTTAAGATCAGAGCCAATTAACTGTCAAGAGATTACTTAAATTTCTCTAAAGCTTATAAATAATGTTAAGGTCACACATTAATTTCACTGGACAGCCAAGGAGGAAATTTCACCTATCCAATGCTTTTGTCAGTAGTCACTGTAATTTGTACGCATCTCAGTCACAGATATAAAGAACAAACCCAATATTATTAGGCAATTAAGCCACATTATAGTATTTTACTTTCTGTGGTTATGGATAGTACATTGGAAACTTCATTCTTTAACTTTTTTAATGATTCCTGGAGATTACTTTGCTACTATCTAAGTTTTGCATTAACTTACTAACAGAATACAGGTGTCATTCAGTGCATTACTAGGATGGCAATAGAATCAGATCTGATATTATATCTTGATTATTGCTGTCTCACAAAAGGAGAAATTTTATTATATATATATCAAAAATTATATTAAACTGCTTACATTATATATATTTAGAATTTGTAGACTTTTTGAATGAAAGTGAAAAACCTGTATGTGCACTGTAGAACACTAATTCTCATTAGAACTTTTTCACCAGATACAGAAATGTATATTGTTACTGGCTGCTTAACCTTGATTCCTTATTTCGCGTCTCTTCTGTCAGAAGTTTCTTGTTAGATGGAACAAATCATATTCAAGCAGTCCAAAGCCTTTTGAAATCAGAAGATTGTATTATACTAAATTTAGTTATTTTAAAATATTTAAATAGCATTGTACCAATAGCTACATATATGCATTTCTTATGAAAATTTTTGCTTGCTGCATGACTTTTGCTTACTATATCTGTACTTCTCTGTTAGCTCTTTTTCTTTAGGATTACTTCTAATATTCTAAATTTTTTTTTTTTTCTTTTTTTCTTTTGGTTTTTTTTTTTTTTTTTTTTTTTTTTTTTTTAAAGTTATTTGATAAATGTATCACTCCTTCCATTTTTGAAATTTCTACCTAAAACTCCACGCTGGCTCGTAGAACACTATAGGAAATGTATTCGGACTTACACCACTGTAAATTCTGAAAGCTGAT
This sequence comes from Strigops habroptila, assembly GCF_004027225.2. Taxonomy (NCBI): domain Eukaryota; kingdom Metazoa; phylum Chordata; class Aves; order Psittaciformes; family Psittacidae; genus Strigops; species Strigops habroptila. The sequence continues at coordinate 19,849,541 of NC_044288.2, forward strand.
GGGGTTAGCTGTTTGAACTTATGCCTCCAGGTGGTGTTGCTCCCTGTAGCTAAATCAGCAGAGTGTTTTTGATATATGCCATTCTTGGTGAATATTTCGTTATATGTGGCCTAGAAAATACCAGTATGCTCCAAAGTGTGTGTAGCGGGGAAGAAGAGAGGAAGAGGCAGGTTAAACTCATGTGTTTCTCAAAGTGACTTTTAACAATAGACCAGCACCATTTTAGGTGTCTTAGACTCACTATCTGTGACGACTAAAATCATTATATCCTTCTGAAGTGGACAAGCGCATTGTGCCATGGAGCAAATGTACATCTTTGAAATCACAGAGAAGTCTAGCTTTATGGCATAGTATATACATATAATCTGTGTTGTGTACATGTTCTAGGTTTCTGAATTATCATTTACACTAATCTATCATTGAGGCCTATTAAAAAAATTGGGAAGCTTGAGAAATCTACTGTTGTTAATGCCTGTATCAATTTAAAAACAAATCTAGAACATCTACAACCTATAATGTTTATACATAAGTGAAAAATTGTAGTAGATAAGTTTAGCTGCTATTTGTTTGGAAAGTTTTAACTCCTTTTTTTTGTTGCAGTTAAGGGTAGCGCAGCCATTTCTCACTCATGTCAATAAAATATCTGTACATTTTTATACACCATGATGCATTATCTCTCTCTTTTTCTTCTATGTTCCTGTGTCTCAAGAAAAATTACAAAATTCATAAGCCCAGGGTTAATTATTAGAGACCTTCATTCAGCTTGCCCAGAAACTCTGAGTACCTAATGAGACTTTTGAGTACCGTGTAAAATATATAGCACTGTTTATGTTACCAGACAAGAAGATTTATTAGTCAAAGAGCGAAAAGATTTACACAACAGTGGAGCTATGGCTGCCGTACTGTGGTATCACAAGCCATGTCTCAAAAAGTTCTATGGAAACACTGCAATAAAAAGATTGTTGCTGACAATATTGACTGTGAAATTACATCGAGAAGCAATAAATTACCAGGACTGTACTGTAGACCAATTTTAGAATGGCTAATCAAAGCCAATAGTTTTTCTATTTATTGTGAGAATTTGTAGTGGTTAGATCTAATGAAGACTGTTGATAGACACTCACCGTCCTAATTTCCTGCTTCATCAGAGCGTGTAACTGAAGTGAAGACTGACATCTTCGTCACCAGTTTTGGGCCTGTTTCAGACCATGATATGGTAAGTGATAGCCTATATTTCTACAGCATTCATTTTGTCTTGTCTTTTTAATTTGGAGGATGAAAAATCTATGCAGTAACTTATTTACTCCTTTTAAGGCTGGGCCTTTATTAAACCCTGGATTCCAAAATGCTGTCAACTTTTATGTGCAACCATTCCTGCTAGTTGTGGCTGCATTTAAGTGCCCTGAAATTAGCAGCCTCACTGACTTTCATAAGTGTTTTAACAGACCTTCTATTTGCTACATATTATGAAATGCATTAGGGTTTGCACACACATTCTTCTGAGAATGATTGCTCAGGTCTTTGCTGGCACATCACTGATCCAATTTGCTGAGAAAGATCATCATCTTAAAATGCAATTAACAGTTATGCCTACAGTGTGACATCCGTACAGTCTAACCTGTAGTTTTATATTAAAAGCTACTGATCAATGGGAAGTGACTTTCCTAGATCTCGGCTGCTGAAAGAGAGGAGAAGATTAATGAGAGAATTAGTGCCACTTCTTTATGGAATAAATATTAAAATCAAATTGCTAGATAACTGCAGGGAATGGAGGGTTTAGAACTTCAGTTTAGAACACTGAATGAAGATGTGAGCTCTGGTCTTAAGACATATTAAAAATTGTGTAAGAATATGCATAAGGTACTTCATATTTTGCATATAAATGAGGTCTTCACAAGTAGGTTGTTATTGACAGGGAAAGTCTGGTCTACATTCACTAGCATCTGCTGGATTCTGTGTTAGGATAAATGCTGAAAACATCCTCATTAATTTAAATGAAGAAAACAGTTCAACCTTGTAGCTGGCTGCATTTAGCTATATACATTCACCAAAAGAAAAATGGGGGAGGGAGGGAGGACCCTCCAAAAAAACACATTATCATAGGAAAGGAAACAAGTTCCTTTTCTTACCACAAAATTGTCAGTTGTTTAATTTAAACTAAAACTTCAGTTTAAACTGTAGACAGGTCTTAAATATCAGGTTACTACAAGTATCTGACTATTCAAAACAATGTTAAGGGATGGAATAACAGAGAATAACTTTGACAAGATAGTTTATTTTCCTAAATGAACTTTATGCAAAGACACCATTTTCCTGATTGCTTGGAAAATAGCATTTATAAAACTACAATTACATTTATAATTGCAACTGATGCCGTGATATTTAAATGAGAAAGAATAGCTTGGGCAGCATAGACTTTCTGACCAGTCATTTTGCTAAGGCTACTTACAATAGAAGAGTAATCTAGGAAAATAATTAGATTGGTGATTTGTCTGTTTAAAAACTATATATACCATGAAGAATAATAAATAAATAAATAAAATAATAAATAAAATCATTCAATAATTTTTATTCTATTGTGAAATTACAATGTCTACTTATTACTCTAAATTTTACATTAAAAGAGAGCACATTCCTTGGATTAAAGACTGATAGAAACCACTGATATACACTATTTGTATTTGGCAAAACACCTCCTCTTGCTTTCCCATTTCTGTCTCAAAATAGGTAACCCATCACCACTGGGCAAACTGGAAATTTCAAACACAGTCATGTGACTCATTTTTATTTTTATTTTTAATTTAATAGTCTTTGAATTAAAACTGTAGCAGCTGCAGTTTTGTAGAGACCTGCCTTCTCAGAATGGATCTCCTGTTAATTTCCTGAAAATTAATGTAATTTCAAGTATTGGGCTGGATAGAGATGTTTATGAGAGATCAATGGCAAGAACAGTGATAGGTATATGTGGGTAAATGTGTGCTCTGTATTAATATTTATTAGAGTTGTTTTCTGTAAGTCAGCTGGTTAAGCTATCATTTGCTCTGTTGAGTCAGATTTACTAGAAAACTCCAAAAATGAATGGCAATCTAACAAACAAATGGCCATGGATGCTGTCCTACATGTAGACATAAGTTTAGAGTAACCGATAGGCCTTCTGAAGTACTTGGGACTATATAATGTTTGGACTTCAGCATCTACTACTACCTTGTATTTTCAGGTGATTTAATTATTAAGTAGAAGGTAAAGCTAATTTGACGTTCCTAGGACAAACTAATATTTGTATGGGATTTGAGTTTTAAGTTTTATACAATACTGAAGCCAAATATAATCTACTTTCAGAAATATGAATAGGTATATTTGAAAGAAAAAAAAAAACCCAACCCCAAAACATTGACTTCAACTATAATTCAGTGTAGCTGAATTACTGTACCATAAGCCATCATTACCTACAAAAACATTTGTCAAAAATAATTAAAAACCCATACCACGTGACTTCTGATTCTCAGTTAAACAGGCGAAAGAATTCATCATTCTCTTAATATAGCGTGCGACCAAGAAACACACAGGCAGGTGTTCATGTGTTTTGGAAACTAAGGAATTACAGAAAAGTATTTAGTGTAAAACTCCTACTCACCTTTCCTAAAAAGTAATGTGTGCGCTGCCTACTCATGCTAACTCTTTTGCGTAAGGAAATAAGTGTGAAATCAGAGGCAGAGAGAGAAAGATAAAATGAAGAACTTGCCAGAATATAAAGTTTGTATTATTTAATTCCAGTGTACATGTAGTGCAAATTCCTCTGTGCATACTACAGGTTGGTTGTCGACACTGTCACTTGAGGGCTACCCCAAATTTGCTCCAGTGAGCAGATTTACAGTAAACGTAGCCTGGGCTGTGGGATTTGGTAATAGGGAGGCCTCACACACAGCTGTACTGGCACACTGGGGGAATGATGCGCTGCTGTCTGAGCCTGGGACTGATGGTTGGGAACTGGCAGTGAGCTTTTCCAGCTGACGCCATGTGTTATGAAACTACAGCCACAGTGAGACATCAGCATACCTAGAGACCATCTGTTTGCAGAATCCAATGAGGCAGCTATATAGATAGTAGGTTGATATATCAGGGAGTACATGGTGTTCCTACCCACTCTCGATACACTTTTTTAAGAGCAGCATAGACATAACCTGTTAATCTATAAAGAGAATGTCTTGGCTTGTTCTTAAACTTGTGAATAAAGTTAAAGGAGAAAAAAGCACTTTTAAAAATATCTTTTCCTGGAAGAATTTTGCAGGTTTTCAGGCATGCTCTCTCAGATGGTGGATTGGAGTAATCAACAGCTAACCGGCTATTCTCACATGACTCATTTTTGTGAAATTTTTGATGTATATTATGTAGGATAAGAAGCATTTTAAAATTAACTTTTTTTCATAAAGACATTCCCCCCCCCACCAGTAAACCTTCTTTCCCACTGTTTCTGTACTGTAAGCTCCTCAGGAATTTAATTTTATCTTACTACATTCCTGTACAGTTTCTAGGAAGAGATATTAGACGAGTAAATCAGACAATATTTAAGTCAAAGTGTTGTAAATATTTAATATCATACAACTTACTGCCAAAGCACAGACAGGAATCTTTTTTCTTTACCTGCACACTAAGGAATGAAGAGTCTCTACTGTGGAGAATTTATTCCAAATTTCATCTCACTCATATATTTGTACATAGACCACTACTATAGTACATGGTTTGGAAAAAATCCTTCTGTTCCCTTGTTCTGTATGGCACCCTCCTGTAGAAGAAAGCCCTAATTAGAGTATCCAATGACTTGATCTTAAAGACCAGCTGTCTGTCAGGATTCATTTGAGGAGAATTATTGTACATGTTAAAGTGGGTAGTGAAAGCTAAGGAGTTGAGAAATCTCAGCCAAAGTGAATTCATCCTATATAGTGCAACAGCCTAGGACAGAGAAAGATTCAGTCTGAGCCAGACATGACCTGTCAGCTACTTTTTAATTGAGTTCTATCTTATGCTGTCATATCTCTCAGACTCCATGTTCTTTCCCAGCATAAGAAACTTGTGTTCATATAAAGTGAAGAACCAGACTCCCTTCTCTCAACCTGTACCACCTCCCACTCACCTCCTTCTTTGCAGTTGAAAGAGATAAAAAGGGAATGGTTTACATGCACACTGAAATGATGTCACCTTCTGGGCATGTCTTTTACCTTCCCCATGTGTGTAGGAGGAAATTTTCTTTGGAGATAGTAAAACATGGAGGAAATAGAATATTTTAATGCCGTCTACTGCCTCTTAAACCTCCTTCTCTGCTACTCTGCTGCACACCTGGGACAAGATTTTGCATACTGTTCAACCTAAAGCCTTGATCCAGCAAAATTCTTGAAGCAAGTAGTTGGCTGCAGGTGCACAACTGCTGTCACTGGAGTAGAACACATCTGGGCTCACTGAGCACATGATGAAAAAATGGAAATACAATTAACTATGCACCTAAATGATTCACAGGGACAGGATGTAAATAAAAAAACAAAAACAAAGGAACAACAACAAAAAAAAATCCTCAACTGCAAAACTCAAAGAAACCCAAATTAAGAATACGCCATGGAACTATAACATTTCCAAGGCCACAAGAAATTTATTTAGATATTTCATGCCCTAAAACCAGGAAAAACACACCACCAGTAAGAACCACCATTCTTACTTGATGATAGTTGCACAAGAAATAAACAACTCACAATTGCTTACATTGTGTGGAGTGTTACTGTTTGTTAAAAGAAATATTACAAGTCTAAGAGAGTCTGCTACAGAGAGATTTTGCATACCAGTTCCAGAATGTTTCTATTTACTAACATATTCCTTGGGGCAGCTCTTTTCCTTATAGCTGTGTGTGCCCTCATACACAGGAATTTCCTTCATTTCAAGATTTGCCATCTCTGTTGGCAGGAGATCTCAGCAAAGGTTCAGTTTTTCAGCCAAAAGATTATTATTCAGGGCAATTTTGAACAGTGGCTATCTTTGGATAGCCACTTTTTATGTTTATCACAATAGCATAACCATGAATGATGGAAGGGTCAGGATAATCCCATACTGAACTTTCCTGACTGAATGGAATTTTTCCCTGGGAAAATACTACGCTACACTGCATCCACAGGAGTTTTCCACATTTTCACCCCACGTACATGTGTATTTATCGTATAATACTCCAAAATACTTTTCCTAATTTCACCTTCTCCCTCTTTGTTCCTGTTGCTTTGTTCTTTCATAATTCTTTCATTTCGCGGTGAGTGCTGGTTATTTTGATTTGCCCCATGTACACTGAGTAAGCCACTGCATCTCTTTCCCATTGGCCTAGTCCTTGCATAACCAACTATAATTCTTGGTCCTAAGCTGTCCCCAGCTTGTGCTAGCTGTAGTCCAGTGATTTGGACCAATGAGCCATTCAACATCTCATAAATGGACCACATAATTCTAAGTGAACTGTGAACTTTTTGCAGGTTGACTACATATTTATGCTAATGAAACAGAACAAAAGCCTCTAGGAAGACCCTGTCTCACCAGGCTTGTTTTATTCTGAGAGACATATTCTTCCTGGGCTATGCGTACTGGCTGCATATCCACAGCCTCAAATTACAGTTTTATAGAAGGTGAAGGAAAAGTGAGAAAAGAGTGAATTATTTTGTTTCCACTATATTCTATCTCACATTCTTGTCTAACTTGATATACTGTTCTCCCTAACCTTTATTCTGTTGAACACAGTAATGATATTGTAACTGTTTAATAACCGGCTTCAGGTACATCGCAATATAGAAAAGAAATGTTCTGATAATTACTAATTTCCTTAATAGTCATCTTGCTTCTAGGAAACAGTAAGAATATACTTTTCAAGTTCTCATATTGCAACATATGGTGTCATAAGTGTTTCCCTTTTTTCTGAATTGATGTAGGAATACACTATAGATGTATTTTTCCGCCAAAGCTGGAAAGATGAGAGATTAAAATTCAAAGGACCTATGACTGTTCTCCGGCTAAATAATTTAATGGCCAGCAAAATCTGGACACCTGATACGTTTTTCCACAATGGAAAGAAGTCAGTGGCTCATAACATGACAATGCCAAATAAACTATTACGAATTACAGAGGATGGGACATTGCTATACACGATGAGGTGAGCCCTAAAATATTATATCCTTCATTTAGTTTGACAATTTAACTTGTTAAAGCATCATATTTTCCAAACAGGAAACATGTTTCCTTTTTGAGCATAATTTGATTTCTGCTTAGTAATTATTTTCACAATAGGCCATGGAATGATGGACAAACTGAGGCATTTAGACCGGTATGGCTTTTTTCCCTCCTGCTGTGCTACCTTTATACTGCCTGGATGTGTCTTAATGCATGATTTTGAAAAGGTACCTATAGTATTGGGAATCCATCAGTTTGCAAAGGACCTTACTTTCAAGTTGCTTTCAAGGATTCCATTAGCAAAGTATTATAAAGCCTGAAAGTTTAATATAATCTAGACTACTAGATGGTGTACAAGGGATATTAATCTTTAGATCCTATAGAAAGCAGATTCTAAGAACTAGCAGATGCACACAGAATTCACTGCCCATTCTTCATATTTCTTGTGCTTGGGAATATAGAGCATGACAGTCTAAAACCAGACATTTCTTATTCTGTTCATAACAGGAAAAAAACTCACTGGAAGGTTAGGAGAAAAAAAATATATCTGTGCTGGCACCAGTTTTATTGGAAATGTATGATTCTCTTCATGGATAACTGAACTGTAGCTATCCAGTTGTCAGCAGAGGAGTTAAAATAAATTCTTTTGAAATAATAATGATACACAGTCATGGAAGCATTCTGGATTAAAAGACTGAAATTAAACAATAAAAAAAAAAAATGGTATGTTGTCTGTACAGAGCTACACATTCCCCATTTATGTCTCCATGGAATCAAAGAAGGCATAAAGTGATTCTGTTGACTAAGGTCAAGATAAATAGCTTAGTACGTAGGTGAACACTGAGTTTTCTTTTAACAATTTTAAAGATGTTTTTAAAAGCAGTACAAGTATTTGGAGAAAACAAAGTCTCCAGGCTTTTGGGAGCCTGTCAAATATGTTCAAGTTATTCTGCAACATCTTTCAAGACTGCCTAGGCTAGGGTAGAATCTGCTTGGCTGCTAGTTACACAAGTCCAGGTCAATTTTTCTTGTCTTCCTAAATGCTTGACTGATAGGGATTTAATCCACAAGAACACTATCTTGGCAGCACATTGTTCATGTCTCTTTTTTTGACCATAACCATTTCTATTTCTCACCTTTGCAAGTGCCTTGAAGCAATCTTCTGCCTAGTATTCAAGTATTATTGTTCATTCCTTGCTGATGTGTGGTATGTGACTGTTTATAGTTTATTTAATCTCTATTATTGAGAAACATGTTTGCACCCAAGCTGATAGCAATGAGATGATTGCAGTAAATGTCTGAGCATCCAGAGTGCGCCAATGTAATGATGCCAACAAGGAACCAATTTTAGTTGCTAATAGATTTTAATCCTCATGCCAAGTTAGAAGTTTGAGCACGTCTTTGCTGTACAGTGAACATGGTAGAGGGGCAGAGCCAGTTGCACTGCTGTGTCCACACATGCCTGTTGGCACCCCCAGCCAGACAATTCGGGTCCCGTTCTAGTAGATAATTAAATCACATAAGAGATATTATGCTATACTTATTCTATGTGTCTTAATAGAAGTCTATTTGCTATTTCTATGAAAATAGAATAAATGTGTGCTTTTGCTCATTAATCCATTATAGATTGACTGTGAGAGCAGAATGTCCAATGCATTTAGAAGACTTTCCTATGGATGTACATGCTTGCCCCTTGAAATTTGGAAGCTGTAAGTTTATTTTAAATTGAGGTTTCTCCCTTTTCAGGCCAGTTTACAAAAGTATTTTGCAACTGATGAGAAAACCTCAAGGTTTTAATCTTGTGTATTTTTATTCTTGTATATATTTATAGTTACTATAATGAACCTTTTCTATGTCTTTAATATCCTCCAATGTCATGCCTGGACATTCACAAAAGAGAAAAACGGCAGTGCTCTAAACATCTAGAAAAGTAGTTCGGCGCTTAGAAAACACTGTTAATCTTATAGCTGATTTATTTTGTTAAGACCCAAAACCAGTGTTAAAGTAATACAGACACGGGTAACTGATTTGGTTTAATTGAAAACAATTCCCTCATCAGAGTCTTGGCATATTTAGAACAAAATTTTGCCTGAGATTATAAAATGCTCATATTACAATCATGCAACATTTCTGGAAGTGAAAAATCTCACATATCTCCAAACTGAGTCCTACACTTGCAGCATTTGTAACCTAAGATCAGAGAACATACTGGACAAAATATAATGTAATTGAAATAAGTGTAATAACAGACAAAGCTTTCTGTAAGTTGAGAATTTCCACCAGAACTTTAATTTGAACAGCAACCAGCCTGACACTGATGCAGTCAAACTTAGCTAAACATAATATTTTAAAAAATTAAATATAGCCCCCTCCAAGTCTTTAAGTAAAAAAAAAAAAAAAGTGAAAAGCTCTTTTACTCTAGTTGGTTCTACACAAACAAGGAAGACAAAATGTGTGGAAGATGTAATAGTGTACAAATTGTTTCCTCAATGGCTATTTTTTTCTAGTAGAAATGGGTCGTTTCACTGATAATGGGTACTTAGTGGCTTGATCAATTTCAGAAGTCAAAAAACAGAACACCTAATTCATTCTTCACATGGTTCTAGACAGGGTGATAATGTACTTTGGGCTGAATGGCTCTATGTTTACCATGAGAAAGGACTGATGTTACGTCTTTAAAGAGCTACTGGCCTCCTAGATAAGATGTAGAGAACAAAAGCTCATACAAACTTGGAGTATCACTGACAAGAATAGTTTACTCCTGAATGTTAAGCTTCCTTACAGCACTTCCAATAAATCTTTAGAAATCTCCTGTGAAACAGAAGGGGGTGGAGAGGAAGCCTTACTCCAGCTAATCATAGGGCTAACAGCTGCAGTGGGTTCTTGATTAATAAAGCGAGATCCCAGTTAGATCTGGAGTGGTCACAGGATTCAATTTCTTTTGAAATGCCTATGGAAATGTTTATGGGGAGCATGTGCTGGATCTGGGAGGTGGGAAGATGGCTAATCCTGCATAAAAACCTGCTAATGCAAAGTTAAACCATCAACAGTTTTTGAACAAATGTGAACTATTAGATTGTAGCTCTGTAGACTGGATACAACACCTATCACACATGTGCATCAGCGAGCCACAGCCTTAACACCAGACACTCCCTAGTCTGCACAATAGTTCCCATGCTTTTCCTACCTTTAGTTCTTTCTGGCCCATTGTGTCCCAGATTAGTGTACTCTTGGTTCACAAAGTGCATGGCTTTCCAGCTTACTCAAATCTTGCTTCCATTAAATGATTAAGAGATGCAGAAATTACGATTGAAAAGGGCTGGATAATATGGATTTGAATACAACTCCAGAACCACACCATAAGGTAAAAGCAAGATAGCAGAGACTTGCAAGTATATCTGCATGTCTTTTGTACCTAAATCGTTTTCCTTTTTATCCTGCAAAATATTTTTTATTATTATATTATCCATAGTTTTCTTAAATGGAAAATAAATAAATATCATCAATGATATTTCTGATTGAAAGACAATTTCTTACACTCAAGTCCAAGACAATAACTGGCATTCTAAGGTCAGAGTGCAGGCAGGGTCTGTCACATTTTACAGGCTATTTTCATTATTTTTTTATTTTGAGCACTAACTGGCTATCATGTCAGGTGTCCTAAACAAGCCCATGCCAGGCAAGTAACTCCAAATGCTGGGAAGGGCCATGAGACAAAATCAAGGAGTTTTCAGCAAAACTGCATTCTCCTACTAAATTCAGGTGAGGTTCTAATCTGGGATCCTCATGGGGAGGAATTCCTTCTGTAATACGGTTTTACTGCAAGCACTGCATGGGGAATTAACTGTCCAGAACAGGACCTTAAAGCTGGACCTTCCCCCTCCTTCTCATCAGGTTATAGGCTATAACTATCAGATTATAGAATAGTTGTCTGAATATTTAGCTACTGATTTAAATAGAAATATATTCCATCGGACAAATGGCTGGACCCAAGAATGATATGAAAATGGGACTTGCCATTGTACATAGAAAAAGAACAGTTCTTACATTTAATTGCCACTTTTCAGTGGGGATCGTGTTAAATACATTTGGGACATTTCCGTAAACCAACTAAAGCAGTTCAATATAATCATCTTAATGTACTGAAAAATTTACTGAAAAAGACATTTCATTGTCATGAAAGTCATGCTCTGAGTGTAGACTGCAATATTACACTTAGTAACTCCCCAAGGTAATGTTTGCCCAGCTCTGTTTGTTTTGGATTAAATTGGATAAGAGTTTTCCATGTCCTCCACTGTTATTTGTCACATTGGAGCTGGATTCAGAAAAGCCTCATATTGAAGGAGTTGCACGTCTCCTATGGTCTCTGCCCATACTGTAGAGGCTGATAAATGTTTGACCCAGCTCCAAGGCTAAAGTGATTTGCCAAAATAGCAGCTTAAGCTAGAGGTTATTCCAGTGTAAATTCAATGTGACAAATGCTAAAGAGATTCTGGAACAACAAAAAGCCATATGTTGGCAAAACAAAATCAGAAAGGCAGATGCTCTCCTCAACTCTTACCACAAAAATCTGATTGTCAGTTTAAAACTAAGGCCACTCTGGAAAGCAGCAGTGGTAGGAGCAAAAGACTGTGCTGCTACTTATGTAATATCTGAGTTGAAAGCTGAGGATGGAAGCTGAACAGAGCACTGAATCTGGCAGTTACAGGGCAGGGCAAACTCATTTCCAGCACTGTTGAGTGTACTCCCTTCCCTCTCAATCCATTGGCTCTCAGCAGCTTAGGCAATCAGTCCTTTTTTTTTCCAAACTACTCTCATGCTCCAGAACAAGTAAAATGCTTGAAAATTAATATTATTGCCACTCTTTATGTGACTAGACTAGCAAACCAATTCTTGTATTAATGTGACCATTATTTTTAAGTCATAGACTTGCATTTACCACTGATTCCAAAAAGCTATGTATATGTTACAGTGCTTGGGGAATATGAAGTCTGAGGGTAAAAGCACCCCTCCACTTCAATAATGCAGGATCAAATGCCATGCAATTAATTTACCAGCACACGCCATCCACCACCACCTCTTCAATTACTGTTATTTCTTACATCTATAAGATAAAATTACTAACTCACAAATGAAGTCAAGTGAATCAGATTCCTCCCTTTCCTTTTCTGCTTGCCAGTACTGAAAAAAGGGAAAAAATCTTCTCCTCTAGGTAGTAGTCTAGTGTCATTTTAGATACCCTAAGATGTCCCACCTGGTTTCCAGCTGACTTTAGTGGGTGCAAGGTTTATGCAGGTTCTAATCACACATTCTGTCCCATACATGTCTTGGTGTGAAGAATGACACTAGATGCCTCTATGTAGACAACTGACTCCCACCCTAACTGTTCATAGCAAGAGTGTCAGACTCCAGACTAAGCAAAATGACAGAAGAATTTTACAATGGTACCAAGATTAAAAATATTGATATGTAGTTTGATTGCTGAAATAACATAAACAACTTACAAATAACAGCACAAAACAACCTAGACAGCATATGTAGGATGCTGCTGAATCACCTATGTAACATACTAGACTACTCAGGTTTGGAGAATCCACAGTGGTTCTCTGTTGCTTTGTTCCAGTCTCAGATAAATGTGAACTTGAGTGTGAGCATTTCCCAGAAATAACCAAAGAAAAAAAAAAAAAAAAAAAATTAATTGTGATTTAACCTCACTTGAGCCTTGGTGGCCTCAGAAATGTCTTGTATGGCTGTTATATAGCAGGGTCAGTGTGAGAGGGGATAACCAAATAGAGAGATGATGTAAGGAGGAGAAAGATTTTCATGCCATTGAGAACCAACCTTAATCCAGCCCTACAGCAGTTACTTAGCTAATCACCATACAGATAGACCTGTAAAATCAGTTTTATTTCCCCATAGATAAAAAGTTCCAGTAAGCTGGTTGTGGGTTTCTACAGATAATTAAAGAGAATTTAATATTGAAACAACTGCTCAAAACATTGTTCTGATAAAGCCATATGGCAACAGAAAGTGCAAAGCTGAAATGGCAATCTATTTCTTTTAAATTAGATGCTTATACCAGAGCAGAGGTTGTGTATGAATGGACACGGGAACCAGCAAGGTCAGTGGTTGTGGCTGAAGATGGCTCTCGATTGAACCAGTATGATCTCCTTGGACAAACTGTGGACTCTGGAATTGTTCAGTCCAGTACAGGTCTGTGAAAATTTTGTGGGTTTGTTTTTGGTTTTGTTTTTTTTAAGGGTCATATTTAACTGCCAAAACATACTTTAGAGCAGGAGAAAAAATGCAAAGATCAAGGAGCGAGAGAGGTAAATTGCAGTATATGAGCTTCTGATTAGGAAACCATGACTTCAAAAAGAAGATATCCTGGGATTCTCCTTTTTCAACTAGTGGTTATAATATTTGAACAACTAAAAGGCTTCATACAGTGACAGATCTAGCCAGAAAAAATAGTAATTTACATTATAAAGAAGCACTCTTCATATCTTTGTTGTATTATCTCCTTACTATATAAGCTTAAAAAAAATAATTGTATAAAAATATGAATCCTCAAGGATCACATTCCTGAAGGCACCGAAGTTGCTAAAAGCCAGCATATAGTTTCTCAGAGAGGTATTTACAGAGTGAAAAAAATACATCATCAAATAAAAAACCATCTGGAACCTTCAAACAGGATTTAGGTGTCTTAATGCTAGCACCAGCTTTACCTCCAAAACTAGTAATGAGATACAGAAATACAGCCAACATCTATAGTATTATATACTTGTAACCTTAAAGCTGGCTAAAACATGTTGCTTTTCACTTTGTAGTGTTTAAGATGTTTTGTTTGGGGTTTTTTTTTCCTAATAATTTGGAAGTGGCATGAAGACCTAAATACAGTCAGAAACTGAGCATAAGGCACGAATAAGAGCTCAAAGTGTTTACTAGACAGACTGTTCAGTGGACCAAAGGAAGCGCTGCATTAGAAGCAGTTGTATTGCTTTGAATGCACCCAACTTTGTAACTGAACTAGAGAAGTACACTTACACCTGCATAAATCAAACCTTCTAATGTGTCACTCATGAAGTCAATGAACATTTAAGGAAAATTGAGTAATTTTAAGCTGAACCCTAGTTCATATCTGAATTTTTTATTTAGCTTGCCAAAATATGTTCATATGCTCTATTAAGCCAACAGAACTTCTCACAGACAAAAGTTTCTAGTGGACTAATATTCAGGTTACTGCTTGGAAGCTTCTCTTTGGTTGATGTAATCACAAAAGAAGTGGGATAGCAATACTAAAGGCACCAGGGCAGTATCAACACAACTGCTCCTGCAGATTTACTGCTTCCAGTATTGAGCACAGAGGCATGCATCAGACAAGCAAAGGGAAAAGGGGAGATCTCTTGGCCAGGCCACAGCTAGAAATGTTGCCATTGACTTTTGTGAAGCCAATAATTCACCTCAGCTGCCCTTCGCTGGAAAGTCAATGGGATTTGTGAGGAACTGCAAGGATCTCGAGCTCTTTGCTCTTTCTTTTCTGAAGCTACTTGTTCAGAGAGACCTTGGCAGCCTGTGTGCCTGTGCTTCTGCACTCACTGACAATACTCTGCTTGCTGGACGCATTATAATGGCGGCAGGATGATCAGAAGAGACTTGCAAGCTTGGCAACGTACCTAATCCAAATAGGTAGTACCAGATATAGTTCAGGGTAATTGGATAGTAGCATGAGGAGAACCCTATAAATTGTTAAAAAAGGCAGATAATAAATTTTTAAACAGATCTGAAGGCAAACATAAATGTAAAAATTCTTCCTGCATTTCTATGAAGAAATATTTGTTTTGCCCGTATTTCCTAAGTTTGAATTCTGCCTCCTTCTTCTACCTGTGAAACTCTTTACCACGCCTATCGATAAAGTTCAATACAGTACAGTTAAGAGTTGCTCAAATAAAGATGCTGTTGTGTAGATGCAGAACAACACTACGAAGAAATAACTACAATGGTCATCACAAAAAAAAAAAAAAAGTCCATTAAAGAATCTTTTTATTACCAAACTTGCAATCCTCTTTAGTTGCTACCTGATAAAAATCTACAAGAAACATATTTATTGTTTCCAAATTCAATGTCTCAATAAAAAATTCTTCTTGATTTGCTTTGGAAAGGAAAATGCTTTGCCTTCCTCAAAATAGTGTTGGGAATCAGAAGTGGTTAATAATCACTTTTCTCCCCATTCAGGTAGGTGAGCAACTAGTCTCAACAGAATCCTCCAGCACAAATTTGTCTTCTGAGCATGTCTGCTTTAAGATATGATATATGTAATGAAAATTATGAAATTCCTCCCTGCTTTCAGAGTTGTGGATGGTGACTCATCTGACAAAAAGAGAAAAGGAATTGAAAACAATCTTCACTTAAAGAGTCTCAGCACCTTTATTAGGCAAGAAAATGAAGCCTTGTGCTGCTGATTCTGTGGATCATTAGAGGAATCTACATCATCTTGGGCAATTTTAAGATGATATTTGCACTTGCCTGGAATTCCAGACACGTATTTTCCAAGAATTTGGGTGTAACTGGGTTACTCTAAACATTCTCAAAACTATTAAGTGACTTGGTAAATCCATAAAGTCCTTTCCCCCCCGCCTTTAATTTCTTCATCTGCTACCCTTATTTCTGGATCTGACATTTAAATGCTGATTTATTTATTTATTTTTTTATGACAAGAGAATCTTGAAAGACTAAAACATCTCTATAGTATAGCTATTCATCTGTGCTGGCAGGTACTAAATCTAAGTGAAGGTACTACAGGCTTAAAGTTGTATTCATATCCATTTTTCACTTGTTTGTAAAATTCCTGTCAGTCTCCAACTACTGACTCATATTGACTCAGAAAGAGGTTAAAGTGATCTTTTTTGTAAGCATCTTAACAGATGCTTAAAGGGCTCATTCAAGTTCCTGTTTACATAGAATTATTTTGGAACCTTGAAAACATTGCTTTGCACTGAAAATTATCACAATTTATATTCACAATGGTTTATTTTTTTGTGATGTTCTGTAAATCTTCTGAGAGGATGCTGTTAAGACTTTCTCTATTGGGTTACATGGCAAAAGTAATAAATGAGAAATGCTATGTTTTAAATTAATGACAAGGAAAGTGTTACTTTCTACCTGCAGTGATAGGAAAAGTAGTAGTATAGCTAACGCTCAGTCCCCAGCTCAAACTTTATGTCTGATGTGATGAACATCAATTTTAGGTGCTCACCTGATAAACTGGGTTTATTACAAATAGTTTATGGAACACTGAGTAATAGGTTTGATGTAACTTTACTGAATTATCAACTATTTTCTTCCTAAGACATAGGTTACTTTATACAACCTGAGCATTGGGATACACTATAGAATTAAGGACTAGTTAGAAACTGCAGCCACAACACTGGAAGTATTCAAATTTGGAAATCATAGAATCATTCAAAACATTAAGTTAATATAGATGAAGGAGTTGTTTCACAATTTTAAATGCTTCATATTCTGAAATACATATAAACTAATTTAAACTTCAGGGAATAAATAAACTGAAAACCAAATTTATTTGATCAACACAGTTATTTGTAGAATAATTCAGGAATTCCAGGAAAGCTAAAAAGAAATACCTTTGTTCTAACTTCTTTGATAAGAGGATAGGAGATAAGAGAATGTAAGCTACAACTTGTGCTACAACTTATGAAAGCCGATGTGAACTTAATCAGATGATGTGAATACAAGAAATATTTTGTTCAAGAACTACTTGAAATTTTAGCTTGAATGGAACTTTATGGCCTTTGAAAAGAGAGTTATGGAGGAATTCCTGGGAAGTTAGATAGTGGTCAGCAGAAAGCTTTTCTATTAAAGCAAGCCATAAAATGTGGGAAGCTAAAGATTCAGTAAATAACAGTACTTTCATGTCCTTCAGTTATTTAAGCAAATCTCAAAGATCTATTATCTGCTAATAAATGACTGCAGTCCACTGGTACTTTGGAGACTGAAAAACATGGTTTTGCCTCATAACCGAACTGTAGGCATTGTTCTAGACCTGTGCTTTGCCTGATTCACTCCTCATGGCACTACCTTTATCTGACTTCTAGCTCAGACCTGCTGCAATGCTTATCAGATGAGAGTAATCCCTGTCTTTTTAATTGCCTTTATGCTTTGAATCTTGTTCTCATTTTCCAGAGGTTAAAAATACTTTGATAATTTAAGTAGCTAAATAAAGCTTCAGAGTACAGTGGTGTGTTCACTCTGTATTCTTAGCTTGCCATCTACAATCACTGAATTAATGCTGACATACCGTTGTGAGCATTCTATATCTGATTGCATTAAAATAGCTTCCCACATCATTTTTGTAGATAAAATTAAGTTATTGGCTCTTCTAGCCAAGGCTGGCACTCTTCATGAGATCATAATCTCTAGTACAGAAGAAAAGAAGGTTGTTTCACTGAAAGTTAAAGAAAGGTGGGCAAAATTCAAGTAATAATGCCCACTATACTACTTCTGCCAGTCCCATTTTTTAAAAGAAAATTTTCCTTGTATATCCTTTGTTATATCTTTCAATTTATAATTGATTCTCTTTTCCCCCTCTGCTACTGTCTTTTATATTGAACCATATCAGGAGTATTGTCACATCTTATTTATAAGCTTTCCTCAGGGTTATACATTGAGCAAGATTGTTCAAATGAATGTTCTTCTAGACTCTGAATTAAAGAAAAGGGCATTTGACATGCTTGGTGCATAAGCAGTCACTGTCTAGACATAGTTTTTCAATCCAATTTTTTTCCTGTACAAGAGCAACTTTCTCTTTCCAGCTGCCTACATTTTAAAATAGAATAACAGTAATTTCACGTGTCATCTCTCATCTAGACAGAGATTTCCATTCAGTTACATGTCCACTTTTTCCTGTCCTATGGTAATATTTATTGCACAATAAGAAGAAACAATCAAAAAACCAAAAAAAGTCACAATAGGTTTCCCAATCTTTTGAGAATATACTGTTTTTAAAAATCCAGCATTACTTGCCGTACTTGGGCACAAAAGATTTATAAAGTTATATAAATACTTATGATTCCTTTCAATTGCAATTAGAATACCCAGCTTATATGTTTTCATAGCACCCAAAAAGTTGGTGGTAATAGTCTTTCATTGCCCATTTACTCCAGAACAGGGACAAAGTCTTCAGAGTACATAAAGCACAGACAGTGGTAATGCAGACCCAATCACATCAACAAGTACATCTTAAGCCTGGCCCTGAAACACTTCTAAGAACCTGTCTTGATTTAGTCTTTATTTGATGTTTACACGTGTATATAGTGGTGGTTTTCCATCTTCTAATGGAATAAGACCTTTCACAAGAGGCCTAAACAGCTTCTAATGCAGACTTTCATTCACTACTCAGAGAGATTAAAATATGTAAGTTTAATTAGCATTTCTCAGAACTGTCTAGTTTTGTATTATTAGTGGAGCTTCAGAACCTGCTTTATTAAATGTTTTCTTCAAAGCTGACGCAATTTGATGCAAGGACCTTTTTTTTTTTTTTTTTTATAATGGGGTGAATATAATGAAAAAAGTATTTCCTATAAAGCCTTCCAATTTGGATATTTATAAAAGCTTTAATGTTCCTGTTTTTCTTGGTTGTAGGGGAATATGTTGTTATGACTACACATTTTCATTTGAAGAGGAAGATTGGTTACTTTGTCATCCAGACTTATCTGCCATGCATCATGACAGTGATACTCTCACAGGTGTCCTTCTGGCTTAATAGAGAATCTGTTCCAGCAAGAACTGTATTTGGTAAGCAAGACCTATAACCTGCTTGGCAATCATCAGTCAAATAGGCTTAAGAAATTTTATGCTTATGCATAACATGATATCGGAGAACAGCACAAGCCTGGGCATAGTGCAGTACACAGTAGTTAACATGTTTCATTGCAAAGATGTAGCAGAAACAAGGACTAAAGCTTTTAAACTGATTGTGGAGACCTGAAAATACCTTGAGCAATCCATTACAGTTTGACTTTTCCAAAACAAGAAATGTATTAATAAAGCATTTTTGACAATAGCAATGACATTCATAGTGGGGATTGTCAGAAAGGTTTTACTCAATGGGTGATGGTCATTTGACATCCTTAGGCCCTTTGAAAATTCTTAAAATATCTAATCCATCAATCCCTTCTGCAGGCTGCTGCTAAAGGTCTGCTCTTGAAATCAGTGACAGCTTACTGTGCTTACAGCAGTGAATAGATGCACTCGACGAATGCAGGAAGAAGGCAATCTTAAAGTTTATACAGTTGGTCCCTAGTGCATTAACCACCTCTTACAAACACTTAAAATTAGAAACAAACAACTAGCATAGACTTTGGAGAGATTAATCCAAGTCAAGTCCATAATTTAAAAAAAAGTAAAAAATCTTCAATTAAGGAAGACAGAACCTGGGATTTCTGCTGTGACCTAGTCTTTTTTGTGATGTTCAGATGGAACACCAGAACATCTTTGGCAGGAGGAGGTGCAAGAACACACAACTAAGTTGGCTTTTACACTGCTTTTCCTGCCTCAGGGCATTGATGGGACAGGACTCCATGTACCCTCCTGCTTTGCCAAAGAGCACTTGCCCATTTACACTGGCCAGAAAGTCAAAAGGACTGATGTTGAGAAACAGAGACTCTGACACTCCTGTTCAAGAACTATCTTTGTTGACCTTTTCTAGCACTCTTTACAGCTGTGCTTTATTTTCCCAGTGCCTTTGGAAATCAATCACAACTTGCATAGCCTTAACCTCATGAGCCAAGCAGAGGCTTTCTGTTGATATATAGATGTATGTTTACAGAAGAGTGGTTTAGACCACAGTAAAATTAAATTTGATTTGCATAATATTGTTTAGATTAACATCTAAAATTAGTCCTGAGTTTTTATCATCAACTTCACTGAGAATTAACCTGGGATTTTTATGGGCCTCTGTAGTCAAAGCTACTGAAATTGTAACTATTTTACCTCTTTTTGCTTATGCCATTTAAAAAGAAATGTCAGATTATCAGTTTGAAATGCTGTACTGCATTGGTCCTAGATGGAGAACAATTTCTAAGGTTTCCTAAGCTCACAATAAATAATATGTAACACTGCACAGTGTTCAAGATGCTATTTTTCACAGGCTCAAGAACCCACATATTTCTTAAAGTTTTCCTTTTAGAAGACAAATACTTAGTAAATAGTCTTGTGTTTACTCCATGGTTATGTATCAAGATAGCTTGTTCATTTCTTAATGGCAGTGAAACAGTGTTGCAGAAAGTTTTGCTCTAATGTATATACATACAGAAACACAATTTACATCTGTTAGTCTACTTAGTACAACAGATTATATAAATTATAAATCCTGGTTTGCTACTACATAAGTGAAACATAAGATCACTAGTAATGGGTCAAAGGCAGGATTAGGTTATCTCTCAGGGAAGAGAAATTGCTTCCTCCTTCAAGCTCTTGACACCAGCACATAAATACACTGCTCATTATTATTTTGCCTATTTTAGACCACTGCACATTTTCACTAACAGTGCAGCAAAGTTGAGCTCTCAAGACATATCCAATACATGACATAGCAGTTGTCAAGGTAACTCCTACACATGTGATTTGATGTAAATGCCCAGCCTGCACTTGCAGAATGTTTTTCCAGCAGCTGCAAGCAGAGTCAGCTCAAGAGAGTCCTGCTTGCTCTCCATGGCCAGTTAAGGGAAAGGGTTCATCAGCAGTGATAAGCTTTGGTATCAGAAATGTAAACTACATTATTATTGTTCTTACATTAATTCTTTGCTGTTTTCAGGGCACCAGTGAGTAAAGGGTCGGAAATCTGTAAACCCATCAATTCAAATAAATGCAGTATCACATAAAGTTTAGTGCACTTGAGTATATATTTGAAGGAGCATATACCAAATAAGCTGAATGCAAACAACTTTTTTAGTTTTCTATCTAAATATCTCAGAACTGTTCTGAAAAAGAATGAAAAATGTTAAATTGTTACATTGGTAGGACAATTCACAGGGTATGAATATGGAACAGCGACAGTCATTCTCCAAATACCAGGAAGCAGAAAGTAGTACCCAGTCCACATCTCAAAATATAATTTCCAGTTCAACTTTATAAACATTATTCTACTACAACAATGTCAAAGAATAAAGGCATAAAAGATGTTTCGCAAATCCTGCAATTCCCACAGAACTTGAACTCTGATCTCCTCAATTAGCACTGGACTTAAGTGGGGAAGTTCATAAGAATTAGGAGTGAAGACAAGGCTTTCCCATGTGTTATAGCAGTTAAGAAATGAAGCACAAAACATAGCCACTGATCTAAAGACACTAAACCATTTTGCTTTGCAGGAGTGACAACTGTCCTGACAATGACTACCCTGAGCATAAGTGCAAGGAATTCGCTCCCCAAGGTGGCCTATGCCACTGCCATGGATTGGTTTATAGCCGTGTGCTATGCCTTCGTGTTTTCTGCACTCATTGAGTTTGCAACTGTGAATTACTTCACAAAGAGAGGCTATGCATGGGATGGCAAAAGCGTCGTTCCTGAAAAGGTAACACCACTTAATATCTATCCCAACACGTCACCCTGTGGCAGGTATGGTCACTATACGGGGTTTTTTACTCTGTTAGAAATTCTTATTATTTAGAATAGGAGGTAATTATTCCAAAGTTTCCTCAAGTATTTGCACACAGCATTTCTACACATAAACAATAATTACTTAGAGGTTGAGTACCTAAATACTGCTTTTGACATACTGCATGATATTTAATGCTATTAGTAATTTAAAATTTTACTAAGATTTTGACTTGTGTTACTGAGCAGAACAGATAATTGAGTATGTTTTTTAAAGGCTGGCAATTAATAATGTGAGCAAGAGAAAAAGTGGATGCCTCAAGTATAAATATAGCAAAAAAATCTTGTGGCTACTATATTTGACAGTTTCCTAAGTATATTGCTCCCCAACATGACTACCAGGAGGACTGTTCTACGATCACAATCAAATAAATCACTGCAGGACATTTTCTTTCCTTTCTTTTGCCTCCTAATTTTTCCTTATTTTTTAAAAACAGAAATAGTATTTCTACTTCCTAGTCTGTAAGAAAAACTGATTTGTTTTGGGGAAAGCATTGACAGTTGTCTTGGGACTGTGCAATCCTGATCCATACCTTCGTGAATGCAATAGAGAGACACTACACTGACTCCATTTTGTCTGGGATCAGACCTGGTCTGTAAATCACAGATGCAACAAGAGATTGTTGAGGACTTATAGGTGATGAAAGAGAAAATTATTTTTATTGAAAATAATTTGTTTGATTCTTTGTTGTCTCCTATCTTCATCATATCCATTGTGAAAAATGGGCTGTATTAATAGAACAAAATCCTTAAATGTAAAATATTGCCTTGCTAATATAACCTACCTTGTAACATATTACTACAATCAGCCATTTCATTTGTTTCAAAGAAAATTACATTTTCAGAAAAGAATACACAAATATAAATATTCAAACACTGTTTAAAACATTGGAAGACTCATGGCTTTGAATTCCTCTGCAGGTAAGGGTTTTTATATGCCATTTCACATAAGTCAGCAAAGAAAGACATGTATTATCTGCAGATGTAAGGAAAGGCAAGGAAAGGCAAACTAACAGTAAAAGGAATATCGCACGTTAAAGAAATTTAGAGCACTAATTAGCTGTTGTATTATTTTTTCATAAAGTTGAATCTGACACGAAATATTAACACCCTGACTGGTGTCGGGGCTGTCTGCAGATCAGATTCCTCATGACATTTAAATCTATAGAAAGGTTCTCCTCTGAGATGTCAGTGAAGAAGTTCTTTGCCTGCTGGATGTATTGCTGCTCACTAGGGTATCCAGCTAAGAAGGAAACAGGACTGGCTTAATACTCAGCAAGCATATTAACAGCCTTTTTGCTCAGGAGAAGGAGAATGGACAGACAACTAAAACTTCTTTCTGACATTGATCTTTTTCTTTTCTGAGTATTTTTTATTTCGGCCTGTTTGTTCCTCCTGCTCAGCAGAAATATTCTAGGACAATCTGAAGCCTTTTCTTAGCCTCAAGTTAAGCCACATGCTACTGTCATGAAATAAAGAGCATCTACATCAGAGTTGTCATGTGATTCCCTTTTCTTACTAAGTAACAAGAAACTAACACTTCAGCCTTCATTTCCTTCCTGCATGGGCCTTCCAAGCCATGCTTTGAGAAGCCTCTGACCACTTGATATTTTGCAGCTTCCCTTCAATTTCCCAAGTGTCCTGCAGGAGCCTATCTGCTCTCTGAAACTTTCATCTCTTGAACAAGAACTCTTTCCAACCCCTCCACTGGGTAGTCTATGTAACTATTAATCTGTAGTTGATCTGCCATGAAAAGCACCATGACTATAAAAAAATATTGCCTTTGTTGTACAGCTGCTTCTTGAAAATGAAGAGCTATGTTTACTATGTTGGGAAACAACATAATAGATCACATTCCGCTGATATTTTCTATTTAGCCATAGCTTTTTTTTTTTTAATCCTTTTCTCCTTATAGGAAGATAGAATGGATAACACTTGGCTACCCTTTTTGTGCCACATCCTGCATAAAGATTTTCTAAGCTCTTGGGATTTTTTTGTTATGGTTTTTTCTTTTTTTCCCTCATAAGCAGAGGAACTTGGAGCAAAGTGATGCTTTTCTTTATACCTCCTTAGAGATCTACTACATCTCCTTTATGTTTATCTTGGTGCAGTGGCTGGAGGAAGGGTTTGGACTGTCTGCAACAGGGACAGTTGAATTCCAGCTGGTGTCCCCAGATGTCAAAATTATTTTTTTATCCTACAAGTAGATCCTAGAACACTAGAAAACTTAAGGACACAGGGGAAAAATCTAGATATTTTTTCTGATCAATAAGTTCTTCTCCGCTACAAGATTTTCAAAACATTCAAACAAGAAAATTAAGTTTCTATTCCATAATGCATGTGTTTTTGGGGAAAACTGTTCATGAGCAGAATACTGGTAGCTTTGCAGTTTATTAAATGATCCATTCTTTTAGTGCATGGTCACATGATAATTTTATTGTATATTTGAATGTATGAACTGTGTTAGAATACATCATAACACGTTATTTGTCTTAATATTGGAAAGCTACAATAAGAAATTCAGTGTCTTTTAAAGTTTCAGTCCTGTTGATTAAAGGAATATTGAGTCGTTTGTCACTGCTGATTAACATTAAAGGTAATTTTGTCAATCAGTGAGCCTAGCTATCAGTAGAAGCCCTCATTACAGTTTATCCATCATCTAATTTTTAGATTAGACAGATAATGGTTTAACTAACGCAAGTAATGCAGATGAATGATTTTTTCTTTGTCTTCACCTAAATATTTTGTATAACTCATGTATCCAGACGCTAACTTCTTTCTTACAGGTTATTGCAATATTTGGTATGAATTTGATTAATTGGAAAATTTTATTATACTTTTTCATAATCGTATCTGTTGACAAGACAGTGAGAATAAAACATTTTCTTTTTTCTTCAGCCAAAGAAAGTGAAGGATCCTCTCATTAAGAAAAATAACACTTACACAGCTGCAGCTACAAGCTACACCCCTAATATTGCAAGGGACCCTGGGCTGGCAACCATTGCTAAAAGTGCAACAATCGAGCCCAAAGAAGTTAAGCCAGAAACAAAACCTGCAGAACCCAAGAAAACTTTTAACAGCGTCAGTAAAATTGATCGACTATCAAGAATAGCCTTCCCATTGCTTTTTGGAATCTTTAACTTAGTCTATTGGGCTACCTATTTAAACCGGGAGCCCCAGTTAAAAGCTCCAACTCCACATCAATAACCTCATTTATTTGTACAGTTCTGTTTTGTCATTTGCTCTGGGAATTGCTTCCCGTTTTCACATATAGTAATTCCCATTTGCTTCATTGCCTCTGTCTTAAAGAAAATAAAGGTTTCTTTATTTAACAAAAGGTAAAATATATTGGTATATTTTAAAAACCTGTGGGTGAGGGAGAGAACAATATAAGCTATATACTTTGGAAAAGTGATTTTGAAAATGGGAAAGAGTTGTAGAGTAATGAAAAAAAAAGGAAAAAAAAATAAAAGGAACTATTTGTAGGTAGCTTAGTACTGAATGTCCCCAAGAGGTATTGTATATGTACGTGAAAAAGATATTTTTATTCAAAGGATTGTGGGGAGTGGGAAAATACTCTTTATGATGTTCCCGATGCACATTCTATATTGCACCATTTATTCAACCACTGTTTGTAATCTTTTCAAGGATGTAAAGCTTTCCATTTGCTGAATCAAATAAGAGATGTTATTTTCCTAATCCCTTTTCTCTTCTATATTCAAAACACCTGAATTATAACATTCAATGGTCTTTAAAGAAAAAGGAAATCTACTCACTGTAGGTACAGTCTGTCACTGTATAGAGCACATAAGATCTAATGGTAACAAATGCTTTAATCTGCTGTTTTATTACAGCCTTGTTCTAAGCATTAAGTTGTCACTAGACTAGATTTAAAACCAGTTGCACAATCAAGTGCAGTCCCAAGTTCCCTCTATCACCTGTGTAATCCAAACGATTCCTGGATGCTTTTACAGATAGCTTTTACTCATCACTGTATTTTAGAGAGTTAAAACAAAACAAAACAAAATTTTTGCAAGCTCTAGATATGTTGAATGTATTCTTTTATAAAACAATACGTTAAAAAGAAGCTTTAGACTGAGATTTATGGATAGCAGAAAGACAAAATATAGTATTTAAATAATATATGTAAATATGCAGCATGAGATTGTACATTTTTTTACTTTTTTAAAGTTGCGTTCTTAAAACATCACGTAGGATTCACCTCTTAGCTCTTAATATGTTGTTAAATGCTCAATAAAACATATTTAGAGCCTGAAGAAAAATAAATAAATAAATAAATAAATCAGCAGTACTGGAAAGCCTAAAAAAAAAAAAATGCACAGAAAGTGCTTGGAATTAATTCCATTTGTAAAGTGGTTAAGTGTACAGCAGCTTGCAATTTGACAATGTCATCCAATGTATACTATTAGATTAATGATTGGTCTGCTCAGGTCATGCATAAATACTAAAGTATGGGATTATATTTGGTAGGTAAAAATGGTGAAATATTTGTTAAGACAGAAGTTCATCTGTATATTACTGCTATATTTGCTGATACATAACTGTTACAATAAGTGATGTAATATATGTAGCATTAAATACAAAAAAGTCATACATAAAAGAATGTACAGGAAAATAGATTTTATTGAGTAAACTTACTACATTTCATTTTTACTGTAGCAATATATTTGTAGGAACAATATGTAAGGGCTTTAAATACAAGATGTCCATTCTGCAGGTATCATGACCCCTTTAAAAAAAATTCTAGTCAGTATCTTTACTGCTGATTCTTAGAAATAAAATTTCAGATAAAGATTGTTAAAAGAGATAGGAAGAATTGTGGATATTTGTAAGTATCAATTAAAAAAAGTAATACATGGTATTGAATGAATTTTAAAACAATGCTACATGAGCCTTCAGAGAAACAGCTACTGCAAGTCAAATTTCATAGGCAATGTTTTCTAGACTCTATCAATAAATGAAAAAGTTGACATTCTCTACCTACAAAAGAAAACAGTTAATGTTTTATTTAGGGAATATTTTTTTCTTTAATAATGCTTCATTGTCTAACATTTAGTCCTGTCTAAACTTGATAAGTTATCTGATTGGATCTTATTTAAAGGGGATGTTTCATCTTCTGGTATCATGTGTAGATATATGTATAGAAAAAAATAAACTATGGCTCTTTAACTTCTGTGTACTTGTTTATCTTGTTATTTTTGGCGTTAAACTAGTGTGTTCATTTAGGGCGTTTTATCTTTCCAGCAATCCATAGCTACCTTTTGGTCTGCATTTTGCACATTAGATGTGAATATTACTTACCTAGTCTGCTTTTTGCTATGCAATGATTGCATTATATCACCTCTTAGTTAGTCTATGCCAATAGTATTATACTGTATAAACTTGATTGCACAGTTTATCAAAGACAAGGTATTCTCTATGTAGCTTTTTTACAATGCTTTGCTAAACCATGTAATAATAGTAAGTCTTCCTTGAAAATAACGATACACTCTTATAGAGGACAGTTTCTGTTTACTCCTGGGATAATTTTAAAAAGATGACATTGAATGTTTATTGCACCTCAGTGCAGTGATGTGGCAATAAAACCTAAATCTAATAGAGGTTGTTTATGGCAGAAGCATGTATTGCTTTACAGAGTTTAGCAAAAGCTCTTTATTTTATGTCAGATTGTAATTCTATTATAATAATAAAGCTAAAAATGTTCAATAATGAAAGTGAATGTTTTACTTTGGTTTTCTTTAGTTACTGACACATTGCTTGATAATTTAATGACACATTGCTTGATAAACTGCTATTCATTCAATACCTTAGTTTCTGTGGATTTGGTAATGAATGCAGTTTTAATAAATGTAAATTTTTGTCCAGTGTTTTCTAGGAATAAATATAACAGGAATGTTTCCAAAAATCTGATTTGACGTTCAAAAAAGATAATTCAGTCTGTACAATGTGTATCCCATAAAACAACTGAATCAGATGACAATTGTTAAAGTTTAGTACCACAACGATGAATATGATATAGGGTAGGAAGAGAAATATTTTGTCTCCCAGGTAAAATGGCAGAGAGTGAGAGTAAAAATATGGCTATTTATTTTACAGATTTCACTGTTTAAATAAATGCACATATCTAAGAAAGACTGTTAGAAGAGTACCTCAGGCTACGTAAAGTAATATTATTTCACTTATTTACTGAGTTTTGGGGATAGCATTCAAACAAGCGTACATGTATGTTGAAATCTCAGCTCTTCCTTCTTTCCCATACAGAAAGATATAGAGACAGGAAAAGTCATTCTGGTGCTTTCAAATTTTCTTAGAAAACTTCTTGAAAAGCAAGTATTGTGCTCTTATGTAGTGGGAGACAACTGACTGCAGACACAATTTTAGGGGATCCAAAGCAGGAAAAACTGGTTTAAGTGTATATAAGCATATAATAATATTCATAGTGTTCTCAAGCATGACTCCTACAGACATATTCTTCAAAATAGAAGGAAAGATTGTCTTAACACAGACTCAGATTCTATTAACTTATTATGCTTTCCTCTATTTTGGGTGAAAATAATGCAGCCTGAATCCCCGTTCCCTGCCTCCTGCTACTAAATACTCAGAGATTAATCCCTATGGAAACCCACACAGGATTTTCTGGAGGAGTATGGTAAAGAAACTGGTGAGTGACACCATTTGAACACCCACCTCCTATGTTCACATGCCAGATACAGAGCATACATGGGGATTCTCACATCTCCTTTGTCACTGCTCAGATGTTTTTAGGCAGAATTTTACTCAAGTAAAATAGGCTAGATGCAACAGAATTTGACTCTGAGAAAAACATACAGCACTACTCAGCTTCACAGAGTGGAAGAACAGCCTTGTCAGATGACAGATTCACAGATACCAGGCAGTCCAGCATGACGCCCTAACATGGCATTGCTGAGTTTTCCTCTGATATTACATCAGTAGGATAAACTCCTTCAGTTTTACTTAGATCATCTCTAGAAGCTACTGCAGGACTTTCTTAATGACCAAGAACTTTTTTTACACCACTGTTGTGGTTTAAGCCCACCAAAAACTTTCTGAATTATATTCTTTCTCTTGGACTGACCACGTGGGACCCCAAAAAAAAAAAATTCTCTGATTTTCTTTTCTCTCTATCTCCTATTTTTCACCAATATGGTAAATAATAAAAGCTTATGAAACACCGTAATGGTTAGAAAATGGGGCACACATGCTTCAGGGAGCAAATAATAAGAGAACCTCTTTCAGCTTTGTAGATACATGCTTTGTATCTGAATGACTGTCCGAATAAATTAGTGTGACTGGGGAAAGTCAAACTTTTTCTTAGGGGCTGTATAAATATCAGTCATATTTTAAGAGATAAAAACCTCAAGATCTCCTCAGACTTTCTATAGCAGATGCACAGAAGAAAAAATAAATCCTCCTACTATGCATAAACATGACATAGCTTAAGTAAAAATGTGTTTGTACTCTTAGTACATGAATTTTGCAAGTGAAGTGTATTATCAGCTTGTCAAGCTGTTGCTGTCATGTTACATCTGATTACAAACTACGTCAAATACAACAAAAGAGTTAAAAGCCTTGAAATGACAAGTTTCCATAGGCTCCTCCACCCTGGCTATAGGCCCATCCAAACAGGCAGGATGACTTCACAGCTGCTGATTAACTTATTTGATTAAACTGCTTCAAGGCATTTGAAGATGCTCTGAGTAGGTTCTGCACTTCCAGCACAGCCATTACATGGATTTCACCCAAAGGCTAGCCACATTTCCCTTCAAAAACCTGCAGACAGACAGACTGACCAACAAAGGGCACTGCTTTTCTGAATGTGCTGTCAAGGGAGGAAAGACATATTTGCTGAATTCTCTCCAATCAAGGACAATTGAATGCAAACCCATACAATTTGCATTTGGAATTTCTTTCCGAGTGTTCTTACATATGAAGTATTCAATCAACCTCAAGTTGTACAAGCCTAAGGATCTGAACCAGGCCTGGGATACTAAATTTCTTTAGAAGTGGTTTGTTAATGGCTGCCCAGAATGCACAATCTTTGCTATGCTATAGTTTTACATATATGCATCATCTGCTTAATACTGGGTGATTAGAGTGCCTTGTGGGGAAAAAGAATAATTTAGCTGCTATAGGATTCATGCAAATTTCTTTAAAACCTCCACACTTACAGGTCCTATTCCATTGCTGCCTGTAGAAGCAGAACCACACTTGTAAACAAGTGGTTTGTAAGCTTCTAGGATTGCTCTGCATTGTAGTAGTATAGCAACAGATTTACTGCAAGGGTACGAAAAATTCCAGAAAAAAACAAACCAGAAGAAAATCTTTTATGGTCATCTAAAATAAAAAAATAAAACCTGACAAAGCTGCAATAGAAAGATCTTTCTCTTCATTTTTTTTTTTTCTTCTGCCTTACAAAAACCAGAAGAGTGGACTTCAGTCAAGAATCTTTCAAATGATTATACTTTGGAATAAGAGAAAAAGCCGACAGAGGCCACAGTAAAAATCTCTGCCAGTTGTTAAGACCTGCTGTAGAGACATGAATTTAAGAAATAACATTTTTCGGTTAACCAAAATAAACTAAACTAAGAGGCCATCTCCTTTTTGGAGAAAATTGTTAATTTTAATAGCTTCAGGAGGTGTTTTAGACAGGGTTTTTTGCTCTGATTTTGTTTTTCTACAAAAACCCATGAAATTCAACATCAGTTTTCATCTTTTCCCTGCCTGAGTGGCTACAGCAGACATGAAGAGTTGGGGATAATTCTCTAAGGTAATGGTGCATATCACAGGAAATAACAGTGTGGGAGTCTCAGATCAAACATGAGTTTTAATACAACAATGTGAAATATTTTTTATAATGACACGTAATGCTTAGCTAAGCCTCATAGACACAACAAAATAATATGCACATTAACGTAAAACTTTGTGGGCTTGATAGGATTTTGTTTCTTCATTCATGTGAGACAGCTAAATCAAATTTCTTTTTCAAAAGAAAACTGCTGCATACAGCTATTCAAAAGACAATACTTACTGTCAATCAGCCTGCTGATTTTCTCACTAGCACTTGATTTGTAAGGAACTGGGCTAATTTAATCCAAGAAAAATGGAGCCTTGGGGTCATTAGGGCCTTTCCTAGCTTGTTTATGACCATCTTCTCTCATATCTATGGGAAGGCAAAGAAAACAAACAAAGCAATAGCACAACACATCCCATTTCAACAGCCTAAAAGAACACAGTGTGTATTATGAGAGTAACATAAGTACAATAGAATGTTTAACTGACTGCAAAGCCAGAATTTTTACACTTGAATGCACTTCTCTTACATCCGTATGTAATCTCCTCCCCTAAAAGAGAGCCAGATTTCCAGAGAAGGTAAATCTTTCTGCAGTTACAAAGGATCCCAGCCATTATTTCACTAGGAGCTTTCTAAGAACGCATATGAGTTGTGCTCTGGTCATTGAGTTAATGAATCTCAATGGTTATGATCATTTGTAAATGCCTCTAACCTAGGTCAACTTTTCCAAAAAAGGTGGCAGGGAGGAAAATGTCCATTTCCATTTAACAGGTTTTGAATGGAAAGGTTTTTTGCTTGCAACTCCAAAAAGTATAACAATTGAGAAGATTAATTTTAGGAACACAGACAGAAGAGAAAGAACATTATGGATAACACAGAGCACTTGTAAACCAGAAAGTTCATTTCCAGATGTTTACCATAGCTTTAGTTCTGATGATTAACCATCCATCATCCAGTCCCCTACCCCAGACAGCATGGCCTTCCTCTAGTAAATGAGTTAATAAAACAACAAAAAAACCTTTGAGCAGAATTTAATGAGTGCTTGACGCATTTGAAAAGCTCACTATTTCTAGCCATGTTTAGAAATTACTGTTAAGTCTTTAAAAGAGAAAAAGAATTCCTGGTTATAGTCACAAGAAATATTTTAAATTATGTAACAGAGCTTGAATTTATGTTGAGGTTTGTCATAGATCTGTGTGGAGCCACTGATCACACAAATTAGAGACACAAGTTAATTGTTATCTTCCCATATCAGGCCTTAGTAATAGCAGGCAAAATAACAGAAGTTCAAGTAACTCAATTCTGTGAAGTATTTCTATCACATTATTCTAGAACTGACTAATTTATCTTTCAGTAATACTTTTACTCCTACATATCATCCTTGGTTAATTGCAAAGATACGAAAAGCAAGAATATTAATTTTGACACAGCGTTAGGTTCAAAGGGAACATCAAGCTTCAAAAAATATGTCCATATAACTAAAGAAAAGCAGTTTATCTGGCTACTGCATGAAATAAATGGAAAGAAGACTATAAATAAACATGATTCATTTGTTATAAATGTCTAGAGATAAATAATAATAATACTCTGGTGTAGCACAAGCTGACGTATTTATTACTAAACATAGTGTACTTAACAACAAGAGTTGTAAGACAACAGGCTGTTTTACTACTGCCTCTTAATGGGAATTACATGAATAATGAGTCTCAGGAGGCACTTACCAGTGATAAAGGTAAATATTAGCTCTAAAACATGTCAGACAAGCTATTACACCTCTGTATTGCAAGCAAGCTATACAGACTATTAGCTATTCTTTTGTTTTATTATATCTAGTACTTAATGGCTGTGAATGCACGTTTAAAAGATAAAAAGACCGACGATATCGGAAGCTATGGTCAGTGCGAATGGCAAATAATCACCCATTTTCTTCTCATCATAACTGTGGGTGGATGGCATGCATCGCTAAAGAAAACTCGCTTCAAGGTCAGCGCAGTGCAGAAACCAACACAGCGGAAACTGAGTTGTAATGCAGCACGACCCCAATCCCAGATTAAAAACATATCTTGTTTCTACTATTTTTAGATTTTGTATAGTAGCAGAGAACTGCCTGAGATTTCAGTTCTACTACTCGAGGCATTACGCAAAGAGCACCAGCACTTGGTTTAGTTAGAATGGATGCACTGTTTGCATCAGCATACATGGAGAAAAATACAGACACAAAGAAACTTTGCCTATACCACAGCAGAAGGAACTGAAGGCAAGAGGGCTGTAAAGTCAGAGGTGAAGCACCTTAGAAAAGGCTAGGGAAGGCTGGCAAGCAGTGAACATATGCATTTGTATGATGGGGGAGGAGGCAATGCCACAGCTGCCACTCTAGGTCAGGCCAGGCCATAACCTGTTGGTAACAGTTACTGCTAACTCATGATGTCTGGGATTTAAGAAACTGCTCATCTAAACAGAACTTTCTGTCCACTTCTGCACTATCAAAAGAAAAATATTCACTACAGTCACACCACCATAACTCAGGTAATATAATCCAGTGGTTTAGGTATGGTTTAACTCTCCAACGACCTAAACTACTGAGTCTTTTTCTGAGTGAATGTAGATAAACACACTCTGAATTCTTATTTCCCTCTTTAAACAAATGAAGGTTAAGAGGAAGAATTATCTTGCAATTCACTAGATTTAAAGAAATCAGGCAAGGATCCACTCTGCTCTCCAAGACTTCTTGTGCTGCCTTTAGATTTTGCTGAGAAAAAAATGTTACATATCAGCTAGGTATTGTTGCTATTAGCTATAACTGCAACTAGAATCCTCAGTCAGTGATTGGGACTTCTCAGCAGTGACTGTTGTACAAAGAGGTAAGAGGCAGATAAAAAGAAAAAAAAAAAAAAGAGAGGGAAAAGGTGAAAATCTCAACACAGTAATGGTTATGTTTATGTACATTACAAGTCTCAGCAGTGGAATGTGCTATTGACAGCCAAAAGCCTAGCCCATCCTAGACGATAGCGTACAAGAATATTGTGGCTAAGGCAGTTTTCAAAGAGAATTTTAAATAAAACAAGTACACCTTTTATGGACGTCTTTTTCATTCAGCATGTTTCTAAATATAAAATAAATCTAAGAATTTTGACATAAACGGTTCTCACACAGTTTAAGAAATTCTTAGCAGAAGTCTGCAATGTGTTAAAACCAACTCGGTTGTGTACTTACAGGGTAGACACATTCCCTGTCTTGCAGGTGATTTCTTCATAAAGAAGAAAGTTTCCTAAGTTTGAATAACCTCTGTGGTAACTGATTTCCGGCTGTAATATATTTTACAACATCTGTCTCAACTCCCTCTACTCATGAAGCTGTCACTTCTGATGTCCCAGAGATCACCAGTCTGACTAACATTTCTTCTGCCACTCGTGCCACTGCTGGCCAGTGCAGTGCAATAGGTCAAGGGGCATAGTTGTAAAGATATGCCAAGATGAGAAGAATCAATTCTGAAGCCCAAAAAGCAAAAGTACTGATGCAGAAGATTGCTAAATACAACCAGTTGCCTTATGGCACTTGAATCTTTCAAGGAGGACACTGTGACACTGATCTTCAGTAAATATGAAATCAGGTCCCATGGCAAGTCAGAATGAATAAGATTTTTTTTTTCATTGCTCCTAATCACTATTTGTTTGGGGGGGAAATAGGAGAGTATATGTCTGTATAAAATACATTAAAATATTGCCTTGGCTAACATTACAGAAAGGGTGCAAAAAAGCTGCTGACCCTTAGACAAATTTGCATCAGCTCTGGGGACTCTGCCAAGGGCAAAATGTCCTTGGGGAAAAATAACTATGCCTTAAATAGATACATTTAGAGCTTAAATTGTGGGATAATTAAGGGGGATCTCTCAGCCCTAATGAAACAGTTCTATACCTGTAAACAAATTATTAGAATTCTGTTAATAGATATTTTTTAATGTAGATAAATTTATATACACATATATATGACTTTTCTTTCCAACTTCACATGGTTCTTCTTTCTGCCATAGCTTCATCGTTAATTTGTACTTAAACTTTGTTGTCTAATCCAAGTAACAGGATTCATGTAGAGAATGACATATTACACAATTTCCTGAGAAGTGTGAACATTGCCACAATTCCTCCTAAACTTTGTTGAAATTGATGCAAAGTTTCGGGTTTGACACCCACTTCAAATCTTACTTTTTTCTCAAAGGAGTGAAATGTGTTAGAAGCTCAGGTACAACATCCCACTACTCAATGGCTGCACCATCTGCTAAGATGACGAGTTTTTATTTATTAAATTTAGTTTATTAATTTCTTTTCATAGACTTAAATGGTGAATCAGATCATCACCTGAAAAATTCCCTTATTTGCCTTACTGTAATTATCAGCATTTTGATAACAAAGTACAAGACCTTCTGAAAGTATTTTTTCTGATATGGCATTTAACTTTGGCTAGCACGTTTAAACATCTTCAGTTCCTGAAAACAGCATGCTTGAGTATTACTGCTCAGTGCCACTGAGACCCAGGCATGACAGCTGCTGTCAACAGTGTACCTTCCAACCCCATTTCATCTACCCAGCTGAAGTACACCTCTGATTTGCTGTGAGTGCCTTTAGCTAAGAGCAAGCTGTGAGCTTGCACAGTTGGGGTGAATCAATCTCTGTATCTGTAGCCTGAGCTATAATCACAATTTTAAACAAGCCAGAGTGAGCACTCCGTGAGTGATACACATTTCAGTAACCCCCAAAACTTTCTTCCAATTTCCTATGGAGATAAATGACAAGCTATTCAAATGTGTGAATGGCAATTACGTACCTAACCTGGAAGTCTGAATCTAAATGGATATTTCAGCTTGTGATATACGCAGAGGTCTTTATTCTGTTCATTATACTGATTTGCCATCTTTTCTTCCTCCTTCCTCTACAAAGTAACTGTATTATTATATGGGCATATTTGGTTTAACATATTTGTTGGGCTTTTCTACAACCCCGGGTTTCAAGCTGTTTATCTAGACAGAGTCATCATGTGAACTAGGAAAATTAAGGTGGACAAATGTGATGACTGGGCACGTGATGGCCAGTTGTCTCTCCCTTAACTGTGGGTAACCCCTGGAATGTGGGTGTCTAAATGAGTTCAGGTCTTGGACAATGTAGGCTGAAATGTATTGATTTTTCACTCTTGACATATCTTCTTAAAATAATAAGTCATGTAAGTACATTTCCCTGTGATATAAACATTTGAAATAGAATTTTCTTGCAGATTCCCTCTTATTTTGCTAAACTTTTATTTACCTGCTTTTGTTTCACTGTTGCTTTTGCCAAGACTTCTTAGGGCTAGATATAGGGAACAGACTCAGGACAAAACTGAGATGACAGATTGTTTTGTGAAGGGACCATGGGATTAAAAAAAAACCACAAAAAGCTTGTAGAAAGATTTAGTGGCTGCAGGCAACCTACGTCAGGATCGAGAGCAATAGTCCTGGGACAGCAGTGCCCCAGAGCTGTGACTGGTAACAACTGTATGTGGCCTAAACCCTCAAATCCAACCATCTAGTCATTTCTGATCTAGTCAAAGGAGACAGTAAAACATAAAGGAATAACTAAGTGGCTGCTGCCCTCCTGCCCATTCTGAGCATCTTACCCTGAACTAGATCTTTGGCATGAGTATTCCCAGTGATTTCCAATCCCCCACGTTTCCCTTCCCTTTTTCATATAGTTTTTCTCCACACAATGAATGTTACTTGGACTCAAGAAAGGGAAGATAAGAGAGAGGAAGATCATGGCTCTTGCTTTGATTATACTGGGAAATTACCCTAGGTTTAACAGTGGATAGGAACCCCTGTGTTACCATTCCTTCTACAAGTATCCAGGAAGGAAATCAGTATTTTGCAAAGAGAAGGAGGGGTGAGGGAGATAAGTGTACTTTCAGTTTCACTGAGTGAAATGGCTCAGAAAAAACAACTTTTATTTGTGTCTTATTTGAGATCTAGCAATGCTAACATCCCTTACAGTAAAGAAAGCAGTAATTGTATACCTCTCACTGGTTACGATTTGTAATTGTTGGTGCTGTTTAAGGTCTTGAAATGGTAAGCTATTTAGTTTTATAACAAAAGATAACATAACAGATATTTCTGACTTGATCTTTTAGACTGCTTTTTACCTAGTGCATGAAATGAGTTTGCACCTAATGAATGTTGAACAAATACTAGAATTTACATTTATTAGATCATACTTAATGAACAGGTACGTTGAACATCAAGATTCCTGTAGTTCAAATCTTTATGAGTCAATAATATACAGTTTGAGAAACCTGAATTAGAAATAACCCTGTACCATTGCTCTAGTCTAAACCAAGTGTAATTGTACCATATGATATGCAAGACTCTGAGCTATTGGTATAAAAATAGCCTGTTAAATACTGAGACATAATTTCACTGGCTTTGCTCATAAGGTGATTTTTTTTTCCCCTGTAGATTTTAAAAGATACAGGTGTACTTTATTTTGAGCAATACATTCTTGCTCTAAAAGAACTGTGATGAGAAATTGTAGGAATTTTATTTCAAAGTGAATAGAGGATATAAGATGTTATGAAAAGGAAGTGTGGAAATTTAAATATGATGGCTAAAATGGAAAGTTGATAATGTAGTAATATTATTAATGTGGTACCAAGCAATTCATAGGAAATAAATAGCTGACTGAAAAAAATAATTCTGTTCAACTTCCATGAGATAACAAAGTTTATTATAAATGTGAGGTATACTCTGCTCTATAAAACAAATTCTCACATCTACAGTCTGTCTTGTGGTTTATATTGAATAGTATAAAAAGTATATTATGTACAAAAGACAAAAAGATGAGCAGTGAGGTCTGCCAGGGGAGGAAAAAAAAAAGAAAGGCTGCACAGTATTGGATTTCATAAATTTGTCTGGAAAGGGAAGTATTAAGAAGTGAAAAAAGCCCTATGTGCAAGAAAAGGAAGACTCAAAGGGGCTGCAGCAGAAAGAAAGAGGGAACAAACTACAATCCCCAGTAAAGAAATTTAAGGATGTTCACATATATTCCAGAACTTCACTGTTTAACTGTATTTGTATGTCTTCATTGATTCACAGAGTGACCAGGATCTAAGTAGTGATTTCATCTAAGCCAGGCCCCTCTCCAACTACATGACAAAACTTTTGTTATTTTAGTAATTGAGCCAAAATACAATATAATTCAAATTGGACTTAATTCCTGATTTATTTGGAGGAAAGATATCCGGAAAAAAGAAGAACATTCCTGCACCCTAATCAAGGTAAATGTCCCTCTCATCTCCGACGTGACCAAAAGATCTGATAAGAAACTGCACCCCTAATTAGGAAAATAATTTTGAACCATCCAATGTCCTGCATTCAGAGTTGGAAATTACGTGGCTCATAGCTGTGGGCTTTTTGCACCTCAGCAGTGAAAAGAGATTTGAATAATTTGATAGTCTGCAGGTTGTGAGTATGATGCTGAGTCATGTGTGAAAAAAAGTGCATGTTAGAATCAGGTTGGGATAAAAGTGAAAGGTTTTTAGTGAAGTAACATTTTCAACTGAAGAGAAATAGAGAATTTCGAGCAGATTCAGTGGCCCTATTCATAACTTGGGTGACAGTTTTTAGGCAAAAATCTATTTTCATAATCTTAGATGATTAAAGACAAAGCCTCAATTAATGAGGATTATTGTAATACGATCTGAAGTGGATTATACCATCATTTTACTTCCTGGCCTTAAATTGATGGAAATAGCAGATGAATGCAGCTACAGGTAAGATCCTTTCATTTAGCAATAAAAGGAAAATCTACAAGCACAAACTGGAAAAATAAAACTGAAAAGTGAGCAAGAAAATTACTAATGCAAGGTCTAGGCTTATGCTGTTGCATACTCACCAGGGTAGGGATTTGAGAGCTACTGCTGAAAATTTACAAACTTCACTCCAATGCACTGCTGTCACGAAGGAGGAAAATGAAAATCAGAATCAAAGCTCCAAAGAGACAGAAGTGGAATATAAATAAGAAAAAATTGGTGGTGTATATTCTCACATACAACACTGGGATATAAATACAGAAATCCTGTTCATCTCTGAGTGAGAAAATCAAGACAAGGAATGAGAAGAGGTTACCCAGCAGTGACTGAGTAGCATAAGTAAATGTACATTACTTAATACTCATCAGAATTAGTTTTTAAATATCGCAAGTTAAAAAATGAAAGAACATCTCTGTTAGAAAAGATTAAAATGGGTGGCAAAAGCAAGGAAATCTGTGCAGCAGTTCAGACAACTAAACATAAAATGATATATTACCTGTTTCATTCTGAAGCACTAATCAGGCAAGTTAACAAGACCAATTAATATTATGCAGCAAATTCAAACTAACTGGCCTACTGGGACATTTTCCAAAAAGTAGAATTATTATTCACCAGAAAAGCCACATTCCTAATCCAAAGTGAAGGAAATTTATCTATCTGCTTCATTGCCAAATCCTGCTGCCATGAAAGTGTAAACCTCAAAGGGCTAATTCTTGTTCAGTTTGCAGACTGCTGAGAAGCATACAAGCAAACTGGTCTGGTGCCTAACTGTGCATCATCTTGATTGATGAAAAGTTAATTCCAGTTAAAATAGATACTTGTAAATGCTGTTTAGATATAAATGCTTATTTGGTCCACATTGGGCAAAAAAGGCGTTTTAGTCATCACAACAGATAGTCCAGAGCCCCAGACAATAGTGTGACTTAGTTGAAACAG
Source organism: Strigops habroptila (assembly GCF_004027225.2). Lineage (NCBI taxonomy): Eukaryota > Metazoa > Chordata > Aves > Psittaciformes > Psittacidae > Strigops > Strigops habroptila. Next base: position 19,889,001 of record NC_044288.2, read on the forward strand.
GCACTACACAAATGAGAAGTCTTCAGAAAACTACCATTAGCAAAGCAAAAGAAAGGTTGAAAAGAAAATCAGACACACAGATAAGAAGAGAGCAGATGAGAAAGAGCAGCAGATCTTCTAAGTCTTGCCCAGTGTTTCCTATATACAATGCTGTATCTCCATCATACTCCGAATATAAAATGTATATCTTCTGTTCTCTCCCTACCCCTATTATTGCCTTTTTCCTTGCTCTTCAGGCACTGCAAGATGGCTAGACAACAGACTGGAGGCTCACTTTTCAGCTGTGCTGGAACAATCATCCAAATATTTGAAAGGGATTGCATATAACCTCTCTATAAAATTAATTTCCCTCCCCAGCAGACCCTTGCCATTCTGAAATACAACATAAGTCTCTCCTGAATCCCCACAATAATGAAAGTGCTATAGCCCTTGTCATAAATAGATTTAAGTGATCTCAGCTCACTTGTTGCTTCACTCTGCCAGACAATCTTGCTATCACAAAGGGATTATCCTAAGCGGCCTGGAAAATTATGTTAACCCACAACTGCTCCAGCACTGTTATAGAGCAAGAAATCTTAAAGTAGTTATTTCTACTCTTAACACTTAGCCATAAAAGGAAAACCTGTATTTGTGTGAGTTTCTATTTCTACTTTTCTGGAAGATAAATAAGATCTGAAGAAAGAACAGGGGCATTCCTAAAAACCAAATACTATCTAAAAAACCAAAACCAAACCAAAACAAAAAACACACACCCCCAAAACCCAATCAAAATCATTAAACATGTCCTAATTTTGACTTTAAGATTCCAGAAGTCAAGGTTAGTTCTAATACATTTTCTTCAACATAGAATGGAAACCAAGTTCTTTGCAGAGTCACACTCCAATTAGCTTGTGATTGACAGCTATCAGACAGGTTCATAATCATGATTCTGACTAACAGCTATTTAAAGAGACTAAAAAATAAGAGCATCATAGAAAACTGAATTTTGGTACAGATTCCAGCTACTGAATTGAGTTCATTGAGACTTGTTTGCTGTTGCATATGCTGCTTTATTGATTTGCAAGACAGGCACGCAAAGAAGTAGTCAGCTTTTCCATACCAGAGATATCTAGTGACGTTTATAGACCAATGAAATCACCCAGGAATGAAAAATTGAGTACACCTAACAGAATTAGATACTTCAGAAGGAATCTGAAATAGTTTAAAATATTGAACACAGCATATGCAAAGAAAGCAAACATATGCAAATATGCAAGTGACGTGTGTTATTGTGACACTCCCTTTACTATTATGTCTATCAGAACCAGAGCCCATAGTATATTGCGCCAGGTACTGCACAAACAGGGTGAAGAAATTAGCATTGTCTTACCGAGTTTTCAAGCCAAAGTTCAAAACTAGTGCCAGCTGCTTCAACACAAAAAAGCACTATAGGCTTAAGGTTCAGTGTAGCTGGAAATCACCAAATGTATTTTCACACCTTCTCAACTTCCTCTCCTGCAACAACTGGTTCACTAAAACACACAGGAGTTTTTAAATTGCTATATTTCAGGAACTGTGTGCTCTGAATTTGGCTACCAATGGCTAGTCTACAAGAACCAGCTCAGTCCTCATAGGAAACAGAAAACACTGCCATCGAGCAACGATTACAGTTCAAATAATCTCATTCTAGACTGAGAACAATGGCTCCAACAATCTCTTTCTTCGAATAAAAATTACCTCTGCGTTTTTATGTGGAGAGAAATAAAAACCCAAGTATTCTGGAAGGTGACATGTAGCCACAGATTAGGAATGGCCTTGTTTTACTGCGCTGCTTTCACTGTGCTCCTAATTGTAGCATCAGTAGTCATAATTAAAATGTCACCAAGAAGTTAATAATGTTCCTACTCAGCAACACAAATAAAGTTCTGTTTATTCAACCAGGAGAAAGATTTTTTGACACAAAATACCCTTCTCACACATATTTAATGTGCTTATTTTCTAGGGAGGATTAACCAATAGGATGTTTGAATGGAACTTAATTATTCTCGGTGAGATAAAATAACAAATTAGGGTAAACTGTGTGGATTAGTAAATAAGTAATTTATTTCTCTGTAATTAAGACCTAACAGCACACCAAGTAAGATGGATTGTGCTAACAAGAGACTGTAAGCTACATTTCTCCCAGGATTCCTGAGTTTCAGCGTGTTAGTTTATAATCCAGAATTTAAGGGCATTTAAGAAATAGGAAAAGATAGGGTTAGAAAATGAGTGGGCAAAAATTCTGTAAGCTTTCATGATAAATATTTACATATGAAGCAGGTTTTCTATTCAGACTTCAGAAGTGTTTAAGCTGAAGAGACCCAACTATTTTCAGAATCACAAGACAAAACAATAGTCTCTTCTATCTGTTCTATTGTTTAAGTTAGAGTTTTTTGGTTTTTTTTTACATAAAGAGGTAAGTACAAGTTATCTGTATAATCACAGAGAAATAGGTAATACAGATTGCATAATTGTTCAAAGACAATAATACTGCAATAAAATTATGCATGATCATTCAGTATCCCATCACAAGGCTAGAAGCTATAGGTATAAATTCTGAGATTTTTCTATGGTTTTCTTGCTGAGATTTTTGAGTCTGAAGTTTCATAAAATGTTTCAGATTAATGAAAGCTCTTATTTTATCTAGATCACCTACATTCAGCTTATTTCTAAGCTGCACATCTATGGCTGGAATACATAAACCAAACCATGTTAACGAAAATTGAGAATTTTTCAGTTCAGTTTCATTTAAACTGAAACAGGCCCATACTTTAAAGCCAAGTCCATAACATCACTAGTACTCATACACTTGGAGCTATTGAGCAATGATCTAGCCATACCTTGGTTCATTCAGGGCTCAAAGCAAACAGCAAAGGCATCAGCACCCAAAGCAGCTACCATTTTGCTCCTGCCAGCTGATAACCTCCTAAAATTCGCTTTGTGCTACTGCATTAGAATTTACGTTTGTAATCAAGCTGTTAGCTGCCATTTCTGAAAACAAGTACATAAATAATGATTGATCATGTAAATTAGAACATCTCAATCTGCGTACACTTTCTAAATATATCATAGGTTTCAGACTACCAATGGCAGGAAGGTGGAGAAGGTCACTTTGTTCCCAGTGCTCTGGCCCATTAGGATTTGAAGAGCTGCAATACTGAATCCCCCTTTGGTACCCTACACACATTAATAATCACTGCAGAAAGGACCTACCTACTGCCTTTTGAAATTCAGGAAGGCTGCAATTTTACTCCAAGTCTTGTATTTAATTCTCAGTTTTTTAATTTCAGATTCTTTCCCGTCTGGTATTTTTCTCACTAAACTCTATATTGCTGACAACTAATCCATGAACTGGATGCCACGATTAACCTACTTTGACACAAATGCTCAAAGACTATTAGCTATAAATGGCACAAATACAGAAGATGTATTTGAGTTTCACCTTTTCCACTGAAGATTCAGTACCTAAATGACCATAATAAAGAGAGGCTGCTTCTCTCTGGTATTTTCCTGTCTGTCTCTACTGCTTTTCTGAGTTTAATAATCCGTATTTGTTTTGGCCCCCACAAGTGAATGTGATATCCTGAAAACAATTTCTCAAGTTGCCGGTCTGTTTGATTCTTTGAGGAGATGGCACAAAACTGGATGTCAGACATGTTATATTTGTATTAGACAAACTAGTGGGCAATCAGTCAACATCACAGTGGCAGAGAGGAAGGCAAATGATTGACTCCAATCTGGTTTTACATTGCTACCTTCCTTTCCACATGCAAACATAAATCAACCTTACATGTCATTAGTTATCTAGCTTAAATCAATTAGCATATTCTAGTCAGATTTGACTGTATTCAATTTCAACAATATTTTTTCTATAAATTTATTATTCCTTGTCTGCAAGGAAAAAAAAAAATAAAAAAAAAAATTGTGCTGATCTAGGGCTCCCCTACCACAAAATTTCATTTCATCAACCATTATTTTACATTTATCTGCTGCTTCTTTGCCCTAAAGCTTCAATACTCTTTTCTCAGAGTTAACTGCAGCCACTCAAAAAAGTCCAATGTTTATACTCACACACCTTGTTTTGTTACTAAAGGCTTCTTGCTTCCAAACACAAATGACAAATAAGAGGTAAGAGTACAATCTAGTCACCAGAGAGACTAAATATTAAGGGACCATGTTGGGTATTGGCTACCATGTTACTCAGTTCATAATCTACCACAACCCTTAAGTCACCACTTCTCATAGACAGTACCTTATTCTTCTACAACGTAACACATCTTGTATTACTAGGTATCTAAACTAACCATAATAAAATGCTTATTGCTCTTTTGTAACCTTCAGATAATTCTGTATTGGTGAACTTCCCTATCCTTTCTTTACTACCTTTTTTTGTCTCATATGCAAACCGTGGTAGGTAATTATTTTACATTCTCTTCTTGGGTCATGGAAATGCATAAGTCTGTAAGGAAGTGCTGTGGGAACTCATTACAAGCACATCCCTTCTGTGATCTATATTTTATTTCCTACTTTTGCTTTGGAATTATTAGTTTGTATGTTTCTAAAGGTACTTTCAAGTGTTCCATCTTGATTTTTTATTGTAACAACTTACAATTAAAAATACAGTATGTTACCAAGCTGAATGCCTTATTATATGCCAAGTAAAACATTGGAGTTCTGTGTGAATTTATTTACACTTTCTATAGCTCTTTAGAAAATTGTATTAAATTCTTGCTCTGTTTCAAAGCCATTTTTGCTCTGAGAAAAATCCCCTTAAACTGGAATATACTCCAAAAAGTCTTTCCTTTGAAGTGTGCTCTGTGCTTTTAGCAGCTGTACATTTCAGGACATCTTAGACTATGTTGCTCTTTTGGCGGGGAGAAAGCAAACAATCCAACTGATTTTACTTGGAAAGTCCCCAAACAGTTACAGCATGTTACCTCATTTCAGAGAGAATCTTTGTCTGCAAGACCTAGACTGCAGGTCTAGGTTTTTCCCATGGTAAGGTTTATCTTGTATGTACTGTGTATTCTCATTCTTTCATTAAACTAAAGAAATTTTTCATAATGAGCAAAGCTGCACATTACTAGGTGCATAAAGATGACCTGCTAAATTATAGAATTGCTTATCAGGTAACTATGTAATGTCTTGCCCTCTGGAGAACTGAACAAGTAGACCTAAGTTGCAATGCAGTTATTTAGACTGTACATGTCTATGAAACCCTCCCTGATTTTTATCTTAACTCCTTACTGTAGGTACAAAACACCACCTGAAGCATAGAAAAGCAAAATAAGCAAATATCCAAGAGAGAGGGAGTGATGACAATTGATTAACTGTGGTCTTTTTGTTAATACAAAGTACTTTAAGTGAGTATTGGCCACAGTTACTGAATCAAACATATGTGTCATTATATAGTCAATGACCTAAAACTGATTAATCTGATTTCTCTGACATTTTCATCATATATATATAGGGATACCTATTGATTTAGTATAGAAATCATAATTTAGCAATTATTCCTTATGTCAATCATGTGTTCAAATATTTTTTCAAGATTCATGACCAGGGTTACCGAAAAATACACTAAATTAATAAATTGCATTTTCTCTATAATATGACAACTTTTTTGTCTTACTGGAACTGGGCGACACAGCTTCTAGAGTAAGATGAAATACGTTAACATTATGATATGAAAAGAATGTCTCACAGATTTGCAAACATATCAACTCATTTTCAACTTCCTTGGATGCTTGATTGCAAACATGTCATTCAGCATCCTATTTGATTTGTGTTTTTTCCCCTCACATTTACAATATACAAGTAAATCAATATCCAATAAACTAAAGCAGTTTATATTCTCCTTGTACACAAGCTTCTTTTAAACTGTTTTCACTCCTGCTTACATTTGCATATTAACTTGGGTGCACTCATTTTGAAAAGAAATTGCTACTTTGGTTTACAAATAAACACAATATGCAAAAGTTTTTGGTCTAAATCATTTGAGTTAAATTATTTTAACAGACCTGGGGAAAATAAGAAAACATGCTCAGACTAATGTAATAGTTGATGAGGAAAAGACTTCCAGCATATTGCACAGCAAAAAGACAAGAAATTGGAAAGTTAGCAATGCATTAAAGTGGCTATTTTTGTAGACATAGTCTGATTCATAGTTCAATTTCACTCTAGAAAATCCTCATTCACACTGATACAAGCTGAATGCAAAGTTATTGTAAAAGACTATAAAATCAAAATTGATAGTGCTTTATGTTTACTTGCACCTGGAAAAAGATTACAGAAAATACCAGACAAGAATGAACCAAAGCATGTTCCTCATCAGCAGTCAACTTCTGAGCAGCGTAACTCATTTAAAACATTTTTCCCATAGAAAAAAATTGGAGTTTTAGCTCTTATTCCTCACTGAAAGATTCACACAAGATAGATGCTCAGGTAATTCAGTCAGTGAGGCTGAAGAGGTCATCACACGAGTAGGCAAGGAGCTTTCCAAAACAAAGTTAGTTTGGCAAGATGATCCTGAATCTGTTGACATCATTAATAAAATACTATTTGGAATAAGCCTTACCTAATAGATAACGTGTGCAATTTGCATTGCAATATATATATAAAAAATAATTTGGTTTTTTTTCCCCTCTTCAGTCTTGATTTCATTTAATTTAAGACAGTGAGATCTGCACAGGAAATGGCTTTAATTCTTCCTGGTATTACCTAATTCAAAGGAAGAAAGAAGATCTAGATACCCGTCCTGCCAAACGACTGAGGTGAAAGTCATTAGAAAGGCTCCATGTTGGAAATCAGTTATGAGGCTCACTGACATCAGCAGAAGAAACCTGTCTGTGAGGTCAAGAGCAGCTGCCTTGCTGGAGCATGGAAGGCTGCTGGCAAAACCTGCAGCACAGCAAGGCACTGGCCTGTGGGGGACAGAGGGCCAGGGAGCTTCTACTGCCACTGCCCTTGTGCAGCTCCAAACTACCTTCTCCCGCTTATTCCCAGTTATTCCAAACACTTCCGAATATTTTGTTTGAAATTCCCATGCTTATTTAAAACAAAATTGGGGTGAAATACTAGGCAATTTGATATAGCTGAAACAGAAGGGAATAAAATAAAAGGATCAAAAGAAGAATCTTTCCTTGGAGAAAAGGTTAACTGCTCTGGTAAGAAATGCTTCAGGGAAAGGCTGGTGTGGAAGAACCTATAGAAAGCTGGGGAAGGTAATATGAGAACCTGTTTGCATATAACCTTTTTTTAAAGTTTTGGTGAACTTGAGATGCTTTGTACCCACATACACTTGCAGATGAGGGTCTTTTCATAGATTGTAGCTCAGACTTTGTGAAGAATGGGTTTAGCAAAAGGAACCATTCATAATGATACATCCCTAACTAACATTAGTCAGAGGTAATAGTAGTAGACTCTCACAGTACATTTACAGTTCAGTTAAAAACCAAGTAGAACTTAAACTAGGGTAATGAGTGGTGTAACAGTGTCAGAGTAGCGATAATATACTTTTTAAAATTTATACAGCTTCCCTCAGATAAAACTGGAGAGTTTTGGAACCATGATGTACTATCAGCTGTATTCAGGGTGGAGGGACCTCATTCTGTTTCATTTCCAGCTTGCTCAGGCACACCAGCTTGAAAACCTAGGGATCATTTTAAAAACACTTCTTCATTCCCAAACCAACAATTTTAGGATGCCTAACTGTCAGCTTTTTCTGAATTTCTCCTCTTCCCAAAATTCATTCTATCAGCTTCTAAAGAACACAATCTTACCAGGACAAGTTGCATCACAGGTCTGGTCATAAGAAATACCTAAAAAAAAATAATCTGTCCTTTGCTCTATTGGAAAAGGGGATACCGATGAGGGAACGGAGATGTTTCAATCCAATTCACAAATAATCTGTCATCATCTGTTCTGCTCAAGCCTAAACAATGTTACCGTGTCCCTCTTATTTTGAACTTGTCACTTAGGGCAATCATTGATCTCTTCATCAAGCATCTTAGTGTCAACTTTGATTAATTGCTTATGTTTCTTTCTGGGAGTGAGATTATCCTGAACTACCGTGAGGAATGAGAGAAGCTGCTTCCAAACTCATCAGTGTTCACCTGCACACCTGGGCAGGCCTTCAGTGGGTCCCAACACCATGCTTCAGCACACTGGCTCATGTACCTCGCTTGGAACATGAGCAACTACAAAAGCACTCAGCTCAATGTCAAAAAAGTTTAGCTCTGAGAATTCTTATAAATCTCAAAAGAAAGCACAACTGAGGCAGAACTTCCCATATCTCATTAATCACTCACTGAATTAAAAGTAAGGCAATCAAAAAACCCACCAAAACAAGGTTTTCAGAAAAAAAATTCAGACAGCAAGCATAGAATTTTGTTGTTGCTGCTACTGGTTTTAGAAAAGTTCTAGCTAATATACACAGGAATGCTCAGCAAGACTTTTGTCTAGCAAAAGTAATTACTAGCCCTTTGGATGACTTACAAAATCAGGACCCATGAAGAAAATGAGAAACTCAACCTGATAGAAGAGGACACAAAGTACCAGCCTCCTCTTGGGAACCACTGGATCTTTATGAAAAGGTGAGGATTTCAAAGTATCAACAAGGAACATCCTCAGTCTTCCTTTTCTATATGAGAACAACCTCCTCTTCCTTGGGAAATGCTATTAGATCTGGGTTTTTTTTTTTTTCCCTTTTTTACCTGTTTTTGTTTTATTTTAGGCAGATTATTTTTTCTGGGGAAGGAATTGCTTTCCTTCCACTTTTACCCAGCTGCAAGTCATGAAACAAAGTTATCACCGATAAGTGAATCAAAATTAATGCAGTGCTTCAGTCCACACTTTACTAAGGCTTGTGTGCCCATGAACCAACACTGTACCCACTGAACATTAAGTGACTCAAAAGGTTCACAAAACAATGGCAGGCTCAGAAATGGAAGAATAAAAGGTCTGAGGCTGAGTGGGTGAAGGTCACAGCGACAAAAAGGAAGAAAACACTAATCAATATGTGAAGCCTGCATGACTATTAAATACCTACACAGGAAACAAATTGAAGAAAAATTAATAACAGTAATACCTCTATCAGCTTGGCCATATTTGTATGAGGAAAGCATTGTGTATACATCAGCATAAATGTATCTGTTCACCTTTTTTACTATTTGGATCTCAAAGAAATATTATATATTATTTCAGTACTTCTGTCTTTGGACAGGTGGGAAAATCACAATTCAGGAAAATTAATTCAGTGGATTTGGAAGAGTTCGAGACACATTCAAGGCTATCTCTTGTGATCTTCGCCTGTCCAAAAGCCTCCAGATATGTAATCGATGCTCCTAGTTCCAGCAGTTTAATGTGTAATTTTTCTATCTGTAATCTGAAGTAGAATACATTAGACAAAGCTGAGCAATCAGTGACCCTTTTCAAACTGCTGTTATTCTCTGCTGAAACTGGGCCTGCTCCCTGCAATCTCAGTGCAGGAGAAATACCATTGACTTGACAAGCTTTCTCAACCTTAGCTCTTGAACTAATATAGCTGAACTCTGATTTTTCAATGAAAGGGGCTTTTTGGAACCATGATGTACTATCAGCTGTATTCAGGGTGGAGGGACCTCATTCTGTTTCATTTCCAGCTTGCTCAGGCACACCAGCTTGCAAAGCTCATGTCAAACTTCACAATTACTATCCCCATGCTCTCTGATGAGGAGAGGGGGAAAGAGTTAGCACATGGTGGGGACAGGTGAACCAGAAAACAGTGGGAAACACTGAGAAATTTATCTAAGAAACTTTTAAAAGCAGTACAGTACATCTTATAATTTGCACAGATCTACTTAAGGCAAATTTACCTAACATTTTGATGTATAACTTTTAAATTTGCTAACTATTTCCTTTGCAAAGTATTTTCTGAGTTAAAAACAATGTTTCAAAATACCAGTGATCTCAAAGAACAGAGAGAGAAAACTCTCACTGGTTTCCTGATTTTAGCTGTTAACAGTGCTGTCCGTCTTGTCCCCCCGTCGTGAAAAGGTGATTTGGGGGTGTTAAAGAAGAGAGGAAAATATTTTACAAATGTGTTTTCCAATGGTTAATAAGTTACATGAGTAGATGACCCCGTTAAATTTAACTCCCTCTCACACGCAGAGAAAAATCCTTTAACATATCTGTGGATTTTGCTAGTTTTATCATTCTCCAACCAGATGTGGCCTCTCCTAAAATAGATCTTTTCTTTTTAACACCGAGATTTTATCTTGTGATGCTAGATACAGAGCAGAAAGCAGCTCACTGTTCCTTAATCCTAGTTCACTCTGCCACATCCCTTAAACAACTACATACTAGAGAAGAGATCCACCTCTTTAGCACAGCAACCCTAAGAAATTCAGCAGCTTATAAAAATCACTAGCAAAATGCCTTTTCGGTTTTAGTCATTTTGAAGAAATGTAGCTACTTCATCATTTGACAACTCAGCATTACAAAAAGACCAAAGCAACCAAGATCCTAAATCATGTTAGTTTTGTTTCTAATATTTAAGGTATTATTTAAATAATTTAGTTCCTTTAGGAAAAAAAATTACTTTGTACTTTTACTCCCCACACAGAATTGAGGTGGATTTTCCCTTACTCTCCCTATTTCACAGGCTTTTTTCTACTAGAAAATTCAAAAAGTGGAGAAAATTGTGATTCTACTGAAGTCAGCTACAAATTATCATTGACTGAGAGGATTTCATGCTTCAAAGATGATTATATGTATATGTGTGTAATGCTATTCCTCAATTTCCTGTATCTCTGTAGGAGTAGGAAGGAAGTATAAACAGGTAGACACTTCACATTTCTTAGATGGCCCTTCTGCAAAGATTCTTGTATCTTTGAATTTTTAACTTTGAAGTGCTTAGATTCAAGAGAGCAAGTGATTATTCTCTGGGAGACTTTAACCATTTTAAGTTTTTTTGGAAGTGTTCTACTTATAGCAGTAAACTAATTATATGCAATTAGAACACAGCACAAGACTCGGGAAAAGAGAAGCTGATAGAAGGCCACAAAATTGTAATAGAAAAAAAAACCCATTAAGTATTTTTAAATACAGAGTTCCATCTTTCAGTCTTGATTTTTTAAACCATGCATTGTATAAAACTATTGGATAATTTAACTTTGCTAAATGAATATATATAAATACACGTCTATTTTAAATGAATTAACTTACAACTTCGCATTTGTTTTTCATTAATATTCTAGCAAATAGCTTACTAGGAGAAAAACTGCAGAAGCTGCGATGCCAATAAGAATGTCATAGAATATTAATAAAAATGAGGTCATGAAAACTGTCATGTATATGAATATCTATTAAAATAAATTATCATATTTTCCCCATTCAAAGAGAATCACATCTTGATATAAGTATTTAGGGTTAGATCAGTTAGATCAGAAAATAAGTAGAGCTTAAGTGACTTCAGCATGTTTATGTCATTTTTTAGAAAACCACTATTCCCTTTTTTCTTTTAAAATAAATTCTACCACTATTTTATCTGAGCTCAACTGAGGTACTAGCAATGGGATACACACTGTGTGAGACACACATACGACCTAGTTAAGTTGCCAGTAGTAAAATCCTGAAAATCACATAAGTGCATTAATCCACAAGCCAAATTCCAGCCATTCACTGAAGCCCCAAAGACTCCTGTTTGCTGTGCAATCACATATATTGCCTGTTTCCGTCAAAAAGTATCTTAACATTCACATAGAGGAAAAAAAAAAAAAATCCCATTTGTGTAGTTTCACTGATTTCAGGAAGCTAAACTCATTTATCCACTCAAATCTCTAGTCCACCACTGCATATCAAATAATGATAGAACCGGCACAAGCAATGAAAAAATGGCATGGTAGCATTTGCTCGTTAGGCTGAACATGGATGCTCTCAACATTACAACTAATACTGGAGTTTAAAGTTCCTGCAACATATAAAACTATAGAAACACAATTTTTATATTACCATTAAGGAAGAACCTTTGGAAACAAAACAAAGACCCTGCTGTCAGCAGAGAATGTCTCTGCTGCTCTTCACATCTTGATGCAAAGGTTGGTATTGGAAAATGAAAACAGTAGCCTGGGGGCTGGGAACGTCATCTGTCTTCATTAACCACCATCTTCAGTGCTATGGACTGAGAGATAGCCTGAGGGGAAACAAAGTGCCACAGAAAAATCTCTTCCAAATAAATCACATTTTTAAAGAAACAAGTCAAGCACTCAAAGAAATGGCAGCCAGCTGCTGGTGTTAAAAAAAGAAATCCAGCCTTTACTTTATGTGTGTTCTTTTCAAAGCTTTTCAACTTGTAATGGGAAATTATTGCCATCACAAGGAAAAAGCAACCAGCAATAACAACCCTATTTGGCAACGTCATATATTATATCACAAATCAGACTTTCTGGGGACAGGTATACAGTTTACTGTTCTCATCCTGGACTAGCCAAAAAATTCCAGGCATAATCATAGCTCTGTGTGATGAAAGGATTTTAGTACTGTGCAGGTTGGTGGCTGCTTTCTGTTGATCTATGTTCCCAGAGAATTTAAATGATGATGTTTGGTTAATAATTCCTCTTATAAATAATTCCTCTTAAAAATCCTTCATATTTCAATTATAGGAAAGTTAATGAATGGACTCTTCTAGATGATTTCAAAAGTGCACTGGAACCACCATAACCTTGAAGTTTGACTTTATGTAAAATGTGAGAGGGCCTTACTGAGGTATTTTTGCCTCCAGCATATAAGTTGTTTAGAAACACTGATTTTTCTTCAGACTCTTGAGGTACTGATTTCCAATTAGACAAAAAAGCTCAGAAGCTGTTAGATATGGAGAAACACATTGCCTTCCCAAGTTAGGTTCTCCAGAGGTTAACCATCTCCCCTATTATTATCCCTGATTTGAATCCTATGTTTATGCAGTTAGATTTTCCACGTATTATGGTGCTCACGGATTAGTCCCCCAGTATTCTTTCTTTTTTTTATATATATACCTAGGCTTAATGTTTCTACCATGAATATTTCAGTGCACCTTTTATTTTTCAGAAGTGACTAAAAACTTTCCTAACTCCTTATAATTCTTATTAAAAAAAAAAAAAATAAAATTAAGCTTTTTAGTGTATTAAAAAGAAAAAACCCTCAAAATTGTAATAAAGTTTGTTAAAGAAGATTTAACAGAAGAATAAATACTGAAAGTTTCAGGAGGCACTTTGTTGTGCGTCTGTTTCCATATGAAAATAAATAAAAGCATTGTTTGTCTTAGAATGTATTCTTTTTTCCATTCTGTTTCTGAAAACCTTTTCTAGGTGATTTAAACCTTGGTACAGTGACTATATTTTTGCCAGCTCAATATTAGCTGTCTAACCCTATTTAGCTGCCAAATCAAATGCCAGACACTTCTGCTTACTCATGACATGAGCATCTCTCTAGGATTCTTTCACATCAGTTCACCCATCTTTCAGCTTCCAGCTTCAAGTGACTGTGCTGTTTTCTCAGTTGGAAGTCACGGTAAAGACCAGAAAGGTATCTGAGGTGGAGCTTCTCCCATTTAGAGAGAGGTGTTGGCATGTTGCTCATGATGAAAAGTCATTATTCTTAGAACATGTTCTTCCCTGGCATCCACCAGAAACATGACTGTCTCTAATAACAAATGGCTGTCGTTGCATGGACTGAGAAAAGCATGAGCTGTGCTGGGGAAAAAAGAAATGACTAATCCTTATTTTCTGGGTTTTAGCTGATGTGACAGTCACCTCCATATGACTGTGTTTCAGTGCTCTGCACAGACACACCACCCGATCCCACGCCCAGCCTGTGGCTGTGGAGATTGTTGCCTACTAGCTTAAACACTGCTTGTTGTGGAATTGTCCCTCAACATTTTCTAGTCTTAAACCACTGCACTGCAGTTGGGCTAGTAACTATCACTACCTTCAGACATTTAGTAAAGACACGCCACCCTTGCTGTACTGCTAATTTGTCAGTTCAAAGTATTTGAAACACCAAAACCCAGCAGTTTGTTTTGCTGAAAGCAATCTTGAACTTAATTTTTTTAAATAAGACTGGCTAACCTCCCTTAGCTTAATGAAATGGAAGCAGGATCTGAAAAAGATACAGAAATTGGCAGGAAGATGGAGGTTTTACTTCTGCCAAAGAACAGATGAGCTTCTACACCACCAGTCTTTTTGTATCATATTACCCAAACCCCCTAGATTAAACCAGGAATCTTACAGTGTGGCACTCCAGAAGTAGGTATTGCTATAGTTTGCCAAAGACTTTTCTGAGACACGCTTTTCTGTATGTATGCCTGCTTCTTTTGTAGCCTGTTGTTTCTAAAACTAAGGAAGCTGCTCTGAGAAGGGGCAAATTAATATCATTTGAATATAGCTGCATTTATTTTACAAACAGAAGTTTCTGCTAAATCACATGTGAGCTGCTAACTGCCATCAGCATCAGAAACAGGTTTGCCCTGGCCAGTGGCACTGCATAGAGCTGTTGGGAATGCCCAAGAATAGGGGCTGAAACACAAGTGAATATGACTTATTTCAAAATGACAACATTTCGTATCTTAATCTGATGTTCAGTCATACTTCACTTAAAAACTTGCTTTGCAATTTATAGCTTTTCTTCCTACTTTGATATTTTAAAAAAATTTCTTCCCAACATCTAAACAAACAGAATTTTGTATGGATTAGCCCTAGGCTTCGTGCACAGCACTGAGGAGCATACATCTTGTGTTACCTTGGCTCTGCTTGTTCTTCAATCACAAATTCCTCCTGCATTTATGAAAACCTGGCAGCATCATGATTTCTGTTCACAGTCAAGTTGTAGGATGGGTGCAGGACTGGCTTTATGCCAGCTAACTCCCTGGTGCTCCTTTGAGCTCTCAAGACTTAGGAAAAAAGCCCACAGTGTGCCACAAAGAATAGAACAGGCATGCGGCCTGTCTTTAGAGGGTTATAATTTCCCTAGGGACCCAAGAACATACTGACAGAACTTGCTTTAGCCAAGAAAGCCACTGACTTAGCAGACTGAGCATGGGTCTGAAAAAGACATTTAAAAGATACGATGGATGGGTGTATGCAAAGAGATATGCCTTGTATGCATTACGTCTCACTCCAAGTTCTCTGTTTCCAGAAGTTTTATTCAGTGCTCCGACAAAACCATTTTGAAGCCTACACACCTTTTTGGTCATTACAAGTTGCTCACTGTAACAGATAAAGTCGAGGGACTTCCACTCACAGCTCTGCTCAAATTGAGATTTAACATACTTTACCACCAAAACATGGTAATCTTGTAAAATTTGACATTGATAAAACTTTGTGCTGTGGGATAATGAGATACATGTCTGGAAATGTGAAGACAAAACACTCTAATGAAAACACACCAGAAACATTTAGAGAATAAATCAACTCCTAAAAACTAAGGCAAACTAGAACAATGATGTTCTACTTGCTAGACCACCACACAGTTTCTGGTTTTAGCCTGTCTAAATAAGTGGAAGCAAAGGATAGTGTGTGAATAGATAAAGAGAAAACTGAGTGATCTGGACAGATCTCAGTAGATCAAGTGAAAGGTGAGAATTAGTACAAAATGCTTTTATGCCTGTTCCCTGTGCTTTAGACTAGATTGCCTTTTACACTGTGGACAAAGACCAACAATAAACCCAGGAAGTCTGACAGGCTGATTTAAGCAACAAGTTCAGCAGCTTTCCAGGATGCTGTCACTTCTCTGTTTCTGGCACTATCTGCTATGGACAGAAACAAAAGCATTCAGCTGACAGTAATGTAAAAAGTTTGTCCTGTACATCTTACATTTAGACAGTTTGGGTGAAGCAGAACTCCTTTGAAGGGAAATAGGGTGGGTGAGAGGAGGAGTCATCTGTAGAAGTAGAACAAAAATGACATGAAATAAAAGCGGAAATCCAATCACAACAGGAGTACATGGTAAACTGCAGACTTGGAGTCTTTAAAAGGTTCACTGCTTTTGTGAAGCTAATGGCACAATCATTTTAAATAAATCTGTTGCTATAGATATGAAACTTGCAATTTCATTAATCAGCTTATGCTTTTTGGAGAATCAATCAAATAATTTCATCTTTGTTCATATGTCTAAAACACAGTGTATTGCACTGCTCTTTGTAAGCCAAGCCCACCTCATCTTATTCTTGCAGACACTTCTACTGAATTAAATGTGGAAGAAGAGAACTTGGGTAGAAACCAAACTGCACAAAACACTCTTTGGCAAAAGGTTTTGTCCAAAATCCTTGGAGTCAAACTTTGTAGCTTTATTTCTACCATACTGAAAACTGAAACAACAGCCAGTCTGATTTGAGCCTCTATTTATAAAATGATAGAGCAGTGACATTTAGACCTTAAATGTTGTTTATTGTCATGCAGGAAGTGATTATACAGCGAATACCTTGTCTTGACACTGTTTGTGGGAACTGGAAGATTTTGCTTGTCTCAGCTGCTTTCCAATTGAATTCTGCTCTTTGTAGAACAGAAAAGCCTAAAGCCAGGTTTTCTGCAATCAGGATGCTAGGTGAGGAAAGACACAATTACCTACAGGGTACACTGGAAAGCATAATCTTTTATTTACAGAATGTTAACTGTGGTTGGAACGGTCATCAACAGCCACATGCTCATGATTCTGCAGCTCTAAATGCAAAGTCTGGAGTGACATCTGTGGAAATTGAAACAGTTTTTCCCAAACTACGTTGCAAGGTTCTAAGAATCAGTTGTACAAGTGCTTTGAAAATGAGGAGAAATAATTGATGTTTGGTGAAGAGGAAGGTGACAAAGGGAGCACAAAGACTACCAAGTCAAAAGGGCAGACTAGGAAAACGTTCTTTGCCTAAATGGAGATGGAAGAGCACAAAAGAAACTGTCATAAAAAGGGGTAATTTTTTTACGTAATTTCTTACTTTTCGTGCTGCTCAGCAGAAGATAGATTGTTGTAGGATGAACTAGCAACTGATAAGTATATGGAAATTAGGTATCTATGAAAGTTCTTAATTAGTAGGTCCTACTCTATATGATTAGTTTTGAAATGAAAGTCAGTCATCTACTGACTTTCAGCATTCTAGAATTGGTTGAAGTGGCCCATTTCACTACTAGAATTGAACAAGTTAATTGTAGTAAACATTAGTTTAATTCAGTCTTTTAAATTAATTTCATAGATGAATTAATTGAACTTACATCTAAGCTATACAAATTTGCTCATTTTAAATTATTAGCAAATAGTTTATGTACCATAATTACACTGAATAAAAGGTAAACGTTTAAGTTCATCATCTAGACACCTTGGACATATTAACTGTGTAAACAGAATGACGCAAATGTACTCTAATTCTGTTGGAAGTGGCCTTCTCCTAAAATGACTAGAAAAGAAGCTTATGCTCGTTTCTGATTGAGATGATTAAACAAATGAATTCTGCTTTAAATTACTCCCTTCATGAATGAAGACTGAAAAATGGAGAGCCCTTCTCTTTGGGAGATCTAGCAAGTTATAAGGCCTAAAACTTGGTATGAACACACATTAAGGAAATGCATATTAGTTTTACCACACCCCTATTCAGTGCTAGAAAACATACTTCATGATTATCCTTTACTGCATTTCTGAGTCAGATCGTGAAGAAGATATCATCACTTCTCAAAGACGCAGAGCAACGGCTGCTGAAAAGCCATGTTTTGATGGAATGGTGTAATCTGCCTAAAGTGGGTTTAGTCTTTCCTTCACCTTGTCCTCTGAATCATTTCTTTGCATATTAGACCATTACAGAGCCAACCAGATCCTCAATACACTGCTGTAGCTCACTATATTCTCTGGATTTCAAAGAAAAGTGAAAATAGAATTGGGCCTACTGTGTCTTAGCTGAAAATCACCAGCTGTCTTCAAACTCTGATGTTAGCAACATATGCCATTTTTATTTATCACAACCACCCTTCTGGAATATGCAAGAACCAAACATATGTACACATTTTGGTCAGGGAGTTAAAAACAGCCATGGAAAAAGTTACTGAACGGATTTGTCTTGTGTTAAATCTGTTTTTTACCTTGCACAGCTCTCACTATGCAAATTAGATTGTGATTATCTTAATAATTATATATATCACAGGATTTCAGAAGGGGAGGAGAATCTCAATATAAAGCCATACACATTTCTTTTGACAGCCTTCAGCACAGAGCTATCAGATACGAGCAGCTTTCTGCTGATGTCCATCTGTTAAAATAGCCCCTCAGAGATTATCACAGCTGGATGTGAAACAGCAGTCCCCAGGGAGCTCTTATTTACACCTATGATTGAAGTGCCCAGCAGTAACACTGCGATAGAAAACTGCTTTTGCCATAATTGCCATCTCTTTCTTTGTCAAGTGCAGTTCCACTGATTCAAACAGCCCCTAAAACTTACCATACTCCTTTTCTACAAAATACTCAAGTCTTTGGTAACAGCTCGTAGAAATCACTTAATGATAATGCATTAGATTAAAATAAATAGTTATCGTAACAAGCTGTGATTATTTAAAATTTATTTCAAGGTGACTTTGCTCTATACTAAAAAGAAAGAAAACAAAGAAATACAATAAAAGCCTAACAGTCTCTCCCTATCAACCTGCTACAGGCTGCTGTACCCTGCCAGCCCATTCTTTTACTGGCAACAGTTCGAATTAAAACATGTTCATCTGTTTGTTGAGAACATTTTGTCAGCTTAGATTAAGATTCTGTTTTGTCATCCTTACCCAGACCAGTGAGTAGAGGCATGCATTCAGCTGAAGAGGTGAATAAAGATTGGGAACTACAGGACTGGAATCTATAAGACTTTATTATAAGCCAAATATTGAATTTAGCCCAGCCATCTTTTCATTGCGTAAATGCTCACTGCATACAGATTTGACTTTGCCAAAAGAGTAGCTTTGCACTTAAGTTACTGCATACTAATGTAGTCAGAAAGAGGATGCATTTGTGATCAGCTTAGCATGTCACTCAGTCTTTCCACCAAGAAACCTACTCAAAGAAAAGCTGCACCAGCTTCTGCTCACACCTGAAGAGAATTAGAACACTTTTTTTCCAGGTATCCAAGTACGGATTTCACTCTGAAATCATTTGCAGAAGAAATATAGATTTTTCTCTGAAATATTCCAAACAAAGTTCTTTCAGGTAAATAGGTACCAAAGCTTTTGGGTAACATGGTGAGACCATTCAAATTCAGAAACGCAGAGTAACAAATGCAGGGAAATATCCCTGTATCTCCTCTTTCCAACTTTTTTTTTTTTTTTTTTTTTTTTTAAACTTTCTCTTTTTCTCTCTTTCTGTTAGCTCCATTAGGAGGAGCTCTTGCAGTATTTGGCCTACATGGGACTCTAGTTTATCTAGTAACATTCAAACTAATCATTACCCAGTAGAAAGGGACATACTCAGCTTTAAAAGTCAAAGTGAACACGTTTCAAGAAGTGTGACTCCAACCATACAGCTTTCAGTAATATTGGCCACAGACAATAGTTTGACCAGTAAAAAGAAAAACCCACTATAATAAATAGTACTGCTAATATTTTTGCATTTCAGGGCATATGCACAACTTCAGACATTTCCACAACTTGAAGAATGCCTTAAAGAAGTATCATATACTTATGCTGGGAACATATAAAAATGCAAAATTATGAAATATAGGCAGGGTCACTCACAAGCCATATCCTTACAGAATTCATCCAACTCTTACCAAAGAAAGCACAGGAACCTATGTGCAAAGACTAATTCCTGCACACACTAACCATAGCACACGGAGTCGCTATGCAATGGATGTAGTGATGAGAAAACATTTGGTACCACAACAGATAGTTTCAGTACTACTGACTTCAATAGGCTAAAATTATTAATGCGTACTGTTACCCAGCGTATCTTCTACTTATTTGTCTGACACAAAACCTGACACTTCATCAAGAAGGAACCCCAGCAAAACTCCAGGAACTCCCACTCCCCAGCAAAAAATATTAAGTTTCTAAGTACTTACTGCAAGTTGTTTCAGATTCACAACCGTGTGTAAATCAAAAGACAAAAGCTGGAAGCCCAAGTTCCTTTTAACAGTCAACTGAGAGACATGTAAATGTCAAAGCACATACTTTAGTGCTAAGAAAGGACTTAAATTACCTAAGGAAGGAAGCATGAACCTCCTTTTGAGTCCAGACTACAAAATTTCTAGATGCTGCAAGAGTTACTTAAAGATAAATTTGATTTAATGTTTTTAAAATACTTTTCATAAATATTTCAGCCTTGGCAGTGGTTATGTTCAGTGACATACTTTTTTCCATGGTGGTTCTTTTTATGTAAACTCCACTTGATAGCCATGCACCGTTAGCTTTTCAGTAAAATAATATTTACTGTACTGTTTGGAGAAAAATAGGATACAGCATCTCATAAATCTGTCCAGTCTGATGAAAATGCCTAAGAAGGTGATATTTCAGCTAGTGCTTGAGTTTTCAAAGTTTCTCACTTGAAGAAGCTTACATTTTAGGTTTGTCAGAATAAGGATCAATAGTAAGGAAGAAGAGTGTGAAAAAACATGTTTTAGCAGTGGAAGCTGTTATATAAATTTAACTTCCTGAGGTTTTTTTCTTACTTTTTCTTTTTAAAAAAGCTGATACTGCATCCAAGTCTGTAGAAAATTTTCAAGGCAATAGATAGTCTAGTTTCAGTCTCAGGATCAGGGTTCTCCTTCCACATCATGAATACTGAAACATAGACCTGAACTAGATTAGCAGAATGTAAAACACGTGGAGAAAACTGAAATGATGAAATTTGATTTAGCAGTTCAGTACCCCCAATGTGTGTGCTTTTCATAAGTAATAATCTGATTCATTTGCACAACCTAACTTTTTTTATTAATTGTATAGAATTACAAAATCAAGGAAAAGTTAAAAAGGTATAATTTCATAAAGGAAGAATTGAAAGGTTATGAATGGACAAATATCTAATAGGCTACATGGTCTAGGTATTTTCTTCCTAGAAATGATTGGTTTACACATTGTGCAATACCATCTTGGAACACTGAAATCCTTCTTGGAGTGCAATACTGCAAGGTCTACTGTCTGTTGTCCTTGCCAACAGCCCTTCCACGCCACCTCAAACGATGCCTCACACTGCTCCTGGGAAACATCTACAGGCCAAGATGGAGAAGGGAAAATTAGATCAAGTATCTCTCAGCGCTTTTCACCCTCTTTAGCTTCTGCCATCTGCTGTATTTTACTAAACCTGCAGAGATTTCACAGATTTCATTGATTTAATCAGAAAAGGAATGTGATGGAGGGCAAAATTCATGTCAACACCTTTTCCTGATCTCTGATTACGGTTTTTGTTTTTTCCTGACCAATGTATGGACATATGGTAAATAAGTTGTGGATTTTTTTTAACTATACATACTTTTTAAAAAAACATTTTGAACACATTTCTTCCTCTTCTACAGACTGAAGAGGAAGTGACATTCACAGCAAGGAAATTCTAAAAAACAAAGTCTGCAACACTGAAGGTCTAATTTCAAAGGGAAGAATATTCATATTTTGTCTTAGAAATACCTATAAACAATCCTGCAGAATACATATGAAATGTTTTAAAAACCATAAAACTAAATCCTTTTTAAAGAGTGTCAGCTATTAGCTAGCAAGGACAAATAATTAAATTCTAGCCCTTCTACTGAATTCATTTACTCTTGTTGGTTCATAGCAAATTTCTATTGAAATTTTAGCATAAGTTTTTGTTGTCTAGTATATATAAATAACAACAAGGTAATCACTTTCTGATGTCCCATTCATTTTAAAAACTCCAAATACATTGGCTAGACATAAATTATGCATGTAATTCAATAATCTGAACATTTCTTGCATGACAAGTTATGAAGAATGGGAACTGCCTAGGTGCTATTTTTCTCGACTCAGTACTATTCCTTTGAAAATCCAGGGTAATTTTATGCTTGATAATATTTTTCAGAGCCACCATTTTCATTAATTAAATAAATGTTCCACAAAGACAAGTCTAATGAGAGATTGTATCTTGTGAGGCAAGTTAAAAGAATAGCCCAGTCAATTCTGTAATCAGGGTTCTTCTCTGATTAGATTTATATACAGTATGTATAGTGCCATTGTCAAACATCAAGTACTACAGAAGTAAAAAGTCTAGTCATAGGATCATTAGAGTAATTATAATGTTTTGATTTATCAAAACCCCTCCAAAATGAAGAGGACAGTGATACACTGCTGCTTTTTGATAATTCAAAGCTTTTGACAGAGAATGATGAAGTGTAATAGAACCTCCAGAGAGGCTTAGAATAAAACAGTTTAGCAACTTACCGGAAGCAAAGGTGAAGACAGTTACAGATGATCTTTTAAAACTTAATTCAAAATAAGTTCATATAACAGTGCTTCATATTTCATAGGGTCTGAATCAGAGACACTTGAAGACAAACTAACAGTGGGATAATATTACCCTGCAAGTTCATCAGTAGTCATAGCGTTTTAGGAAACAACCTTTGTGTTCTTGCTCACCATTTTGTGAGGTAAATAAAGGATATTTAGCCACAACATTTTTCTCTACAATAGTTTTCATACCTCAGACTTGATTTGGTGAAATTTAAAAATGAACATTTGACAGATAAATCTGTCTCCAAGTGTGAAAGAATTTGAAAAATCATGCAAATATGAAAATGCGAGTTTAGACAGAGATGTGACATCCCCAAAACGGTCTGCCAGAAGAAGTAATTGTGCAAATAAAATCACACCCAACAAAATACCAGGAAGGTGGCAGTGGAAAAGTGTTTGTTTTGTATTCAAATCATGGTATTTATCGCTGAAAGATTCTCCCCAAGGACAACGGTAGTGTATAATCAAGCATTTGTTTGTTCAAACATGTAGATTAGAGGTTGACATCACGATGCAGGTTGTGATGACTGAGCTCTTGGTTCTCACTGGCAGATTATGAAAAAGGTGACTGTGAAGTGAAAATTGAGACAAGTAGCTTGTGTTTGGTGAATCAGGGAAGCAAAAGCAGATCAAGAAAGGGACAAAGTAACGAAACCAATTTGTGAGGCAAATGACTTTACAGTGATGTTCTGGATAACTCAACCAAGTGTTTTAGGCCAAAGAAAAAGTAGATTACAGCAACCAGGTAGCAGAGGAAGAGAGTGAAGAGCCTTACTGATTGCATAGATAAGAAAAGCCTATCTTACAGATCTTTGCTGACAATAATCATTGTAATAACCTAGATATGAAGGCCTTGATAAAGTCTGAGCAAAGAAGTGAAGCACAGGAACCAAATGAAAGAGCTGTAGTCTTTGAGAAAGGAGAGAACAAAAGCGAAAACAGGTATGTTTCTGCTTAAATCAGAGAACGAGTCATCTGTGAGGACAAGTCAGAAAAACATGTCATGATTTTACATTGAGCAGGTGGAATCATGTCACACTGTCATTCTAGAGGTGGGTTGAAACATTTGTGCTTGCAAATAAGAACCTCCAGAAATATGGCATGAAGCTAGAAAAACAAAATAGCAGAAGTCTGCGGAAATATAAAAAAGGCGCTAAGTAAACGAGTGACAGCAGATTAAAAGTCAAGAGAAGATGACAGTGACAAATAGCATGATAGATTCTTATTACAAGGAAACACAGAAGTAACTGAAAGAAATGCTTTGCTCTGTCACATTCCTATACTAATCTACGAGCATGTTTACTTATGCTGACTCCAAGAGCAGTGGCTTCCTATCAACTGGCTTAATTTTTTTCACGCTCTTTTTAATTGTTACTGAATAATATTAATTCCCAACCAGATCATCCAATTTCTGCAAAAACCTAATTAAAGGCTTTGCCTTGAAGTTCTTTTGTGATAGCAAACATGCTACGTTTTATAGTAAACAGCGATGTAAAATGTATCATAAATTCCTGTGTGAATATTAGCAGTATCAGAATCTATTCTGGTAATGTATGTATGAGCTACTATATCTAAACAAGGTGAGCAGACTTGCTCTTGATAAATACACAGAAAACTTTAAATTTATTATTTCAAAACATTTCATTAACCCTAAAAATTTACAAGAAATATCTGCCTGATTATTCCATCAAGTGTTTGTCTAAGTGCAAGAGAAGGGACATTGCCAAAAGGACATTTCGTTGCAAATGAAATGGTAAGGGTTTGCAGTGGTATGCCAGGCTTTCAAGAATAAAACCAAATCTCTTCACCCAAATGGATATTTACAGAGGTTATTAAGATATACCCATATTTTGGGATTTTGCATTCCTAAAAAAACCAGCAAAACCATCCCATATTACTACCTTAGCATTTGGTAGAAACCTTTCCAAAACACTGTTAGTGCTGGAAGCCCAAAATATCCCAGATTAAATTTCGTTCATTAATTCAGTGGGTGATTCCAGAAGGCCAAAACGACATTAATGGAAAGAGATGATTAGTGAAATTAAATGAGAACTGAAGAACTGTGTTTCATGAATGTCTGTTTGAACATTTGATCCCTTGAACAATATTTTGTTAAAATAAAAGAGAAACCAGTAACACTCCAAGAACAGTTTATGAATGATTGAATCCCATTATAGCAAAAATCTGGAAAGGCTTAGATATAAATATCTAAGACCATATGAAAACATAGAATCTCTTAGAAGTCCCATTTGTTATAATCTTAGAGCTGAACTCTTTCTTGAAAATGAATGTAGACTTCTTCAGAAATGAAGATTTTTCTGTAAATACAGTGTTAACTGCTCTAGCGCCTAGATGTACTCCTTCATAAATCTAAAGGAGATAAATGGGATCAGATTGGATTCAGCTGATAAGTTGCTTTTTCAATGGTCACTATGATCCCTAAGCACAAGTGATAGATCAGTATGTGACCCTGGTGGCAACATGTAAAGTTTTAGAAAGTGTAGTTCGATGATACTGGCTAGCTTGTGCATACACTACATTTAAATCAGCATGATAGAAAATGGGTTGGTCTCTTACTTCAGAGAAATCTTACTTCAGAGCACAGTAATGACCATATGCATCCAGAGAAAGAAAGTACAAAGGAAGGAACAATCACAGGCATAAATTAAAGGAAAATAGGCACAGCTTTACACATTGAAGACAATCATGATCAAAACATATATGGGATCAAAGTATGCAATATTAATTTTTTTCCAAGCCTGCGTATAGGGACATAATTTACAAATTTCAGAAAAGAATATCTGTTCATCAAAAGGTAGATCTTCTAAGTTTTCTTTTTTTTTTTTTCTCAATTTTTCTTTAAATGGATGGCCAATTTAATACGTGACTTGGCAAGCCACTTGGATACAGAATTTTCTTCACATTGAACATACTTAATTCTTGTAACATTGCTGGGTAATGCTGCTGCTGTACAGCCTTATAACAGTTTTAAAGATGTAAATATTCTTTTTCATGAAGCCTCAGAAAACCCTGATAAGATGGATACTATCATGACCACTTTACAGATGATTAAACTAAAGCTGAACTAGTTCATTGTTTTATTAAAGGTAACCAATGAGTTTAAGTTGAAGATAAACCTGACTTTGGTAATCTTAATCCCACACCTCCACTGCCAACCACCCTTCCAAGAAATATATAGCAGTAATGCAGTTCAACATTTCTTGTAGTGCTGTTTCATATATTTGATTACAATCACACAAATTTCTTTCACGCATCCTACTTAAGAGCTTGTGCAATGAAAAGGTTAGACCTTTAAACATATCTTGGTGAGATACCTACTCTCAAGTAATACTTGAAAGTGACTGCAAAAATAGGAATGGGAGCAGGAAGGGTGTTAATTTAAATAAAGTTTCATCATGGTGTTTACATAAAGAGTGACAGCAAAATTACTGAGCAACATCAACATTCGTACATTTGGACAGCTTCAGGGTAGTCAGTATATCAGAAACAGTGCTTGTGCTAGACGCTAGACAGTTTGTATAGAGACATCAGAGTTCAAGTGATTCCTAAAGCAACAGCAGACCTGGGTTTTTTTTTCTGTAATTATTTTTTTTAAGTAGAAGAAAATGGATTTATGCTATAATACATTTTATAAGAGTCTGGAAAGGTTGGTAGAACTACAAATCACTATTCTATGGTCGTAATATATTTCAAACAAACCATGGTAAATGAATCATAAAACTCAAAAGTAAAATTTCCCTTGTTTTTATTAAATTGTGCAGCTAAATCATTGAAGCAATACAGACACCCTAACACGGCCACAAGATGGGCTGTTCGGTCACTGCATCATTTTTATTTGCTCTTTTTAAATTCTCTCAGTGAGTGTAAACTACTGGTCACAACAAGGAATGCTTTAACTATTACTGTAAGTTTAACAAACAATAAAGAGTGAGATTTTTTAGAATGTCTAAATAATGCCACTTGCTCGCTGTGGATCAAAGGACTAGCCCTCATTTGGCCTTTATTTCGCAAAAACAAGGAACACTGTGTTCTGATATGCTCTACCTGCATATCATACCTGAGGAGCAAAAGAATTCATAGTATATTAGAGACAGTAGAGAAAACTAAAAGAGATTAGAGATATTAGAAAGAGAATATTTAGGAAATTTTTCACGTATCTTCAGTAGATGAAGCAAAGCTGTGTTAGCTTTCATATCTGATTAAGTTTCACCATAAAAACACACAAAACAAACCAAGGTAACAAGCACAGAATTACCACTGAAAACACATAATTATTTTTTAACATGTAAGAATGCACTTATGACTTCTATTTAATGAGGGTTTTTTCCCTGTAATAACGTCAATAATTTTGCCATAATTCAACACTGATTGTACACTTTTACTGTTCAAAATAGCCAGTATTAACTACTTTCTGCAGACTACATAAATTTTCCAAAAAAATGCCCCTTTTCCACAAATCACAGAGAAACAAAGCACTCACGAGACCAGTTTTAAGAGGTGCAGTCAAACCTCTCATATAGCATAGAACTGATTGGTTTAAACCACCTGTATTAGGCTTTTCAAATAATACCTGAACTAAAATGTCCATAGGTCTTTTGAACACGTGTGCTTTTTAACATGCAAATCTATTGCTATCTGATAACGACTGCTTTTTTCTGCTCAACAGTCAGGCTACTGTTCACACAAGTAGCCCTGGGTAGCCTCAGGTCCATAGAAATAATGTTACTCGCTCACACTGTGCCAGTTTCTCAAAATACTAGTTTGAAAAGCTACCAATACCATACTTTACAAACTAACGCCAAAGGAACAGTAATTCTGCTGCCTGTTTTGTGAGAGATATGCTACTACTGAACCTCCTTTCATAAAGAATTCACAGTAAACTAGGTGATTATCTTTAGAAAGAAAATTAAAGACAAACTTTTGAGAAACAAGTGAAGATTAATACATCACTTTCTAAATAAGCCAATCAAGATCAGAACTATTAGCTGCACTCTGCATGAAGGGAGGGAACAGACCTGTATGCTACCTAAAGATTAACAAAATATAAGTACAACATATGAACAAAAAACTTTCTACTATAGGCTACCATAGTTTTTCCATTACACTGCCACCAACAAATATAGAATGACTACTGAAATTTGAACACTTGCCTCCTTTTAACAGCCTCTAGACAAGTTTCCCAAACTCTCACATGCATCCATAGCACTTACCTCTCTCTCCTCTTTGCAGCACAACCCTGATGCTCATTTACTAACCAGTTTGTTCTGGTACCAGTCTTTTATGGACTCTGATAGTTTACCAAAGTGCCCACACCTGAGCACACTCTGTTTTTCACTGAGGATACAGTCAACCAGCTGCAGACATGATCTCCTGATTAGAGACTGCTACTTAGACTCTGCATTTCCACAATTATCTTTCCAAACCAGAACTCTACAGAAATTAGTTGCATTGCAAATGACCAGAGGCTGGATTTCAAAGGTATTTTGGAGTCTGAACATACATACATATTTAGTACACTTTCCAAAGTACTTCCTGCCACCTGCTGCATTATCAACTAAGTCATCAGCAAAATCAAGGACTGATGTGCAGCCAAGTGCAAACAATTAATACTAATGAAAGATCCTTTTCAAGACCCTAGGAAAAAAAACGCTCATATTTATTTCATAGTGACCTTATAATTCAAGAAGAATGAGCTGATACTCTATGACCTGACCAAATAAAATTCAAGAGACAATGAAAGTAAAGCAGCAGTTACAGTATAGGTGAAAAGGTGACAATTTCTCCACTTTTCCTTTTAGTGAATTCTATTCCTCTTCTCCATGTTTGAATCTGAACATGCCTATCCCCCCTAATGATTAAAAAGAATTTCAGTTGTTCAAATTCAGGACAGCCTTAAATGTAGAAAAAAGAACTCTACTGATTTCACCAGTTTGCTTTGCTTTTAGCACTTCAGCATTTGTCTCACAGTAGCTTTTCAGGGTAAAACACACATGAAGAAAGGCCTTATTACCCACTGCCAAACTCAAAATCTCAGTTGTCTCTCTTTGAAGAGAGAATAAGATGAGATGGCTGCTATTAACATCAGCAGCCTTATGGCACATGGTTGTAAACTTTCAGAGCTAATCTAACAAGTTAAGCTTTGCATAGTTGAGAGAACATAAGCAGCAATCTGAGGACAGAGTTTGTTCTGGTATTAACTGAATACCACCACTGATGTTTCTTTACTGTTTACACATTAGCACCAAATAAATCCATAAATAGGAACTGTAAATAGACTAAAACCTATGTACTTCTGAAGTGAATTAACAAGTGACTTCCTGGGAAATGTGGTAAGGGCAAATCCTGGTATAACTAAGAGCAAATATTCCAACTTGCTTTGGCATAGAATCTCATAATCTCATAGAATCTCATTTTATTTTGGCAAGTGAGGGCAAATCAAAAGTGGAAGGCTTGAAAATTTATTCTCAGCACAACAGATCCAGTGTCGTGCCTCCTCACTTGTGGTATTTCTATTACAAGCCTTTCATAGAATCATAGAATAGTCAGGGTTGGAAAGGACCTTAAGATCATCTCGTTCTAACCCCCCTGCCATGGGCAGGGACACCTTGCACTAAACCATGTGGTCCAAGGCTCTGTCCAACCTGGCCTTGAACACCACCAGGGATGGAGCATTCACAACTTCCTTGGGCAACCCATTCCAGTGCCTTACCACCTTCACTGTAAAGAACTTCTTCCTTATATCTAATCTAAACTTCCCCTGCTTGAGTCTGAACCCATTACCCCTTGTCCTACCACTACAGTCCCTAATGAAGAGTCCCTCCCCAGCATCCTTATAGGTCCCCTTCAGATACTGGAAGCTGCTATGAGGTCTCCACACAGCCTTCTCTTCTCCAGGCTGAACAGCCCCAACTTTCTCAGCCTGTCTTCATACGGGAGCTGCTCTAGCCCTCTTATCCAGAGGAGGGCCACGAGGATGATAAGGGGGCTGGAGCACCTCCCATACGAAGACAGGCTGAAAAAGTTGGGGCTGTTCAGCCTGGAGAAGAGAAGGCTGCGTGGAGACCTCATAGCAGCCTTCCAGCCTTTCAATGAACTTAGATGCAGAAGAGACACACTCTGAGAAGAAATCTATGCCCAACGTATTTGTGTCCAGAACAAGGTTTCTCTCTTCCACGTGACTAGTACGGAAATAATCGTTAAACAATGTATTTGTCCTCTGCTGTTCACGACTAAAGCTGACCATCAATTGTAATTGAAGACTTTAAAGAATAAATTTTCAAGACAAAATATTTTCTTACTGCAATACTTAATCATTTACCCCTCCTTGAATTTCTTTATTAATAAGCATTATCTCTTAAATCAAATCCTTAACCATACAAACACATTTCTCAAATGCTTCTCAGCCTTATATTTTTTTCAACCTTTGGATCATTTCCTTGATAAGTGGCAGATAAAAGTGTTTTTTCTCCCAAGTCTTTTGATTAAGTTCAGTGAATAATTTTATCCAAAGTATCCTAGAGGAGCACTTAGACAAGTTATCTTATAAATATTTAATATTCAGTTACACATACTTGTAACTTTCAGTCTATGTATTATAAGAATTATCTGGAAAAGATAAGAAAAAATCCAAAGCACAAGCAGTCACTGGACAAAAACAATTCATCAGGAAGTGACCTTTAATATCTAGTGATAATCCCCTCCAAAGGAAGCTAAACTTCAATTTGAAAGTTAAAGAAAAATGGATTAAAACTCGAAGAATTATCTCATTGCATGCATGGCTTTAATCTACCAAGAACAAGTTTTGCCAAAAGAATGAATGAATCAGGCAGACACAGAAATCAAAATAATCTTTCAGAGGTCTGTTATTTAATAGTGTGGAATGTTCTCTCGTCAAGGTCACCTAACTGTTGTATATCATTGCTGAAGGAGAACATTAATTAAAATCACTGATGATGAATACTGCATCTTTAGATGTTAATAAACGAAACTAAATGCTTGTTAGATTTTCCAGAAGTCAATCAGAGCTCTAAATTAAATATCACACTGAATATCCCAAACTGGCACACAGTGCTTTACTAAGACCAGTACTAGAATACAAAATCAACAGAATGGTAGCTTAATACATCATTTTGAACAAAAATTTTTTACTCATTTTTCTCTCAATCTGGATAACTCTATTGCAATTTTTTTCCTTTGATATGATAAATTCCTCAGCAATATCAGTGTTTCCCATTAATCACATATCTAATGAATGGTATGTCCCTGTTACCCTTGGGCACAATGCTGTCATGTGGGTGTGATATGGAACACCATGCAGTTTCCAGTTATGCCCCTGCCCTTGGGAAAATTAATTTTAGAGCCAGAACATTTTTTTCCTCTTATCTCTTTTTATTAGAGTCAAGGTTGCAGGATTCTTCTTCTAGTTACTTGTATTTTTTTGCTAAGATATGAGACATTCAATGGAGTTCATATAATTCAACTATTCCACTTTTCATTCAGTACCATATTGTGATAGGTGCAGGATCGAATTTTCTAGAGCATAAGCAGGTTTATTGCACTTACTGCCATATGTGCAAGCCCAACAACACTACTAGGGAATCCCAACTATGCTGAACTAAGCAACATGCTCTAACACAAATAAAACCACCAGACGTGAATACGACAGAGATTTAGAGGGTGCGTTTGCTGCCACTAGTAAAATGTAGCATCTTTTTACATGCTAAGAGAGAAAGATGCTCTCATGCTAAGAGAGAAAGTAAACTGCTTTACTCCAGTTTTGTTGTTTAGACTTCAGCAGTGAGGTTATTAGTTTATGCCTTGAGGATCCTGGCTTCAATTACCTTCTCTGCTGTTGACATCCTGGTGACTGAAGGCAAGACATTGGCCCCAAATATCCAGCATTAGTCTGCTGTCTAGCTCCTATTGATTTCACCACATGAACAGACTATTAGATATTAATACCACTGTGAATATCAAGCTAAGCTTAAAAATATCCTGGTTTTCATGTGACAGACAGTACATCCCATTTGCACCTAAAATTTATTACAGTATTGAAGCCCCAGTGAATGTTACAGGTAGCTACTTTCCCAGTTTTTTATTTTTCCTATGTTACATTATGTTAGTACCTGGGACCTAAAGTAAAACCCTAATCCCAAATCCAAGGCAGTGAAAGAGCATAATAAAAGACAGATTCTGCCTTAACAGGAAGATATCATGCCCTGAAACGCTTTTACTAAGCTTTAAGAGTTTTAAGTGCCTCAAGTTCTTAGATTTCCTAAGTAACTTCCAGTGCATCGCTTTGTTCATTGAGGTTATTATGCAGTGAAATAAAAATAGGGTCTATTTCTAAATTCCCTTCCTCCCCAGCCCTGAATACTGACTGGGTCTAAATCACTCAGGCTCACCTTCATTAATGTGCCTTATCACTTTGCTATTCATCCTCTCTTCTTATATTGTTAGTTGATATTTTTCTTTGTTTTATCCTGATGATATCATTTTAGTCTTTTACTTTCTTCCCCCTTTTCTTCATTTTAATGAGAAAAAGAAATACCATTTACCTAGTGATATCAAAGAACAGTTAAGGGAAATTACCTGCATTTTAAAGAACAGAGTAATTAATTATATAACTCTACATTTGCCTTCTTTATACATCACCTCCCAAATTCAAGCAAGACTGAATATGATGAGTGCAGTACAGCTGGGCAAGTATTCAGGCAAGAAGGACACCACCGAGACAGAACAGCTGTATAGGATATGATGAAATTACACTTTCTGTGGGCTGCACTTGTTTCAGAGCATTGTGAAAATAATTTCTATTTCTGTTTCAAAACCCCTAGTTAAAGAAAATCTCAGCTAGAAAACCTCACTAATGTTCATTATTATAGAGTGGAATTTTTAAGAAACTCACTCTGAAGCAATCAAAGTTCATGAGTTTTGCCAGTTCCTTCCGTACCTGTGCTCAATTCTTAGAAGTTTATCCCTAGTCCAGCACTTCCATTTTCAGCTACATAAAATTTCCAAACTGCCACTTTTTATTACACCACTGTATCAGACCTCTCATGTCTTTGACAATTAATAGTGCCGGGCCCATACTTCTTAGAAATAACATTTTCAAGAACAAGAGTTGAGAAATTAAAAAAAAAAAAAGGGGGAAGCTGAAGAGAGGCAAAAATAAGGTCAGTTATCAGATAGAGCCTCTTTGTTCTTTCCGGCCTTCACATGGTCACCTGAACCATTGTTTGGGATACTGTAACTGTTCTTGCACAGAAGCATGTTTTCCCTATTGAACTGCAAACTTCTGATCTTGTCAATGTCTGCTAAATGATACACTACTGAATTTGCACCAGCTGGGCCCAGCTCTACTCTTTTCCTCAGCTAGAGGAAATGGCAAATCATTGTACATTCAACATATCCTATCTTGCCATCTACCAGAAGCTCAAAATATCCCAATGACCTCCTGCTCAAGGACAGGGCAAAGCAACAAGGACATGTAAAATCTCTTCATACACTCACTGCATAGGAAGAAAGATGGTAAGACAGAAAGACCTCAAATTGTTCAGAAATAGAAATTTGATAGAAACAAATGAGTGTGATCTTCAATATATTATCTCAGCCCTAAGATAAGTCACTGACCATCTGGCACTTGGCAACATAATAACTCACGAAACTACTTTGGTAAAGCTGTGGATTGAAACATTACATTCTCTCTTCTGCTTTCAACTGACACAGAAAACTCAGCATCTTACAAATTCCGTCAAAACAAATGTAATAATGACCCCTATCCTCTTCAACTTCTTAAATTCATTTTTTTAATGGTACTTATCAGAAATCCACAGTGACATGTTTTAGGTGGGCTAGTAGCTCAGAATAACTTTTACATACCTTCTGATTTCATAAAGCATTTGAAATAGAAGCCTGTAGGAGGGAAAACCCTTTGCTGATACATTATTTGCAGGTCATGCTGTATATGCCCCTATATAATTGCAAGATGACAATGTTAACAGTGCTAAAATTAGGGATAACATTTAGAAAAAAATCTGCATAAGAGATCTAGCAGTTTAAGCTTTCCAGAATATCATGTGCTTGGCAGTTGATACCAAGAATACAGCAGATAATTTTAAACATAATCTAAAATTGAATTTGAGCTACAAAAAGAACAGAGTAACATTCTGCTGTAGACATTTGAACAATAATACTATGTTCCCAGCCAACAGAATGGAATTTTAATATGTATAAATTTCTCTAATTTTTAAAAGAACTGATGACTTTAGATGCTGACTAGTCAGTTCTGAAGACATAGACTTAATAAAGCACTTAGAATTGATAGAAATTTTCTTTGATGAGTATGACAGCACTTGTCATTTTGGAAATTCCTTCCATCATTTTTGGAGTTTTCCAAAAGCTTGCATTGAAATACATTATTAAAAATAAAACAAAACTGTCTTTAAGGAAAAAGTAAGAAAGGGTGAGTATGCAACAGAAAAACAAACTTACTGCAATTGAAATACTACAAGTGATGGAAATATTTAAGAAGCAGGAAAAGAAGGAAGCAAAACTCCAAGCCAATTTTCTCACACCTGGCATAGATGTGCCAAGTACAGAACTTCTGTTATTACGTCTTGATATGTATTCTTCATGGAAAACAGAAAATTACGTGCTTGTTGTGAAGAACAGCTCATTTAATCATCAAGATTACTTCTAAGTGTCACTTAATAACGCTACCAAACTGATAGAGGAAATGGTGATTTGATTATAAGTGGCAAATCTGCATACGGTAACTCCTGTCATGATGTCATAGTTTCATTAAGAGGATCCAGCTTGATTTTGAGCTAGACAGAGTGCCACTGTGAGAACACAAATGGTTGTCTAAGATTTCTTTAGCTCTTAAAAGCCTAATCTTATCTAAATCCTTGCTAGTTAATTTATCTGTATTACAGTAGCGCTCACACCCGAGCGTTCTGTTCCCAAGAACAGAACTGGCACATGTAGTTCATGTATTCATCAAGAACTGGTCATTTCTTCAGAGATGTTACAATATACTTAAAACAAATAAACAAAACAAAAAACCCATGCTTTTTGACTGTGTACAGACACGGACATGAGATGCACAAGGTCTGTGGCACAAAAGGTAGCACCCGAGTTACCAGGTACCTACTTTTATATTATCTCCTTCATCTGCTAGTCTTGGATCAAGCCTAGAACATCTTTGTTCCTACTGATTAATATAACAAACTGGTTTTTACCAGATACTTTCACAAAAAGTAGATGAATCAATTTTTGTTAATTATTCTAGTTTTATCTGATTCAGGCTGCAGGTTAGAAACAGAGATTGATGACAATGCTACAGATTGTTCTTTCTCAATTTAGTAATTGTTTAAATGAATATACAGCAATTAATAACATCACACAGGGGAAATGGTAAGGGACAACCTTACTCTGTGTCACCTTACAAAACATACTGTTTAAAAGGCTTTTGTAGGTGCAGTAGGTTGAGAACCCCTTACAGAAGAAGGACTTGAACCTAGGTGTTATGCAATGGTGGATAAATCACAGGTTTAAACATCCTTTTTTTTTCCCCCTTTTTCCCTGGAGAGAGAGGAAAGGTCTTCCCTGTGCTTTTGGCAGTTTCTGAATCCGTTGCTTTTGCACTTTCACGTGTTGGATAATTGGGAAAAAAAAAAAAAAGGAAACATTTGGGTTACATGAAGATTTTATTTGGACTAAATTTTTTTTTGTTGTTTGTTTAAGAGCTGAAGTGAAACCACCACTTATTTATACACTTTTAATAATAAAACCTGTATACCAAGGAGTTCTCCATTCATTGCTGAAAAAAGTGAACAAGTTTAAAAAGAATATAAGCATAGTCTGAAAGTAGGATAGATGATCAGGAAAAAAGCTTTGTGAATTGTTTAATAGATGAGTGTTTCATATCAACTCACATGTTCCTTTGCATTCATTGTGAAAGTTTCATGTTAATATTGATCTAAAGGTAGCTCATAAAATATTCTGATGCCAAACCAATAGTTTGTTTTTTTTCCTTGAAGCATATGACTTGTCATGAAGGTTTCTGTACCCAGTTTCTATTCCCAAAGCACATACACCACAAGTTTATGTTACTAAATTTTTTTAATTTTATTCATCTAAGGTACCTTAAAAAGTTTTAAAACTTTCTATTTTTACCCTGCTGCATAATATCAGCCATTTGCAACATAACTTCTAATGGAGCTCATGTGAGAAAGGTAAGTAATCATGGGGGAAAAAAATCACCTTATTGCTAAACACCATTATAATAGCCCAGGATGAAACACCCTTGTAGTTAATCCATGTTTTCCTTGTTCTCATTATTAAATCTTATTTTCAAAATAGTGGAAAAGAACTTATTTCTAGTGAAACTGAGTTAATACCAATGGAAAATAAGAAAGACGAGAGTGAAAATAAAGCTAAAAAGGCAGGTAGGAATTCAAAAGCAACTAAAGAAGTAAAATGTTACCAGTGTTATGCTATCAATATCCAGGAATTTGCAAAGACTCAGTATATTACTCTTACTTCTGCTGCTGATAGTAGACAGCCTAATCATCAACTAATACATACAGAGCTATGCATATTTACTGTCATTGTGTTTACAAACTCTTTAACCCATGATAAATATATTTACAGATGTTTGATTTACTTTGAGTCACTGCAAGCCTACAGGAAAAGAAAAAAAACAAAGTTATTGCTGACTCTAGCAGGTACTTGATGTGCATGCACACAGCAAAAAGTCTGAAAAGTTTCCAGAAACACAGGAACTGAAAATAATCAGAACAGAAAACCTTCATGGCATGCTTTTTCCCTAGTTTTATTTCTCCAGTTTTCTTGTCATGTCTGCTCAATCAAGGTGAATAAACTTAATGAAAATTGAAGAAAAGAGTGCATGGTTCCTAATGTATAAGACAGTTTATAAAAGATCATTGAATACTATTTTTGTATCATGATAGGTCTGGCCTATTACAATGAAGCTCTTCCAATAAGCAAGATACAACCACAATAGCTAACACAATTTACACACTTACTCTATGGATGAAAACTGACCATGTAAAGCCCTCTTTCCATTCAGACCCACTTATAGGTTCACCAATATAATGTTAGATTACACCTTGCTTTGAAGCTTGTTTAGTGTATTTCCATAAGAGTTTCTCTCCCTCTAATAAAATTCACATGCACTGCTGCTTCAGCAGAGCCTGAAAAAAGTTTATGGGACCATTTCTATCAAAACCAGTTATATTTAAAAGATAGTGTTATCTACAGGTGGTTCAATGGCTATAGAAAAATTATTGACTCTTGACTTCAGTTTTTCCTCTCTACCACTTCCCTAAATATGAATTATTTTGCGACAAAATAAAATAGTTTTTCTTGGAAATGAGTAATTCACATTATTGTGGCCTTCTAGGAGGCAAGCATATGTACATAAAAGAATAGGTGAGTATATATATGTCTTTATTATATTTCTCCTTCCATTGTTATGAAACTATATCAAGAACAAAATTTAATAAAATAAATATGACACAAAGACTAATAAATCATGTCAGATATGAATATACATTTAAGCCCTATACTATTAAATTATGGATAGATTGATTTATAGATTCATCTGGAATTTTATTAAATTTGATCACTTGTTTTGTATGCATGGTTTTGGAATTGATAGAAGCATTTTTCAGGTAAGCTAAGACAACTTAATAATCACATGGAAAACCAACGTTACTTCCTTTAATCTACTCGGAGACATCACTGATAAAGAAGAGATATTTCAATGCTAAAGAGTACAGTATTGTCCAAGAAAGTGAGGATGAGTATAGAAAGAAAACTTTCCAAAAAGCTCCAGAGAGAAAAAAAACCTTTGATGGAGTCTAGGCAGTAAGTTGTGGACTTTAAAAGGTTCATTTCCTGAGGTCTTTCTTCCTAATATGCCCCTGATGCAACATAAATGCCAACCAAATTAATAGGTTTGCTTGATTTTATGAGGGTGGGTGCTTTTTTTCAGATTCTTGCCTGGTCTTTAAGCAACAGAATATTCACACCAAGATTTAGGAACATATTTAAGCATTTATTCCAGGAATATAATCCAGTAAGGCTAGAAAAGCTATTGAGTGCATGTGGAAGTATAGCTTTTAAATTGAATTTACCAGCAGTACTTGGTCAGTGAGCAGGCAAGCAGGCCAACGACATGCCTACAAGGAAGATTACGGAGACTGTGAAAGACGTCTAAAAACTGCTTGGAAATCTGAACAAGCCTGCCATTACTGTGTTATGAATACTGGAGGTTCAGCTGAAGTGAGGATCTGACTGCAGTCTGGTCTTCTGATCTGAGTATAACACAGCTCTGTTTTATAATGTACTTTATTTTAGTCCCTAATGTATCTGTTAAATGAACCAATGAACTATACTTCATCTAGATAAACCCCTTTGTCTATGTTTTGCCTGTATCATGCTCTCATCAATGTTTGCCTATGCTTTTAAGTAAATATTGCTGGCATAAATGGAAGCAAATCTAGAGGAAATTATTTCTGATTTTTTTTTCCTGGTATAGACAAAGCTGTTAAAAGTAGAGGCAGGCAGCTAAATTTGCAGGCAGCTGAATTCATTAATGATGAGCTTCACTCACAGCACTCTTTAAAGAGTTATCTTAAGAAATTATGTAATTTAATTATCTATTATCTATTTTAAAATACTTCTTTGCAGGTACACAATAAGAACATGATATTAAACATAATTACAAACACAAAATATAAAATGACATAAATAAATCATTTATTTATGTCTGCATTTATTCTCACTGCAGAGATGAACATGACCCACCATGGTTGCTCAAAGAACTTTAATTCCCGTGACATTTTGACTAGCAAATGACAGATTCTTTGAATGGTAAAGACATCAAAAGGTAAAGGAAAATGGCTATTTATAACGTAGAGGAGAATTACTTTGTTCAAAGCCATTAATATTATGAAACTATCTGATTTTCCATATGAAATAGGCACAGTCATAAAAAGGTTTATGGCTACATTCTGAACAGCTGCTGAGGTCTTATCTAATGGGAAAGATGCATTGTAGCCAAACTAAATGGTTCAGTGAAATGTGTTTAATACTTGTATTAAAAATTGCGTTAGACAGGAATAGAGTGGTAGGATGTCTTCAATGAATAAGTAAGAAAAGTTTCTCAGCTAATAAATTAGTGTAGAACATCTGACTTCAATACTAGATTTTACCATCTAAAGATGTTTTGGGCTTTAATGGAGTCACTAAAATGCTCAGTCTCTGGTAGGTAAATGCATATTTTAGAAATTCTTTTTCATTTCACCCTTTCTTCATCCTCTCTTTTTTTTTTATATCTTCAGTGTATTTGTCCAGACTCAGAAAAGGATTCAGGGACCCAACAGGAACTTTTGTTTTAGCTGTAGGCACCTACATTTTGATGTGTGATTTGTGACACCAGTCATTCAGCTTCTGTGTCACCTTGATGTGGCCCAGATGCTGCCAGCAAGAGATTCCTCATGCTCCTGATGCTGCTTTTACCTCCAGTTACTGTTTTGACCATGCTGATCAGATCTGTACCCAGTCTTCCTAAACATCATCAGAAGTAGTACACTTCATGTCCTGCTCCCAGTCTTATCCTAGCTAATCAGACTGGTAAATATTTTTGGAGCATATGTAATGAAGAGTGTTCTCACAGATTTCAGATATGGCTGATTTCTCCTTTAAACCAGGCAGGCCTGCATTTTTCATTAAAAGACCCCAGCATTAAAACAGTCATTTCATTAATTTCTGTTACAGATTCAAGGCCATCTTCTGTCTAAATAAATTTAAATCTCCATTGCATACCTCCAAAGGTATGTTACCTCCTAACCAGTTGCCTAAAAACCTCAAAATACTTCAATGTTTTGGATTTCAACTTTCTCAGGCATGATATAATGATTAACCACTATCCCAGACCATTTACAGAATCATCGCATCTCTGGTATTACTCCTCACATTTTAAGCATAACCTATATTCTTTATTCTTATATGTATAACTGTGTTTTATTATGATGCCAGTGATGATTTAACAATCATCTGAGGATCTGTCCAATTTCTAATCTACATAATGACACACACAAAAAAGCTTTTGTCTAGTCCCAGCCACTATGTTGAATAACCTTTCACTGCCCAGAATATATAAGCAGGTTTGTTTTTTACTTTTCACACAATAAAATAGGAAGTGCTGCCTGAATTCAACTGGAAGTTTCTTGGCAATGTTACAAAATTTTGGATAGCAACTGAGCTCCTAAGAGTGAGATACTGGAGAAATCAAGAATGAAGTGTGGTAGACAGCTTCAAGCCAGAAACTAGAGACACTCTCTCCTTTGAAGACACATTGTGGCAGTGTCTCTGACGGATATTACTGTGCACTTAATTTGCAAATGAATACTGCAGATCTCATAATGTAAAATAATAAATATTTTCTTTCAAATAAATGCAAAAGTCTTAAAAGCCATAAAGATCAGATTGCATTTCCAATTTAACTACTTAACCAGTTTAATGTCGAAATTGGTACTATTTATCAGTTTGATTTTCACTTTTCATATCATAGACTCATAGAATCATAGACTGGTTTGGGTTGCAAGGCACCTTATCATTCAAGGCAGAGAGAATAACTCCCATTTATTAAGGCTATCTATTTACTTCATTACTGCAGACGAGCTTGGAAAAGAGAGTATCAACAGAACATTTCTACTATTAAAAAGGTTGCTATTTACCTTTTTAGTTCCCCTCCTACTACTTTATGTAATATAATATCTAAAAATGCTAACTTAGGCCATCTGTTCTTATTCCTATTTCCAGCAGACTTTTTTTTTTTCTGTTTCATTCCCCTAGTTTAACTCATTTTAGCAGTACTGGAGCTCATTCTGTGACATTCTGCTACAGGGAAAATCCATGTTTATTTCCATACAATTTAATCGACCCAATCAAACAATGAATATGCAAATTCTGGAAATAGCAAGACTTTTGAAGAAGAGAGCTGTGAAAAAAACCCCAAACTGTCAACTTATAAATACAGAACTGAAACGTTAGAGAGCAGCTGTAATGAATGTTACGATGCAAAACAAGTATTATAATTAGCCTCTAGACACCACAAAGGAATATACGAGAGACTGCCCAGATCAACAAATAGAATAAAGAAAATATTATTTAATTACACTAAAAAATAGATGGGGACAGAACTAGAACTCTGTAGAGTTTTATAGATTAATAGTTTATTCACTGCCAAAAGGAGAACAGAAGTGATGAGAAACATTTGCATATATGGATGGCATTTCAAGTAAGAAAAGGGAGAATTTTCTATTTCAACATTTTGCTTACTATGTTGGTGAGAAGGACAAGAACAAGCGGCAAAAAAGCTGGCCTAAGCTTGGCTGGCATTACCTTTGGGATCCTGATGCCAAGAATTCCCTAGCTGCTTACGCAAATTTCTGTATTTTGAAGCACTGTAGAACAAGCAGGGTTGGGAATGTGATCTGACAGAACACATCTGAAAATTCAGTTAAACCATCCATAAACAAACTGA
The DNA here is from genome assembly GCF_004027225.2 of Strigops habroptila. Taxonomy (NCBI): domain Eukaryota; kingdom Metazoa; phylum Chordata; class Aves; order Psittaciformes; family Psittacidae; genus Strigops; species Strigops habroptila. Next base: position 19,930,041 of record NC_044288.2, read on the forward strand.
AGGAAGCAACTAGGCAAACATGTTGTTATGTATAAATTACTCTGAGTCCTTGTGCAGTCATTAGTCTGTTTCAAATAACCTAATTTATTTGCTTTCCCAGGAATTCCTTTCACAGATGCTTCAAAGAGATTTTTTTCCCCTTTTTCTTTCTACAGGATTGTGATTGCAATGTCCATTAGGGAGCATTATTTTGAGAAATAGTCTCCCCATCTGTTGTCTCTTTTAAACAGCGTTTAGTAATATTTTTCCTCCCTCCAAAACCTCTCCACATATTCCATTACCACTGCGCAGCAGCAGCCTGGCATGAACACCTTAGGAAATGCAATTGAGTGGAGCAGTCTCAAGCAACGTTTCTTTACCTGAAAGTAAGAACAGTCTTACTTTCAGATAGAAAATTCCACTCATAAAACCAAAAAGTGCATCTATTAATGCACTGTAACTTGTGGCTTAAATCCCTTCATATCTCAACAATGCACTCTGCCTGCAAGAAGTGCCCCTTTTTGTTCTCCTCTGTGGTAAAGCCTTGGTGGAGAAGAGTGAGGACCGGCAGCCTCAGCGCACAGCAGTGCTCCATCCCTCCCTGCAGGGAGAAATTGTCCAAGAAGTGCTGGTGCAGCTACACATTCTCCTGCCTGGACACTTCACAGCCAAACTCCAGGCAGTAGGGTGATCTGATCTATTTCAAGAGTGGAAGGAAAGAAATTTCACAGGTAAGAGTCTATTTGAGGGCCAGTAGGATAATCAGCTTTGAAACAAGTTAAAATTCCTGATTTCCCTCCCCCCCCATATCTCCACTGAGGTCCATGGAATTTCAGATTTGAATCTAAACTTGTGGCCTTTGCCACACCTCTCTTTTTCCTAGAATCTGTTTCATGGACTCTGATGAATAATACATAAATAAGTAAATGTTCTGCTGGTGGTTATGCAAACATACTACTTCAGAGGTATAAAATTTTGCTTCTGATATTCCTCACTATTGCTCTGAAATTATACAAATCTCAGTTAAGAAGCATGTCTGAAAAAACCCAACCATTTTATTTCCTTTTGAATTCTAGTTTAAATAAAGGTGCCGGTGCCTGCTGCTAAACGTCCAGATATAAAAGCAGCAGGTTAGCCTTTAGTCCTGGATTCACTCTGACATCACTGTTGTTGACATCATCTGACAAAGATTAGAGTGTACAGTCCATTAGTTTCTTGGCTTGTTCTTTGGGAAAAGTATGAAAAATAAATCAATTGTTGCTGAATGAAAAAGATCAAAAGTTTCTGGAAAACAGATCTTGGTCTATGGCTTTTGTGACTGTACTCTAAAGGAAGATGAGTGTGTAACATTTAACCAGTAATTAAAAAGTACTTGAAAGCCTCCTCCCAATGGTTTCTTGCAGTATTGATTCACTAGTGGATTCACTACTGTGTCAGAGGTACACTTCATTTGCAAGTGGATAAACTTTTGTACTCCCGTTTTAATTTCTCCCTGGTTCTATGCATCTGACAGTGACAGAAGAGGGATATTAAAATGAAGCTTTCTCACAGTAGTTGGTTTAATTCTTTTTTTCTTTGCTTTATTTTCTATTAACATATACATTAATATTCATTTCAGTTCAAGCCCCTGCAATAGCAGCACGCACATCTCAAGGCCTTCAGATTTCAAACTAGGCAACGCTGCCTGATCATAATTATCACATGAACAATTTTAATAATAGCACCTCTATTTAATAATTGTCATTGCTAATAATAATAATAATAATCAGTACCCTAACCTGACTAGACATTATAATGTTTTGTATGCTTAAATTTATTTGAACTTACATATCTTTTTCAATTATTTTTGCTTGAAAATGCAGCTCAATTTACTGAAGTTCTAATGGGATTGTGTTGAAACATGAACTCATTAGTTTTAACAGCCCGCCTGATAATAAAGCCTTTACTGTAAAAGAACTTGTAAACTAAACTACTTCCCTTTGAAAATAAAGGCAGTTTATAGATTTTTTTCCCCAATGGCAAGGTGCACAAAGTACCTCGCATGCAAAGTAGACATAAATAAATCCAAAATATAAAATATACCCCTGGAAAGCTGTCAGTGACAGTGTTTTACAATTAATTTTATTATTTTAAATTTTTTTCATTTAAAATAAATATTAATTTTAGTTATTCTCAGTCTAGTTTAGCTAGCAGTTTTACATTTTACATTCTGTTGTTAATAAAATTCTATACTAAAGGAGACTGAAGACACCACCACCAAGTTTGCGGATGGCACTGAACTGGGGCATGTTGGCAATGTGCTCGAAGGCAGGGCTGCCATTCAGAAAGGCTTCCAGAGGCTGAAGCAATGGGCCAAGAGGAATACCACGAAATTCAGCAAGAACAGCTACAAAGTACTGTCTGTGGGATGGACTAATGTGCCACCAAGGCAAGGGCTGGGGACTGACCAGCAGGGAAGCAGGAAGAAATGGCAGTACTGTGTCCTGGCAGTGCTGAAGGCAAACAGTAAGGAGGTCATCAATCATCTTTGCCTGGCCCTCATCAGACAGCATTGAGAGCTCTGCATCCTTTTTGGGGGCCCCAATACAAGAAAGTTATTGATAAATACGAGTGAATCCTCAGAGGGCCATGAAAGGGGCTGCAGCTCCTCAGGACCGCTGGGGAGGTGGCTCAGAAGGCACTGCCAGGGAAAAGGGTAATTAATCAAAGCAGGGTAAAAACTAATTCACCATGAGCAAAATTAAGGATTAGAATGAACTGCCCAGAAAGCCTGTGAAATCTCTATCCATGGAGCTTTTCCAGACCTGGCCAGGCAAAGTCAGGTTTAAATTCAGCCAGTCCTGTCACTGTTTTTGAGTAGGAGGCTAGATGAGGCCTCATGCAGTCCCCTCCTGCCTGTACATCCCAGCATTGAAGCCTCAGGTTTCAGCCTGACAATAAGTCACATTTTTCTGTGACAGGTTTTTAGAGACATTTCATGTTCTCAGTCCCAGTTCTGAGAGCCTTATAGTGCTGAAAAGAGTCAAATACTAAATTCCTACAATCTCAGTACTTGCTGTCACTGTATGGCCTCAAAACAGCTCCTGAAGCCTCATTTCATCTGAGAAAATAAAGTGTGGTAGCCAGTTAAGGACAAGGATGTGAGTATAAGCCTTCACAGTACGGGAAATGTTTGAGTTTTCCAGTATACGCTTGACTTACTAAGTGGTGTATATGGATGATATAGAACTACATCACTTCATTTTCCTATGATGAGTCACTGTTTAAAATATATTAGGAAGATTATATTTTTGGGCATTACGATTCTTGAAAACCTAAAACCACAGAGAAACACTGAAAGAGAAATCTGTTAACATAAGTAAAAGCTAGGATCTAGCCTGCAGCTGAGATCATCACACATTGCAGTGGAGAAGGGATGATTCAGATCTCGTTTTCTTGTTATTACATGGTCCATATCATTTATAGGTGCAAAAGAGGATACGACACGGGAATGATGCTACTACTTAATGTTTGCAAAACACACAAACAAGGCAAGCAGACAAACAGGAAAGGGGAATAAGAACCTTAAAGGTCTCTCTCAGTCCCAGCAGTTTGAAGAAATATTCAATGTACTTACAGTTCCGAGCATGTTGTAAGTAATACAAGACCAAATAACATGAACATTAATGAGATTCAAGTTGTTCTTAGGAACATATTCCTGAAAGTCACTACTTAGCCATGGACTTTCATATCAGAAAATAGAACTTGAGAGAAAGAAGTGAGAAGAGGCTATAAACTCTCTATAACATCCTTGGAAATTACTTTTTTCCCCGTATGTTTTCTTTTGATTGGTAAGCAATACTACTAATTTCCTATTACTTTTTCTGCATTTGCTTTTTAACTCTTCATTTCCTATTACCATTAATATGTGAGGGTTTTTTTTTTCTCTCATCTAAATCATGAAAAATGCATGCTTTTCTTTTTGTGGCATCAAATGTTTTCACTGCCGTTTAACCTATTAAATGAATGAATTTCTACCAGTTCTCACAGATAAAAAGATACGTAGGAGACCACCCTTTTACTTTTGTGTTTAAAAGTTTAACTGAACAATTCTGTTTGTTTAATCTCAGGCCATTATTTAACTTACACATAGCACTTATCTATCAGTCACAGAAAGCAACATTGAAGGGACCTCATAGATAGATTTGACCTCAGCAAGCTGTTTCAGTGCTCTGGAATTCCTATCATAAGAAATTTTTCCTGAGTTATCCAAATATAATTAATTTAAAAAGCTGTGATAAATCTCTATCATCCTCCAAAACAGAAATACCAGCTATTCCCTTCCTCGTTCCACCAGTATATATTTGAAAACTTGGCATAATTCCTCTCAGACTGAAATGCATTTACTCTTTTTACACTTTTTCTTTGAAAACATTTTTCAGGACTCTTGGCCATTCTTTCCAAATATTCTGAAATTCATCCTATTTTTTTTCAGATCCACTTCTATCTTTTTAATGCCTAACCTTATCCCCTACCATGCCCAACCCTCTTCTGCCTCTGGCTTGGCATCCTTACTGAATATAGTAAGATTATTATTCATGCTATTATCCAGATCGTTAATTAATATATTTAGTAATAAACAGTAGGGAATAAGCACCTGATGAATCCTAGTCAGTACCCATTCCCAGTTTAAAAGCAAACTACTGAAAATAACTGAGAACTAATTTCTAGAACTAGACATTTATCCTTAGTTTGCTCATGAGAATATCATACACAATAGCAAAAGTCCAGAGTAAAAATGCTTGCTTCTTGCTTGCTAGCTCACACGGACTGTTATCTGGTATCATTTCTAATGTGTATTTGCATCCACTGTATGGAATGTGATCCTTCAAAATGCTGGAAGTTTGTTTATAGAGATCAAAAGAGCTCACCCTGAACAGAAAACATGGTCGTACTGTGAGACTTCTTTATAGAAAGGTAAAAACATGAACAAAAACTAAACCAACCTTGTAACTCAAACGTAGACATGAAAAACAGATGTTGAATACGGTATGGATAACTATTTATACTGTCGTGTATCCTTACTCTTGCATAATTAATATAACACTTTAGCACAGATTTTTTTTTTGGTTTTTCCTCTTTCTTCAAAGGAGAGAACAGAGTGCTTCCTTTCTGCAGGAAAAAACATTCTATATGACCTAGTACTTCCATTAATGTTTTGGAGGGAGATATCAAAACCCATTTGTAATGGTATACAGAATGGATATTACATTCTTCTGGCAAGGCTGCCTAAAAGACTTTCACTGCATAGGCTGCTGTGGTGGGTTGGCCCTGGCTGAACACCAACTGCTCCATCACTCCCCTCCTCAGTTGGGCAGGAGAGAGATGTAACAAAAGGCTAATGGGTCGAGATAAGTATGGGGAGAGATCAGTCACCAGTTACAGTCATGAGCAAAACAGTAAGTCATAAGTCCTGCCAGCAAACCTGTGCCCAAATGTGATCTTATGCAAATGGCAGGAAGTTTTTCCTCACATTTACTTGGGGAGGAGATCTTGCCTTGCTGATGGAAATAGACTTTGAATATTGCAGTCATGGGAAATAATGATACATCAAAACAGATCTTAAGATTCTGTAAGCTGTCTAAAGGAAATACTGAATCTGGCATAGAAATACAGAGCTTTTTACTCTGTGTTAGCGAACAGTAAGTAAAATGTCAAACCTACATGGTATGTCAAATCAGATTTTCTATACAAAAGGGATAACAATTACACTAAAAGTGAATGAGGCTGGGTCTGATAGAAATGCTCTAAATATAATGCAGACGTTGGAGACCAATGTCTTAAAATACTCACTGATGAACAAAGTCAGGGTTGAATCTCACCTTTTCACTTTTAGATCTCGCTTTTCTGATATGAGAGAAGATCAGAAACAGCCAAAATATCTTTACTGAGAAAATAGTGACTACAATTGTGAAAACTCACATTCTGAGGTTAAACTGTTCTCTGTCGAGTAGTGGTCTTTTCTTGAGTTAATGATAAAAAAAAGACTGCAACTCTTTGTGAAAATTAAGGCCTGGACTTACATAATCGTGATGTTACAGACAGCAGTTAAACATGCTCTTCATTCTTATCAAAGTTAGTGAGACTTGAGCTTAGGCTTTATTCTTAGCATTTCAAGCTGCTTCCTGTGGTCTCTTGTCAGGAATTTGCAGACTTGAATCTTCTGAAGAATACGTATAATTGTGGCAAAAGCGATAAAATACTTCATTCTGAAAGAAGTATTCGCTCTTAAGATAGCTGAGGTCTTTTTTTTTTTTGTGGAAACCAAGTATCTGGTGTTACATTATAGATTGGGGAAAACCAATAAATGAATGAACCACCTTTTCATCTGGTAATAAAAGGCAATATTGTAGATGTCTGCAGTTTAAATGAACAGATTTAGCACCCTCAAGAATGCTTTTTGTTGTTGCTTGTGAGGCTAAGTACAAAAATCTTTAATTTTCCAAAAGCATAAAAAAAAATCACTTTTTATAAAGAAAATTAAAATACTGAATTGAACGACTAAAGAAAAAATGCAGAAGTCTATGCATTTTTATCACTCACCTTATCACTCACCTATACCTTATTACAAAATAGAGTGATAGTGACTGCTTTTAATAAAATGGCACACTGGCCATTAGCAGTATGAAATAACTGAGTGGTGAGAGACCTCTGTTATATATACAGTGCTTTGGAACATTAAAAAAATCATTTGCAGGACACATTAATCCTGTTCTTTGTGAATATACACAGATGAAAATGAATTTGCAAGCATACTGGTCCATCAAATGTGCTGTTTCTTAAATGATTTCAAAAATACCAGTTTGGTTTCATTCCAATCCACATATATTCAAGTACCAGAACATAGTTATTGAAAAGTACCCCCTCATAATTATTTCCTCAGTATTCTAATGTGTTTTTCCCTTTGATATTCAGTGCTGCTTCCATACACATCGTATTTCTTCCTTTCCCATTACTAAATAAATAATACATGCAGTTACAAGTTTACTCATGTCATGCAGGTCCTGAAAGGTAACTTCCAAAAGAAGTGTGTAAGTAGGCTGAATGACCACTGATCATAGTCATACTTGAAACAATAGTACTAAACTCATCCTACTTAAACTACACACTATGTGAGTCAGATTTCCTCATTCCCCCATGTAAAGATTCTGGCACCATCTCAGGAGTGACAGCAGCATTGCTGCCTGCTCTCGCTCACTCTTCAGTCTCAGTAGTGAGAGGAGGACAACTTAAATCTTCTCCTTTCCCCTTCAGTTTGGTGTGTGACTATGGGAGGCAGTGACTGCCTTCCTGAGATGGTTTCAAATGCCACTGGCCTTAAACTTAGAGATTTAGCACAAAGTATAGTGAGGAAGCTATAGTTTGAACACAGGTTTTTGACCTAAGCTCTTTATGTAGTATAAACACATGTGAGAAGAAACCCTGCTAAAGACTAGTATGAATATATATCGATATATGGCTCCTGAAAATAAAGATTTATGAAAGTCTTGTGGAGCAGAAACTTCTCTTGGGCATTAATAAAACTGTTCAGAAAACCATTATTGTGTTCCTTGGAAGAATCTTAGTGTGGCGATTTCTTCTTATAAGAATTTAGCCTAATGGAACTGAGTCCTCTGGGTTATATTACAGGGTAAGAAAGCTTTCTCAGGTCAGCGCCAGGGAGATGGGGAATGCAATCTGCTGGAAGAGTTTTATGACAAGACAATCTTAGATGTTTATAGCACAAAATGGCATTTGTTAAGTCTGTTGCTGGCAGGAACTTGTAAATCTAAGTACAGTGAGAGAGCTCTTAGCCAAAAACTTGTTTTCTGTACTGTTTTAGCACAAGAACAAAGCATATAAACAAACACAAGTATTTTGGGTTTGTGTTGTGGTTGTATTTCGGCTACCAGTATATTTTTTTTTTGTAAGTTAAATACTCAGAAAGTGATTGCCTGGAATAGAAACCTGATGAAACAGTTTGAATAAAAATATTTCTGACAAATATTCACTTTGCATAAACGCCTGAAATATCACTCCATATACATTTTAGGAAAGAATTCAATTTTTTTTTTAATTGCTAAGCTTTAAAATAATTCTTTAAAAAATAATTTACTAAGCAGCACGAGATTGTGGCTTTTTAAAACATGTAGTAGGTTGAATCCTCTAAGAAGTTGGCTTCAGCTTGATGGCTTTCTTGAAAGAATTATTGGTTTTGCCCTTTTAGCCTTATTTTTTCTTTTATTCTGACAGCTCAAGCAAATTGCCTCAATTCTAATAAATAGCACTGAAACAATACTTCAATGATACTTTTTCAGTTAAATAATAAAATGCATCTGGAATCCTACTTTGCCAATCTAGAATATCCATATTCTATACAACATTATGCAATTTGCCTGACACCTTCATCCAACATTTAACAGGGAAAAGTAGCAGTGAGATTCAATATTAAGAAATGACTATTTTCAGTTATATAACAAAAAAATAATTAGATTTAAGTTACATCTGCCAAAATAGACAGGTCTGTATTTGGATACGTGATGCACTGTAGTTTTGAGTTCATCTACTCAGTACTGATAGGAATGTATAAATCCATGCAGTTGCAATAATGTGGTTAGACTTGATTAAAAATAACCTCTTTGAAAGGCCCAGATACCATGCCCATGAAGTCAATAATCACCTCTAAACTATGATCTTAGTCTAGCACTAAGGAGTGTACTTTCTATTCGGTTCACCACCATACCACTCCTTCACAAAATATTTGTATTTTGTGAACATGAATTAAAAGAGAACTAGACATCTAGGTCTTCTAAATGAGAAGTCCACTCACAGACCACTGAGCTGGCAGTAAGTACTCAGACCTGGCAGCTCCTGCTCTAGTACAGAATTTTCTTTATCAGTGAGATAATAAACTAATAGGGAAACACACACGTCCTCCCATACACAGCCACAAACATATATCTACATCAATAAATGTATAAAAACATGAGCTAGCTTTCTTCTAGGAGTTTTGCAAGATTCATTTTTAATTGTTTCCATTTTTTAATATACATTAATACCTCTACTGATGAGCAGAAATTATGTTAGAAGACAGGCTACAGGGAAGGTGAGAGATTGTATCAAGTCCTAGAATTCCATCTAAGAAATGTTTTATACTGAATGCTCTCTTCCTCAGGAATTCAGTATTAATATATTTCACCAAGGCTAGAATATGCTGGGAGAATTTTGGAGGAAACCAAAATGTTATCAATGTTAACATTAGTACTACAAAATCTGTATTTATATATAGCTTTAAACAAGCTATTTTTTAAGATCTGTCGATTCATGTAGCTCATAAGCGTTTTTTTATAGCTAGGGTATTTTATTTCTGGGTAAAAATAATTTGAAACATTTAATGTATATTCTAAGCATCAAAAAAATACTTGATATGTAATGAACAGCCTCCTAAAACATCACTAGATAATTTAGCTACATAGATCTTTCCTTCTTGTATCTTTAAGAAACCATCCCTAACATGACCCATAAAACCGAGTTACCTCTTACCCAAATCTTACGCCACTCAAGAGAGAGTGAAATTAGCATTTTATTTTTGGTTGGATTTTTGGTTTGTTTTATTTTGTTTAAGTTTTTTTTTGTCTAAAGCAACACAAGGAATTACAAGCTGAAACAGAACTGCCAGATACGAACATGTGATAAAAGAAAAACAAAGTGTTCTTTTTTGTGGGTAACTTGAATCTATGTTGACATTGTCAGTGTCCTTTTTTTTTTTACTCTATCTTTTACAATACTTTTTTATTCACATTTGCTTTTTTCAAATATATCTTTTTGTCTTTTTTGTTAAAGTATGATGTAATATTTGATCTGAAAGAAAATATAATTTTAGAGTAAGGAACAGCCATGTTTTCTTTGGGCTTAAAGATACACGTAGGGAAATCAGCTGGAGCTGAGAACCAACTTGTAAATGCACAAGCTGTCAACCAAAGTATATTAAAATACGCTTGTGAATATTATTCTGGTTAGATATAGACTGCATGGTTTTGGAACAATTATCTCTTTGTTTAATTATTATTCATAGTACATTTTTTCCATAAAAAACTTTAAGTAATTTGTTGTGAAGATACCACTTATGTGTTCAGGGGCAAATTACTATGTGGGATTGGTTTATCACACTAAACGTGCCAGGAAAACATTTCGCATGAGGCAGTGTCCTCATGTAAACTTGGTCCTTTGTGATAATTTATTATGATGGAATTTTAAAACATCGCTGTCTGATCTGAGCTTCAAAGACAATATGTGTTTAAACAGAAAGCAGCCTATTGGATTTCTGTTTTCTGTAGCACTTGTATCTGTTACAGATAAACATTTTTTTTCCTCCCAGCAAAGGTTATAATCATAACCAGAAATTAAAATATTGAAATACCTTAAGCATAGAACCTGGTTTTGTTTTCTCTTCCTTCAGGCCAAGGTTGCAAAGAACTGCAAGGCCAGTTTTACATTTGAAATTACTTACAGCCAACATTGTTATTGCTTGATTATTGGTGGACACATTTTATGTATTTTGGTCAAGTATTCTGATACTAAATGATCTTACCTCTGATATCTACTACCTAGGAGCACTAAAAAAACCTGCCTTGCCCTTTGTGTGGTTCATTGACTGTATCAGAGGCTGAAGACCCTAGTTCCCACTACCTAAGCTGTCAGTTGCACACATCTGAAAATAAAATTCAGGTAGATGCATGAAAAAATGATCATAAAATGGTGATGCAAGCTTTAATATGCAGAACAGTCTACACAATAAGCTTCAGTTTATGCTTGCCCATCAAAACTTACTGATGTCCAATTAAGAATGTGAATAGAAGGCACAGCTATTAAAATACCTACAGGAATAACATTATCAATGACCCATGTCTCTGTACATCTCAGTGAATTCTAAGAAAGGTTAGTATTACAGAATCTAACTCATTTTGACATACCCTTTATGTGACGGGAAAACTTGAAAGAAACTCTTTAGATTTGACACTAGCAAATTCCATTTACAGCTCCCTTGCCTCTCAACAAGGATAACGAGCTGAACCTCTGGAGTCAAAGTGCATAACAATTTTGTAGGAAGTCCAGCAACTATTTTCAGACAAGACGGATGTGAAACATTTTGCTACAGGACAAATTTCAGTAAATAAAGTGCAGTGTAAAGCTGCTAAATTACAGCAGACACAGTTGCTAATACATAGCTAATACAATAACTATTCGCACAGTTCAAATTCTTAGCTATCAACAATTTTGATTCCTTTATCAAAATGTACACAGCATTTTTAACCTTCAAAGGAATGTTTTGATAGGTGATGAGAGAGATTACAGCAATAAAATCACAAAAGTTTCACGTTAAGAGGTAATGGAGTGAACCACGAGCAAATGTTGATGTTTGAATATGCATACATACAGATACATATACTGAGAGAGATACAGGGAGAGCATTTGGAATATTTTACACCTTTTTATCTCTGAAGTGGCTGTACTGAAACACAAGCTGTTGAAGTGACTTAATTAAGAATAGGACCATTGATTGGAAATATTAAGAACCAGGTTCATAACTTGTTATTTGTTTGGAAACACTGATAAAAATACAGTGACAGCATTAGATATGGACACAAATAATCGCAGAACTATCCAAGGGCCAAGATGTATTTCACTGAACTGAGAATATTGATCTATTGCTTATTGCTGTACTAAAATGTATTGTGTTTGGAAATAAAAGAAAAAAATATCTTGATGGCTGAGGGCTGGATCTATCTTTTTTGACTATTTGGGACATCAACTACTGCTACTATTTATTTTTGATGGATAAATTTCATTCTGCATTTGGACACTGGGAATTACCAAATTCATTTGGGTATTGGCAGGTTTGAGCAGGATCTGTGTGTCAAATTTGGTTCAGACTACACTCAGTCCAGAGAGAAATTTTGATGCTTTTATTCTATTAGGGACATTTCAGTTTCTCTCCATTTAAGCGTTCTTTAGAAAAATTATTTCTTATTTCTCCATTGAGTTTTAGAAAGATGGGCTTTGAACTGAAACAATGTCATGTCACATCTCCCAAGTCCTGATGATTATGTTTGCACTTCAGTCTCGTGGTTCATAAAACAGCACTGGAGAGGCTTGATGCGAGGCTTGATGCTGTCTATATTTGCTTTGGGTTTTGTCATAAAAAAAAATTGAGAAATAAAAAATTAGTTATTGTAGGTCATGTAACTATTTTAGACTGAGGTGGTCTTACTTTGGAAAATCATGAAATTCCCTGAATTTTTTACTTCACTAGTAGCTGCTAAATTGTACTTTTGGACAATGGAACTTGCAATTCTGGTTCCAAAATTTGGCAACGTCCAGCTCATATAGTCATCTAGTGTTTCCCCTTTGGCAAGGAAGCATTTCCTGTGTCTCTGTAGCCTGGTTTTATTAGGGGGAGGGGAGATAAAAGCCTTGCATATTCCCCCTAATCCTATCACACACTAAATCACCTCATTCATATTGACTCCACCAATGCTGCTTTTACCATTTCCTGAGTTACTTAGCAACAACCATCCCTCCCTTTTCCACTCCCCCATCCATCCTTTCATTTTTTTTCCCCCTTTGCAACCACGATTTCCAGGCTGTTTAGAAAAATGAGGATGCTCAGCAGCATAGGGCAAGCTTTTCCTTTCAACTTCCCTTTTTATGCCTGCCAAATCCTTCTCGCCTCCAAAATGAAAATCCAGGCTGCCTGCATATGTGTAATCAAAGGTTAAAAAGCACCCCGGCTGACACCACGCATGTGTTAATCTGTGCTGCAGCAGAGTGCATCATTTCCACTTTGACCTCAGAGTTAATCTGCATTCAGGCAGAAGCTCCATTGCTTTATTCTCTCTTTTTTTTTTTTTTCCTCCTCTCATTTACTCTTTCTATTGCTTGATCGGATTTCGTTGCATGCGTTTGAGTGGTTCTGTAAATGTCTGCATGTGTATGTGTTTCTTCTTTCCTGGACTGCTTTTATTCTGTGAGTGTCTGTGATTTTGCTGTTTGGTTGTTGTGGGTTTTTTTTTCCCTTTTTTCCCAATTATATTATTCCCCTAGTCTTGGAAGCTGCTGCCTGATGCCTGAGCTGACGTTTTCTGATTATATCTGCAAAGGGCTTGTGCAGATCTAATTTCTGTCTCCCTGCATATTAATTCCCGCAGCTGGGCGCAATGTATCATCCCACTGACGGGACCTGGTAGGGAGGGGGGCAGAACCACTACCAAAAAAAAAAATTAAAGAAGGGGACGGATCCATCTGCAACCAAGAGGAAAGGGGAAAAAAACTTGGTGGGGGGGGGAGGGAGAGAAAAAGAGATGATTCCTTCAAATCCAACAAGCCTGGGGAGCACTGCATTCTTGAATCCTGCATTTTCGCTCAAAATGATGGTGTGGGCACTTCTGTTCCTCTCTCTCATCCAGTGGTAAGATGTGCTTTCTGATTCTGTTGGGAGGGGTGGGGGGGGAGAGGGAGGGCTGGGGGGTGAAGAATCTGTTTGCAAATTTGCAGAGCTGTGTGAGAATGCCGGAGGTTTGGATCATGGCATTACATTCATCTATCTCCTAGCAGCTGAGATCTTACAATGTTTTATTTCTCTTACAATTGTTGTCGCTCTGAAATGGACAGGGAGGGTAAGCAGTGGATGTGTATGATGGTGGTACATGCCGGGTGCCTCATAGAATTTGATGCCATATTACCGAAGCCTTTTATCTCTGATTTACTGTTTGCTACCGTGCATGGAGTTATAATACAGCTGTGTTCTGAGGGTAGAATGTCAGTGCATTCTTGCTTGTTTGCACCTAAGCAGCCACATCATGGCTGTGCCCGGCTGCGGGTTCTGAGGTGCCGCTCACTCCCTCGGGAAGGAGCCAGTGCAGGGATCCAGGGCCAAGGACAGAGATGCGGATCCCTGCACAAGCCTCCAAGACAGGCAGAGCGGCTGCCTGCATTTCCCTGTTACTGAAATGCTTTTAATGCTGATGGAACAAGCAATGGGATGTAATACTGTTCAATGATCGTATGAGACAAATGTTTACAATAGCACTCACCCCCCCACTGACACATGTACTGGTTGAAGACAACTTGTGCATGCTGCATATGTGTATGTATAGATAGATGTAAAGAGGTAAAAATCTTAACAGCAGAGGAAGAAGGAGTTTACATGTGGATGAGTAGAAAGTGGAAGGGGGAGTGAGTGTTGCTGCAGTGCCAAGCACTACGCTGAACCAGACATTCCTGCAAAAATCTGTGGACTGTGCATTTAGCAGGTTAGATGAGAAAGTAGCACTGCATCACAAAGCACCTGGCCTTTCAAGTGCCATATCCTCACAGCTGTGTAAGCCATGTTGCCATTGATACACCAGAGAAGTTAGTGCCCACTCTCTTTTCTACTAATGCTGTATTCACACAGGCTCGCTCCTCATTCAAATTTACCTCTCCCTTCTCCTCTCCTTTTACCTGGACACTACCACACTAAAAAGTGAGTTCTTTGTGTTTGCTTTTTTGTTTGTTTATTTGTTTGAGAAATAGCAGACTTTGCAGCTGCAGTCATAGGATTTTGTTTCTAAGCAAAATAAATAGGCCAAAATTATTGGCCAGGGAATTAAAAGTTGTTGGGTTTTAGAGTAACTTTCTTCATGCAAAAAGAACTTTGTGAAGAATTCCTGTGAAAAGGAACTTAAAATAGTTGAAAATAGAGTAGAAAGTGAAAGAAAACTTGGTGAGCCTACCCTGAGGGATACTTCTGAGGGATTCTTTTGAGGGATAATTTGTTATTGGGAGTAAGATAGGTGCAAGGTGTCTCTGATCCTTACAGAATTGTTTATGATTACCATGTGAATACAGCAATGAAAAACGAGCTTTGACAGGATCTCATGAACAGAGTCTCAGATTATTTTGACATAAAGCTTCCACTAAAATAATCCCAGATATTTATGTTAACACACTTCCTTCTTTTCACTCATCTTTCAGAATAACATAGCCTGAGAGGAATTTTGCCAAAACTATTTCATAAGCTTTATAAGAAACTTCATAATGCAAATTAAAGTTTTATCTCAGCAAAATGTTCTGTTTTCTGTTCAAAGCCATCTGATAGCCAAGATGGTTCCCTCTGACAGTTTCCTGACCTCATAATTTTAAAGAATAAATAATAGATAAAGAAACAAATTTAAAAAGTTACAAGTAAAGGGGAAAATTATCCTTAGTGCTTTACGAAAATATTTTAAATGAGTCAACGTGATTTTAATGCTAATAATCAGGACACTTTTCTCCTACTGTTGTAAAAGAAACTTTATGATTAGTCTTGGAAACTCATGGACCAAAACAGAGTTACAGAAGTTGAACTTAGATACCATTTATTTATATGCTGGATGAAAGTTTTTCTTTGTTAAAAACTCATCTAACACTTCATAAGGAGGGGTATATCTCTATATTATGTGTTGCTTGTCTTGGACACAGAAATTCTGAAAGGCCAATGCAACTGAACACTAACATACATGCTCCATGTTATGCAGCTGAATAAATGTGGTGACATCAATCAGAAAACACACAAAAGTTTAAGTATTTGCAGAATCTGATCAAAGTAATTGAATGCATAAAAACTGATTACCAATATTGTGCAGAAGTTTTTTCCCTATTAATACAAAAAAATACTATGTAGAAAAATTAATTGTTGTGCAATTGTTGATATTTAAAAGGTTGAAGAAAGACGAGAGAAGTTAAGGCATCATTCAGGCATTAATGGAAGTAGCTAAAATTCTGGCATTGACTTCAGCAAACCATGATCTGAGTGAGTTCAGAAAAAATGTCATATTAAAGATCTGCAGTATTTTACCTTCACAATATTTGTATGTATTAGTTTTAATCACATGCACAGAGTGCACCCTTACAATTGTGCACACTAAAGTTTCAGGAAGTGCTTTTTTCCAATTTGTTTCTTGCCATTCATAACCGTACTGCAAACTTACTGCATAAAGTTCCCCCATCACCTTACCACTCAGACTAGTGCAGTAGCATTGCAGTCCAGCATATTGGCTGAAGCTGTGGTTCAGTGAAAACGAGTCAAACCAAACTCCAAACGTCTGAAAACTGTGCAATCTTGGGGTTGAGAAACACTTTTAAAAGGTAAATAAAATAGTTCGATATTTGCACACCTCAATAAAGGGTTTAATTGGAAATAATTATTTGATTACACTTATTTCACATATAATCAGTAATTAACATGTTACATGTAATAGAGCTCACGTACCAGCAAAGTTTCAAATAGATTTATATTCTGCACATTATTTACATACAGATTTTTTTAGGCAGTTTTGCGTAATGCTTAGCTTTAAGGAGTTGTCAGCAAAAATCACAGGAACACAGCACAAAGCCATGTCCACATGTGAAATCCTGGACACTAGCTAGTTTTCCTTTTTTCACTTGTTAGTGCCCAAGTAGTGCCATGACAATGTTCCTATGCTGCAACTAGATGCCTAAACCTGAAAACTCTCCAGACTGATCAGAAAAAAGGCAGAAATAAAGCAATCATTTCAGCACTGAAATAGTTTGGTTCCTATGTGAATATACGTATTTTTAGCAGTAAATTACTGAACTTGGGAGTAAATAAAATTGTTTTGCTCTTGTGAAGCACTTAGCAGTGTCAGTTGGGTTCTTGCACTGTGTGATAAGTGATATAATAACAATGATTAAAAGGGGCATGATAAGCAATATACTAACAAAGATTAAAAGGGGCATGAATATCCCTAAGCTGAACAGTCATTTAGAATTACTGTAAAGCTTGCTAACATCAGTTTGCTATTAATCCTGCAGCTGTAGTTATTCCTACACTAGCTTCCAATACTTTCATGCACTGTCTAGCACTAATATTAAGTCAGAGGTCACTTGGAGCATTATTGGAATAAGATGTTGCTCAGCAAGAGACAATTTCTCTACTCAGAAGGAATAGTCCATTTTAGAGAAGTGTCATGACAGAAGATGTGAATCTAGGTGCTGTTACATTATGACTTTATCCTTGCCTACAATACTATGAAATCGAATATTTAGTGCTGACTGGCCTATATACCACAGTGTTTGTTTCAGCAGAGCTGAGGCTGTATGGATATATAGCCTGTATGAGGCTGTATGAGGCTGCATTTGACTTGAACATTTCAGGGGTAGCAAGGAGGGTGAGACTGCCTTTAAATTTTTCAAAGCCACGCTGCATTCGGACTGCTATCAGCTGTAATGGTGGGATAGAAACTTGGAATAAATAGCATTGTAATAAAAAGACTACCAAACCCACTGATCTTAAGTAGATTTGAACAATTCAGTAAAATTCTCCCTATCTCTTTATCAATAACTTGATAGGGTAGGAAAGATTACAGACACTGTTTCCCTACTTGCAATTACATAATGATTTGGAGATGTGGTTTAAGCTCTTTAAGTAGCTTCTGCTTTGGTGACTAAACCACCTAACCCTAACACATGCCAAAACTCAGCTATTCCAAAATACTCTAATAGAATGCACAAAGTGATGCTGGAAAATCTTTCAGAAAGTTTAAATCCTTGAAAATCCAAGAAGTGAAACTTGCTGATAAACTTTTATAATCTAACTACAGTAAAACAGTTTAGGAAATTAATTTACTCTTTTAATGTAATATTTCCCATATGATTCATATTACGTGTCTTATTCATGGCCATACAAATCATGCTTTGGGGTCTTAAGCTTAAACTGTTCATGACTTAGTGCTGATCTGGAAAAAAATGTCTTGTTGACTTGTATTGTGGTCACATTGTTCCATCTTTATGCTACATTTGCTCTGTTGGCACACGTCAAGAAATTCAGTAGCAGTTGCAAAAAAATTTTAAAGGGAAGAAGTCTGACAGGAGTGAACAGATGAAGGGAAAAGAAGCAAATACCTGGTCAAAGGAAACTTACACCAAGTCTCAGACTCGGTACAATTAAATTCTCATGTACTTAAGTAATGACCAGCACCTTCTGCAACAAAGAACTGATCTGTAAATTAAAACCATGAATTATTAAAGGCTTAGATAAAGCATTAGACACAGGTGAGCAATAACATGCACATGCTTATCGGAAAGTTGATGTTTTTCTCCTATTCTGCCTCTGATGCCTGCTCAGAGTATATCTGTACTGATGAGCACAGTCCCTTGTAGAGATACGTTCAAGTAAGCTCCAAAGCAGTCTTGAGATTAATATCTCTGACAGACACTGTCCTGCAACGTGGAGATGCACCAGCTCATTTGAAGCTCACTCAGTACCCTGCAGCCTCTCCCTTGTTATGTTCAGTCACTCTAGCAATACAGGTTTGATATATTCCTAGACACAAAGATTCTATTAGGGTGGTCATCTGCTTATTTCTTTTTATAAACATTCAGTAGAATAACTAGAGAGTATTGTGGTTCTCTGCTTCATTGGTACAGTCTGAACTGCTGCTTTACAAACTATTTTACTGCAGCCCCACTCACAGTCTTACACAGAAAAAGACACAGATTATGTGAGAGTGGCAGTGAAGAATACAATGGTAACTGGGGGCTTGCTTAATATGAATTTGGGCTTAGAAAATATACACATTAAAAAATAATTGACATAGGGATGTTAGAACTGAAGTGAGTTTTTTAAATGTTCATGCTTCATAGCCTATCAAGTGTTGCACTTTTCTAATGAACATATATTGCAATACAAATTCCCTTTAACACTAACAGTAAGATTTGATTGCCATTTTCCCTGTTATGTCTACTAAGAAATCAACACCCTATCCTACACCTAACACTGAAAATCTCTGCAGTTTTAGAAATCTCCTCATGTCAGGCCTAGTTTTATCCTCTCAGTAATGCCTGACCCACTGCAGTCTGTTGCTGAGGGAAAAGCCAGGACTTACACAGTATAAATTCTTACAGGTAGCTATGCTTTCATAAATCAGAACTGGGAAATAACCCAAAGTTACATTATAACTAGTAAGAAACTTCAAGAAATGTTTCATACACTGCATAATGCTTTCTTTTCTTGCAGAAAGCTCTCAACCTACATTCCAGCTAACTGATTTACAATACCTCTGAACACCTTTTTACCTTCATTCCTTCTCTTTTATTCTGCGTAGAAGATCAGCTTAAACTTTACACTCCACTTCATCCCACAGACTGTAATGTAAATTGATCTTAACTGGCACACAGGTCTTGTCCTGGCCCTCTGGACATAAACGAATTTCTCCATTCAAGAACAGAGCGCATTTTCTGTGAATGGAAGTTCTGAACATGAACTAGGGAGGCTTTGTGCCACTAAGAGACATGTTATTTATCTCATTTAAGAAAAGATATGACAACTGAAGATAGAAATAGATGTCCAGGTAACTTCACTGGAAGTGGAGGTATACTTCTGGGCTTAAAGGTGAGGCTGTTTAGTTAGAACAAGGTACATTTATTATATGATGAATAAAAAGATGGCAGAATATCCCAGGAAAGGACCACAAATTGGTGAAAAAAAAAGAGGCCATCACCAGAGAAAGATAACTATAATTATTACCGTGTAAGGAAGAGTCTACTTCATAGAACAAGACTTAAACCAAACTTGTTGAGAACTAATGAAATTAGGGACTACAATTGCCCCTAGTGGATATATCTAAAGCACAAAAAATGTTGAAGTGCTATTTTAGTTGAAGGAAAGATGAGAAAGGAACAGCAGAAAGAGTCTATTCTAAACGCACTGATCTTTTACTATGAGAGTCTGAATTCACCTAGTGTGTACACCTATAGAGGTGTGTTTTCGCTCAGATATTTTATTTAGGTGAGCTCCCAGCTCAGAAGAACTTGAGTTCAGCATGTTGGAGCTTTGCTGTTGTTTGAATTGGGTCCAGTTTTTTATTTGTGATGTCCAGAAGTAACCTGTTTGTTTGATTCTTCCAATTATGAAGAAATTCAGCTTTGCACTAAGCCAGAAGGTGGAGGAAACAGCATTTAGTTTTATCTTTGGAAAAAAGAAATTAATATTACATGCTTTTAAACTTGTCATATGAAGTGGTTAGAAATTCATTTATATCAGAATGTGTAACCATCTCCTTCAATGTGCGAAATTTACAAAAAACTTTAAAAAATCTCTTTTTTCCTTTTTTCATCCATATGAAAAAAGAGTAGGAAGAGGGAGATAGTGGATATACATTTTTACAAGTCCCAGCACCTGCCAACTGACTTAGACGAAGTGAGGTAAAAGAGGGGAGAAGGTGGTAGGTTGAAGAAAGCTATTGAAAGAACACTGAGGATTACATGTAGTGGGATTCTGGGGTATTTGTATAGTTCTGACAGGAAGCTAATATGTGAGTCTTGTCAGACTGAATACCCAGTATTCAGTCTGACACACAGTGATATCCTCTTATTTATATAACTGAGTAATATTTTTAACACAAGTACTGTCAAAAAAAGAAAAAAAAGGAGGCTTTAATGCTGCTGAAAACCATCAGTGACTACATAAGCAGAAGAGAAATGTAGCAAACACCTTCCCATGTGAATGACTACCTCAGCTGCATAATGTTTTTTCATGTGATGTCCTAAGCAACACAGAAAAAGTTGACTACAGCAGCATTACTTGTTTTCTCTTACATAAAGGGTATAGTCAGTGAAATCATCATTAGCTGCCTGAAAACTTACAAAAAAGGTTTTCTTTCTAATCAGTGAGGTAATGCAGAGCCCAAAGATTCATTTGGATTCAAAAAGAAGAAAAATACTTCAAAGTCCGTTAAACTCAGTGGTAACATTTCCTTACAGGAAATCTCTAGCTGCATGTTTTTGAGATGTTACCGAAGAGATGTTACCAGGGAAGCATCATTATATTCTTACCCTGATCTTTTGCTCTTAGCTTCTGCTACTGGCACCTGCCAGATTCAATATACATGGCACAATACATAGCTGATGCAACCCAGAGTAATCGTTAGATTAAGATTACTGCAAAGTGGCAGCAGGTAATAGAACTTCAGTAATTTATATAAGAATCTCAATGTAACAAATTAGTATCTTTAAAAAAGAAAATCACTAATGTGTAAGTCAGATTTTCTTACCTACAGGATCCATTCTATTTTTTCAGATTTAGTAGAAGGACATTTTCACACATTCTCGGTAAAGTACAACACAATGCGTAGGCCTAGCTGTGAAATCTGGCCATTGTATATGAGACTAAATATTACTCTTACAAGATAGAACTTTCATCTGTTCTTAGACAGCCAGCAAAACATTAAAGAAAAAACATCTTTACAAAACCTAAGCAAATATATATAGATTATTACCAGAAATAAAACATCAATACACAAAAAATAAACAATTTAAACAAAATGAAGGATAATAATGGGCATTTGGAAAGAACGAAATGAGAAGATATCTATTTTTTATGCTTGCATTAGCTCTTTCTAAATGATGCAGGTAATTATGTTTGGAATTATTTTTTTACTCAATGTCATCTTGAACTTTGGTGTGAACCCTTGAGATAAAAGGCTAGCTTTTTTCTGAGCTATTTATTAACTTAAGCTTGTGAATGCTCCACGTTCTACAGAAAAACACCTATCATTCTATACAGTGTTAAGAAATGCATCTTAAAGGGGATCTCATGCAAACTCAAAAAAACATTCTGACACAATTCCCTGAAAAACAGTGGGTGATATGATAAAGTGAATGTTTTCCTTCAATAGTGATTCAATGTTATATTGTGTAACACAAATAGCATGTTCTGGTCATTTGAAGCTTTTGTTAATCTGTAGTAAGATACCTTTAGAGCTAAATAGAAATCTGCCTGCTGCAACAGATTGAGGATTATCCAGTGAATTCCACTTTCATCTAATACCCATAGATTACTTTTCAAGACAGAGAAAAAGAGATAGCAAGAGGAAGAATGAGAAAGAGAACAATTAAGAAAAGTTAATATTAATGAGATAATGCTAGAAAGCCCTACTAAACTAATAAATCAATAATCAATGCATTATTCAATGTATTATTAAGCGATAATGCACTTCTGGGACCTACTGATCCATGCATATGTTTGACAAAGCTGGAGAAAGAGTGTCATCAAAACAGAATGAGTTACACTCGGAATGGTCAGATAAAGTGATCAGTCATCTCTTGGTCATTTCATGCACACACTATGAAAGGGTGGTATAGGATGTACTCTGCTTTTCCTCTCCAAAAAACTGACGAAGACACAAAAGACATCACACTGTAGATTCACACTAAGAAGGCTTCAAATAGGTGTACAGCACATTCTGATGCAGCAAGGGAGAACAGTTCATCGAAGAGTCTGCAAACATCTTTCCCCTTCTGATATCCTGAACAACATCTCTAGTTTCTACTTTTATAGACCTAAAAGCCATTCTTCCAAAGTTTAGGCATCCAAATTGCCTCTGTGTGCAGAGAAGTAACCACCTGCTTAAAAACCATTCAATAATCTAATTCTATGTGCAGGTCATTAGCTCATGCTAATTTGTGGTCATGGCCAATATTTTCAAAACAGTTGTGAAACCATTGCCCAAATAGATACCACACCAAACGCAAATAGCACACAAATGTCAGTGAATGAAGAATGTCACTAAATAATTGACATATAATTAAAACTACAGTCAGCTTGTACAGTCACCTTATACAGATGAATAGCTCTATTAGCTCTTACAGAGTTACTTAGTACAGAGAATAAGAACTTTAGCTAGGAGTCCAGAAAGGCTGTACAGTTACTGTGAGAAGGAGGCAGAACTGAAGGAGATGTGGAAATGAATTATGAAGGCTGGACTCATACAGCATTTTTAATGTAGTGACAAGTAGTCTGCTATTACTTCGAATAGAAAACCAGGGATTCAGAAAGATGAGTTATGATCAAATTAACAAAGATGACAAATGCGAGGCAACCTTTTACCTGAAGTGATGATAGTGTATATGTTTTGGAAGCTAAAGGCCAGGGACATGTCACATTGATATAAGAACACAGGTGAGAAAGCTGGTAGTGGCTGTTAGTCATGTAGTAAAAGGCGGGAGAAGCAGAGAAAATAACTCCCTTGCTACTGACTGGTCATGCTGTAAGATGTCTTGGAAGAAGCTGAGGCTTGTGATCCATGTAATAATATCTACGCTGCCAAGTACTTTCTCAGTAGCTGAACTTGAAGACCTCAAAGACACCTTCTGGCTTCTGTATACATAACTGAAATAATGCATGTTGCTCGCACAGCCTGTGAGGGCTTGAACCCAAATATGTTTTAGTATTACAATTTTGTTTTGTAACATAGTCAAGAAATCACTATTTTCTCGGAAGGGTTTGGAAGACGGGAAGGTTAATATAACACTTGGTAAAATACCTGGAGGACCTTAGAATATAATCACAAATATTGCTGTTTTTTATTGGACCAAAACAATTAACTAGGTATCAAAGACTACACTGCATTGAATAAACATATTGGATATTTGTAAGCTCTTTGCGACAAGGACAATCAACATTACATTAATAATGGCTTTTTTTAATTTTATTTCCCTAGTTTCTAAAGGAAATGCTAGAAAACTGTTTTAAAGACTTAAAGCATGCTTTAAGCTGCTTTAAAGACTTAAAGCATGCACTTAAAATGACTTAAAACCTTAATAAAGCTCTAAGGCAGCACATGAGATTAGAGTCACCACAAATCTTTCGGGCCAAATTCTTAACTTCCATGCCCAGTATAACTAATGAGCCTCTTAACACCATATTTAAGAGACAATGGCGAACAACATGAAAACATTTTTCTCTGCCACTGGTTATTGTGGTACTGATCTACAAGTCTGCCTCCTTGATGTCAAAGGTTGTAAAACTAAGACACCTCTAGTTCACAAAGGTGAGGACAGTGTTTCTTTCCTCTCACTACAGGCCACCACTGCATCTAGAGAGAGTTCATTTCTCAGAAATTAATCAATTCCAAATTATTTGCTATTAATATCCAACCACTTTTACACCCACTTAATACACTTTAACCCCTTAATAGCCAATCACTTTTATATCTGGGTATACTTCTTTACATGGATTATTTCTCTAATGAGTTCCAGAATTTACTATTCAGTCACCGAGCAATTAGATGTGTGAAAACAAACCTATACAGATTTAATTTTAAACGCAAATAGGAACAATTTTAGCCTTACAGATTTCAAAAAGTGGATTTTATTTTAAGCTTTGAAATAAAATTAATCTTTGGCCAGAAACCAAGAATTTTAGCTCAAATGGTAACTTTGGAAAAGTTCTGAGCATGTGAAGGCTTTTGGAGAGTATTAGAAGATAAAATTGTTTCCAGCTTTAATTTTATAATATGTTAAGTGGCGGGGAGGGGCAGAGTAACATACTATATCTGTAAAATCATTTCTTCTGTTATGGTCCCCAAAGCACTATCTCTTAATCTCTCTATAGTAGATAAGCAGTAGAGGTGATTAAATTCAACGCAATATATATTCAGATTAAAAAATGAGAAACATTTATTACCTGCACTTGTCAGCTGCGTACGCAATGTTCTGAGCTCCTCAATAAAACAGTAATGAAAGGATTTAATGCAAAAAATCAGAAGCTTAATCTCCAAATAATGTCCAATAATAAGTAGTATGTATTTTAAATAGGACTTCTCAGTTTATCTGCAAGAATTCCAAACAGCACGTATTTGTTTAACAGAGACATCATGTCTACAATGACATCTTGGGAAACTGGCTGAGGCAGCTAAACTGGGGTTCAATTCTGCAAGGTTTGAAGAATTCAAGCCTTCCTCCAGGAAAGCACTTTCACTTGTGTTTAAATGTTTACCAACACCAGGATGAGAATACTGAGCAGCTGGCAGGATGAAAAGCATAATCCTGGAAAATCTGACAGATACAAGCAAAAAATGCCAACATTGCCAGCAAGTGTATTCCAGCTATGTCTTCTCATCTAAATTATTTCACTGGTAATGTCTCCTGGAATACTATAGGGCTTGGAACAGCATCTGTTTTTATTTAACAAATTTTGAGGTATGTTTGCCAAATTCCCAAGGGGTTCAGGAGGATAAAGCACATGTAGAAGTTTTGCTTCACTGGCTTCCAGTGGAATTTCTTCACATCAATACCCTGCCAGTTATTCTGCTCAAGTCTGTAGCTCATAAAAAGCTGCTGGAACCACAGCAAGGGAAGCTGAAGACTGATTTATCCATGTGTGAGATACGCTATGATTAGTAAAACATCTTTATTCTTCTTTAGCTTCTGCTCATGCTCCATTAGTTTTAAGGGTTTGCACTTTTCCCAGGTTTTCAGGTCTCCATCTTCACCTGATTGGTCCCATTTGGCATCTGCTCGAGTCACGAAAAGACTCTTTCTGTTTTTAAGAAGTTCTGATTATGCAGTTTGGATAAGATCCTCAAAGGACCAACAAAATCTCTGAAGCATCATGGTTCCTTCTCTGTACCCACAGAAAATGAGGTCTGAAACCACCTGCATTTTTCCAATTCACGCATTCTTAGTTACCATGATGCTTTGAGCAGCTACCCTAAATAACTTACAGATCTTGCCTCAGTGCTCACCACCAGTGCAATCTCCATAAGTGACACCACATGTAGCTGGTGCTTATATCTCTTAAAAAGAGCTCCCACAGCTAGGAATGGACTAATTCAAGATGACCCAGTAATGTCAGGTGGTAGCAGCTGCTTCTCACGGCTTGGCCTTGTATCAACTCACCTTTAAAGCTTATTGCTGTCATGCCATGGTGGATGCTCCATAGGGCTCTGAGAAAGGACCAAGAAAACCTGCTGGGGATCTGGCCTGAATATCTGGACATTTTGGTTTACATCTGAAACAGTCTCTGCAGCACATTTAGTGGATCCTTTGATTTTGCCACAGTATAGAGCTGCAGTGAAGATGAGGAGAAAAAAAAATCCTCTTATATAATCTTTTGAACTGAAGGAAACAGTTTCACCTCTGTATGTCTTCTGTACTTTGTCTCATTCTCTGTAGTATCTCCTGCACTCTGTATTATTCCATTGCTAAGCATATTTTGAATCTCTAGTTATATGAGTCTACATCTCCTAGACCTTAATGTGGTTTCGCCCCTCCAGGAATTCCAGAAATAAATTGGCAATAGGTGTACTTTAGAAACATGATTCCCAATGCAGTTTTTCAAAATAATGTTTTCAGAATAAGTTTATGACTACATCTATTCCTATTTCTGACCCTTGTAGCCAGTTTCATACATTAATCAAACCCACTCTTAGCTTCTACTTCTACCTGGTTATCGTTCTGACTCTTGCCCTCTTTTTGAGTTACAAGACATTCATCTTTCTCTATTCCTGAATATCATTTCTAGTAGCTTTCTCTTCAGAACTTTCTTTCCTTTTACAAAAAACAAACTTCTCTGATCATAATCAGAACAACGACAACTTACAAAATAAAATTCTACTATATTGATGAGAGAGAGAGACAAAAAAGGTATGCGGAAATATTTCTGGAGGAAAAAGAGAAGTCTGGGAGATATATGTTTGTATATGTGTGAAACAGAAATTGCTCCTATTTTCCTGGTGTTTTGACTAGCCTTAATAGTCACATTTAAATAGAAGGGATGGAAAGATAGGCTTTGCAGTGATCATTATGCCTAGCCCACTCAAATGTCAAAAATTTCAGAACTAGGTAGAATTTGCACGTTATGTGCCTTATATTTTATTTAGTGGAGACTGGTAGAAATACCAAAAAGAGAGAAATAAGACACTGAGTGAACCCATATGCAGTTTCTTCTCATTAAAATAAAGTTGCAGAATCACCATATTATCGATTAGTTAAAAACCATTGAAACAATTCACCATATTTCAGAAAAACATTTTGAAGTTCTTTCATAAAAAGCTGAATATACTTCATAGTGAGATTTTCTTTCTGTGGAAGAGATATCAAAAGACAGCTTCTTCTGTACCCCATTTTTAATTTTGAAATTGTGTTCCAAAATGTTTGTCCTAGTGGGGTATAAATAGGAAACGGAGATGTAGCAGCTGTGCATCAATATTTACCTTGGAAGGCATGCTTGTGAAACGCAGCACACAGCCCCACAACACAGCACTGCCATTGCTTGTGACAGGCCATAACCTCTGCATTGAGCTTACAAGGCTCTGAACTTTTCCTGACCCAGCCACAGCTTTGGTTTCCTTGGTTTAGCTGCCACAGCAATTTCTCTAATTGAGCATGCGTCTGTGGCTAATTTGTTTGTCCTTTTGTATGGTACAATCATAGTTTTATATAAACAATAGTAGCAAGCAGTGACTCTATGAAGAGTAAATTATTACATAATTATGAAGTGCAAAGAAATACACGCCTAGTTTGACAGCAGAGCCCTTGAAAAGTGGACACAGGATGCAGCACAGAGGGGTAGAGGCATGGGGTGACACTGCCATTGAATAACCATGTCTGGGTGCATATTACAGCAGAGGTGCTGGCAGTCCTTACCCAGAAACTAGGATGTTTCTATGCCCCACAAAATTAAGGAGTCTCTGACATGAAGCTATCCCTGTAGTACCAACTACCAAGAAAAGTCCGTCAGAATTCCACAACAAAATCAACATAGGCTATTTCATCAAAATAAATTTCATAGGTGAAATTAAGGCACACTTGTTGACAATTTTCCTACTCAGCTGACACAGAGACATTAGCTTGCCGCTTACATTCTTAATGTAAGACATATCTACCCTGTTATCAGAACTAAATTCCACAGCCACCCCTGCACAGTCTGTTTTGTGAGCATGAGTGCAAACAGTGTCTTGCATGATATAAGTTGGTTTATGTGGGAACACATGGGTTACTATTGGTTACCATGCATTAAAAACTAAGTTAAATGAGAAGCATTGTTTTAAAAAAAACCCCAACAACAAAAACCCCAGTTTAATTTCACCATTTGCTTACACTCATTTTGTGAATGAATTAGCTTCACGATGAGTTAATTAAAGACATGTGTATTGAGCAACTATTTTCTGTTCATTCAGCTCTTTCTTCAAGACACATTTCTTTCTTCAAGACACATTTCTATCTAATAAACATTTTAGTAATGATACTTCCATGATCTGCAAGAAGCAAGAATTAAGATATACTCAGAATAAACCTACACTGGTTTTAAATTTATTTTTAATTGGCTCCCTAACCAGTTGAGGTTTATCTATCCCACTTGGTTTACCAAAGAGATGGGCTATAACATTGCTGATAAGTGTGATGCAAGCGCGATTCCCAGCACTTCAGTGTCATTTCCTAAGGCATGGTGAGCAACTGTTTCTTCCTCCATAATGAAATGGTTTACCATCATACCTAGTCTTCACCAAACACAAATAATCCAGTACATTTATGTGCTTATTTATATGGTAAAATTGGTTTGCACTTATGTGCAGAGATGATATAATTTAGCTTATCATAGCAAGTAGGAGGACACTGGTCCTTTAACTGGGGTAAGCATTCCAGATTCCTTACTCCCAGCCCAGCACCGGGAACACTACATTATAGTGCTTTGCTGTGTACTGAAACACAGAAGAGGAGAATTAAAACTTTTCCAGACAGATTTAATTCTAATGAGGATTTATAGTCAGTTTAACTTGAATTTTTAAAGCTCACATCTGTAGACAAAAAAGGGTATTCTAAAATCTCAAAAAAATGCTCCGGAGGGTTACTCAATAAGCAAAACTGGAGACATTTCTAGCACCTCATGTGTTTGTTTTTAAACATTGACAGATACTTATGAGAAGATGGCTACATCATGAATGATTTGATTCCAGAAGTTATTTCCTTCTGGGTGAAATTACCTTGCTGACAAAATATAGAAAAATGTTGTACAAGTATTCTGAAAAGCCATGAATATGA
Source organism: Strigops habroptila (assembly GCF_004027225.2). Taxonomy (NCBI): domain Eukaryota; kingdom Metazoa; phylum Chordata; class Aves; order Psittaciformes; family Psittacidae; genus Strigops; species Strigops habroptila. The sequence goes on from NC_044288.2 coordinate 19,958,901, forward strand.
GTACCTCATAGGGTATTGCAGAACAAGAATCTTGATTCTTTCATTTTTCAAATCTAATTGAGCAATAGGATTGGGGGTTTTGAGCTAATGTTGTTTAAATAGATGGCTGGAGGGCATCCACATTTTCCTAATCTTACTCACTGAGAACGGAATTAAGCTTTTTACTTCTCTTGTTAATTTATAGCAAAATTTTAGAGCAATCTTTTCTAAAAGCAATGCATCTTATTGGGGAAGAGAAATTACATATGATAGTAACAGATGAAAATTACATACAATAAAACACAGCCAGAAAAAAATGAAGAGAGCTCACATTAAAAAAGACCTAGTTGGATCACATTTCAGCAATGGTCATTAACTTAACTCCTTCTCTTGAGCTCTCCCAGCTCTAGCAGAAATCTGCAGGAGCTGAGTAATAGCAATAGGCAAAAAACATGCCCCAGGTGCCTTAGATTTCACATGCAGAGGTGCACAGAACAGTTCTAAACAACAAAATGAAAAATGAGGAGAGAAGGGGGTAGGAGGGGAATGAAATGGAAAGGAAGGTAAATCAAAAAATAAACCACCTGAGGTTCACATAATTCCAAGGTTATACCTTTTACAACTAGATATAGCTCGACAATTTCAAATAAAGTAGATGAACTCAAGGTAACTCTATAATGCAGAAGAATATCTGAACCTCTTCTGCCTTTTTTGTGTATTTCTATCTAATGCTTTCCTTCGCTTTGTCACTATAAAATAAGTAGCTCTAACCACAGCAGAAAGAGATGCGTGAGTTGATTATATTACCTCCAATAAACAAAATGTAAGAAAATATATTTGTACAAAATTCCAGCTCAAAAAAAATTGCTATAATAATCTTAAGTTATGGAGGGTTATCTGAATCATCTGGTAACATCTTAGACTGCTCCAGAGTCCTCATAGGTATAAATGCTGCACTTGAAGCTCAGGTTGTTCAAAATGAATGATGTGTGCTTGTTTCTATAATTATCTCTCTCGTTCCTTACTGACTATACAAGTTTGGTTCAGTCCTCTACATTTTCTTATCCTCCCTGGGGGTAGCATATGTTTCGTCTCCCTACCCACAAGTTGTATGTTGTGGTGTAATTCAGTTTTGGTGAATTACATTGCTCTGTTCTGATAGACCTGAAGACGGAAATCCTTTACCAACTAATTTAACCAATGTGCCTTAACTTCCTGCTGGAGAAACTGATTCTAGTCTGGGTACTACATTTCAGATTTTGGTTGTTTGCCAGGACTGCTAGTACTGGTTTCTGATAATTTTGGTGACAACTGGCCATAAGCCCATATTGTTGGTACTAGAAATATTTTGAAAGGAACAATAATCCTCGTGCTTACTCATGTCCTGAATCCAATCAGTTGTGCAATGCAAAAATTATACCACAATTATTCAGCACAGCGAACTAGAAAAGACAGTAGATACTACAAACCAGAGGTTTTAGTGGTAGCCTTCAATAAATGCATTTCAAAGGGCTATTTTTAATTTTTTTTTTTTTAGAAACAACAAACAGGAAGGAAACAAAACTTAAACCAAGTTAAATTTTTCATTTTTAACCTTTCTGGGTAAATACTTGCTGTAGCCACATTCACAAAACCAGAGATTTTAACTGTAACTTCAAAGGGCTGAAATTTATGATGCGATAAGGTGTGGTAGCTAATGTGAGTGTATGTCTTAGGGAAGACATTAAATGACTGTAAAATAAACCAGCCAGCTATGATTGACAGTTTTATAGCAACTAATACAAAACCATCATTGCTATGTAATATGCTATGTAATATTTTAGAGGTCTGGGGAAGAGGTTTAAGAATTGGACTGCTTCACTCAAAATGTCTGATAAGCCCCAGTGAGGATACTGTGAGTTGCTGAATGACTAGAAGGCAGCTTGTAAAATCCACAGCATGATATTTAGGTGCTGCGTTGCCAGGTATCATCTCATTCATTGGAAAACATTGTAAATGTTCACAGGAATCTGGCTGGCCTTTAAATCTCAATGTAGACATAGTTTTCAGAAATGACTGCTTGATTGCTGGCAATCTGGGGACTTCATGTACTGTAAAGATGACAAAAGTCATCTGTGTACTCATCTATGCTACTCTAGTGATTTCTGGGTCTTGAATACCCATTTTGAGACTTGTGTGTTCAGTCCCTACTTCACCCTAGTGTTTCAGCTGTAGAGATTTATTTTTGAGAATTGTAGTATTATGCTTTTCTTGTACACTTCAGTGCCTTTGTGACTTAGGAATGACAGAAAAACTCAGCTTTGTTTTGATTTTAAGCAGTGATCAGTTCGTGACAAGATTTTAAGTACTTTACACTATTTGAATAGTTCATGGAATGATAGCTGTAGCAGTTAATCATAGAATCATAGAATCATAGAATCGTAAGGGTTGGAAAGGACCTTAAGATCATCTAGTTCCAAGCCCCCTGCCATGGGCAGGGACACCTTGCCCTAAACCACGTGGTTCAAGGCTCTGTCCAACCTGGCCTTGAACACCACCAGGGATGGAGCATCCACAACCTCCCTGGGCAACCCAGGGAGTTGCCTAGGAAATGAACTTCTCTTCTACAAGTGACCTACCTAAAATCCAATCTACCCAAAGCATTAAATAGAAGTAACAACTATTTTATTGCCCCTTGTGAACTTCTTCAGCCTCCCTCGCTAGGTGACTATGCCAAGTGGCCAAAACACAGCTAATACTTCCTGGTGGCCGAGTCTGGATAAGCTTTTCTGGGAACACTGTGAATCCAGAACTTGAGGCTTTTCTGCAACAAAGCTCCATCCAGGTACCAGAACGGCAGTCTCAATAGCACCAGAGCTCCAGGTGGAGGAAGCAAGACAACAAGACACTTTCTTTGTGCCCAAATTTCTCAGCACAATCTCCATTTCCTTTTACAGAACTTTACATAAGTGACTGATCTCCTCTTTTCCGCCCAAGTATTGTGGTGGACATTTAGTAGTAAAGGAGAAAATAGGTACCATTTTTTGTGGTAAATATAGAAGCATGGTCCTGGGCACAACCTTAGGATTTAAACAGTGCGAATGGACAAAATAGAAACGTGAACAGAGGGACAGAATACAGCATTCAGCTTTGTGAAAACACTTCTATTTCAACTGAGATAGCTTTACTTAAAATATGATTGGCAGTCAGCAAGAAAGAATATAGATACAGTTAGATTTCCACAGACTCCGTAATCTCCTGCAAATATGCTATTCGCTACATACTCATATATTACATCTGCATACAGCATCACTGTAACCATAGTGGAAACATTATTATAATGAATAACGTATGACCTATAGATTGGGGTAATTTTTTATGCACATCAGAGAATTAACTTAGCTTGGCTATTCATTAAGTTAAACAGTGCTGTTAGGTAAAATAGCGAGCCTTGTTTCAGGTTTTCACTGAGACATAGAAAACACTGGTGCTGTAAGCTGAAGACTCACCCTGTGTGTGAGTAGTTTATTAAATCTTTGCTGTATGCTCTGTAGCTTCTTTAGCCTCCTAGGCATAAAAGATGAAATTGGTCAGAATTTTTTTTTTTTTTTTTTTTTACGAATAAGCTTAAGTTTTTAATTAGAATTAAACTAATTAGTTGTTGGCTATACAGTACTGCTACAGGTCTTTTCCTTTAGGCACTTCGTGGCTACTCTGATTCTGCTTGTAAAAAGCAATGCAAGAGCAGGCAGATTCCAGCAGGGATAATTGACTCTTGTGTGAAGTTTCTTCATATAACACTTGGAAATAGTTAAAATTGATCTACTATATTTAGAAAAGTTAAGGGGCAGAGCCACAGCAGGTGCAAGTTAGCATATTTTATTTAAAGTCACTGGAATTATAGAGATTTTGGCCAGCTAAATATATGACCTCACATGTAAATGTTGAAAGACTGAGCAGTAATGGCAGGTTTTTGCATCAGAGAATATAATTTCCCTTCTACTACTTCTAACGAGTTGTGAAAACATTTACCTTATTTCAAAGGGATATCTTTTGTGAGTTATTGCTCAAAATGTGTAGTGTATCTTTACCAACATATGGTAGTGTCTTTCCAAGAAATCCTATATATGATTCTTCTGGAAGTTACATTAAAGTGTCTCTCATATAAAGATGTCATGGAACAGCAGAGATCATCAGAAGTTATAATGCTGACTTTATGTCAGCAATTAACTAAAACACACTAGTTTTGAAGTGGATAATCTACCCTTTAATGTAAGACAGTTAAACACCATTAATATAATTTTTTGTTAAATTTTACTAAACTCATTATTATTTTTACATAGGTATCAATCTTACTTCCATGGGAATAAAAGCAAAAAGAAATCCTAATGAATCTATTAAAAAGAGGAATGGATTCCCAGCCTGTAATCTGCACTTCCATGGGTTTGGACTGCTAACAGAATAGTGTATCAACACATTAACAAAACCTTTATCTAATGGGCTTTGCTGTGTCTTCTGGACAAGGTTCAGAAAAGAAGATGGGAAAAAAGTATTTCCCTAATGCATAAGTGATTTCTCAGTGGAGATATCCTCTGGGACTGACTGAGAAGTATTTATACTATACTATTTCACAATATGTCCAGTATAGAAATAAAGCCTTTAGTGCTAAGGGGTCTGTAAAAGAGGCTATGCTAACTAAATAGGGCATCATTTCCTTAGTTCTTTATCCCTTGATTGATGAAGCCAGTTCTATCTGCAGTAGGCATCTCTGCCCGCAGAGGTTACACTTGCTCCATGAATGATTAAATGTTGCCCAGATGTTACTGCAAAGAACTTTCAGATGATGTGCACTAGCAAAGAAGCTGGATAATCCAGTCCTGAACATTTAGGTTGTGCGCTTAAGGTTACACCTCCCCAGTGAGCACTCAAAAGAGCTATAGAAACATAACAAATCAAGTAACAACTTCTTTAATGCAGAATTAGTGTGTGTATTTTATAGTGAGAAAGATAAGAAACATGAGTTAAAACCATAGTAAAAACCTCAGTGGCAGAATGAGGTTGTTATGTAACTGTAGAGCGAGACACCAGTTCATAGATCTTTGCACATTTGTATTAAAAAAATTCAAAAATATGACTCACTTGTGTGCTGCTACCCCCACAAATATTCCTGTAGTCCAAATTAATGCATTTTCTGATCTAAATTAATAAATGCTTATTAGCATGTAGTGATTTCTGCCCTCTATGTGCTTTATGAAGATGCATTTCTAGTAATCTGACATATACAGTGAGCCCCCCTTAACGTTAGGCACACTCGTGGTTATATATATAAGTAATTACAATCATAGTTACCTCATGCAGGCTTAGCTGGCAAACTGAGCACGGGTTGGACCAGATGACCTCCAAAAGCACCTTCTAACTTGAAATACTCTACAACTTGAAGTTTCAAGCGTGGGTTCTGACCCTCCTAAGCCCTCTCTTTTCCAAACAGGAAAACTGGATTTATGTAGAGCAGCCTTGCACACATTTTGCAATAGCATTAAATGTCAGAAGTGGAAATATCTCAAACTGTCAGTGTCTGAAACATTAACTTACAAAAAACTATACTGTAATCTGAAAATAGGATGCATACCTCTATTACTAGATTTGAAAACTTCTAGCAGCATAAGAATAAAACCAGATTTCAATATGCATTTGAGTATAATCTGGGCTTTATCAGATTTGCTCTGGACATTAAAAGCACTTGCAAAATTTAGGCCATATAATCAGAAGAACTGATCTGAAAGTCTTAAGGAGATGAAAAGGGCTTTGTCATTGTAATTTTCATTAGTATTAATGGCATTGCACAGCTAAAGCCCTGCTCATCTGGATAGGTAAGTGCCTCTGATTGTTCGGGCTGGTATGCAGTTTTACACCAACATTTAGACAATTGGATACCCATGCTAACTTATGATCCACTTGGAATTCAGAAAAAAGCTGGAATTCAGTGGCCTTTTTCCCTCATCACATTGGCTATGTTCCCTCTCCTCTCTCTCACACTGATCTCATAAAGCATTTGAGATTTGGAGTGCGAAAATGGCTTGAAATGGCAGATGAGAAGACAAATAGCTATTTCTTTCCTACAAATAATTAGCAAGAGAAAACGGAAGTTTTAGTGACTGTGGGCTGCTGTTCAATAAGGTTCTTCTAGATTTGAGACAAGTCCTAGACAAACATGCTTTTTCATCTTTTAATCTTGCACTGTCCATTACACCAGGCTCTACTAAGTAGCTGTCTGGCTTTTGAAGCTTTCTCATTGCATTAATATTCAGGAACACATTGCCTTTGTGAAAGAATGTATTTGATTTACTTGTTCTTTTCCATTCAGAAAAATTATTCTTTTTGGAGAATAGCTGTTTAATTGGTTATAAAACAGGAGTATGGCTTTTTATACATAAAGTCAGGTTTTTTCATTCATTTTGCATCGACTGAAAACATAATCTAGTGCCTTCTGTTCATAAAGACTTCATTTAGAAGGATTTCCTTTCCTCCAGGAGGGATAACCTTGCTTCAGTTATGTTCCTTTGAATTACAATTAGAACTTTGAACTCCAGACAGCTGGATAAACAAATTTCCCTACCAATTTAATTATTCTGGCCTGCTTGTCAGTACCAGCAGAATACTATGCAGCACATTGCCAATTAAAACTCTGCTTTTGATTGCCAGTAAAGCACTACAGTTTCAGGCCTGTGTAGCCAGAGGGAGGAGGTTGGGTTGCCTACTCTTGATCTGGGAAGCTGAAGCTCCCAGCTGCATATCGCTGGCACGGGTGGCTGAGGTGGTGCCTGGAGGCTGCAGGCAGCAGCATTCAGTATGTGTAATGAAAGCATAGACAGCTGCTGCTAGCTTCACTAGCAGCTTCCCAGCTCAACTCCATGCAATACCATGCAAGACTGGCTCTCTCATGCACACTATGCATTCCTGATTGCTGCAGCCATATGTGCAGTCTCAAGCTGCTTCAAATTTCACTGTACCTTCAGCACCTCCAGGGAAGCTGAGTCTTATACAGAGAGGCACAGACGTGCTGTTAGGCTGTGCCCATGGGGAAGAAAGATTCTAAAGCCTCTTTCATAGTTAAGTTGTATTTGTGCAGTTGGCTTACAGCTCCCAAATGCCCACCATTGCAAAGCCTTCAGGCCATCTGCTCTAGGTAGCTACAAGCAGGATGCAGCAGGGTAGCACTGTAGGGAGGGATGGGGAAGACCTCAGCTGAGCAGAGACCCATGTGAACAAAATGGCTCTCTGAGACTCTGGGACCAGTTATCCCTTCACTATTGCACCCATGACCATGGTCAGCTGTGCCTGCTTTCAACCTTGCGTGGCAAGCCCAAGTTCCAGCCCCCATGACAATCGATTTCTCTGTGTTCTCTCTCAATTTCATATAGATTCTGGCTGAAACAGGAAAATACCTACATTTTCTTCTTTTGACCCAAACACCACCCTGCAGCTTAAGACATTTGTAGTATCATTAATACTTTTCATATCCAGCAGTGTTCAAACTTTGTCACAGAAGCAGGTCAGGAAAGAAGGGCACTGGCATATTATGCAAAAAACTTACAGTTGCCTAGCACCATTCAGCTGATTACCACTGACATTCTGAAATGAAAATATCTGATGATGTCATATTCTAAAGTAGTTTCTATTTTCTCCTCCAAAACTGAAGGCACAGATTTTAAGAAAAGAAAACGTCCATTCAGGCTAGTCTACGTATTTCTCATTCCTAACTTGCTCTTTTTACTGTGCTAAGCAGGTTGAATTACACTAGATCTGCTGTCATACTGCTCAGTAGCAGAAAAAAAAAAATAATCCGGTAGACAGTGAAAATGAAAACCATTGGCAAAAAATTGTGCTGAACTTTCCAAATGCACAATAAACTCAAGTTCATCAGAGTGAAGAAAAGCTGTGTGACAGTTTGTTGCGATGAATCTAATTATTGGTCTTGTCAGTAATGTGTTGCATCAAATCGTTCTCTCAAAGAGGAGTAATGCAACAGCACTGTGTACATACTAAGTCATATTTTGCTGGAGAGTTGCATAAGCAAAGTGACAATTAGATTTGTTTCATAACAAGTCCCACCTGAGTCAGTGAGAGAAAAAATACACATACAAAAGGTGATAAACACTGATGTTCCTTCAAATAGACAGAATATGATCTGAACTGTACTAAAAGGAAATGTTGCTAAAGTGAACTGTAACCTCAGCTGTTATGTGACATCTTTACTGGGAGTCTCTTTCTTTTTATAATGCAGGCAATCCTTCAGTGTTTTATGTGGTCCTATTAAAACCTGATACATGTGTATATTGTCTCCACAGAGAGTTGTGTACAAATTCATACTTTTCAAGGCTTCCCATTTCTTCATTTTTATTTCTTTAACAGTTCCACCCAAAAGGGAGATGATGATTATGAAGATTACACTTCAAATAAGACATGGGTTTTGACTCCCAAGGTCCATGAGAGTGATGTCACTCTTATTTTAAATGGCTTGCTGGAAGGATATGACAACAAGTTGAGACCTGACATAGGAGGTATGTTTGGTTTCTTTTTAGACCTCTTTTAAATAATCAGTGAAGAGAAAGAAATTTCACCCCATATTATGCTACACAGGAAGCAGAATCCATTCACAGTAGTTATGAAAACAAATTACAATGTGGTAAGACATCAGTGGCATGAAAAGTAGTCACGATTTTGGAAGCTGCCATAAATTAATATTACTATATCTATCCTGAGACCTCTAATAAGACTGTTGTGATTTGCTGAATCAGGCTGCTTGTAACAATGCACCTTCACAGAAGTTCAGAATTTAACTTCTGGGGAAAGAAAAAGCAAGTTTTTATCTTCTCTGTATATCCAATGACGGTGTTAGAAAATCACAAATAATATATGGAAAGGAAGGCTGAAATGAGGATAACACAGCCTGATCCTTGCATGATGTGGTGGACACAGACATAGCCTCTAAAAGCAGCAGGTCTGCGCTGTCTAATGCACCATGAGCCCTCACTTGCACAGCAGGGCAAGAAGCGACTGCAGAATGGGGCACAGAGGAAGAGGTTCACAAAAGAAAACTGCTGTCAAGTAAGGCCAACCTCCCTAGATTTTCCCCACAGCCAATATAAGTATATAGCCCAACCACGGACTCTTAACGGAGGTGTTATTTGACAGAATCACCTTTTGCAGGAATCTTCCTCCCCACTGATTGCTCAGGGAGCTCAAAGTAATAAATCTCCCTGAGATGTTCCAAGTCAGCTTGAGAAGGCCCCATATGTGCACAGAACAGGCAGAAAACACCTCTGCAGAAAAGGATAAAGCAGTAATAAGATTATACAAAAACGCAACAGGAATTCATGGATGAGGCAGGCAGAGGAAAGCAAGGGAATCAGAGAGCAACAAGGTCAATGAAGGAAGCAGTTTCTAGCAAATTTATAGAGGCTTATTAACTAAGGAATTTTTCACAGTGAGGGATAACATGAATATTTAACCTTCAATGTATGCATATAGTGTAAATTAGCAGAAGAACTTGTCTTATTCTCCCTATCCAACATTTTAGAAAATAGAAAGGAATTAAGCATTCATAAAAGAATCTGGGAAAAAACAATCATGTTTATGTCAAGGTGCATAAGAATAATAAAGTTACAATAGAGTAATTTCAAAATAAATTAATCTAACACCTGTTCTTCCTTCCTGTTTTAGAGTCCTAAGTATTATTTTTGCTTTGGGCTCATGAAATTGTTGCTTACCTACAGCCATCTCTGCAGGCACCTGCAGTTATGTTGCATGTGGCATTATAACCTAAAATGAGTGATGCATGACATCCTAAGAAAAACAAGTTTGCTTATGTTGATGGTGTTTTGTCAGTGGTGTTGCTGTGACCCGATACAAAATATACTTACTTTCAGTCAGATACAATGCACTCAAAAGTAACAACTCTGGTTTCAGCATTTGTTCTCATAGCGTAAGTGAATTTGTTCAAATAGAACAAACCATCTAAGAATTTGTCTCAAAGTGTCTCTAACTAATTTCAAACTGGAGACATCACTCTAAATTTATATTTATGGCATATGCACATTTAAATGTGAGCTGACATACAAGAGAGATACTACAGTAAATTTCTGCTTGTGTTTGACTTTCATATAGTTGATTTTGACCTTTACTCATGTTACTGATTCTTGTTTCTCTTACAGTTAAACCGACAGTAATTCACACTGACATGTACGTCAATAGCATTGGGCCAGTGAATGCTATCAATATGGTAGGTAAATTGCCAGTTTTCCTACAATGTTCACTTTGTTACAAAGCCTCCATCATTTTTGACATTACAAAGCTTCCATTAGTTTTAATGTTGTGCTATACCTATATTATTTTAAAAATCTCATTATTATTATGGATGTGAGGACTATAAGAGCTATGAATCTCTACAAGACAAGGAAACTAAGCTCTGTACTGAAAAAAAAGTAATAATAATAGTTCTAACACATCCTCACACTTTTATGTGACTGTTCAACTCCTGTAAAACTGAGCTTCCAGATTGCTACAAAATAAGGAAAACCATTCACCAGTGATATTAGCACTCCCGAAATAAAAAGAAAAAAGCACCAAGAGATGAAAAGAAAAGCCTAAATCCTCTTTCCTCTCCTTTTTCCAAAGTTCCAACAGAAAATGTAATTATACCTTTGTACAGGTGAGGGAAAGTGGTCTAGCCTTAGCACAAAGTCTCCTTCATTCTTGTAGGGTTTATGTATAGAAATAAATCTCAAGACTGCTCTTTTCCATTCTACAATTACATATGCAGCTCTGGCTACCCAGTGGTGCCAGGGAATGTGAGACTTGACCACTTCTGATATTAACTGGGGGACACAGGCAATGAAGGCAGCCAAGCCAGCTCAGATTTTTCCTTCCTAGATCCAAGAGAATAAGCAATTGTCTCTGACCTGATCAGGTGTGAGTTGAGGTGTGGGGACACAGAATTAGAAAGGTGCATGTACTACCCAATTACATCTTAGTTTCACCTGTCAGTAGGAAAATAACTTGATTGTTATTGATTTTAATGACTTGATTTTAAACAATAATCTTTGGTAAACCATGCCCTCAAAAACTTACCGAAAAATATTACCAGTCCTAGTATCATCTTAGTTCATATTTTTTTGACAAGAATTTAAGGAAAGCATATCAGGAGTTATGTGAGATGCTGAGTGCTACGTTTTCATCAGTATTTCTGGTTAACACAACAGGAATATACAATTGATATATTTTTCGCCCAAACGTGGTATGACAGACGTCTGAAGTTCAACAGCACTATAAAAGTGCTCAGATTAAACAGCAACATGGTTGGGAAGATCTGGATACCAGATACATTTTTCCGAAATTCCAAGAAAGCTGATGCTCATTGGATAACAACTCCTAACAGGATGCTCAGGATCTGGAACGACGGCAGAGTGCTGTACACATTGAGGTATTTATACCTGACTTTAATTTCAGTTTCTCTAGGGAAAGTCAAAGAGAAAGGTCCTGTGAATTTGGGTCATTTGACATTAACCCTGGGGGTTTTTTCATATTTCATTATATTATGTATATATACATATTATTATATGTATTATACATTATATTAATGTATATTCATTATACACACAATCCTGAAAAAGGGAAATATTTAGAAGACATTATTGGCATGCAATTTATTTTATAGTGGTAAAGAGTTTCATTTCTTCCTATAGATTGTACTGTCTTGCTCCACAATAGTCATGCTCCTATACTAAAATGAATATAAACATTGTTATAGCAATTCATCTTCTTTTTCAGGTATGTTTTATTGTTTGCCACTGGATTGATCCATATTGCCTTTTATCTTTTTACTGGGCTAAACTGATGAATTCAAAACATCCTTGACTTAAGTAGACAGTATAAAAGGAGGTATTATATACATCAAAGGCCTCTTATTCTGAATTAATTACAATTTAGCTAGATGAAGCTCCACCCTGCAAAAGCATTTAATTCCTCAATTATCTTACGAATAAGGATTATCATTTCAGCATTGGTCATTCAAGGTTTCACCCAAAACCTACAGATATGCCCTGTCCCACTAAGATCTTCATGAATCTGAACTAGATATGCTCTTGTGCAGATTTCTCAGTCATGTGTATAGCTTTTCTTTTGAGACAGATTGCCTTTAAGAACTATCTTTTCAATAATGAAGTTATGCATATGCCTACATTTAAGTGTAACATATGCAATATATAACAACTCAAATATCATATTCCCAATGACCACAAGATACTTCCTAAATGTGAAAATCCTAAGGAAGTTCTTCACTTTTTCTGACATGTAATACAGTATTTAGAACTATGTAAAATGTAGATAAGGACAGCATTTGTTCAAGAGAATTGATAACTCAAAATCACAGTACAGAACTGAAGCTGTGAGACATAAGGCCATCTGACTTTCAGACTGCATTTTTTTAACTGTTTTTTCCATTTTTGCTGTATTGGGTGCCAAGAATAAAGTTTTGATGAAAAGTACACTCATCATAATTTTAATGAATAGATCTGAAGTCTTGGTTAAGACAATCTTTTAATGCTGCAACTGTCTGAATTACAAAAAGGAGTTTTATTTCATAGCTATTTTAGATTCATTACACATTGCATATCCAGAAGAGATGAGAACTATTGGAGTTGAAAACCAGTGCAAATCAAAGTCTGATAAAGAAGGTCCTACATCCATTTTTGAAATGTTAAATTTGGACTTAGCTACACTACTGTTTCTTTGGATTTCATTACCTTTCTCTTCAACCCCCTCAGTTTCTCTAATTAGAAAGAGATATATCTGATGGAAACAGTTATCTGTTATTAATGTATACTTAGTTCTAGCGAGTCGGGACAAGCACCAGTAAGGATTCAACCTGAATTAGTCCAGAAGTAAAATTTGATAGTATCACCAGAGATCTAGGATTCTGTCCTGGATAGAAAAGAGCTCTGGAAGAGTTGATTTTTTCAATCACCTCCCCCCAGGCTCAAAACCAGTCCATTCTGACCATTCTGACCAGTTAGCAAATGTGAAAAGAACACGTAGAGGTGGAAGCAGGGACAGGTGAACCAGGAAGAAAACAGAGATGCTGTCCAAGCACTAAGGGACATGGTTAGAGAAGCCAAAGTCCACCTGGAGTCAAATCTGACCTGGGGATCCTGGTGGACATTCACCATGAGCCAACAAAGTTGGGTTTTTCTTTCTCCTTTGTCTTTTTTCCTCTCTCCTCCCGCCTCCTCCACCCTTTCCAAAGTGCAAGTGCCATGCAGCTCATGGCAGGGCTGGAGCTATGTATAGTCTAGCAACAATTAAGGGAGTTAATGAAAAATGGTAGAGTTTTTAGGCGGCTCATCAGCAATACAATCTCATCTAATTTTGGATTTCTAAAAGTACATGACTCTGCCTGATCTATAGCATCTATATCGCCTGAGTTACGGAGGCGTTCCTGATATTCAGTGGAGAGAAACACCTTTCGGTACGTTTTTTTCTGATTTAAATATCTTATTTTGGAATGAAATTAATTACATCCTCAGAGCACCTCTCCACTAGCTATCAGTGTAGTCTAGATGGCGGGCTTGGATGCAGATGTCTAAATTTGGACTCTATCCATCATTTCTAAAATAGAATTTTTGTCACATAAAATACATTTCCCTGCTGCGTTATGGCATGTTGTGACACAGAGATTTGTCACTGCTCATGAGATGACCTGTATATTTACTTATGGATTTGCTAGTCATGAGTAATGCTGCTTTTTGAGATGCATAGGAACAGAACTTTAATACTTTATTCTAATACACAGTCCAGAAACTAGATGATCAGGGCCTATGTAACAAAAAACAAACACTGCTTATCAGTAACCATGATGTCTTCCTGTGCTCGGAATATCCACAAATATATACCTATCAATAGTTTATTTTTGCTTTATATATATAAATATACATTTGCATGTGGTTTAGCTTGCCATGATGTAGCTTTCAGGACAAACTTCTCAAGTGCATTCTGCATATCCTGTTCTCTTTCTCCTCAGGCTGACAATTGATGCTGAGTGTCAGCTACAGTTACACAACTTCCCAATGGATGCCCATTCCTGCCCCCTGGAATTTTCAAGCTGTAAGTAACATGCTTAGAAATACCCCTTTTTTGACCCCCACTGAACAAGTTACTACAAATTTATATTTACATACTAAGAGTCAGTGAGAATTATGTTCTTAGCTAGACATAGTCCAATGGTTTCAGTTTTATTTTGACCTTACCTTCAAGTGCATGAATCATGTATGTTCACAAACACAGCTGAGGAATGCTATATAGAAAATTACATAATTTCTGGGACCCATGTGATTCATTTTGGCCATAATTGAACGATGGGCAAAATTGCATCGTATTGGGTCCACAAAAGTAGAAAAACTTATCTCAAGTGCTATTTTGATTTATATATAAATAAAATAAAGCACGACATTAAAAGGCACTACTAAGGAACTTGAGAAAAACATATCTATAATTTACTTGCAATAAACTTCTCCAGTTTTTTCCAGAACTGGAAAATAGTGTTTTTACTCCCCAAAGTACACTAAAACCCTAGCGATGACTATAAACCAAAGCATTCTGTATTTTCCATTGCAATAAGATGGCTACCCAAGAGAAGAGATCATTTACCAATGGAAGCGCAGCTCTGTGGAGGTGGGGGACACCAGATCCTGGAGGCTTTACCAGTTCTCCTTTACAGGATTAAGAAATACAACTGAGGTGGTAAAGACTACTTCAGGTAAGACAACTGATCTGTTTACCTTTAGATTAATTTAGGATTTTATTACCAGAAAGAAAAAAAAAAGAGATATTTGTTTAGAAGTTAACATTGACACTTCACTGAACAATTACAGGCTTTTTAATACCTATGGAACCATCCAGGCTTTAGTATTTCTGAAGAACACCACACAGGAAGAAAAATAGGTTGTTTACTGTCCATTCTTGTCCCCCAAGTAATACCTAAAATTGTCAGGAGAAAGCTACTACTGCAAGCGGTGGGTAGGCAAGGGAACTTCCTATCCTGTTTCAGTGTAGAAAACAGCACTGTTGAGCCACTAAATGAGAACGTGATACTGATTTGAATATTTTACAACCCCTTCCAACTTCTAGTTGCAGAAAGTAGGTCTGTACAGAAATAAAATACAAAGTCCCAACCTCTTTACTACAGCAGCTCCAAGTTTATTTTGTTCCTTAAAAAAGGGCACATTCAACTCTCACTAAAGAGAACAGCCTTACAAATTACTCTCGGATGATTTTCCTGCATATTTCTGTCTCCTTGGAAACAAGTAATGGAATTTAAAGTGATAAATGAGGAAGTACTCAACATTTAATAAAAACAGTGATTTTAACCCTACTAACTAAGCAGGAAAATACATACTTCTAGATATATATATTGTTTTACTTCTCAGTGGAAAGAAAATCAGTGAATAAAGAAAGATTGTAAAGAGGAAATGCATACTAATATTGTATGTGCATGATATCCCTTGTCTTTGGTTTCTCCACTTCAAAAAGATCAGTGAAATGAAAGCAGTTTTCTTTTCAGGTTGCTTTTAATTTTTACCTTATTTTCCTGTTCTAGCAAATATATTGATTTAAATTCAGACATCTCTGTTAATTCCGATTTAAGAAATATCTTAAAAAATACCAAGAAATATCCCCATCCATTTTATTTCCAAAAGGTCAGTTTTGTTGTTCTATTCAAAAGGAGAGCAAGATATGCTAAAGTGGAGAGGAACCTGTTGTACGTTACACTGGGGTGCAAAGAAAGAGGTTGAGAATGAATTCAAGTTCCAACTCCTGAATCACCGGACATTAAGCACAAATTACATGTTTAGCCTTATGAGCAGGGCAAAAATCAAATGAAGCCTCCCAGCTGTAGCCACATTTGCCTTATGGCATCTTCTGCCATTTTAGCTGAGGAAGATTTAGTCAGCTGTTCAAGAAAGCATTTGACCTTTCTCATTTTCCCAGGAAAATAAAAATAAAGGTGCAAAAGAGAAGCAAGCAGCGTGTGTGCGAGCTGTAGCTGGTAATAACCATCACTACACATGGCATGGTGGAATTGCTCTCAAAGCAGAAATATAAACAGCAATAGATCTCACCTCAGGTTGCCCCTGAAGAGGCAAAGCACAAAAGGCAGCAGCGTACCCAAGTGTGGTCCACGGTCTCAACCTGCTCAATTATTTCAGCCTTAATTCAAGTTTCTTTCATTTGCTCTTTTTCTTTCCTTTTCTGCTTGAGCCATTCTCTAATAAACTTCTTTTTTTTGGCCAGAGATAGAAAGTAATAAAACCTTAACATGCTACAAGCTACAGATCCACTGATTCAGCTCAGCTTGCACTGGTGAACCAAAAGCACATAATGGGAAATAAACAGTAAAACATGGAAAGTAAAAAGATATTTTCCCATTCAAACAAAACCTTTTATTTTTTCAGCCATTCAAGCTCGCAGTGCTCACCTGCAGTACTACCATTATGTTGCATCATTAGTTTTTAATATGACGACACACACCAGCCCTTTCAATTTGCCTTAAGAAAAAGTAATTAGCAGCTAGCATGCACTTTAAAGCAGCAAAGAGTCACTCCAGCCATCACTAGATCCCTAAAATGAAATGCTTGTGAAAGCTATTCAGCCTGCTGAGCTGCTTTCAAAGACGTGCTGAGTATACAACCTTGGGAAAATGTCCTGTGTATGTATTTCTTTTGCTACAGCTCTCTCATGTTTGATTTTCCTTGCTCCTCTTGTTTCTATGACCACACATATGCAGAAAATTCGATTTGATTTTGATCTAGGTGCAGTATCTAAATAATTAGAAGGTGGGGAAAAAACAACAAAACAGGACCTGTCATGAATCTGGTCTATTTCCTACAAGTATTTTGCTAAAGCTTGCAGAGCCTAAAGAGTGTTTATTGTTCTACTTAGGTGCCTTATTAGCATGCTAGGAACTACATTAAGTTCACCATTTCTCAGCCAGACTCATGCTCTACCGATAATTACTCTCCTACATGCACACATTTTCAATAGTTTCCCCAAAAGAGAAAGTATTCCAAGCTTACAGATTTATTAGCAACCAATGTGCAGCCTGAGTACACAAGTTAAATGTTGGAATGCCTGTATAGCTAAAATAAGTCTTGCGACTTTATGCAACTAATTGCAGCGCTGTGTATAATAGGATTTAGGTACCAACTAATGACTAATGCCAATACTTTGGTGGGGATATGAGCCAAAGTACGTAGAAGAGGCAATGGGAAGATGTTGGAAAGAGGACTATACTTCCAAAAACTCTTCCCCAAATGTAAATTTAGATGACAACAAAAAACAGAGAAACCTGAACACAAGATGGGGGAATTAGAGAATACGATATTGAACAGCTACAGACAGAAAGAGCCTGGGAGTAGTGTTAAGGCATTTGAAATTGAAGTAAACTTTCCATATCTTCATTTACTCCATTTCAAAACAAACTCTCGTTTCCAGCTTTGTGCCTTCCAGTGACTAACACATTCTAGTCTTTGAGGTCTATGCTTAGTTCTTGATTGGAGGAGAGGATCAGGAAGGACGGCTGAGACTTGGTCATTACAAACTCTATTACCACTCTTTCTGTCATGCCATAGCATAAGAACATTAAAGGATATTTGAGATCTGGGCTGAGTTATGGGCAGAGAACAACAAGGACTTTGAGTATAAGCTTCATAAGATCTGAGGGACTTGCTGAAGTAACTATATTTATCTGCTGCTCTTCCTTTTCATGCCTTGCAGAAATAAGATTAACTGAAAGGGACAGATGTGGGAATTTTGTCCCTTATAATTTAGAAAATTCCAATAACAACAGACAAAAGCAACTGGACTATTGCAAACCATGCTGTCCATTTCTTATTTGAAGTGAGTCATCCAGACTTTTCAGCTTGTTTCTCTCCAAACTGAACATTCACACGACTCATTTTCTTCAAAAGTCACAGACCAAGCACTAAGAGATTACTGAGCTAATGAAGTCCACAGCTGGTTAATAGTGGGGTCTTAAAAGAGTTAACTCTCAATCTTCTGCCCTATGAATGTTTCATTTCAGTAAGACGACTAAGTAGTCTGTATATTTAATAACATACTACATATGCATATTTTTTGCTTTTTCACTACAAACTATGCTGTATAAACAGCAGTGGTTTAGGTCAGATTATTTGCAATAAAGTGCATGTTAAGACATAATAACATCTAAGTTATATAAACTACTACAGTTGACCTCACACACTTGTAAACTGAGAAGGGTTTAAGATTTATTATATTATTATGTCCATAATCTCTGCTCAAACAGCGCATATCAGTCATTTATTAAGAAACTATCATTTCTCTTGTGCGACATTTTTGCTCATAGTAAAAGGTCTCACCAACTGAATGATAGTGAGGTTCTCAAATAAAAGAGGGATGAAGTAATGGAAAAGTCTAGAGATTTTTTGCCAACTCCTGAAATTTGGATGGCTGCTGCTACGAGTAGTCCTTATAAAAAAATTACCAGATTTACAAAATTCTATTTGAAACCTAATGCTGAGGCTGAATAGCAAAGCCAGTTGCTTTACTGACATTTTCACAGTTCGTGTTATACTTAAAAACAACACCTTCGGTTATTTAAAAGTGTGTGATTTATTAGACATATGGTCTATACGTAGGACAAAAATTAGCTGGCAAATGTGGCTGAAAGGGGACACTTAAAAAGATTTGTATCATACAATAAGCAGCAATAATAAAGAGAAGAAAACAAAAAAATGACTGCTCTAGCACAGGACATATTTTTCCATCCTCCATATTCTCATTTAGTATTGCACAATACATCTAATTCAAAATAATATCAGTTCTTTTTTGTTTTAAAACTATTTTATATCTAATTTCTGACCTTTTATATTCACCGTGGATTAAAAATAAGAAACAAATTAGGTGAGAAAATAGTTCAGCAAGTCCACCCCTTGTGAATCCTATCAGCGAATGCTGCTGTTCTTCACTTTTTGGATGTCAAAATGAAAGTATTATAGAGCTTATCTAGAACCACATTATGGGAAAAAAGCTGTGGGACTTAAGGGAAGTTTTTCTAGATAACGCCCTCAACTCAGATGCAACTAGTGAGATAGATAAGCTTTAATTGTTCTGATCAGTACTGCACTGCAACAAGTGGTAGAGAAGTATAAGATTTGCAAAAAATAATGTAAACTGGATAATGCCTATCCAGGACATGTTGCACTTTGGGAACAGGAAAATGGGAAAATTCCAAAATTTATAAGTAGTTATTTAAAGAGGAAAATATTGTAGGAAGGAAATAAGCAAGTACACAAACATAAAAAGAGCAGCAGTTGTGTAAAAAATTCTGGGGACTGTAGTAGTCCATAAACACACAAGGACAGAGAATGTGATACTGTTGCAAAAAAACCCCGACAAACCCAAACCCACCTTTTCTGGGATGCATTAATCAGTGTTGTGTGTAAACTAGAGAGAAAAATCCACTGTCCTACTCTGAAAAACTAATGTTAAATGGTTTATTAAAAAAGTTCATTTTTAAGTGCAACATTTTCAGACAGACAGGGGAGTGCAAGTGAGTATAGTAAGTAAAGGGTTTAGAAAACATGCCCTATGGAAATATTTGGAAGTATGGAACTAGTCTGGAAGAAAATATAATCGTTGATCAAAAAAATCAAGACAAACATACTGGCTTTAAACTGTAATAATAATCAGCTCTGACATATAGTATTTAGGGAGATTGTAGCAACCCTATAGTCAGATTTTTTTTATAAGATCATACCTCAGACCAGGAGGAAAGGACTACCTTAGATCTTGAAATTCTTTCCATCAAGAAGTTCCCATGAATTTCACAAAATTACTGCACAGACTGCATTTCTACTCACTATTCCAGTGTTTTTGCATGTACAAAATACTGTACTATGCAAACCAGTTTGTGAATGTGTAATTATTCAGGATAGAGGGAGCTTCTGGTATTCCCAGTTCATTTCTTTGACTGGGTAGTTCCATTTTTAGACATGACATTGTCTATTTCTTATTCACACAGCCTGTCCTGAATTTTTAGTTAGATACAAAGGCACTATAAAGCTAATCAATAAATAACTATTCAACAAGCTACACAGGATCCATGCGACTGGTGAGCCAATATCTGTAAATTCCTTTTCATTTTCTTCCTGTTCTGTGTTTTACAAAGCTAATCGGAACTGTGCAGCAGAGAGTGTATTGCTCATAACTGATAAACAGTGTCAAATTGGCAATTAAATCTTGCTATGCATCTATTAAATGATGTAAACAGATCCGGGTCTGGTTTCTGGTTTACCAGGAAAATGTGGTCAAGGCTATTATTTTGCGGAGGAGGATGTATTTGCAGACTCCTATGTATTAATGTTTTATCGTAATGAATTGAACTGTTGGCAGGCATGCAGTCCCCAGAGGTTCCATAATGCTCAAAACCCTCAGGAGTCTTCTCCCTATGCTTCTTTATTAAGTCAAAGCATGATATGACAGGTGCATAACATATTTGAGGATCTGTGTTGGGAAATAGGTCTGACATTAAAAAATGGCCATAGGCAGACTGTCACCATGACTAGAAATCCCTGACATCCTCATATACAGGTCCAGGTTCTAGCATGGGCTGATTATAGCCTATGGCATTGTTAGGGAGATTCCCCTGAGAATTGAAAACATTCCCTGTCCGAAGATTTTAAGCTAGTGAATAGGTACAAGACGCTACTAGTACCAGCATTTTGCTTTTGGCAGAATTTACATATACTTTGCATCCACTTTGAAGAGGAGCAAATGGTAACATAAGCTTTAAGTTGGAAAGCCCAGCCTAGCAGCAAATTGTTCTGTGTATTATTACTGTCTTCATGGTTTACAAGAGAACTTATCTCAATATTCTTGTTTTTTGAAAAGCTATATTAAATTATTACCTTAAACAAACTTGCTAAAAGAATACTGTCTCTGTAGGACAATGAAACATTTAAAGCAGTAGGCAGACACAACAGACTGAAAGGCCTATTTTTACATTTCCTGTTTCAAAGGAAATTCTCAGCTTTCAGCTAATATCCTTAAGATAACCCTAAAATATCTTAATAGCTATACCTTAAAATCTTACTCCCAACATAAACATTCTTGTCACCTGTCCAGAAAGAGAGCATCAGGGAATAATTTTGCTTATAAATTATTCTTCCCTCCCTTTAAACTTCCCCTTATTTTAACTCACATAAACCACTGTTTAACACTACTGTATCCAACATAGTGTTATTTGAAAGAAAATACAGGAGGGTTTAGTTATTTAATTTTCATATACTACCATTATGGAGGGTTACAGACAATTCTGTGAGCAGTAGAAGGATTTTTGTTATGGTGGTAGCTTACAATAGTTTGATATTGCTGTCAGGGAATAAAACCAGCCTAAGGTAACTACTCGGGCTTTTTTTTTTTTTTTTTTTTTTTAAGGATAATGAATGAAAAACGTTTATGGAGTATGAATAACAATCTTTTCTCAAATAACTCAGATATTCATATCTGCTCGGTCATTCATCAAACCATAACAACTAATGCACGTTTGCTAAAGTTGTAACTGTTGAAAAGTTTGTTCACTGAAAATAATTAGTCTACATTTCATGATTATGTCTTCAAAGAGTAAAGATGTAGTACAATTCCCTCCCATACCTGTTGTATACTCTACACTTTCTCATCCAACTTGGTTAATTGTGTGGCAAATGAGTCTTTATAGATGAATTCACATGACTGCATAAATGAATTAATTCAGTAAGCAGCCTTTTGGTTCCTCCCAGCCATGCAGACATCCAAGATCTACAAAAGTACATATGCTTTTCCAGAACTGCAAAATTGGAACACCTTAGAACCATTTATCCTTATATCATCCCTGTGAGGCAGACAAGATGACAGGGACAAGCTGAAGGCTTTGTGAGAAACTGGACGATGAATTGCAGACAAGAGGGACAGAGGCCTCTCCTGGAATGGCTGGGCAGGACTTCAGCCAACTGCATTTGGGACTCTCCTGTACCGGCCTCTTCAGCTGTTGGCAGCATCCCAAAAGACCTGAGAAAATCTGCACAGATGCCTTCCCGCTTCCTTTATTCATCCAAATGCCTCTCTTTTCAACATCTGATCTATAGTTGTTTTTGATATCACTATGGACCCATTCCTGTGACAGCAGAGCAATAGGAAAATTCATGCTGCCTTAACAGTATAGGCTGAGGAGCAGGGAATTTAACACAAATGACATATCCAACAAGAAAGCCCATGGATCCAAGTAATAAATATAATTAATAGCTAGTTTTGACCTGTTTTTCTGCCCCATGCTCAGTTATGAGCAATAAAAAGGATCTTTCCTGTTTATGTGGCAAGTGTAGATGCACCCATGTGAAATACGCTTCCATAATGTTGCTAGTTGCTGTAAAAGTCCTTGTAAAGAGTTTGATTTAAGCAGTGAAAACTGCCAAGCCATGGCAGTAGTGACAGAGCTGTGACTGAGGATTGAAGGGCCATCACAGCTTTAGGGTTAATGCAAAATGCATCCAGAGCACAAAGATTCCTCAACTTTGCTCTCTGTTTCACAATGATGGGCTAGATCGTTATGGTTTAATGGGCAGGTTAAAAACAACACTATTCCTGGGGAATCAGTATGTTTAAAATTCTTTCAGATTGAAAGAATCTAAGTTTTCTGTTCAGGTTTTTATGTGTATAGCTTAAAGTTTAGGCATTCAAATTCACCTGCCTCTAACTAAACACATAAAGAATTGAAAGGCTCTTTGAATATTACATTTTATCCTTTGAGAGGGGCTAAAGGCTTGCTTAAAATTCCAGTGATAGTAATTCAGCCCTTTTTTACTCTCAGGTTTTCCTAGACCCAATGCCAACGGAGTCACCCCACCAAAGTGAAATCGTGACTGGCTCTGAATAAATGGGTTGTTGAGGCCTGAAACCTCTTCCAATCCACCCTCTCTCAAGAGTCTCTGTTGAACTGGGAAGTATGACTTCCCAACTGAACAGACAGTCTTGAGGCTCAAGTTTATTTTTCTGAGTTTGACTTTCTGAAGCTTTGTCACATCTGAAAGCACAGCTCGCTACAGTTTAAAGTGAGCTTTAGAAAGGTCAGGTAAAGATAAAAAGGATTAATATACAAGTAACCAGAGAATAAGGGATAATGTGGAATCTTACAAGCATTTGCACTGAACCTAATGCAGGGTAATTGCAAAAGCACAGATGTTAAAGGCAAGATTTGTTTTGTAGTAAGTATAGTTTTACGGATATAACACAACAGTTTCTTTAAGAAATAATATTTGTTAATTTTGTATCAATCAAATAATTAGGTCTTTTAGATAAATTATTTAAGAATCAAGAAAAACCATAATTTTGAATGGTTTTAATTTTAGGATAAAAAATCAGCAGATTAACAGAGTGATCCTATCTCTTAAAACTTTTTCTGCAAATAACTAAGAATACAAATTTTTGTGGTGCCCCTAATGCTCCTATGAATATATTTTCATAAGTACTGATGACTCTTTGAGACACAAAGCATATTAACATCCCAACTCCCTTACTTAATTCCTGTTTGGTAATGAAATAATGATTCTCCATCTATTGACTGACTTTCACAGAAATTTGCAATATCACAAGAGAAAAATCACTGTAATTCCACTCTTTGCCACTGGAGCTAGACCTAATTACTATGAACTGTGGCAAGAGATCTTTGGTTCAAAGGATTAGACACAATGGCTTAACGAATAATGTATGTTCACAATAATTTTAGCATTAAAATAGCTCTGAATATTAAGCATTTTTTGAAAGATTTTTCTTCATAGTGATTAAGTATGTTTAAAGTATCAATTTAAATAAATACATGCTTTATTGTGCTGTTTAAATAATTAAACTTCAAGCAGTCCTGTGATAAAATTGCAGGGTTCCTGAGCACTTCAGCCTTTCAGGTCACAAGGTAATCTCTGTAACCCGTACACTGACCAGCATAACACTGATGGTCAATTTCCTCACTGATATTTTATTTCTAGACCCTTTTTGAGTTCAAAAAACTATGCTTGTAGTGCAATGATTTTAAGATAATTTCTTTCAGTTTTTTCCCTTGGTCTTACATTATGCACCATGTTCTTGCTCTTTCAGTAGAGAAAAATAAGTTTATTGAGGGTGTTTGAAGGTGATAGCTTGATGTTCAGGATGTGTATGGTGCAGGGATGATTCCTTTGAAATAAGTTTGGATTTCCCTGGGGCACATATATATACTAAATAATAAACATATGCCTCTAAGGCTGTTCCTACAGAGTCAAATCCCTTCAGTTTGCAAATGTAGTTTCTGGCTTCTCAATCTCATGTCATTACATAGCATTTTTAGTAACCTACTTAGATAAGATGCTGGTTTGTTGGGGGACGTTGTCACTGTATTTGAATAGATGTAATTGAAAGGCTGAGTGGAAGTAAGACATACATGTCTGCATAACAAGAGTATCTGAGTCAGGCGGCATTGGTGGGAGCTAATAATACCCAAATCCAGCCAAATATCCCATGCAAAATGCAAATGCAACCGATTTAACATCACTAAGTTTAAAGAGATCTTACCAGTAAGCTTTGATTTTTAATTTTTTTGTATCAGATAAAACAGGAGAAACAAAAAGTAAATAGACTACGGTGCTAAATGAAAATGTCTACAGAATGTAAAAACTTCTAAAACTCTTTGCAGCACCTTATAATTATAAAACGTTCTACTTACATTTTTAAATATGTGTTATCTACAATTCCATAAAACCATCCTATAATGTTGAGAACACATTCTCACAGAGGAATGTAGTAGCGCCATGTTAAGAATGGGAGTAATGTTCAAATATTTGTCATTATTGCTTAATGTTTCACAAACATCAACTCCCTCATTTTTATTGTTATGACAAATTCCTAATTGTAAATAGCATGCATTTTAACATCACTTTTTTCATCAAGGCATAATCGTCCTCATTTTCACATATATCATAGAAGCTATAAATATGCCACTTACCCCAAAAAGTGATAGAGTCTATTAAGTGAGTTCTTTGTTACTCTCAAGACAACTGCATAAGTAAGGTTAAGGAGCTGCAGGATAAAATTTATGTAATAATACTTTCTTGCATCATGCCTACATAAGAGAATTTAACAACATACCACCACACCCTTTGTGTGTGTCAATGCCAGTGACTAGAAATGATCATGAAACTAGTCAACAAATTGCCATTTGTTCTTTCTTGTATATAATTCTATGAATTGAAAAAAATATCAAAAGACTATTGCAAATAATGTGTTCTTGCTGGCTGTAGCTCAACTGCTTTTCCTTCAATCTTGAGAATGTGAGTTTGAAGAGGAAGTAGAGTCGTATTATGTAGGTAACAGTCATACAAGTTGCTTCTGTTCTGTGAGTCTACAGGTTAACCCCCCCAAACAACTCTCTTCTCTTGCTCCCCTCCAAAAACCCTAAAATGAGTTCATACCCTGTCCATTCAAATTACAGATAGCAACAACTATTTCACCTTGCTTAATATCCTTTCTCTAGTTATGCAAAATACAAAATATACAGTCAATAAAGAACTGATTTCTTACATGATTTTTTGCTCTTACCCAGTAACATTTACCTAGAAACAAAATAAAACTGTTGGAATACTTCCAACCACCCTTGTAGTTCACTGTACCAAACTACCGGTCTGGAACAGAGCTATTAGATTGATCCAGCTATGAAATCGTAAAGTGAAACAGCAATGCCTTGGAACCGCATTCCTTAACTTTGGTTGTACAAGTGCAATAGTAATAACCAGGGCAATTCATGACAGCATGCTGTCACTCCAGCTATGTTTGCTCTACTGCTAAGGATTTGAGCTATGAAATAAGAGTTCTTAAGTAACTCTCAACATTTCTTGTCATCCTGTAATAATATTATTGAATATGAAGAAATTTCTTGTCTTTTTCCTATTATTTTTTTTAATAGGAATTGTCAAAAACTGTATGACTAGATTTAGCAATACTGCAGGAAAAAAAAAGGCAGTAGACTTTCAAGTATACTTTTCGTGTATAGTAAATCCATTATATCCTTCGCTTCTAAGAGAGACACTGTATCTATGCTGACAAGAAAAGCAAAGAATTTGACTGAGAGAATTTATTTAAAGTGAATAGTGCAGATATTAAAACCCCATTATGGCTATCTAAGTCAGAGAAGAAAAGTGAAAGAGGAAAATAGAAATATGACATCTCTCTGAACTCATGAACTGGTTCATTTTATGTGCCAAGAGCAAAGCCTACTAGTGCCCAGAGAGGAAAGGGAGACCACGGTATCCTCCCAGAGAGTATGGCAATTGCTGTTAGAACACAGTCCCGATGGTCATGAAAACATTATTTCAGGGCTTTGCAATGACCAGGACTGTTGATATTGAACTTCCTACCAGCCTGCTAAATGTAGGATAACCCAGCTGGCATGTCATTATATGTGCTAGTGCCTATTCTGTGCAGGAGGATGAATCACTTTATACTTGCAGTAGTCACCACAGCACAGGTTACATTCTGAAACGAGTCAGTATAAAAGCAACAACAAGCAGACATTCCCCTACTGAGTTTCTCAGCTTTGGTGCCCATCTCTTCTTCATTAGGTAGCATACATTTAACCATACCCTCTAAACATACTGCTGTGCCAGTGATGTTGATGAAATGGGAAGGAAAAGGTCTCTACCTCTTAACTCTTCCACTCTGGCCTACCTCATTCCTAGTGCCACATCCTTAAAAGTTCACAATGGATTTTTTTTTTCCTGGTGTGATAAGAGATTTTTCTTTAGGGAAAATTAAGAAAAATGAATAGTTCTGTGAGCAGAAGGGCTGATTTCTTATAGCTTTGCATCTCATGGATGCATGGCAGAATTCCCTACTGTCTAATGAACATGTAAATGCCAATTGAAGCTTTTTCAGCAGCTGAAGCATTCCTCACAGGTGTTCTCCAAGACATTTCTCTAGAGTCTAACGAGAACCAAATTCATGGCTTAACCTTTCCTGGGAGTAAAAGTGTAAGGGGTGGCGGATGTTGTGGAAAAGAGTAGGGTAGCATTATACAAGAGTCCCTCAAATCCATCTACCTGTCTTTTTGAAACTTTGCAGCTTCTGTCTTGATAGTTATACTTGATCCATATATTAAGAATTATAAGCAAGGAGGGCCTGGGATAATAAACCCTTTCTCTTAGAGGGAGAGGATAAAAAGCAATATGCTTCTCTAAGCTTTAACAAAAGCTTAAACAGTACCAGTTCTGAGGCTTATAAAAAAAGGGCTATTCAGCATTGGTTTCACTTTTAATTATGTTTCACATGCCATTGTAATTCCAACCTCAAGATTCAAGCTCTATCAGCCAAAATATCACAATAAGAATACTGGGAATTAAACCAAAATAAGGAAACAACTGAAATAATCTGAGATGTGCACAGCCTAATACATTTAGGTCGAAAAATGCCAATTATTTTATGCACAGTTCAGATAAACAATTTGGATTTGTTGTGTGGAATTAAAGAGAAAGTAATTTTCTATCATATACTGAACTTTTGCATGAAGATTCTCTAGCAAACTTGAGAACAAACATTTTACATATAAATGTAAATGTATATATATGTAATATATGACTCCAGCACCTCTGAAAATAAGAAAATTCAGGCCAAGCTAAAGTTCTTCATATACGGAGCCAAAAAGACTAGGCTAGTTAAATGAAGGAGCTTTATTCCACCGGTACTTGTTAAAATCAAAGATAAATGTATGATAATTGTTACTATGCCTGTCTGAATGCAGTACCACAGGTACTACCCATGCACAAACCTTAAAATACAATGTAAAAATATATTTAAAGGAAAAAGAAGCCTTTCAGAAAAGGACAATGAGGAATATTATTTTTTTCTATGGCAAAGCTCCAATTTTATAATTCACTTGCTCTGGAGATGCAAACTTTTTTTTTCTTCTAGATAGAATTTCCATGATAGAGGAATTTTAATCCTAGATCAGGGTTGCGTGCTCATTGTAATACAACTAAACAACAGATAGATTGTTTCTTGTTGAGAGATGTTTGGGAGAACTTTGTTTACATCTATGTTCATATTTTCAAACATTCACTTTACTTAAAAAGGTGTTGACGTTGTTAGGATCAAGAAAAGGGAGAAAAGTACATCAGTAGAACATGTATTTTTCAAAACCTACCATCAGTCATCTTCTTTTGAACTTATTCTCTTCTAGAAATGATAAAATGTTTAAAATTCATCTGGCTGGGAACTGTTGGGATGCAATTTGAGAACACTGCTGTCATTTCCACAGAGAAAACTGAAAGTCATGACATAAAACAAACCTCCAACTACTCTTTTTCACTCCACTGAAGTATTTTAAATTCTTTCTTGGCTTTGGCTACCCTTTCTCTCCCACCTGCAGTATTTGCATATGAATGGCAAAGCACTTGCTGGGAAATGGGGTGAGCAGACGTGAAGGAGGCAGGAGGCCTGCTGCTGGGCACTGCGCAGTGGAGGAGCAGTGCTGCATTTCCTGAGGGGAATGTTGGTTTCTTGAAGGAAACATGATGGCATTTCCATATCCACATCCTTTCCTGGAAACTATGAGCCCCTTCAAAGCAAGTATTGTTTTGTTGGGTGTGAGAAGTTATTGCTTGCAATTTTATTGCTTTGCCTCCTGGGTTTTGAGTATCCTTCTCTCTTGTGGCATCTGAGCTAACATCATAACTAACTTTGTCTCATAGGGAATCTCTATGACAAGCTACGCCTGCAAGATATGGATGACCATTGCATCATTTCTGCATCCAACCTGTCATCTCAAACCTTAAGTGTTTTATGGTAGCAATCTCCACAGAAAGATAAATGCAAAAAGCATCTTAACCTTTTCTGGTGCCTAGTACCAGTTGCAGCCTTATCTCTCCACGGAGTTATAAACACAGCACCTGAACTTCTAAAAAACAACGTAGGAGATCTTACAAAGATCTAACTTCCAATGACTTCATATTACATTACCAACGTGTAGGGTACACTCCAGCCTTATGTGGTAAAGCTCAATCCACAGTTCCCTCACCACGGTCCTGCGGGACTCCAAATGCATCCTTCTCTGTATGCCACACAGTATTTCAGATGCAGAATTGCCAGTTCACTTTTAAAAGCTTTGCAGGACATAACTTTTTAAAATGTTAAAAGAAGAAAGCCTTAAAAAGACATAACTCATGGGATTCACAGTGTTATAACCTCACTTTCAAGAAAAGATTAAGAGGTTGCACTTCGTGGCCTGAAAACATACAATGTGATGGTATTCACACTACAACATGGAATGGAGATTCCCAGGGGAACCTGTTTTGTAGTAGCTGTGAATGTTATCCTGAATATGTCTATTTCAGAAATAGTTCTTCAAAGGTCTCCTCTTGAAAAGGGCAAACCATTTAAATACCTTGTAGGATTTGGACTAGGGTGATTACATACACCTAGAAGCTTTACTTTTATTCCTGTGAAGCTGGTAACGGAAACTTCAAGATAGTATCTGTAGTCTTTAAAGAATTTTTTACATCCTAAGCTTGATCTATTTGACTTCAAATGGCAATACTGGTTATAAATTATTCATGAATCATAGCTGTCTCTGAGACATGATCTTCAAACTAAGCATCCTCTTCATCTCTATTCTTCCCTTCGGGCCTGTTGCATGCAGGCCTGTGGCCTGTCTTGCTCTTGGCAATAAGTATAGTCTTAGAACATCATCTCATTTTTTGCCATTTTTCATAGTTTGTCTCCCTCTTTCACTATCTCTCATACCATTTACTTTTTTGCCTCTATATTTACTATTGTAACCATAACCTAGTTCCTTCTGCTTCAGTGCCTTTATTTCTTCTTTTTCTGTGATTTTAAAAATAATTTCCCACCCCTTCTAATAGCTAAAGAGATTCTGGGTTTGACAGCTTCTTTTTCTTTACTCCAACGATTTTACTTTCTACCCAATGTCAATAATATCCTCCTAGAAAGCTCGAGAGGTTAAAAATACACCCAAAACCATTTGCCATCTCCTTTCTTAGAATATAAATAACTGTTCTATTAAAGCTGGGTTTTTCCTATTCATTTCCTCTCCAATCACACCTTAGACTATTTTGCAACACCTACTTTTACCAGCGGATGTTTCTGCTGTTACATGTTAGCTGTGATTGTGAGAAAGATTAATTTGCACATTGCTGGAAGTTTGCACCTGGTTTCTGCAAGACAAAATCCTTATGAAATCAGAAGCAATTTGGAATCTGCACACAGAGCAGGCATTTTCCTCAGGCAGACCAATCGCAGGAGAATGAATATACTGGTTACCTCTCAAACATTAGTCCCTCAATAGCCTTTTCCAGAGAAATGTCTCAAGTTGGAAAACAAATACATTTTTGATATTTTTATTTAAAATTGACTTAAGCAGTTATAAAAAAGCAGTTATAAAAAAAGTATGATTCAGATATTTTACTTTTAATAGTCATATATGTGAACTCTGGAGCACTCTTCTAGGTAATCTGGCAATATCTTACAGCCATATAATGGATTTATCTACTTAAGAATATGGAACAAAATGTCTCTGAAATTCTTCCATGTTTCTCATTGGAAAAATAGTTTTTAGGGGTAAGTGGCTTGCCTAGATGTTATAAAGACTGGTTCTAATAAATTTTAGACATTTACAAAGTGTTGACAATAAAAGTTATTCTCAAATAAGTGAGCCCAAATAAAGATCCAGATTCTTCTAATGAAAATCATTCTAAGCTTTTGTGTGTAGGAGTTACGATATTTTAAAAGCTTTTTAAAAGTCATGTATGTATGACTGTGTGTAATATGTGACTTTGCATCACGTATATTACATAAATAAATGATCTTTTATTAAGCTTTAAAGCCTAGTAGCTACTAACTATCTTGAAGCAGATTAATACCTTCCTGAAATGCATATATGTACATGAAAGATGTAACGGCAGTAACCTGCTGCAATATAGCCATTTGAACGGAGACAAGTACAGCTCGTGTGGGAGAGAATGTACTTGTGCGAGACAGCACATACTGCTCAGAAAGAGGGTAGGCAACAGATACATGTTCACTGCAACAGAGAAGGATGTTCTTCCCAAGCCTTTGAATAGACCATACAAGAAAAATGGGTTTTTTGATCAATGCAGACCTCTGTAACAGCATATTTTTCAGGATTCCTACATTTCAGATTAGAAAACTGATTGATTTTGAGTCCCATTCATTCTCTCATTGCTCTTCCAACCAGTCCAAACCGGGCTTACTCTGCTATGCTACACGTACACAGAGATATTTGAAGAGCAACTTCTCCTGGTATAACAATTTACATGTTTATCTTAGAGTGCAGATGAATACTAAGCTATGCTCTGGAATTCCTGCATGAGTACTGGTAAATCTTAAACATGAAATTAGCTTTAGAACTCATTTTAGCAAGGTGTGTGAACATACTCTCTTCCTGCTTGTGTATCTGGGTAAACAACAGGTTTCTGAAGAACTTAATATGTCAACAAGTAGAGTGGAAAGCTGACTGGGAGTATTCCCTGCAGAATACTGCATGCTTTTCAACCCTGAAAGCCTTTATGATAAAACCATGAATTTTAAGCAACAGAATTATCTTTTGCTATGTAATTTCATTTTAAGTCAATATTCAACAGAGGCAAATAACGGAAGTTTAAAATGTACTTGTGTATTGCTGCCAGCTGTATCTGTCATTGATAAAAGGAACAGAAAATTGTGGACTGTCTCTCTCAATGGCATAATCACTACCTGGTTTATGCACTTACATTTTAATTAACTACTAAATGAATGATTTGTTTACCTTCAACTACATTGGGGTATCCTGTCAGAATCAGGAGTATCAGGAAATTCAGAATTACCATAATCACTCAAGAACCCATCTAATCTAGTGCTTAGCCAGATTCTGAATACGGACAGATTTTTCAGTGGGAGGTGCAGAGATCCAATCTTAGATGGCAGGGAAACAATCCACCTCTAATACAAAAATATAAGAATATTAAAGGCAACACATGCAAGTCCTAATGCATGAGATTTTTACTCTTTCCCAAAATTCTGTTTTCTGAATTTTCATATCATCTATAGGTGTCACCCTGTTTCCGTGTTGCATAAAAAAAATTTTCAAAGCATACAGCCTGCTGCTTTTCTGGCAACCCAAGAACATGACAAGACATGAATGTGACAAAATTGGGTTAAGTTTGTTCGTTTCTTTGTATTTTAAAGGAAAAAAAAAAAAAAAGTTTGGAAAAATGCAGAAAATTTCAAAACAATCCGTATAGCACTGATTACGGGCTCTGATTTTAAATAGGAATATTAGTGAGTTTATTTTATTTTGCTTCTTTGCATGACCATACATTGGTAATTTTTAGTATCACCAGAAACAGAATAATAATAAAATGCTTTCAAGTTTCCTTTTGTGTGAGAAGACACAGAACAATTATTACATAAGTATAAATGTAAGTCATAATATTACATAATTAAATATTATTTTTCTTTTCAACCACTTCCATTAAATATTCCACATAAGTTTAGAGGAAAATCTGCCAGATGTTGTTGAAACACAGAGTGTGCACATGTTCCTAAAGAACCTCCATGGGAGGAAAGATGGGTTGAGAGAAGAGAATTAACCATCCTACAGCTGTCCAGTGAGAGAGCCAGGCCTAGACCTGAGCTATCTTGCCAGCTGCTTCAAGTGTCCTAATCAATAATCTACACTCCTTTGAGATATTTTTGGTCTATATTGTTTTCCAATAAAACAATTTACTTCGTATCTTTGTTAGGTTCTTGTACTCAAACTACTCTTTTATTACTGAGCTTCCCTTGCTCTCTGAAGCCCATAACATTTGGCTTCTGAACTGAGCTCTGAAGAAAGTTGGGTTTGATCTGTACTACTTTTGCTCCTTGATGTTTTGCCTTCCAGGATCTCATACTCGGGTGAATTTCAGCCTTTTCTTGGTTACTTAGATTGGGTTCCTGGGGGTTTAAAGCTAACTATTCGCTGATGAAATCTCATAAAATATTAAAAGGAAGCCAAAAATAAATTGAATTGAAGTTCTAAAAAAACCCAACCGACAAAACTAGTGCTGGAAGTCAAGCAATCAGGCATGTTGTATTCCTCCCAGCATCCCTCAGGCTCTTTGTTTATGGTACTGTCTTTCCAGTAATCTCCCCGTGCATTCAGTGGAAGTGAGATGCTGGTTTGAATGGTACTTTCTTGTATAAATATTTCTTCTGCTGGGGGGTTCAGACAGAATGAATCTGTGAAATCTGTAGCTCCCCTGAAGAACATTGCCTCCATGCAGTCATGCTTTCTCTCCTCTGGAGAGGAAGTAGAAGAAAACATCAAGTTTTATTGCAGCCTCAGGTTATGTAATACTGTCTCCTGGCTCTGAAAATAACTGGAAACATCAAGATCAAAGATTAAATGTACTGTATCCTCAAATTCCTCTTCTCTCGGAATGAAAGGCTTTCAAAGGAATTTCAGAATGACCTTTGCCATGCAAGACAATTTATAGAGATGTAAAAGCAAATCTTTGGTGTTTTACGAACTGCATTAGTCCTGTGCAGTCATTTCAGCAACCAGGACATGCACAAAGCTCATTAAACAGTAGTAATTTCAAGGGAGTTTTCTAACATGTCTGTAACACTACTTTTATTTAGGCCAAAAGTATTAAATACTTTCTTCTGTTATGGCATTCTCTGAATAGGCCTGTATCTAACTCTCAGCCACTTCTGAAATTTTATGAAGCCTGCAGTAGAGTACATAGAAGGCATGCAGTTCTCTTTCTTGTTCAGCCAGTATGGGAACAGTTCTGTCCACAGACTCATCCACTGACCACAGAGCCTGACATTTTCTATCAGATTAGCTGAGATGACACCACCAAGGGAATTGGCCCACCTAAGATCTGACTCCCTTTGTGAGTTGTCTGTCCCTTTTGATTGACCATTTGCTTTCTACTTTTTTATTTCAGCTACTTCATGCCAGCAGTTTTTAACCTAGGCCTCAAAGTGCCACCTTTAGCTTCATTCCCATTTTTGCATCTTACATTTATGTCGTTACCCCTGGAGATGCCCACACTCCTTTTTCACACAAATCTTTTGCACAGTTATCTAGGAAGTCCCAATATGTAGGCCCATGATACAGTACACATGTTGTGCTTTATCAACCCTGTAAAGTAAAACCAGCCACCATTTGCTTTTTAATGATGCAAACTGCTGAAAATTTCAACACACTGAAATTTACATAGCTTTGACAATTCTTATTTCATGCCATTTCATAATCCTTATAGTGTGTTTGATCTAAAGTATCAGTACTTCATGCTTTGACGTATGGAAACCACTTCTTTTCAATTCTCCCTATATGTAAAAGCAGACAAGGTTGGGCGTTGCTAGGAAGCGGTTGTACCATCTGGATACCTTGAAATGAATTAAATATCATAAAACATGCTTCTTATTTGCTCACATTGATGATTTCACCATATCTGAAAGCCTTCATTATTATAGTGATAATAGGTCAAATATTCAGTAATCAAGTCACTGCTTTAAACATGCATGGAGCTCTTAGCTAGAGGTGCATAATTATTTTGAAGCAGACAGCTTTTTCTTAGGTATTCAGATAACAACCAGCCATCCAAAAGGGCCAAGGACACAGGATACCTGACTGTGGCAGGCACAGCAAGATTTCTAACAGAGCAGCATCCCAACTGGTTGTGTTGCCTCAAAACTGTGGGCCTCTACTCCCTCATGTTATTTGGGATTTTGGTCATTCTCACATTTTCTCATCTTTGTTCCAATTTTCTATCACAGTTAAGTCAAACAGGTTATTCAGAAACCTAACCATTCCTAACGATTCAGAGATGAGATGTTGAGCTTTCATGCTGGGCTGATGCTTCCTAAGCAAGAGGGGAGGGTAGCGGGAAAGGGAGCAGAAGGTTGTATAATTTGCAGATTATTTACACAGTGGAGCATAATGGTTCACTCACAGCAGTTGCAACCTATTACATCATGCTGCTGCCACATTTGAACACTAATCCTGCACAGTAAAAAACCTGTCTTTGCTAATGCCAGTATAGTAGATTAGCTGTCATCAAAAACAAACTAAAAAGATCAATTGCTTGTAATTATGTCCCAAACTATGAAAAAAAAGGCATCACATGTAAATATACAGGGTCAGTAACGTCCATCTTCCCTTTGAATTTCTAGTATTCATTGATGGAGCCTTAGAAACAAACACACCTAACTTTACCTTCAATCCCTCACTACATTTCCACATACTGACATTTTTCAGCAATGAAAAATTCTTAGGGTGAATCTTGTCTCTGTGAATTCAAAGGGAAGGTGGGAATAACAGCAGAAGATTTTAATTACTGTCTAGTGACATTACATTCTTTCCTCTATAATTAGAAACTAATGAGAAATGGAACACATTCTGTCAAATGAACTGAGAAAACAGCATTTCAAGTGGAATGAGTGGCCAAGGACCAAACAAAATTCAGAACTGTCGGGCAGGAAGTCATGTCATATATAAAGAAATTTCATTTGCTTGGATGGCAGTAATGATTCATCTCATTTTGCAGGAGTTTAATCAGCTGGGGTTGTCATTTCACACAAACATAAACTAATTCCAGTTCTCTCCTCCCTGTTCCTGCAGGAAATCAAGGTGTTTGATATCAAGCACATTCACACAGACATACACATTACTCTTTAAAAACAGGAAAAGAAAACAAAAAGAGAAAATCTCCCATCCTCTGCCCTCACCCTGCTGTGCAATGTAGTCAGGATTTATCCTTTGGAATGTAAATTGAAATCCAGGCTTGCAGCTATCTGAATCCCAGAGATAATCTTGTATAAATGGACTACAGTGCAAGCTCTGTCAAAGTCTTAATATTGTTTTGCCTCATTACATAATCAAGCTCTAATCACTGCTTAAGAATTGGTATTTAGCACTGGGGTGAAATCACAGTGCAGTTGCTGTACTGTACCATCCATGACCATGAATCGGCCCATTCTTTATGTAATGCCCAGGCAGCGCAAGTGCAGCCGTCAGGTAGAGAATGGCACCGCTTCAAGTCTTCAAGTCTGTTACAAGCAAACATCTACAATGCCATGGCAGATTTTCTTTCTTTCTTTGCCCTAAAGGCCAAACATTCACTGTATTTTATTCACATCATGACTTCCCTGTGACACAATAGTGGTATTTTGCTGCTGAACCTCAGAGGGAAAGAGATTGTTGAGCATTTTTGAAAAGGAAGAGACAATTATTTCTTGAAGCTGTCTGTCCCTTATGCAGTCTAAAAATGAGCCAATGGAAGAAGAGAAAACTGTGAAGGACTGAAACAAAGAAAGAGGCATTTGGCAAAGAATGAGATAATGAGAAGTTCTCATGGTCAGCAATCTAGGGGACAGAGCTCTTTCTGATTTTGCTGTTTCACCAGACTTCTCATTTCTTGCTGTGGACACCAATAAATCTCATAAATATCAGCTTAAGATCTGCACTGTGATCAAGTTTCTGCCCTATCTTTATGAAAATTCATTCAGGTGCTCAGCGACCAAATGCTTCTGCCAAAATTATTTTCCTGTGATATACGTAAAAAACACATTGAACTGGAAGAGCTCATATCATCTCTTCATGCAATAAATGACCAGTTTTAGAAGTACTGTTTAATTAGTACTAACCTAGGCAAGACTTAAGGACTTGCTGATCTGTTGTAAGAAGAAAAAAAATAATTAAAAATAGGTCACTTTGGGTTTTATACAAGACAATAATTTGAATAGGTTGAATCTGAATCCTCACAGAAAACTGTGTGTTTACAGCAAATGTTGTGTTTTCCTCATACCACTGTAAGAGTGCAAGACACCACACTGAACTGCATTCTGAGGCTGACTCAGTACCCTCACCAAGGCAGTAAATTCCAAATATAGACTTTGTCAAGGCAAGAAGAGATATGGGTACAAAAGTCAAATAAAGATGCATCAGGACAAAGATATCAATCTTAAACCGTTTCCATGATTTTTCATCCTAGATTAGAGCTGCAGTATACAATATAGTCCATAGGCTGACCCTGGCCTGATCTGGGAGAGGAAGATCTAACTCTGCTGTCTCATTCTCTCCCTTTTCCTGCCTTTCCTGGGGGCAGTAATCCAGCTGCTGCTGAGCAGCTCTGGTACTATCACCTGTTTTGACATGAATGAGAAAAGGCTTTGTCCATACTCGCTTTTTATTTTATTTCTCCACTTGTAGCAGGTTTTGGGTCACCCTGCTGCCCTCCAGTGTATCAGAAGTGGAAAAAGGGCACACAATCTGAAGGAAACTGGTTGTTTTGCAGGGAATGTCCCACAGGTTTACCAACTCCTTATTCATTATTACAGAAAATACGTATACAAATGGCATCAAGCCTGACTTTTTTAAGAAGAAGGATGCATTTAGGATCCTTTTGGTCCCATTTCCTACTATTTTTATAGTCAATACTAGTCCAGCAGCTTGGCATTTTAAGAGCTAGAGAGAATGTGGAGTTCTGGATTCAGTAACATTTGTGTGCTTAGCTGCAGCTCAGAACTGTAAGGCACTGAACTAATACACAGCGAGATGTGATAATGCCAGCTCTAGAAAAATAACAGAGAAAACTAGAAATCTGAATATTGCTCACTTTGACAATAAATCCTTTGTGTCCGCTGTCATCTTGGCTTATGTGTGGGTACATCATGAAACAAACTGGTCAATGATTAAAGCCTTTCGGTTCAGTTAAAATATTTTAGACATTTAAAAAAAAAAACCAAAACCAAACCAACTAAACTACTTTTCCCCCAAATTCATCCTGAGTAGGGTTTTTTAATTATTATTAATACAATTAATTCAGATTGAGAGTTTTCTTAAAGTGCTGAGAACAATGAATTTACAACACAGCTCCTACCTTAAAGGAGGTATTTATAGAAATCACATGTTTTAATAATAGTTACATGTATCATGACTGAAACCAGGTCAATTTTCATTAAACTACTATTTACCTGTTTATTCTTCAAAAAAAACCAAACAACCTAAAAAACAAAACACTGGACAACAGTGATAGTTGTGATCTCTGCCTAAATGAGACTGCTGGCTATGTTAACAGTACAAGAGAGAGAACAAGGATGTATCTACATTAGTTATTTATGAGGAAAAGAAGATAAATTCTGCTGCCACAGTTGTTCTTCATTAACAATTTATGCAGTTTATACTCATTACTTGTAGCACAAAAGGTGATACTTTGGTAATATTTGTATCATACAAGAATTGGGTTGGTTCTTACAAGTGCTCCTCTATTAACAGAGCCATAGAAGTCACTGATGCCATTTCAGTGTTTGTATAAACACTCAATGGGGAGAATAATTAGAATTTTAAGATTGGGTTTTCCCCTGGCAGACTTGCAATCATTTCTGATGTCTATTCTGAGATGACAGTGCCCTCCTGTGGCACGATTTTCTTAAATTTACTGTTTTCCTATATATACTCCATCCAGAAGGATGAACTGCATAGGGTTTCCCATAGATAAACAAGTAATTTATTTAGGTACTTGTTTAAGAGAGTTAATTTTGAGCCTAGGTTCCATTTCTATCTATTTCATGTGGTTCTCTAAACCTATCTTTTAAATGTTCTTGCCCTTTTCTGTATGGTTTCTGTGTAAAATTAGGAAAGAAAAACCTATTGGAAATCTGGAGGGCTGGTGTGTGTCTGGGTCTGTGCGAACCACGCGGCTGCTATTGGGCACACTAACAAAATTATGACTATTAGGTACCACATAAACAGTGGCCTGCTCTAATCCTAGTTGTTCGTCATTTGATCAGTCCTTAAAGAACCAATGATGATCCTTAAATTTGGGAGAGTTTGGCTCATACATTTGTCTTTAATTTTCTCAGCAGTTTCACAAATCCATCTAGTAGAGGAAAATGTCCGGTTTAAAAAAGATATAATAGAGATATTTGGCAGCATTTTTCTGCCAGTTATTGATTCATCACCGATATTCTCCTATATAACTTATTTTCTCCACAGATTTTTACATTTCAGGCATCAAAAGCACTAGATTATAGACATCAGAATTAATAAAACACATATTAATTTTCATACTACTAAACACTGACAAAAGTATTTAAGGTAACCAAATATTGAAGGAAAATCCTTTTCAGACCCTGGGATAGAATACATCCAGTTCCTAGGGGAGGAGCTCCACAATGCATCTCCCTGGCACCATGGAGTCAGCAGGAGGTGAGGACTTTTTGTGCTGTAAACTTTCAGCACACAGAGAAATTCTAGAGATTTTAGGTAGCAGAGTGTATAATGGAACAAATAACTTTTGTACAGCACTCTCTCTGCCACCCATCTGTTCTTGCTGTCTCCTTCAGAGTGGTGTGTGGCTTTGTACGGAACAGAGATAACACATGGCTAGTCAGAATAAAGTCTTCTTATAAACTCTCAAAAAATTTCTTATGTCTATGGACTCGTCTCTATGCACACATTGGTAGTTTGCCAAGACTTTTAACTTAGCCATGAAAGATTTTCATAGAAATGCCTACATGTAAATAGGCCAGCCCTTCAAAACTCCACATATTTAACAGAAATGAAACCATTTTATCCACTCCCAAACTATCTATAAGAATGAATTGAAATGACACAGACACATACATAAACTTGACCAGGTGGTCAATATATAATTTTTGAAGCTCTTCTGCAGTTATTTTAATACTTTAAATCTAGCAGTAAATCTAGCAATTTTAAACAACTGAAAACAGTATCTTATAATAGTAAATGTGAGACAATCTTAGCTGTAAGAGTTGCCACCTGAACTATAATTAAGACACCAATTTCCTGTGATGTTACAAAGCTGTTCTTTTCTCAAGCATTTGTACTAGCTTCCAAATCACTTTGGAATACGAATTAGAGGCTTGTTTCCCCAGTACCTTACACTTTGCACAGTCACTTAAACATGCATAAAGAGAGTACTAATGGGTATAATTTCCCATTCACTTCGCACAGGTATAAATGATTCCACAACCAGGAAGCAATGAAGGATCACACCCACTGTGCTGATTAAATCAGTTAAGTACAGTGTACATTCCCTCTGGCTATGCTTCCTGGCACAACTAATTCCTTCTATTGAACTTTTGGGACTTAGGCCAGGGCGTATTCACAGATGGTTCCTCAAATCAGGAATTCACTTCCCTTACTGTCTAACAGAGCCTGAATCCTGGTATTCGAATTCCTGTATCACACAAGTGTATGGTAGGAGGAGCTTCCCAAAATTTGCACAGACTGCTTTGAGTCTGTGTAAATTAGAATGTCACAGGGCTGTTGAAAATAAAACTTTCTGAAAGGGCTTACTAAGGTCATGATGACTGGATACTGATGGTATGCATCTCCTGTTAAAACTATCTCCTACTCTAGAAGTGATGTAAGTCCCATGCACTTTCTTTGTGTGCAACAGGGATTACTGACACCAAGAGCAATATTCAGCTTCCCATTCAGAGTAGCAGTAGGAAGATGCTGTGGTTCAAGTTAGAACCCTGCCCTGCATCTCATGATCCTCCAAACCTAAGTGTCAGGAATATGAATTTGGTAGAAAACATGACATGAGTACTTCTACATAAGGATAAACATGACCTGGATAGCATTTTCCTGAGGGTCTGCATTGCAGCTTAAATAGATGTCACTGAAGCTGATTAACAGGTTATTGCACCTTCAGATGAAAATGGCTATGTCTCAGCTATAGAAACATGGATGGACACAGAGAAATGGAATTATGTATATTCACAAACAGAGAGAGATGAGGTCTAAATATATTTAGGATGAGTTATTATGCTCCTCAACGTGATAAGATTATTTTTTCCAGGGAAATTTTGTATTTCTTTAAAAATTGAAAATTATCTAGGTATTATTTTCTAGACATATGTAACAGCTGTATATACCTTAGAAAGGACAGCAAGACCGTAATGTCTCTGGTGAAAGGCTAAGTAATCCAAAAATCTTCTAATTAGGGTGCCAAATGTTAAGTATTTAAGTATGTTGTCTTACAATGATACTGCCAGGTTGCATTATCATTCGTTTCTAGAAAAATCCAAAAGTATATTAGCCCTCCAAACGGCAATCTGGCAGTCTGAGAAGCTTTCTTGCTGTAGTAGACAATATTGGATATAAACAAGAGCCAGAGCTGAGAGAAAGAGGATGAAGTAATAATGAAAAGATTATCAATTTGCCAAGTGAGAGTTAATGAATGACACTGTGCTAAGGATCAAGTCTGGCCATTTTTTACTGAAATAATGCCTCAGTTTGACAGCTTCATGCAGGCATCACACTGGGAGTGAAAAATCACCTCAGGCACAGAGATAATCTGAAAACAACAGAGAGTATTTAAGCTGGTCCCAGCTGAAGAGCAAAGAATTCCATGAATAGAGTCAGAAAAACAAATGTAGTTGAAACCAGGGCTGGGGCAAGATTCCATCATGAAAGGTGTGATTAAAGTGAAGTACTGTCAAGTCC
Source organism: Strigops habroptila (assembly GCF_004027225.2). Taxonomy (NCBI): domain Eukaryota; kingdom Metazoa; phylum Chordata; class Aves; order Psittaciformes; family Psittacidae; genus Strigops; species Strigops habroptila. The sequence goes on from NC_044288.2 coordinate 20,000,491, forward strand.
ATGTTCCCCAGAGGAGTTAATGCATTTTACATTTAGGATGTACGTGTTCTGACAACTGATACTAGGTCCTAAATGGCACATCTTTGGTCTTATGTTAATTTGTATGCTCAGAGTACTTTTCTTCTTCAAAATCTCAGAGGCCTGCTGTTATATCATTCCAACATCACTTACATAAACGAGGTAATAACAGCAAGATGCTTCTCTGGAGCATGCCACCACTTAGTCCTGTTTTCCTTAGTGCTTTATTTACAACTGTTCATATTACTTCAAGCTAGAAGAGACATTCAATACATTACAGAATTAGTGGCTTGATTGTCTTGACATTTCCTAAATTACATTTATTATTCTCACTCTTACCTTGAAATAAATCATCATTCCCAAAATTCCAACTAAGAAAGGTAAGAAATAGACAAAACACCTCTCTGTGTTATGAACATTATTCCTTTCCTTAGTAAGATTCTCTGAAATAGTGGGATTTACTCCAAAACGCAGCAGTGTCTGCAGCACCAGCAGGCTTTCGGATTAGAAAGCAACATGTATTAAAAGAATTTATGCATCCTTCAATGAGTCTTCAGAGTGGTCAACTCTACACTGCCTGGCAAGTTATAGTGGAAACTGAAGTTTCTATTTCCTTTAATTTAACTTCTCCATTAGTAGAAACCTTAAAGCCTGTATAAAGTTTATATGGCCTCTTATTTCTTAAAGCTTTCAGTAAAATGTTCTCAATTCTATAAGGCATGAGAAATAAGGTCTGACAGAATAATTCTGTGGACTTTGTCTATAAATATCAGGAGTTGATACAGTGCTTCCTATGGATATCAGTTCTGGAGTATTTTGGATTTTTTACACATATGTTCATTAGGGAAAAAAAGTATTTGTTTAAAGGAAGGTGCAATAACATTTGTGAGGGTTGAACAAAATCTAGAGCAATTATAGCATGACTTTACTTTTGGCAGCATGTTAGCTGAGATATGCTATTTTGAAACATAATTGGTTAAGAAGTCCGGTATTTAAAACAAACAAAAAAAAAAAAAAATACAAAACAGAAAGAATTGCGTTCAACTGAATATAAAACACTTCTACATGGGGCATCTCCAGTTTGTGTAGCAAATGCTCTGTGACAGGACACTGCTGTTGCTCTATGGAAATGGATTGTCCTCTGAGGTACATCTTTGAGATGACAGAGAATTCAAAGCAATGCCTCATTGCTGCTGAATGGACCGAGGCCTTTACAAGCCACTTAAAAGTTTAAAAGCTCTTCTGCATTACATTTTGAAGAAAAACCATTTATTTTAAAATTATGCAGAAAATATTGTAAAAATTATTATAATAGCTTACTGTATAAAGACCACTCCTTGCACTAAGGGAAAAATCAAAATATTCTCCACAGAGACCAGATGATCACCACCAAGAGAAACACACAATAAAAAAAATGTATGTGGAAACAGTCTATAAAATGAAAGGACTGAGGCTGCTCACCCTAAATATACATATATAGGGATATTCCTATGTTATCTGCATCACCAGTTGGCTTGGTGTGCATACACTGTTATTGAACAAAGATGATGCATGAATTCTTTACAGCATACCTTGGTCTGGGTCAGCTGGACCCATCTGCTTGTTTTCTCAGCACAGGTGCTGAGTTTTGAATTTTACTCTAATACCTGTAACAAAGTGCTGGCTTGTGTACTAGATTCTGATATTTTCTGTTCTTTTGAATAAAAGATTCTACAAATCAAGAGTTCTAGAATTAACCAAAAAGTTGGACAAAAAGACCTGTCCAAGTACAGGACAAAAAATATGGATAAAATAGTTGCCTAGAATCTGATATATTACTTCAGCATTACTTCAGCAAGTAATTTAATAACACTGAACATGAAAACAGCCTTCCCCTTAAAACTGTTTGCATGGAAGTAATACAGCTGCAGCTTAAAGTAATGTCTACCATTGTACAGCAGGAGAAAACCCCGATAGCATATATGATATTAATAGCATATATGAAGGTGAATAAATAAAAAGTTAATTCCCAAAATTGACAAAATAATAACTTCTCAGGAAGTTAACAGATGATCTAGAGGGATGAAGAATGAGTCATACTGTAATTTTATAGCTTCACTTTTACAGTGTTCCTGATCAGTGGTGGGGTTTTTTGGTTTTGGAGGGGGTGTGTGGTTGTATCATTCAGGACACACATATATAATGCAAACTTATCTGTGAATTGAGAGGATAATCAGACTGTAGTTACTTGAATTGGTTGCTTGTATTCAGCCATATCTCCTCGTAAACCACACGTATATAATTTGGTTGTTAAGTCTTTGGTTTAACTATAACATATTGTAATTAAATTAAAACCAGTTAATCCTTGGGATGTGGACATTAAAATTTAAAAAAAAAAAAAAAAAGGAAAAAAAATATATATAACAAAGCACCAGCTGGAAAATTATCTCTGAAGTTTCTTCTGTGACCAGGATCAAAGGAATTATTCTGGGAGAAATTAAAATTTTAATTATGCCTGAAAACAGAGAACTTAATGTTAACTAAAGGTACTGATCTAAGCAGAATACACATTTACCACAGAGTCTCTTTGATAATGCTGGAAAACTATCTCACTCTCAATTTGTAAATCCTATTCTGTTTTAGTTTGAGACTTCTCTGGACTGCCTTTCACTGAATTGCAATGAAGTCTTTTGTAGTCTGGGTTTCTGTAGTTCTTTTGCAATCAAGATTTCCCAGGAGTGCTGTAATCTCAGGATGAGAACTAGGTTCTTTTAGTTTAGAAAAAAATATATCAAAACCTGAAGCTTTGCTGTATTCCTGAATCCAGATGGAATTTACTTAATAGTTTGAAAGGGAAAAACAACTGGAAAAAGAATCACAAAACTGTTGAATGAGAATGATGTGTTATGCACAGAGTAACATACAGCATGGCTTTTTTGGGGCACTTAGGAGATGTGGGTTCAAATCCTTTTAGAGTAGATAATACAACAGAAGATCTGAGGCAAATAAAAAATTAATTATTGACACAGCCTAGCCCTGAATAATAGTTGCAAACATGAATAATTTAGAAAGTACATCTGAAAGCATGCATTATTTGAAAGCAGAGCTGAGGGCACGCTGAGAGGGACAACACGGTGACTGGAGGTTTACTGGACCACCACCACTCAGTTGTTATAAGAGGACTGCACGAGGCATTTGCAAGTTATGAGGAATCACGTAGGTAGAAGGAAGCCTGCTGTGCTATGCCAGGGAGGTTACCCTTGAAATCTTCAAGTTATTTAAGTAAAACTGCCAGACTGTTCTCTTTCATAGCGTAGAAAATCCATCAGTTCTTGAGCTATACCAGTGTTGAAGAGGTTTGTATGTATTTGCTGTCAGTATATCTGGTGAATCAGTTTAATATATATACCCCAATACAGAATAGAAAAACCCTACCTAATATAGAAATTCTATGTTGGGTTTTTAACATATTATTCTACTTCAGTATCCTTTTATTTTACAGGAGACTATGTAGTCATGTCTGTTTACTTCAACCTGAGCAGGAGAATGGGTTATTTCACTATTCAGACCTACATTCCCTGCACACTTATTGTTGTGTTATCCTGGGTCTCTTTCTGGATTAATAAGGATGCAGTTCCAGCCAGAACATCACTAGGTGAGTTGTTTTTTCTTCCTGATCTTATTCAAGTGTTCTGATGTTTAACTGACACCCCTGCAGATCACCAGTTCATAAATTTAAGAGGTGAGACAATTTCATGAGCTCTCCTTGTTTAAAGGGATGTAATAATTTCCGAGGCATAACACACTCTAAACTGCATTTGCATCTCTTCCTTTTTACTATGTCAAATCCTAATGGAGTATTGTAGATTGCTTACAATAAAAACTTTGCATCTTTTCTGATGACAGTAATATTTTTTATAAACATCAAGAGAATGGGGAGCATTGCTGGATTAGAGGCAGGGATGTGTTTGTTTTACTTGCTCTACTTCTATATCATGGTGACTGGCAATACAAATGAAGTAAACATCAAGAAGGAATCAATCTTTCTGGCTGTGTGCTGTAGTGGTAAGAAGAGGAGAATGTAGTATCCTGACTTCTGCTTTAGAAACCAACAATCAAATTTAGCCTCCAGGCCACAAAATCAACTGAATTTGGTGGTATCTAAATTCCTATCCTTAGAAATGTGACATAAAATTAATCAGAATTAGCAATTTCTACACATTTAACAACTGTTCCACAAGTAAACTAAAAGAGATTAAGTTAACCTTGCTTGTGCAAAGCAGCTGGAGCTACAAGAATTAGCAAAATAGAAACTTTCAACCAGACAAAGCTAAACACATTTTCTACTTCTGCATTAAATCCATACAAGTGAGAATCATTGTAGTTTTTCCTTCCACATTTTCATTTCTTCACAGAACTACAGCACAGAGCACTGGAGTGCAAAATAAGGGACACCATTTTCATTCCATAACTCCCTTGAAAGAAACACAAGAATAGAGGACCACTGGCTCCCATGACTGAAACTTTTAAGTGTTCTATTGCCTTTTTCACTTCCTCTCTAAAAAGAGGTTATAACACCTGCTTTAAAGAAGTATAGTATTAATAAAGGCATTCAGCTGTTATTTAAATTTTACTTCAATATACAAAACTGTTTCTCTCCCTCTGTTAAGAATTAGTCTATTTGTACCACTGAGGACATAAAACCAGTGGTATGAAATTTGCCATATAAAATGTAATGGATTTAAACTGTTCTGATGCATTTTTAATGTTCTTCACATTGTAGTACAGGGAGCAATGTTCTGAAAGGAGAAGGCATGGTGAAGTATGTCACAGTACTTCACAGTTGTAGAGTACAGCCACTTATGAAGACTAGAAATGATGCTGCTCTGGTACAGAGAGAAACCTGATCTCACAGTTTTACATTTATAAGAAGCCCTGAGAGTCTCTCCCTTCCAGCTTTATATACAAGAAATCACTTAAATAACAAGCAGCAGATGATTTGTGTGGGGCTAGCATGTTCACACAACTAGAATGCATTTAAGGAAGAGAGAGGAAACAGTTTTATTTCCTTATGGAGCACACATACAAATCTACACAAATTTTGTCCTGGAGTTCCTGATGGATTACATGCTTTAAGAATTTTAATTAATTTCTACCTCATAAAATGGCTGCAAGTGTGTCTCTTAGCGGCATTGCTATCACCCTGCAACTAAAAACTTATCCTAACACCACAAAACGTTTGAGATTGGTCTTGAGTTTACTTTAAAGAATGGAGTAAAGAGATTTTTACTCTCCACCATGATTTTCTCACTCTGACACAAGTTCTGTTCTCTGCACTCTGTTTCCGTGTTTGAGCACACAAAGCCTAAAAATAAGATGTCTCAAAAGTAAAGGCCCCCTAAAAGTAAACTACAAAACTAAACAACTAAATTAAATTTCTTAGACTCAGAATCCATCTAACCAAACTATTCTGCACAGCAGCACTTGCAGCGACCATGCAAAAATGTTTCATACCCTGTGTTCATCCTTGAAGCTCTCACTGAATCCACATTCACTGCTGGGATGTGCTGTTTAATACCTTTGCTATATGTTCGAACTCCAGGCATACTTCAAAACCTCTCAGAGAGAGAGAGCCAACAAAATCAGTTTGCACTTGAAGTTATGTTTCTGTTGTTTTCTGTCTATCTACCAGGTATTACAACTGTCCTGACAATGACCACCCTAAGTACAATTGCTCGTAAATCTCTTCCCAAAGTCTCCTATGTGACAGCAATGGATCTTTTTGTGTCAGTCTGCTTTATTTTTGTTTTCTCTGCACTGGTGGAATATGGAACTTTGCACTACTTTGTCAGCAACAGAAAGCCAAGCAAGGATAAAGACAAAAAGAAGAAAAACCCAGTATGTATCTTTTTAGCAGCAAGGTCTAACATTCAATTATGTTTTCTAAGAAAGCATTTAAATCCCTCTTTATGCTTGTACTTTCTTTTCAGACATTGCTAATATATACTCTTCCTTTGTATTAATAGGAATGCAAACATTCACCTTGAGAATGAAAAGCTCATACATTACGGTTGTCTGGATGCCAGAGAAACTAATTTCTTAGAATAAGGATCCTTTTAACCAAAGTGTTCTGCAAATCACAACTATCACCAAAACCATTATTTATGTCATAGATAGAGCTCTTGCTGTGACCTTTATGGAAGAACTGTCACTTTCTCTGTTATAGCTTCAGCAATATTCTCTGGCATTAACTAATGTGCGTATTATTGATATGACTGTTTTTCTTATTATCAAGACTGCAGTTAAACATTTATATTCAAACTACAGAGTGTGCTTTTTCTAATTTCCCCTTAAGCATCTGTTTACTTTTCATTGTTTCCTTATCTTCTTTTCTTGTATTTCTTATCTCCTTTATCTACTTCTCTCCCTTAGAGAGTGATTTAGCTAGCAGTTTACAATGTTACTTATGGATGTATGCTACATAGTAATAAATAAGTGTATTCAATAACCACAATAACTAAATCCTGGAAGTACTTTCAGTAGGTGTTTAAGTTTTTGCCCAGGTAGGGAAAAAGTTCATTGCTTATTTTGTCCAGGACATATTTCTCCTTGTCTTTTGCACCTGAACTGAAAGGTCTGTTGTACAGAATCCCTGAGGTGAAAATAATTAGTGTAAAATCCTAGAGGGAAAAGTAGCCTAATCATCTACAAAACAACCCAAATATGCCTTTGAAAAATGTGAAGAACAAGTGGTTTACATTAATAGAAAGCATTTTCAAATCCATTTCAGGCATCTAGTCATTTGGATTTCTCTCCTAAAATCTTCAATGACTTTTAAAGATATTCTCTTTTAGTTTTAATATACAGCACAAAAAGAATATAGTAAATAGAGTGATTAAAGAACATTTATTACACATTATTGCTATAATTTCCACTTTAAAGATGTTGAGAAGTAGACTAATAGTCTACTTCTATAGTGGGTAAACAGCTAGAAAAACACCTATAAGAGGAAGAATTCTTACCTAACTTTAGGTATGTTAAGGTTGAATTTCATCATAGGCCTCTCTTTTGGTCAAAAGAAAGAGGCACTGCCAGCAGGTGATGTGTCCTGTCCTGTCTTAGGCCATAATAAAAGGCTGGCTGCGTGCATGTGTGTCTTTTACAGTCCATTAAAGGAGCAGAGATTAACTACCTCAAACTTAGTCGTGTCACTTAAAGATGTCCGTAAAAGGGCAGATGACTTGTTCTTTACATTACTTATCTGCGAGCATTTGGGGACAAACAGAACTATAGGTGATTGCCTGGTTCCTAATCACAGAGCCTAAAAAACTTAGAAATAGAGTGTTCAAGACACGCTCTGCAGGTAAAAAGGACTTTTTCTAATAAAAGTGTTTTTATAAACTGTGAATGGTCTCCTTCAAAACAGTTCAACATAAAAGACTGGAATCCCCTGGGAATATTAAAAGATCTAAATTGAATTTGATATCTTATGTCTTTGGCCCAGATTTAGTTATAAGACAGGGACAAGTCAAAAATGTGGGGGTTTTATATTACAGATACTTGCTTACATTGCTATTATCCCAACTTTTCTATAAATTTAGTTCTTTTTGACTTACTATGTTTTAGAAACATATTTTTAATTTACATTATTTTTGTCTCTTTCTTTCCTTTCTTTAATTTAAAACAAACCCCTCTGATTCTCTTTTCTGTCTACAAAATGAAAGCTTCTTCGGATGTTTTCCTTCAAGGTATAATGTTTTTTGGAATGGAAATTCACTGCATGCGACTGCTGAATTTAACTATTAGAGCTTATATGAGAGTGGTGTTTTGTTGTTTGTTTTTTTTTTAATGAGACATCTAAGCATTCTACTCCAGGTAACTTCCTAATTCAGTAGAATGGTTACATATTTCCAGACAATTTGTAGAGTTGATTCAGCAGCCCAAATACTGATTCATTACGGTTCTGAACTTAAGTTCAAGAGTGACCAGCATTATTGGATCCCATGAATTGAGAGTTTAATGTTAAAACATTTCTGCTCCAATCTTTCTCAAGTTGCCATGGGATCCAATAGCAGCAGCTACACCAGAAACATGCAATACATCCTTTTAGAACTCAACTCTGACCCCGTCTTTTTACCCTTTGTAATTTCATTCCGAATTATAAAACTAAATGTGTTCTGATGTTGACCTGAAGAAAATTTAATGTCATCATCAATTACTCAAATGCTGTTATGCAAAAAAGTCAGAGTTTTGAAAGGGTTTAAGTTGCATATATATTTTTAATGCCGTCACTGGATCAATAGACTTTTAGCACACTAGCAAACCTATCTAGCTATGGTTCATATCCAAACTTTATCTTCATTCAGAAATGCAGAGATTCCATAAAAAAGACAACCAAAAAAAAAAAAACCCCAAATATGCATACTTATGGAATGGAATTGTTGTTATTTTACCCTAATAACTATCAGTAGGAAATTTCAGTGCCTGTCATCCTAGTGTTTGCCAAGTGCTCAAATGTGTTTTAAATGCTTCATTTGCTCAATTTGTTCCAAATATATATATGCGTGTATAGATATTTATGTACAGCTACTATATAAAATCTGGAAAATGTTGAAACTTCTAGCTGGTGAACATTAGTAGATGCTAAACTGCATATATTCAAACAATTGGAGAGTCTTATAGAGAATGTCCTAGCTTGTTTATTTAAAAGACCCAGTTTTTGCTTTTTTTTCACGTATATATATTTTCTCCTGTCTCAACATGAACCAGCTCTAATTTCAAATCCTGCATTTCCATTGATTATTTCAGTTCTTTCTATGTGCAATGCACAAATTGCCTTCAGATATCAAGCAGCTATGTAAAATATAAACCACAAGAAATTCAAAAATACCACCAATTACATTCCTGAATGTTTCCTTTAACCTCTGATGTTTCCTTGTTTGGCTTTCAAGCTAGTTGTCCACGGCTGTTAACTTTATATTGATTTGTGCTGCTTTCCTGTAAAGTGTATGATGCAACCGATTTTAGTGAGTTTAAGGTAATACTACCATTAGAACTCCTCAGCAATTTCCCATGTACCCTATGCTGAGCCATCATTCACATGTTGACTAAGAGTCTCCATCTCCCTGTTGGTCTGGTGATAATAACAAAGTCTCTCCCTCCTGCCATCTTTGTCTTTTTTTGCTACTCCACCTTAGGCACCTACAATTGACATCCGGCCTCGATCAGCTACTATTCAAATGAACAATGCTACACACCTCCAAGAAAGGGATGAAGAATACGGGTATGAATGTCTTGATGGCAAGGACTGTGCCAGTTTTTTTTGCTGCTTTGAGGATTGTCGAACAGGAGCATGGAGGCATGGAAGAATACACATCCGCATTGCCAAAATGGACTCCTATGCCCGCATCTTCTTCCCAACTGCCTTCTGCTTGTTTAACCTTGTGTATTGGGTATCATATCTTTACCTTTAAAAGCAGAAGGAAATCAGTGATATGAGCCTTACTCACTGAATTTCTTAGAGAGATGGTTTCCTAAATCCACTTGAAGTATTTACGATGCGCTTTATAGTGGTCTGAATTCTTTAGTGCCATAACCCAGTAAATATCATATCATTTGTCCAAAAACTGCCACCAGGTTATTGTGAATTAAATGTCCATTCAATATGCTGAAAGAATTAAAAATAAAAATAATATAAACAGGTAATACACAGCTATACCTGCTGGAAGAGAGAGAAACAGAGCTGACAGGGCAAGGAGAGCATGGCAACATCACTTAATAGTTGGTACTCCTATTTCAGACAGAAGTGAGAGAGAGGAGAATTCCCAGGTAAAGTGCTGTACAGTTTGTTAACACTGGCTATAATTATGCTATAGCTTGATTCTCTGTGGGCTTTTCTTTTTGGAAGAGTCATCTCTCACTCTGAATAGGTATGATTAAACTAGGAAAGTTAACTTCTACTCCCACCAAGATAAAAATAGACCCTTCCCTTTGCCATCCCTTTAAGAGCACATGTACAATGCTGTAAATATTTCAATACCTTGTAGTACATAAAGTCTAGTGCATGCATCTTTTGGGGGCCAAAATAAATGAAACAAAGGTACCATAAAGTTTTGTCTTTTATTTAGTGTCTCTGGATGTGCTATTGTAATTGAAATGTGGAAAATTTTTTTTTTTCCTTGAAAAATTACCCCTTTCCCTCATGCATGGAAGATCCAAGCAGACAGCACTTTCATGTAAAACATTAGAGAAGCCTTAAGGATTCAAATAAATAACATGTAGACAAATCTGTATGGCCAATATAATAGCTCATAAAGTGTACTGTATGTGTCTGCTGCAGTTGTAGCCTTCATTTTCCATTGATAATGTTGCTATATTTCAACTGAATTTCCAATAATTATACATTGCAAGATCAGCTTCTGAATTTAATCCATGTGCTTCTATTGCTCTTTTCCCATGTTGAGCTCCACTTTTTTTCCTTACACAACTATTTGTGGGTTTGGTTTTTTTAATTCTTTAATCCAGTCCAGGAAATAGCTTTTATTCTAGATATTATTTTTACATGAAAGCTTCAAGTTAATTTTGAAACATTAGATTTTGCATTATATATACACATACAGTTCTCTGCCCATTCATGTCCTTGATCAGCAATAGTTGTTGTCAGTGCTGCTTTTCACTCAGTGAGTACCTTTACTAAAACAAACCTTTACCATGGCTAGCACACAATTTAGAGATAGCCTTGAAAATAAAAGGGAACAGAGAGTGTCTTGGCTACTAAATCACATGTATGCAGTTTATGTGTTTTTAAAACCTCGAACCCATGTGGGCGACTCTTGAAAACCATTTATCCACTGGTTTTCAGAACCCGTATGATGCTCAATTATGCAACCTTAAGCACATGTAAATATGACTGACCTTTTTTTTAGTTGTCAAAGATGTAAAATGTCACCTCCAGTAAAGTGGGTTTGCAGGTTGAAAAGGGAGATATATAACTGATCATTACAGAATTATTAATAGCTAAAATGGAGGAAAAGGAAAGTTTTCCAATGTTCTGTTTGTATAGTTTTGGAAATAAAAATGTATAAAAAAAGGAATAACTCTTGATCATCAGTTGCTCCTTGTCCAATGCATTTGAAAACATTTTAATAAAGGAACTGCACACACCTGTGGACTTTTTCAATAAAACTGCTGCACTCAATCCCAGTTTTCTCGTGGTTAGTTTGTTAAAAGCATGTGTCAAGGACTAAACTGCTTGACTAGTTTGGTTCATCAGCTGCCTAAATATAAGTGATTATAATCCTCATAACCCTCTGCATTGTCTCATTTTAATGGCTCACATAACTTTCTAGAATGGAGACTAAATCTTTAGAATCATTTTGAAGATTACCTTATTCTTGAAAATAAAAAAAAACCCCAAGACTTTTCTCACCATATATCACTACACCAAGTAGTGGAAATGAACCCTAGCCGGTCATTACCCAACATCTCCACTCCTGCCACACTTCTTTAGGTGATCTGTTATTTCCTCCTGGGAAAAATGGATGAGATTCAAAAGGACAGTTAACGGAGAAACACATAATTCCTAGGAAGACAGTGGCACCTTAGCACAATCTAGTGCTAAATGACCAAAAAGCATAGTGTTCCTCTGAATAGAGATTATATCAGCTATTCAGTACAGAATCAAAAGATGACCTTCATATTGTAAAGCCAAACTGCCACCACAGTAAAAAAAAAAAAACAAGCAAAATAGCATTTGGATATGAGATATTATTCAGCAGAAAACTACTCAGAAACCTATCTATATTGACATACTCACACATATAAAATATTATATTAATGTATACATTATACATATTAACTCTCCCAGTTGCATTCTAGGGAAGAAACTCACTCTTGATGCAAAAGACTTGCTAAAATGTTTTCAAGCTCCTCACACTGCAGATAACTATTACTGCTCTGGGACATGTCTGAGGATGTTCAGATGGTTGTTAAGAGTTTTGTCAAATATACACTAGTGGCACGATTCACATAATCACAGAAGGGTTGGCATTGGAAGGGATCTTTGCAAGTCACCTAGTCCAACCCCGTGCCTAAGCAGGTTGCACAGGTTCACATCCAGGCAGGTCATGAAGACCAGAGAAAGAGACTCCATAACCTCTGGAGGAAGTGATGTTAGAATATTAACCAACTTCCTTGGACCCCCGCCAACCTTCTAGAGTCCTAACTCATGGAATTTGTCCAAGTAGGTGCTTAAAGAGGCGAAAGTTAGCTTTCTTGAAGCTTATAACTCTCCTGGTTGTAATCTTACTTATTGCCCTGCTTCCTCCACGCAGGATCCAGAACTCCACCATCTCATGGTCACTTCAGCCAAGGCTGCCCCCAACCTGCATATCTCCAACCAGTCATTTTTTTTGTTAGCAAGGTCCAGCAACACACCTCATGTATACATACCAAAAGAGAATGCCCTCAAAAGCATTCATAAATCTTTATACAGTTATAATATTTACAACCCTCAGTTTGTAAATAAAGAGCTGGCATCCAGAGAGATAATGTGACTTTACAATGGTTCTCCTATTTTCAATGCTAGGCAACCACAAAAAGGCTGTATTTTAACTAGCCAGTATTGAATAATTTCAGCCTCTGTACAATACAAAATGCTGAAGCTCCTAAGGGTGCAGTTCCCAGCACAGATTATATAAACACACACAAAAAAAAAGGGAAAAAAAGCAGGGGAGAAAAAGACAAGTGGTTTTTTTTAATCCACTCATTTCTACCTTATTTTCCCCACCGCTGCATAAATCTATCTAACATGAATGGACTGCTCAAATATATTATGTGTATTAGTTTCAATGACATATGCATAGCAGCAATTAGTGGCAAATACTAGAGGTCTAAATAATTGGACTTCCTTCATCCTGTGCTCTCAAAGCCCTTCAGTCTAAAAACACAGGTAGAAAAAGAATACTTATAAAATACTTGAACCTATGAATAACGTGTGAAAATGAACAAGAAAACTTTTTGAACTGCACAGATTTTAGTAGATAGCATTACTTTACATGGAGCCAAAAAGAATTGGGAAAATACAGTTTTAGATTATCTGCCTTATCTCAAAATCTGGGTTTTGTAGGATTATGGTAGAGAGAAGCTGTAAACTGGAATTTTAAAGAGGATAAACGAGGATTTTTTTCAGATTTGCTGATGTTTCCCATGCTCCTGAGGAAAGGCAGGAGTTAGAAAGAGTACGTGGGAGAGGTTTGTATTGGAAGAATGAAACTAAGGCATGACTATAACACAGAGGTTGAAATCAATATTGAGCTGATCTGCTCTACCCAGCCTGTAGCTGGCAACTGAATTAGAAAAGCAAAAAAAGAATTTGCTGAATTATGTAAGAATTATGTACATTAATGAACTAAAGGGCAGCCCAAGCTGCTTAGCCTAAGCTAAGAAGAATTCAGAAACAATATGATCCATTGAAAATATAATGATTGCTAATGCCATAAAGGTTGCAGTTCTCTGAACTGAACAGAGCACGTTCAGGGTTTAGGCTTCATGTACATGGATGAAGAACCAGATTTTGGTGGTGCTGTGGCAGAAAGTTACCGCTATTTAGAAATTACAGCTAGGTCCAAGATAAGGATTTAGTGAAAGTAAAGACTGTTCATGGGCTTCTGCAGCTGGAAGAATAAAGCCTGTTATTTTAAGCTAAGGGATCCAAGGCAGAATCCAATAATAAGTATGACCACAAGAAGAAAACTAAAAATATAAAGGAGCCATCTAAATGAAACTTAATTACAGCCCAGGGGAAAAAGTGACGTTTTAAAAAGCAAGTGTTGCCCTTCAAACAAAATTTCAGTTCCTCTGCAAAGAGAATTTAATTAAATCTTATGAAAAGCTTCACAGATAAATCAGTTTATTATACCTGTGAGAGACCTATTGTTCCATTTATAAAAATTAAAAGCCAATGCACTTTACCTCCTTATTTAGAAGGGTCCCGCAGATGAAAAGATTACTTTTATGCATTACTATGCCTTTCTTTCTAAAGTCAAGATTTACAATGAAAAACATATCTTTTGAATATGTAAAAGAAGGTTCATAACCTTTAAAAGATCTTGAATAACAGATAAACTAAAGGCTTTGCTTACAAGTCAGCAAACCATTTGAATAATTCATTCCACAATGTTGAATTAGTTCAGAAAAACATATTAAACAAGGTTCTCTTTCTCGCAGGGGGAAAAAGAAAAAAAGCACAATATGATAAGGTTTTCTCATTCGGATTCACATAAAATTCATACTGATTATCAGAATGAGAAAAGGGAAAATAAGAAATGAGAAAAGATTAATATAGATTTAATTCAACCAGCATGAAAAACATTAGAAATATCGATCTTTCCACCAGACACATGTTTCTTGATACTGGCATATTGAAATCTATATCCGATGAGGTTTAAACAGACATCATTCTCTTCAGAATTTTCAGGTATATGCTATAAGCCTAACTACAGGTTCAGTCACTTTGCTGTGAGAAGCCTAACATTAACTTACCCACAGGAAGAAAAAACCTCCAAAACCTGCAAACCAAGACTTCTCATTTCTTTCCTAAAATGAGACACAAGCACATAGAGACATCTACCCAGCTAATACATTTACAAGATGCTTAGAAAAATAGTAGATGAGGCTATTAAGTGCTTGGAAGTCAGACAGACCTGCTCGAGAAGATTTAGCACAACTGGGGACTTTGTTGTTAAAGAAACACTCTGTTAAAGAGCCTTTGTTATCAAAGAAAAAAACCCAAACAAACGACATGTAAATTTACCATATCTTTGCTTGAAGTCTGCATGTTTGTATTGACAAAGCAATTCATATTCACAGATTCTCACAATTCTTTTTGGTGTTTCCCTTAAGACTAGAAGTGAAAGACTAGATCAACAATTTCAGCAACTCTGTATCCCAGATCTATTTAGATTTCACAGGTTTTTCTGCTTCTCATTCTTGTTCTACTTATATCCATGCTCTTTAATTTACTGCCACAGTGAGATTTCTGGTAGAAAAAGGCATTTTCCTTTTGCCAGTTCCTTTGTTCTCACTGAACATTCACCCAGATTTGATAGCTTTCCTGCTGACCTAGCAGCTCTGCATTAAACTACAAAGAATATCAACTACACCTCTACCTCTCATTTGTTAGAATAATTTATTTATTTAAATTTACTGTAGAAACATCCTAAATTACATTTTTCTTACCAACATGAGTGAGCAACAGGGAGTGTGACTGCCTATGCATTCTACTCCCCTCTAAGACCCATGGAGCATTTGGTCAGACAGGTCCAAGCCACCACAACAGGTGGTTTCCCTGAGAGAATACTACATGGGGAAACATTAGCTCACATCACAAATCTATCCAAAATCTGTATAGTAGAAAGCAAAACTGTCAAAGAAACTAGCTTGCAAACTCCTAATGCATGCAGAAAGATAAGTTTCAAACTGCTCTGCATGATCTGACATAGTTGATCAGAACTTTCTCTATTTGAAGAGTCATCTTGTTCTAGTACATTAGTCTTTATTTCAATAAAATAACATTTTTAGGCATTGGAAGCCTTTTCTGTCCTCTGGAGCATTCATTTTAAAACAAAGGTAGGGCAGTTCCTCCTTCCAGCTGTTGTTGACCTCATACCCTATCACTTGCGTGCAAAGAAACAAACCCAAGTCCCAAATACATCTAAAAAAAGGACTGAACAGAAAACTCAAAAAAATTGTGAGATTCTTTTAACCAAAGATCATAGCTTTCTTGCAAAATCCTCTCAAGAGCCTTCTCACTTGCCCATAAAAGAATCTAGATCATGGAAAATTGATTCTCATTCAGAATGCTGCAACTTGTGTGAGCAGCTGTGTGTTCCACTAGCATATTCTGCCAATTGCCTTACTGATTTACTACTCAAGTGCTACTGGTGTCTTCTCACCCATGTCTGCTGGTCCAGTGTTTCTCAACCAATGCAGTGACAAGTTCTGGCAGCATGTAAAAGCATAACGTGGGAAAAGTACTATGATTAGAATGGTACAGCATTAATGATAAACAGGAGAACTTATTAATGACTCAGTGCTAGTATCTAGTAATAGTTATTCCTAAACTGACATTGGTTTCTACACTTAAAATTAAGAACCTTAAGTTTTTGTTAATTACTCTGCACCACTCATGTTTTGCTTCTGGCTGCTCCTCTTAGTCACAGTACCTGTTGGGGCCAAAAATTGCCAAAGTATAAATGGTAGCATACATCTCCTCTGAATCAGCATATTTTAGAGCTATTGTGAACAAAACCCCAGGACGCCTGCCCATTAAAATTTAAGTGGTTAGTTCTGCTCAAGATCTCCGAAATTTGAGAATCATTTGATCCACTTTTTTTGTGTGATTTTGTCTTTTACAGGGAATTTAAGGATAAACTCTTGATCTTAAATTCATCTTAAATTTCATCTCAAACCTTAAGTAAGATTCTATGCTAAAATTTCCTAGGGGAAGAGTTGTATATAAGCTCATCATGTGAACATATAATTTCATCTTCAGAGTTTATTTTTCCTACCTACAAAGAGGAACAAACAATAATGTTGAGTGGTAGATGCAGACACATGGGCTTTGATTATGTAAATAGGTTGAAGTTCGTATCTCAGGCACATCTGAGATAATTGCAAAAATTCTCCTGAGGATTTTGCCAACTAAATGCTAAGTATTCTGTATTGCTCCTCCTACCTTTCCTCCCACTCTCCCTGGCACCCAGGCACAGAAGGAGCTACCCTCAGCACACTTGAATTCATACGCAGTGCAAAGGAAGAGTACAATGTGAGAAGACACTCCCTATCAAAATGTCCTTATTTTACCCTGTCTTCTAAGGGGAAAAAAAAAAAAGCCTAGAACTGGGAAGTGGTATTTAGGGAACTTTTAAAAAAGAAAAACTTTATTTAAACTCTGCAATCAACTCTTGCAGGTAAAGCAAGAAAATTATTGGCAGCTTAGCTCCTGTTCTTTATTTGTCTTACTAAAAATCTCAGAAATTTAAGAAACTAGTAATTTAGAGAATTAATCTTAGTAGACTAAGACCATTCATGACCAGTCCTATGAGACATACACTAGATCCCTACATCATTTTCAGTACTAGTGCAATTAAATAATTCTACCCTGTCTGAATAATTTGCCACAGTTCCAGTAAGTAGATTGACATTCTGACGTTGCTTAGAAAATGTGTTCAATGAACATTTTGAAACAGAAAGGGAAAGTAGGAGTTTTTCAATTTTAGTAACAAAAATCAGATTAACTTTTAAAGCTCTGTTTAATTTGCAGGTAGCAGGCAAAATACTAATCAAAACGCTAATCAAAATCATTCATGCTATAGTAGAACAGAATGCATTTTATTCTGTACAGCAACAGCCAGTTTTCTAAGGATACTCAGCAATTATCATCAGTTATGAGAAAAAATATGCCTTACAAAGAGTTAAAATACAAAAGGAGTCCTTTACTTAATAAGAATTAGATAGGAAATTAAAATAAAAATACAGCAGAAGAACTGTATCCCCAGAAACATAGAACCCATAAATGTGAAAACTCACTAGCTACATTTTTAAGAGTTGACGCACTTGGAAATTGTTTACATTCCTCTTTTCCTTTCAAATATTTTCCATAATTTGAAATATATTACAGTTCAAAAATCAGAACCATTAGAGAGTTATATCACAGGTATCAATGTATACATCCCCACAAGAAGCTAAGTTAGCATCTGTGCTTAGCTCTGTAGATCTCTATTTTAATCTGGTTTTATCTTGTTCATAAAGAGACATCAACCCTCTCTCTAAAACTCTCCTTAGACATATATATATTTAAATTAATCTAATTTTTTCCTGTTCTTTAGTATGCGTAGACAACCAGAACTTAAGGAGAAAAGTTAGAACACTAAAAAAACCCCATATAACTTAGAGTAAGTTACCACTTACTCATCTATGTGAACTTCAGAATTCCTATTTTCACATTTTCTCCAGAGCTTTTATAGAGAAAACACTGACATTTCATTGTCATATGTTGGAAAACTGGGGAACAAATGGCCTTTAAACTGATAAGGATGTAGTACTTTCCTCCTACATGCCCATTTTTGCAATTAGCCTAAGATGCCACATGCCCATTTACATGAGCTTAGAGGTACCAAAGAAATCTCTGCTGAGATCTACCACACCAGCACACAACTACTGTAACCTGTGTTAGCAAAAATGGTCCCCAAAACTGCAGAACCATCTGTTGCTTGTGGCTTATTGCATTTTGTCAGGTATTTTGCTGACTGCTCCCAAACTGGCAGAGATATATAGATAGCAACCAAGATACACAGATTAGCATAACAGAAGAAGTGTAGGAGACAGTTACAAGGTTCTTTACAAGTTCTCAGATTGCTGGACAGGTATAAACAGAATAAAAATTATCACTTCAGTGATACATTCTCTCTTTGCCACATTTCCTTATGTAAACCCAAATATTAAGGCACTTAAAAAGGCAACAATATTCATTACTGTGTGCCTCACTCGTACCTTTAAAGTGTTTGTTCTACCACTTAACATTAAAAATACTATTTAGTTATACCACCTTCTTCAGTAAGCTGCGGTTTTACCATAATACATATTTTGGAGTAAACAAGTGTTGTTTTATGAGATTCATAAATATTACTCAAATATTCCTTGTGAAATATCATGCTACCTGGATATGTTCTGAGAGTACGTGAAGTGTTGCTTTGCATTTTCCAACTGTCTAGCAAACTGCTTAACCCCATTAAAGAGGGAAAAACCATGAATGTCACCTCCAGACAGCAGTAGCCCTAATCATCTCAAGTGATTTGGTTTGGGGTTTTTTTGCAGGTTAGGGATGACTTACATGATACACTGCATTATCCCTTCTCTTTTTAATCTAAAAAGCACCGTTACCTCATCTTAACAAAACCTATAGCCTTCATCCAGCTACATCCATTCAGCTTACTATTACTCTGATAAAATTAATGATCTTAATTTTGGGCTGCTAGCAGGCCAGTATGTTCTTACACATCAGAACAATGCACCCACAGGCAACGAAAACCCCAGGGCTTAGTCTGTATGACCCCATAATGATTCCCTAATCATTGACTAATACTGTCACATAAAATTAACATTTTTCTGTTTCAAGAAACAATAGATAAACCCAGAATCCTCCTCTAAGCAATCACGCTCAGCTAATAACAAACTGTACCTTGAATTAATTTTTACAGGCGACTTTCTAAGAAATTCCTTTAGCTACCATAGAAAGCAAGAATGCATACTCTACAGCTGAACCGGACATTGTTATTCACATACCCTGAGTTTGCTCACTTTAAAAGTTAAATTCATATTTTTAGGCAACGATAAACAGAAAAATTATTTCTAATAGCTTTTTTGAAGGAGAATTAAAAGATTAAATGATTGTAAACTCACTGGACAGTGTCAAGATAATCCAGTTCCTGTTCCTTCTAAAACAAAATGACAAAAGAATCAGGGAGACAGAGCACCTCCAGCATGTCTGGATACCTGCACACAGCTTTCCATGATCTGCAAGCAAAATGTGGATAAATTGGATCATACTGCCAAGCAATTCTTCCTACCAAGAACTTGACTGATGGTACAACTCTTGAAAGAAGTAGTAAATGCAATGGCCATTTGTTCAAGACTCTTCCTTCTTTTCTCCTCCCTGCCCCCCCCTTCTTTTAGTTGATTCTTTTCCACCTGGGTCTGTTTTACAGAGTCTGGATGAAGCGAAAAGTCAGCTTGAGATATGGCTCTCCTTTCCTAAATATAAATGTGTAATTAGAAACCAACTTGTAATTTCATAAGGTGGAAAAAGTGTGTTTTGTTTGCTGAACCATCACAGATTGGTGATCACTTTTTCTGCTGCTAAAATTTTCACTTAACTGATCCTGTAAGTCTACAAAACAGAATACCATGTGAGTGCTCATGTATCTTCCCAATGCACATAAATTAGGCTAAAATAAAATAAGGCATGTTACTTTCAGCTGAAAAAGAACTTGTTTTCATGATGAGTTGAACAGCACAAAAGTCAGATGAGATATAAAGTCAAAAAAATATGAGTATCAAAGTAAACTGCCTTTATGACAAATAACATGAATAAAAAATAATAGTTTCCAGTAAGAACATTTAAAACATTGATATGCATTTCCAATTCTACTGAAGCTGCCCTTGAAATATCCACTGCTGTCTGCACGGCATCAGAGATGAATATTCATTTGAGCTTATAGTTTAGAGTTAGCAACACACTTAAATGTAAACATATCCCCATCCTTCTCACATCACTGAAGTTTGCTTAATGCTTGTATTACACAAATTTCACGTTGCTAATAGACACATCCCTTGATACATTTCTCTGAAAACTGCTGTATGTTTTCCTTCTTTGGTATCAGTTCAGGTGAGAGTATGGAGATGTACACTGAGTATGCTCTTAGTATGACATTCCAAAGGGCTTAGGCACACACACAATGGCATACCTGAACTGGAGTTATTGTATAACAATTTATCAGGCCTAAATTTCAGATTATAGCAAAGTTAACAGTTCTAGTGCAAAAGACAGCAGTTTTTTAGCTTATGACATGTAAATAGGCAGAGGAATGCTATCATTAGAGAAAAGGAAAGGAAAGATACAGGCAACATGAAGCCTAAACCAACACCCATACAAAGTTTATATCAAAAGATGTAAACTGCACTAGAATCCTTTGAGACCCATTCTACGCCTTAATCACAAATCTGTCTTTTCTGTGCCATAAAATGAAAAATCTTTCCACCTGCCTGTCAGCCAGTGACAGCATTATAAGAGGATTAAACATGAAAGGTTTTACAGAGGTTTTTAAACTGCAGATCTTACAGATTCTTTGCTTTCTCTCTTACAAAGATTTTAGATTTGTTCTCGCTTTGTATTTCAGTTTCCTAATCTAAAATGAAAGTCACTGAAATATATGTTTTGTTTTTTATGCACCGAAAACACAGCAAAGAAAGCTGCCACTGAAGATCCAGCTGTGAAAAACAACAAAGTGCTTAGAGCAAAGAGAAGGTGTGATGAGGATTCTTGCATAAGAAATAGAAATAATTAAAAAGAGCAAAAAGAGTATGCAACCAAGCAAGCAAGCAAAGCAGCCTATTATACAAACATGGAAGTTTACGGTTTAATTAAAAATATGTGAAAAATCCTATTACCCCTCACAGAGGAGCAGATAATATTTTCTGCAAACGCTCCTCAATAAATGAAATGGTTTTTAACAAATTCTGCAGCTCTTGTAGTTTTCCCTGGGACTACTCACAGAGTAGAGAATGACACAGTCTGACTCCTAAAATTATTCACATCGATATCAATTAGGTAGTGTAAGTTTATTTCCCTTTCTTAGTATCTTAAAATCATACAGTGCTCTAATAAGGACTGTGGGAGGGGGAAGAGGGGTAGACAAAACTTTATTGTGGATAAAAGAGTGTTAGGACATCCAATGTCTCAATGTGCACATTTGAAGAGGAAGTATCTTAAAGGCAACGTGATACAGAGCCTTGTACCTTAACTAATGCACTGAAAACCTATGAGGTATTCCCGCGTATGTTAGACCGTAAGAGTGGTCAGTCACAATGCTTGAAAACCCAAGAGTTCCCACTTCAAGTTACACTCTTACCAGACCTACTGATAGCATACTTCAACCCCATATGTACCCTAGGTCAGAATGGAAACACATTAAGTCTCGCTAATAGGAGAAAATGGATCAGGTCATATCATACGTTCATCAGCGCAAATCCCTGATTTCTTTTCTACTCAAAAACCACCTTGAAGTTTGGAAGATGCAGTAGAATATTAGCAGCTGCCTACTGTGGCCACACAATGTAAAAGGTGAGCTGTCTAAAACCAACATTTTCCCTTTGTTTACGGTTATTTTAATCATTGAGTTTCCAAGCTGTAGGTCTTGTTACTTGCTTCTCCACTTTAAAGTATGGGTGCTAAAACACCCTAGGGGGATTGAGAGATAGCAAAACCATCTGTTTTGATTCTTCTGGATCCCCTAGCTCTATTTTCTTAACATACCGTAGTTGTTGGCTGAGACTGAATGGAATATTTCCTTCTGTTTCTTCCACTGGGATTTGGAAAAGCTTTTACACTATGGTATTCAGTAGTTTCTGGTGATAAGCTTCTACAGCTGGGAGGAAACTTGATACTACCCACCACTGTCTCAAGTACTGTTTCCTTTTACAGAAATATGAAGCATCATTTTGGCAGTGACAGTTTGAAAGACCCCAAGATCATACTGTGGTTTCTGTTTTACATCTTTATTTATACTTTGGCCACTCCCTGGAGATTTGGCATCAGTTTCTAACACCGCAGACACATTTGTTTTCAGCCTCCTCTCGCACAAAATGTCAACAGGTCATAACCATTGCTCCATTGTAGTATAATTTAACAGTGCTAAAATTTAGAGTGGTCTTTCTGCTCCAAGGTCTCTGGCTGAAGTAGTATCCTAAATCATCATCCTGCACACAGCATTCTAACAGTCTAAAACATCTTAAGTTTATCATGGGCTAAGTTGAATCAAACACAACTGAAAAATTCTTAGCATAGACAGCAATCTGATCTATTATTAGGAATACAGACTTTGCACACCTTTTTCTAGCTCCCCAGTTTAGAGGATTACTGGATTGTTCTTTTTCTGCTTCTCCTTTTTGAGCTTCCAACTGTGGTAGCCATTAAGAATCTAAACTTCTGAGTTATTGAAATACACAAGTCCCCAAGGAAAAATATTACTATAACTATCATTAACAGATTTTTCAGATTATAATGAGTTATACTTTTATTACACAGGATTAATGATACAACTAAACAGCATCGGATGACATTGGAAATGTAAATTAATAAAATAATTTGATTAATTTTTGTGTTAATTTTCAACCTTCAATACCAACAAGAAATTGTTGGGTGTTCCAGCAGAAAACTCACACTAAAATACCCATGTTGCTTATTCAGCTATGAGGAAATATTCTGCTATTTACCTTCTCTTTCTTGATTGACCTAAAATTCTGTGTGTATCGTACATCAGTTGCTTGCTTTGAACTCTTAAGTAGGTTAATTCAATAAACTCATGACAGCTTATTCTTTTCTGGTTTCTCCAATTTTGATGTAGGCAACATTATAAGAAAATGGCAACTAAAGAAAGGAAAAAAAACCAGAAGATCTCTTTCTTTAAATACACATCATTAAACAAATTGTGCTGACATTATGAACGGAACAGCCATATACAAACATTGTGAGCATTCATTTAATTGATTTACCCCTTTTCTCTCTCCAAACCATCTATATTTTATCATTTTATTACAAGTTGTGTATTTCAACCTATGAAGAACTCTCAAAATGTGCATCGGACTATTCAAGTATTCAGTCCTTGCACTGTGATCATCAAACTCAGATTGATTCTGTTCTGATTGTGTGAGCTGACCTTTGTAAACTATTTCTACTTGTTAAAATTTTGTTTTGATTATACAAATCTTAGTACTGTATAAGAAATTGCATTTAATCAGCATTCACACAAACTAAATCACAAATGAAAAAAAGGATTATGAAGAGGCAGGACATGAGGAGCAAATATGGTGGATACAGTATTCTAGTTAAAAGTCAAAATATTTAGGAATTATTTTTCCCCACTACCTATTAACTGTACTCAAGAAGCTCTGTTTCCTTTTTCTGAGAAGGGAAGTGTACACCATATAGCCCTATTATTTCACTACTCTGAGGTCACTGTCTCTTTCAGGATAGTAGCTATAATGCCAGAGAACAGAAGACAGACAGGTGGTATTTTACATCCTTCTCTACCCTACAAAGGAATGAATACTTTTGTTAGAAACTTCTGAAATACTAAAAATTATCTAAGGAACAGCACTTCCCAATACAGAAATACAATACCTATTAAATTCAGAGATTAGTTATCCATCCCCAAATGATAACTCCGTTATTAACTTTCCTACTCCTTCCATTTTAATGGCAATTTGGAAAAGAATAAGCGGCATGGCTGTAGGACTCAAAGTCTTGAAACAAAACATGCTTATTTTTAACGTTTTTTTTTTTTTAAAGAATAATAATAATAAATCCTAAAAGCCAATGGGGCATCTTTCACAACTATTGTAACAAAGCAGTGTGTCCAAATCCCAAAGATGAATTCTTTTCTTACAATTATTCAGGTTGAAAATATGCAAATTGTATTCACAGCCAAATGTAACAGGTAGACAAGTGTTGTTTCTGTCTATGCTCTGTAATTACTTACAGTAGGTTCTTTGACCTCCAGTATGTTCAAGTATCTAATATTTTATAGACCTATTTTTATCTGTTTCAAAGTACATATGGAAATAAAGTTAAAAGTTCATTTCAATTGTCTTCAGAACAAAAGTTTGCAATATTTCATTTTGAAATATTTGATTTTTCATATTTTCTACATATTTTTAGTTTCCTTCAGCCAGAACAACAGGACACCATAAATTTTTTTTCCCCTTCTTGACGAAATTGTTATCCCAAATTTATTCATCAATTTAGGAAAAGCAACTGATCTCATTGAACACTGAGGCCACTGTAGTCCATTTTGCTTTTAAAATCTGTTAATCTCAAATTAAGTGGAAAGAACCCCACACAAACATCAGGGATTGATTTAGAGTAGAGAAGTGTAAGAATTACTAAGAATTCGTAATTCAAAGCTTCACAGTATTGACTTACACCAAGATCATAAGGTTATTCAAGGATTTCACTCATCAGTGGGGAAAAAGCTTATCCTGGGGAATTCTCCTCTCTGGCCCTGTCTCTACCTATGTCTGAAAATGTCTTTTTCCCACTGCAGACACTTTTCAGCTATTATGAGGTAACTGCTGAATCATCACACCATGAAAAGGTACTGATTTAGGCTACGCTAAATGTGGTGGCCAGCAGTGACAATTCTTAGAGAGTAGAGTCCCCTCAGCACACTGGAGATGGGAATCAACAGGTAAGTGAAAATGCAGCACAAAACAAAAACATCTTACAGCCCACAGAAGATGAACCATCACCTCTGATAAGACTGAGCTCCTCCTAGAAACAAGTGGGCTATAATGGCTTACGAGTTTTACCAAAACTTAAGAGTTAGAAACTTGTTTTCATTTCTGCTGGTGTCAGAGGAAAATCTTCCCAAAATTTCCAGAAGGAAAATGGTCAGTTGGTCAGCTGTGTCCCCATGCTCCCAATCCCATCAAAGTGCATTGAGAGTCTACTACAGGGCTTTCAAACGCTTATTGCTGAAAACTTCATCATCAATTATACTTGTGGCAGAAGCCCCAGTAAACCAGCACTATGTTTAAATAAAAAGATGATTATATTATCATATTATGTAAATACAACTGAACACAAACCTACTGTGCTTTTCTTCTCCATTTTCAAGCCAAAAAATATACTCAAAAAGATTTAATCATATTCTCTCCTTAATTCCTACTACAGACAAAGCATTTTGCTGATGCAAGACATGCCTTTATAGTACCTCTGCCAGACCAAGGTTGCCTCATGCAATATGAATATTTCAAACTTGAAGGCTACATTTCACTAGAAAATAGAATAATCCAGGTCTAGCTGAACTGCAGAGGCTGACTCTTGGACTTCTGAAAGATAATGGAGATACCTGGTAAGTGTTGCTGCGGGCAAGTTGGCTTTGTTCTAATTTGCAGAGAGTAAATCAGTGTTATTGTTAGAAAAAGTAGGAGTCAAGCATAAGACATTTAATTAACCTTTCATTCCAAAGGACTGATCCTCCATGTCAGGGTTCATGTAAGTTGATCCTATAGAAATTGGCACTGCTACCATCTGCTCTGTGGATGAGCAACAAATTTCACAGTCCTCACCTTTTGGGAGCAAAAAGTTCAGATATATATAGAAAAGTGGGTTTCAGAAAGCTTTACACTCTGGCTGTAGTCCAGGAGAATGGCCCTTTGTAATTAACTATGCACAAATCCATTAGAGAGGGACTGAAAATCACAACTTACTGGGCTGCCCGTGACCTAGAAAGGGAAGGAGAGTATTGACAGTGCTGGTGCCTTGCCTGGAACTCACACTACAAAGTGGACCATAGTCAGGAAGACAAGTCACTGCAGTGTGTTTTGGACACAAAATTGAAATTCTTCTTGCAGATGAAAGCCTAAGACAACTATCTTGAGTAGCCAATTTTGTCTTCATTTTTCATAGCTTCTGAGCCCCGCAGCTTCTACTGCCTTCAGATTTGAAATTCAGATCACTAAAAGCTATCAGAAGTAGTTTTGGGCCAAGTAACAGTTAGGTATTAAAAACTTATTACTGATGCAGGATATAACGGACCTGCTGGAGAAATTATCACTGATGAGCACTGCCAAAAAAATCTAAAAGATTTCTGGAAAGTTGCCTAAAATACTTTTATAATGGAGTGGATACGAATGGAAAACTAACGGATTAAAAGAATGGGGGTGAGGGGAGGAGAAGCAATAGGAATATTTAAAGTTTTTAAATCCCAGAAGATTGGGTTTGAACCATGTTGCCTTAACAGATCAAGTACAATGCCCTTACACATAAGCATAAACACACTAAAGACTTTGCATTCCTGACAAGAGAAGGACTTGTAGGTCTAAATGGAAGCTCAGCAAAATATAATGGACTAATAAAGACAGAGTTCTCTTGTTTGCTTCTCTGCAGTCAGAACTACAGCAACACAGCGAGTCAGTTTTGTAATAAGTTTCCTTCTTATCTATTTTCCCACACAAGCAAATGAAACAGATTTAAAACCAAGTCCTGTGGTGTACACGTATTTTTAACATTTAACTTTGAGGAGGAAGGCATATTTAGATGTCTCCCTCATTGCACCACTACTGTTTGAGCATTTTTGATGCAAGCACCACTTTTTACTTCTACTTTCACAGACAAAAATACTGTGGCGTGACCCAAAAATGATATTAAATTGAACTCCTTGACCAAAACTCTGATGATCTTAGTAAAGCTACCTTGTCAAAACGCGTAGTTTGTTGTCCCTCAACCTCTTCCTACCAGTTTCCTTTCCCACATATGCCTGCTCTGGTTTTAGTCTCCTGTGAAAATAACAAATAAGAAAAAGATACCAGCTTCCCTACTCCAAGCCTTCATCCTTTATTACTTTCCTGACACATGAAAAGATCTTATTCTCTTGAAGGTGACAAACTCTACAGGCTAGTGCAATTCTCAAAAGGTGCTTTCGAAGAGATTCATTAAAAACAGACATAAAGAGAAAAACTGGCAGCTGTGTAGAACAAATTTTCTGTAGGTTGACAGAAAATACCGATTCTGAAACCCCTTTAAGAGAAAGCATTTATAAAGCAGTAACTGAATTCTAGAAAGAGGTGTCCATTCTCAAACTTTCATCTTTGACATTATCCATTAGACTTCCATTCTCTTCCATGTTTGCTAGGTTCTAGTTCTTCAGTGTGCCCAGATCTATTTTTCAAACCCCTCGTCAAAGATTTAGTTCCTTTGATGTGCCTGGCTTGTTTTCAGTCTAGACAACTCCACAGAAAGGCATTTTCCCAAGCTGTTACACTTCATTATTGTTAAAGATAACATTTTGCTAGCCCACTCACACATCTTCCCACAGAGCACCAAGATGACCATGGCTGGTACAGGGTACGGATAGACAGATGTAGCTGCCAATTTCAGAGCAGTTATGTTCACACTAAAACTCACTGATGGGCAAACAGACAAATCAGGAAGAAAGCCAAGCATCTTTAGTTCCATTGCCTCATAAATATCACTATCCACTTGAGAGAAAGAGGGTCTTTGGGAATACTAATTGTCTCCTTTCAAACCTCCTACATCTTCCTACAATACACAACCTGTTCAGCAGCATGCATTTGAAAACTTTATGTGTTTGAACAAATACGTGTTTTCATAACTCTTTCTATAAAGTTATCCTTTGGTATAAGATAACTTCTACTGACAGATACCAAACCTCTGTTAAAGTTTATTAGAAACATGCCTCCTCATGCCTCCTTTAAGACACAGAAAAAGTATTGCATTGTTTTGATAAAGAATAAAGCAAAAGTAGGAAAATGTCCCAATGTTTTTCCCCTCACCTGGGCTGACCAGAACAATGACAATAAAATCAACATTGGAGTCATAACATAGTAAAAAAAGTAACAGAAGAAGGGATTCCTTGAAGTGTCCCAGAGCAGACTCAGCTATACCTAGCTACATACTTCCAAGAAATTTCTATCTAACTTGTTCTTAAAGATTGGCAGTGATGGAGAATCCAAAGCATTTCTATGTTGCCTTTTTTTTTTTTTTTTTGGTCTTTAAAAAAAAAAAAAAAAAAAAATCTAGTCAAATCTGAAACTCCACCTCCATATTTTAAGCTCATAACACCTTGTGAATTTGGATAATTTTTCATGTTAACCTTTAGGTTAAAAAAAAATTCCTTTTTCATTTAGTCACTCCCAGTTGCAAGGGTCATGGTTTTAGGTTTTGATTTTCCTGAGGTCTAAGACTTCTCCTACACCTCTGCACCTGCTTTGTGTGTTCCCTGAAGGACAGTAGCTAAATGTGGATCTTGTCATCCAACTGAGAGAGTGACAGCTAGCTATAATATTATAATATAATAAAATACATGCTGCCTGGACACAGAAAAGATCAACTCTTTCTATATTCCCTAATCACAGGTCAAATTCCAAGTCAGTTGCAGAGCTTCAAGCATGAGGAAAGAGAGAAAGATTAGTAGAAGAAAGGAATGAAGAAAAAAAATAAGGAAAAAAGAAAGGGCTACTTTCCTAACTACCAGGAGCAAATGAGTGGCTTCTGCTTGTTTCCTTTCTGATCAAAGAAAAAGGCACGAGCACTGGCACTGGTTTGGCTGGCTCCCTCTCCTCCCTCCTGGAGAATATTTCCTATAATTGTGTCTAGCTCCTAACGATGGCAGAAAGAAGTTGCTAGCAGCCACCCCAGCCTCATGTGGGGTTTGGAGTCCTATTGCAAATTTTCATTTGATGGTTCATAGAACCATAGGATGGTTAGAGTTGGAAGGGACCTTAAAGATCACCTAGGTCCAACCCCCTGCCTCGTGTATGTTTGCTGTTTTCCTACTGAACATAGCCAACATTTAGCTTGTAATTTCTTAATGGTTTTCTTAAGAGCTGTTATGAACTATAAAGACGGTCAGTTACTTTTTCCTCTTTTCATTCTCAAGCTGCCTGTGATTTCCTCTATCAATTGAAATGTTCAATCATATCCCTTAGGAAACAATTCCAAGCTCATGAATCTCAGCTGAAGCAGTTATCACAAGTGCTTCATGTTCAAAATATGTATGAGGTGTTAATAAACTAAGTAATGCAATGTCATTTTTTAAATTTCTGATTAGGTGATTCATATAAATAACCAATACTGCTTAAAGTGAGAGTGTTCTCTTTGCTGCAAATTACATTTCAATTGCAAATGTATTTCTGTGGACTTTTGGCTTTAAATCTAATGAGCATATATTAGTTTTTTTACCTTGAACATTAGAGAAAAGTTAGCAGAAAAAAAGAAACAATAGACAAACTTTACAGATATGAGAATGCATTTCTGGTTTTGTTTCTTTCAAGGCAAGTTCCCAGTTTTCCTTATTCAGGAACACAAAATTCAAATCCAGTGTTTTGTTTCTTAATGTTTAGTTCGCTTACTGGGAGGGCCAGATGGCTCACTCCCAGGTACGACCATGCCCTGAATCTCCTTGTAGGAACTGCAGTTACATGTTGGAGCAAAGTTCCAGGCATCCTCTGTCAACATGAAGTAAGAGAGAAACAGGGAATATTGTGGCAAACTCCCAGTTGCTAATACCTGCTCAGTCACTGCCTGCAGTACTGACTCATCTCTGCCACTGTTGACTTATGTTCGTGAGGTAGATAAAAGTAATTCTAAAGAGTAGTTATTTTGCCTCTGGAAAATGCCATGTGCCAGGCAAGTTTCAGGGGAAAATGCTGCTAAATTACAGAATTTGAGTCAGGATATCAGTTTTCGACAACAAAGCATAAATATTTCTGAGAAGTAGCAGCTAATATTAGTTTAAAACCTGGCGCATCTAGACTAGTTTTTGGTTACAAGAAAGCATATCAACATATTTGGGAAGTCAAACCAAACTGAGCCCCCAGTCGCCTGCCACGCTGTAAACTCCTTTCCCATTACATGAGAGATTGGTTGCCTAAAGAGACTTCCCTGCTAGGAATTTCCTGTTTAAATGTGAACAGTACCAACAGTACTAATAAGGTGCTGTGTTTAGCAGTGCAGAGCACCATTAGATAGCTTGTATTTATTAAAAGCCAAGTCACGACTGGAATAAATGTCTTTTCAATGTACTGTTTCCCATTCTTCACCTTTAACTCTCACTTAGTGCAATGCTGTTGCATGTCTTCATGTCTTTCTTCCCACTCCCTGCTCCATTACCTTCAGCCCAATGACAAAGATGAGTTTTTCAGTCTTTCATATCTCTGAATTTTTGTTAATACTCTATAATGGGAAAGAATACCTCTAGAGACTGGTATCATGGACTTCAGAAACTTCCTACCCGAGGTATTTGAAAATCTGAGAAAATTTCTTTTACTTTGGAAGGACCTATATGAAAATGTTAATAAGAACATCTGCCTTTTCTACAAACTAAGCTTAATTCGATACAATAAAAAAATAGTAGTAGTATTCAGCTAAGGGACTAAATAAAAAACCCAACATTAATAAAGGAAAACAAAAAGAAGAGCTTCCTGTTCCTGGAAAGGTATAAACTATTGTACTAGTGTAGTTTTTCCAGCTGGGAATTATTTTTTTTTAATTGAGATAGCAATATCAGTATAATCCCTAATTCCAGATAGAAATGCATTATTAAAGCATATCATATTATTTATTCCCTTTCTTTCTACTGTTATTCATAGCTGCTGTTTTTTACGCTCTTACTGTAGTGGCACAACAGTCTTCCTCTGAAATGATAGACTTTTGTCTGTTTTCTTGCCTATAGGTGTTCATGGATCTGATTTCTATCTCAGCTTGCAGAAGCAGCGTGGCATTTCCTCTAAATCACAAAATGACTTATTTATCCTGTCTATATAATGTACGTTACCAAGGGACTCCAATCCCTCTATCACGGTACTCTCTTCAGGATGCAGTTTGGGTTTTTCTGTGTTTTTTCCTCAGTCAGAAACCTACTTCCACTTAAAATCCAGCAGCCTCACAGCATTTCTACTGCACATCACTGTGGTCCGTCTATTTATCCTCTTCACTCTGCTTTTTCCTTATACTTTGTAGTTTATGGATCAGGTTTAAGCTTTAAAATAAGAGATTAGTCTCTATGTACTTCAGAATAATCTTCAGTGCTGTGCTAGGAAACTATTAGACTTGGTCTGCCACTGATACTGATAGCCATTACAAAAAATACAGCCAACTTATTCATTGAGCACCAAATATTTACTCCAACACAATGTCGGGAGGTTTCTAAATCTCTTTTACCCTCTCAGGAGGGTCCTGGGAGAAGAACATAATAAAATTAACAGTCAAGAAATATTTTATAACAACATTCAACTTTTTTGGCATATCTAGGTATTACTGTATTCATACAACACATGTTCTCTGGAACTGTTTTACAGTTAAATAGATTCATGCTGGTATTAAAGGACTTTTAGGAAAAGTGCCCTAAATAATGTCTGCAAGATCCAAACCACAATAAACCTTTAGATAAAAGATATGTAATGCAAGAAGTTCAGATATAAAAATATTTTTCTGTAACTTGTTTTGACATTTCTCTTGGATCAGCTCAAACCACAAGAGTTAAGTGTTTTCACATACTGTCGCCTATTTAAGAGAAATAAGGGTAGAATACTTATCATGGATTAGTGCTTCTTTTATGTAAGTAGATTTTGTCCAAATCTACTTAATATTCTACACTCAGTCCACAGCAAGACTCCTTTGATATTCTTTGTGTCTGTTTACTTCTGAGCTGTGTTGCCAGGATCTAGCCCATGTGACCCAATAAGCCACTACCCCATTGCTCAAAATCCTGTATTTTTCCTGTGTTTTTTTAAAAAATAACATTAGGAAAGTAGCTATTGCATTTTATTTTTATTACCTTAGTCTGTCAAGCTTTATACTTTCTCAGTACCACCACTGCTAGCTCACCATTTCTATCTGAGTTTCTTCCTCTTTCTCTGCTTTGCTGAACATTAGGAAGAGTATTTGGTGAATACTGGGAAAAGAAAGAGTTCTTCCAAAGTACATAGAAATATATGTAGTTATTGCTGCTTTAACAGCTAGTAGAAGTTGAACTTTACAAGTAGAAGTGTTCTTCTACTTTTCCCTTTTTTTCTCAACTTCATTACTGAGCTGCAGTTTTTACCCATATGACAAATGATGGTTTCCTTCACAGCTGTAGTTCAGTCTGTTCCATAACCAGACCAGCATCCCAGATTGTAATAGCGAGAAGCAAATTCTTCATATTATTAACTAGGAACAGACAAACAACTCTTCTGTCACACACAAATAAATAGTGTGTTTGGAAAATAGATCAGTAAAATTCAGATGCCAGAATTCTCTTGCATTTTATGAATCACAACTCTTAAATACAGCACTTTGTTGAATCCCTGTGGTGCCATTCTTTCATAAAATAAGGAAGAAAATATGCAAGAAAAAGCTGTGTGAGTAAAGAGACATCTACCCTATGTTGGGCAGGAGCCAATGTTTGTTTTTAATGAAAACTGATTGCTAGAACTGACACATAGCTCAATTTTTTCAGTTTCTGCTATTCTCTGTAAATTTCCATACAGTTTGCACTCAGCAAACTAAAAAAGTTTTAAGACCTTTATATTCTTGTGAATAAAAGTCAGGCAGACATATGTAATAGGATAAAATTTTTACAAGTAGTGATATTTGCTGTGAAGACGGATTGAGAAATTTTCTAATTACTTGATTTCAAATACTGTCAAAACATTCTGAGTTTACACATCTACTGAATAAGGCTACTAAACAGATTTATTGACTAATACTAAAACCTCCTCAACTTTTGAGGTAATAGTCAACCCCTCCAAAAGACACTTTTTACAAACAAACATCATTCTAAGTCCTTCAAGTAGGCTGTAGAAAAAACAGAAAGGGAGCCAGAAAGGAGGTAAGACTCTTGAGGCAACAGCAACCCCACAGATTCCAGGTGATCACCAGATTCTCATTGCCAGCAAAAATCAACATAATAGCACTTATTTCCACTCAGGATCCCTAAAAAGACCTGCATAATTTAGCTATCTGCATAATTGTTGGGGTTTAATCCCAGCCAGTAAACAAGTACCACCCAGTCACTCCCTCTCTGCCCTCGCAGTGAGATGGGCTGGTACAATAGGAAGGGTAAAAGTGAGAAAACTTGTGGGTTGAAATAAAGACAGTTTAATAGGGAAAACAAAAGCTGCACAAACATCATATGGCTTTGGATACCCCTTGGGTCAGTTGGGTCCTGTCTGTGCCTCCTTTTATCACGCCCCCCCAGCCTCCTCACTGTTGGGGTGGGGAGCAGAAAAGGCCTTGATTTTCTATAAGCACTTCTCATCAGTAACTAAAACATCCTTGCGTGATCAACACTGCTTCCAGCATAAATCCAAACCATAGCCCTATACTAGCTACTGGGGAGAAAACTAACTCTACCCCAGCCAAAGCTGATACAATTATCCACACGATTTCCACACGATTTCTGGTCCATAAGAGACAATGGTGCAAGAACACAGTTTCAGGTCATAAGAAAGCAATTCAGGAAGTGAAGCAACGCAGAGTATCCTGCACTTCCGTAGCTGTCTTCTGTGTGTCCCTGACAAAGCCATTGTGCTTATGAACAGATAACATCTGGACATGTTAGATGAAATTTATTCATTAATACAAAATATCTCATGACTTAACAATATGCAAATTAGTTGCAGCTCTCAGATATCAGTGATGCCCCAAGTCAGAATATCTGAGTGCTCATTGCTTATAGAAACAGCCACTTGCAAGTTCTTTTAGAAGGTGTATGATATGCAAATTCACATTTAGATGCATCAGTCACAGATAATTAAGTTCATGTTGTTTTTCCTCTAACTAAACTGGGGCAACCGAACTAGAGGTTGTGGTTGCCTGGGAGAAATATGGTTGCCAACAAGGCTACGAGTTGCAAACACATTCTAAAACACCCAAATGTCAAGTCAATGCAACTTTACCTTCCTATTCCTCATACTGTCTGTAAAAAGTGTACCTTCTTAATCTGTATTTGGACTGATAAGGAAGGAAATTCTGCGATCGACTCTGATACTGATCTTGTAATAGTTTTACACCTCTATTAATCACATTAGAATAACCTAAGAGGTAACGTACATGACAATCTGTGAGAACATCTGTACACTGCCATTTATAACCCATCTGGAAGCCAGAGCAACCAAGATAAGCACAATAAATTTCACATTAGAGAGAAACTATTACAAAGTTTGCTGACCTTCACAGTCATAAATCCCGTTTGGTCAGGACTGTGCCTGTTTTTTAATGTATCTATCACATGAAAACTCTACTGTGCAGTCTGAGGCCATACATATCCCAGCCCATTACTTCCTTAAATAATTTTTGGAACTTTACTCTAGACAACTAAAAGATAATCTTACTTACAAAATAAAATACAGTTGAAAGCACAGTTCTTTTGTAAAAGAGTAAAGATTGTCTACATAAGTATATATATATCACTTATAATTAACTACTGAGCAGAAATGCTACTACCACCTTTTCTTCCTCAGCTGCCTTACAGAGTGGTGCACTTTTATTTTTGACATTGCAAGTTTAAAGGCTTTTGTTAAAAAATTCCTCTGTAAACAAATAAAAGCTTCAGTCACTTTTCTAGCACCTTATACTAACACAACTTAAAACATTATATTTATGTTATATTACCTTATACATCCATCATTCTTAGTTCTGTGATGGTACAGATGGAATGGAATCGGTCTAAATCTATGCCTCATGTAGTGTCCATGCCCATCACAAACTATGAAACCTTACTGTAAGTCTTACTTGGAAGACTCAAGCATGTTATTAGTAGGTTAAATTCAAAAGTTTCACAATCAAATAAAAGAAAATAAAACCCGTTCTCATTTAAGAAGGGAAGTAAAACAGAATCTTCTAACTTGAAGTGGGCAAATCTGCTTGGAGTACTTCATACTAGCACACAAGAAAACTACTTAAAAACTTATTTTAATTTTCTTTAAAAGCATTTCACTAACTCTGGGGGCCAGTGCTCCAGTCAGCA
Source organism: Strigops habroptila (assembly GCF_004027225.2). Taxonomy (NCBI): domain Eukaryota; kingdom Metazoa; phylum Chordata; class Aves; order Psittaciformes; family Psittacidae; genus Strigops; species Strigops habroptila. The sequence continues at coordinate 20,035,800 of NC_044288.2, forward strand.
CATTTTGATTCAATAGCAGAGCCAAGTTCTCATTTTCTCACTAATGGGACTGCACTTTGTCACTGTAAAAATCTCTTTGGTGCTTACAGTTGTTTGTCTGCTTAAAGGAGTAATTCTTGCAGTAAACTTGCATCCAAGATGGTTCCTAAAGAGGAAATGCTTTATAAAAATGTTGAAGCCCTCCTGCCCGCCACATTTCACCTTTGAATTTTTGAATTAAAAAAAAAAAATCTATTTGTTTAAAACTGATAGATGCTTTAGAATATTTTGATGCATCCGTTCTTTTTTCTTATCTGCCCATACGTAGCCCAATTATCTATAAAGCACATACAGACCAGGCTGCATTCTTCCACCTGTGAGACCTCATACAAGTTAAAGTCATTTCATGATGTGTGCAGAAGGCAGATAACTGTTGCTCACAGACTATGCTATTCATAACAGGACAGGACAATTCTTGCTGGTGTGTTCTCTCATCTATACTGAGATTTGCAAAGTAAACTATGTATTTGACTACTTAGGTGAGTCATTAGTCACTTCAACCTGTACCCCTACTTATCTGCAAGGCAGATTTCACCTCATTCTCTGTCAAGAACTTCCAGAGAAAAACATTTACTTACCATTGAATTATAGAAAGTATGTATATTAAAAAAAAAAATTAAAAAAAAAAAAATTAAAAAATACAGTCAATCTCTTAATTGAAAATCTAATTTTACACAGACAGAACATTGGCAACCATATACTATCTATTAACTTCCAAAGCCAACTTCATTCAGTTCTGGGCTGCTCTATGTCAAGCAACTTAGTTTACCACACATAACAAGCCACCATACAGGATACAGACCAGGAAAAGAAAACAAAAAATTGGCAAGTGAATCATAATACATAGTACTCCTTGGGGGGAAAAAAAAAAAAGCAAACCCCAAAACATTATGAAGAGAACACTGCAAACTGCTGGCCTGAGGAAATAGCTAGTTTTATAAAATGCCTTTCACAGTGGTGAAATAAATCTGCTAGTTCATCAGTTATGCTCTGCTATTCATCATCATAAGTATGCTCTTAGCATACTTCTGGGTTTGTATCAGAAGCAAGATCGATTACTTAATCACAGCAGCCAGTAGTGCCAATACCACCTTGGTTAGTACTCACACACAGATTCCAGCAGATGATTTCTCCAAGAATTAAGACTAAACTGAGTTTTTCATGCCCACTTGAACTGTGGCTTTGTGGGGTTTTTCTGACAGGAAAGAGCAAATTAAAGAACACAAAACAATATAAGCAACAATTGTTATCACCTGAGACAGGAGAAAAAGGCAATTAAAGACACCCTAAAGGTTTCCTGAAATGAAAACTGATTCTGCGGATATACTGAAAACTGGGAAGAGCAGTCTGTCTTGTAAGATGGAATTTTGGGCACCTATTTTTCTTTTGATGCCCTTAATTCTCCTTTGCCAGCTTATTCAAATAGTCAGTATTGGCAGGCAGATATGAGTACCCTTGGTTCAGGCACACTGGAACCAGTGAATGCCCATTTTGCAGTCACTGCATCATAAATCAGCTGAGAAATATTTGCAAACAGGCACCAGAAACAAATCAAGATTGTAACTTTTGGACACCTTTCAAAAGAGAAAGTACAGTTGGTTTTCAGAAAACAAATCATAATTGTAAAACCCCCTAACTCTATAGCCATTTTCCTGCATAATCTATGAAAGTTCAAAATGCATTGTTGGCTCTTCAGAGAGCCTCCAGTGAGAACAAGCTGCAGCTGTAGAGTTAAGCCACTAGCACTCCATCTGCATCCGAAAATTTGGATTTGTTCGGGAGCAAGCAGACAAGGGAGTGGAAAGGTCTAGTTTAAAATTTGTTCAGTTGAGAGGAACTGTCACAGACTATCAGAGTGCTTCCTTGAAAAACAAACTGTAGGCTCCTACACAGAAGAGAAGGTATTCAGAAGGCCTTAAGTCAGTTCTCTCAGTTGTGTAACAAACTGTACAAAAAGGTCCTAAACTGTGAACATAGTGAGGTTGTTAATATCCTGAATTAAATAGCCAGTTGAAAAGGTCAAGGTTAGAGTAAAAGGAGAGCAACAAATACAGAATGAAGGTTTGCCTGGTAGGAAAGAAGTTATGGCTTAGACATAGTAGCAATCCCTCCTCTGTTGCCCATTCTTATGGCCCTCCAGAATCACCCAAGACATCAAACTACGCATTTTTCAAAGCCACAGTGGAGAAATGAAGTCAATACTGATTCATGGCTGCTTCAGCACATCTCAGAAGTATGAACTCAGCTGCCTGTGATTTAACTTTGCAATCCAAGCTACAGTATTTCTAAAGTAAAAACCGCAGAGCATAGACATTTGCTAAAAGAATATGCTGGAATGCTACAGCAAGGAAAGAATTCTGGAAAATGATGAGGCTTTTATTCTTGAATAAAAGAATATACCATTACTAAAGCCAGCAAGTATTTACATTTACCCATTTAAAGGAATTTTCATAGTGCTAAGTTTTGTCTCTATGAAAGACTGTAAGATGTTTTCAAACATATGTTGATTGAAATGCTATTACTAAAGACAGTGAATTTCAAAGTAGAATGAATCTCAGATCAGCAGGTGCTGATATGTGGTCTCGGATTGGCACTTAAACACTCATCAGAATGTGACTGCTTTCAGGAGCTCAATTTTTGCAATGAATAACAGCTATTTATAGACACTGAGCTATATTTGCCAGCTTAGGAGGCAGGAACCCGCAGGGGGTAAACACAGCAACAGGAATAGCAGTGGTAACAAAATAAATATTGGAAGAAGTGCCACTCATTCTGTTAGAGCAATTTAAGGACTATGTTACAACTCTCCAAAAAGTTGCTGGGTTCAATGTGAAAGCCTGGCTCCCTCCTCAAAGGCCACACGAGTATCCAAGCTTTAAGCAAGCACCATGCCCGATACAGTAACTCCGTTCAGTTACAAATCTGGCCTGGTGCTGTCGGATTTGAACAGTTTAATAAAACTACCAGGATCCGCAGTCTTCACTCTAGGTATGACCTTGCCTGTGTCAACATTGTTTCACTGCCCAGATCTGAAGCACCATGTTTTGCCTTCAGGAGGCAAAAAAACCCACTTCTACCTATAGTTGACTCTGCAAGGCAGTGTTCCAGTGAAGCACTGTTCACCCACAACCCTTTCTTCATTTCTACACTATACCCCATTTCCTCAACAGCTTGCTATAAACTTGGGACATATTCAGTGTATTAATTGCTGGACACAAAATCTACTGAAAAGCACACCCACATAGACTGCACCTGGGTTCTTTGTAACTATTAGCTGAAGATAAGGGAGGGTTTGGGTTTGTTTGTGGAGTTTTTTTGGTGGGTTTTTTTTTGGGCGGGGGGGTGGGGGGGTGGGGGTGTTGTTTTTTTCCTCTGATGGCCTAAAATTAAATCTGAATAACTGGCAGCCATCTCTCTTGAAAACGTCAATCAGTGTGTAACACATTGTGCACATTCACAAAGGCTTTTGAACCACCACCTTTGCTTGTCGATACTGTACCCGGGTTTGAGCAAGGACAAAATGATAGCCAAAATTTCTGCCTTCTGAAGCTCATGCAGAGCTTCAGAAAAGAGCCAGCTCTCCCTATCTTCCTAATGCAATTTGCTGGATGTTGAAGTAAGAATACTTGTGTGAACTTAGCCAGAAACCTTTCCAGCTCTATTATAAACACAAAGTATTTTAATCAAAAATACAGAAAAAACTACTTTTGTCTTAGGACAAAAACCAAGGAACTTAATATGGGAAATGTACCAGTAAAACCAACAGCTGGAACAGGCAAGATTTTGTTGTGCAAGAACATTGAAATGAGCATGTACACTGAAGTGGCTCTGACAGATGCATTTTTGTAATTATGCCAATTAAAGGTAATGGTAAATCCTTACATTTGACAGATTCCTGTCAAACCAAATCATATATTCAATTTTTTATATGTTGCATTATTAAAGAATTCCTGAATTATTCTCTTCTATCCTTCCTCCTGCAAGCCTGAAGTGTTCTGTCAGGTATACTTATGTTCCAAAAAGTCTACTTTCCATACATGCCAGGGCTCCACACAGCTGGGGGTTTTGATCACAGCTTCTACAGAGACAGCTGAAGAAACAGGACCTAGATTCAGAATGGTTACAGGTAGATAGCAACATAACTATAGAAAATACACGTAAGTGATGCTGTAGACTTCACTATTCAAATCCTGCTGGCAGCACCAGACCAAGAGTTCTCAGCAGAGCCTTGCTCCTTCTGCTGCTGCCAGGAGGATCAGTGAGCAGTGCCCATTGCTCCTGAAGCCACACAGGCAGCTGCTGGGAGAAGCCACGCTCCAGCTCTGTGCCATCACTCTGGGTCTGGCCCTGTCCTGCACCTCCAGCAGCGCCAGGACATGGGCAGGAGCTGGACACTGGTTCTTTGGGCAGGTTGTACTGCTGGAAAAGTCAGGTTCATTCTACACAGACCAAGTCAGGTGAAAAGCCATCATCCCTCTGGCAGGTCACCACCCAATAGCCACTGCCTTGGTCTAACCCTCTCTTTTTTTAAATCTTATACTGGAAACTGAGCTAAAGTGGTACATTTTGAAAGAAATCAGTTTGCAAAGGACCGTGTATTCTACCTGCAGGATTAAAGCTGAAAGGGACATGTGATTATATTTTCTGTGTTCTCTGAAATCTTTACAAGCTATTGTTCCCAGTAAATGAGACAACACAAAGTGACTCTCTAGTCTCATGACAGCAGGACAATTTTACATTATCTTGTATTTTTTGTTAAAATTACACCACCATTCCTCCCCTTTTCCTTGGATGACTAGGAGACCTATATTTTTCCTAAATTCATAGCTGCTTTTGGAAGAAGGATTTACTCTGAAGGGTGTTAAATGGTCTGTCTTTTTTTTTCCCCCAATTATTTTCAGTAAATTCCTGCTGTTCCAACATTAAATAAAATTTGGTATTAATGAATTCTGCCTGTAGGTGGCCGATTGCATTTGGTATCATGTTTAAAAAGTCACAAGCAAACATCTCTCCTTTAACCTCTCACCATCTTTTTCTCCCCTAATTAACATATAAGTGATTGTTTCATTATAAAGCAACCACCTAGAGCACTAATTGTTTCTGAGGCTGCTGAAGTTCCTATAGCTTTTTCTTTATTCCAAATATTCAAATACACGGAGGGATTTTTCACCTTTCACACCTCCAGAAGAGCAGACATCTGATATTCTGATAACTCTTCTGGAAGACTGAGTGCAAGATTTTGGAAGGCTCTTCAAGTATATGCAGCACCACTGAAAGAGAACAGCTGAAGAGCTTGCAGTGTAGCTGTCTCTTAGCAGTAATCATTTATTCCAGCTGAATGCTAACAGCAATCATTTACTCTAACTGAATGCTAACAATCCTTTCCTGAGACACAGTGCCATTATCCTTCCACCTATTGCCTGCAGCAAAGTCAATACAGTGCTTCCAAAAATAATAATAAAACTTTCTTTTTTAAAAATTACATGGTGCAAGCTAGCTTAAAGGTGTGCACTTGGATAGGTCAGGCAATTTAGTATGTGAAAGGCTATGTACTCACAGTCCCATGCTTCTGTTCAGCAAGATACTGAGCCTGAGTCAATAACCCTGACTTCAGCAAGCAGCCAATGTCTCTGACAAACCCCTTAACTTTACTACATCGTTACTTTCTGTAAGTCTGCTTCTGCCCTAAGACCTGACCAGGCCATTGCCATTTCCCACATCCTCTGGTCATTGCAGGCAGATCTACTCACAGTGACAAGACTGCTATAAGCTGTACCAATCTCTACTGTGTGGTTGCTGGAAACCAAGATCTCAAAGCTTAAACATATGCCAACCATACCAATGCATCAGAGTTTGGTTTGGTTTCTTTTATCTTTTTCTTTTTTTTTTTTTTTCTAAATACACCTTCACCTATAAGTTTTCTGAGGTGGATTTCCACCTTTTAAGCAGTAAATTCACCAATATAAAAACATGAACTTCTCCCAACTGTGTTCATCTCAAAGAGCATATTCTCAGTTTAAATTATGCACTTCATTACTCATTTTTAATCTTAGATATTTCTGTCAATCCAGAAAATAAAGATATTATTGAAATATCTATTAGTCACCATCATTACTCAGAAAGATGCAAAATAGAGCTGTACCGCAGAAGGAGTCAAACAGACCAATGAAGCAGCAAAGAAATCCTTTCACATAAGTAGGATTCTATATAACTGCTGAAAAAGCATTTTGCCCCACTTGCAGGCTGAGTCACAGGTGCTGTAGTGCAGGTACAATACATACAACAATATCACCTATGCAGCCTGGTGCATTATGAGTGACCCTTAGTTGACTGACTGATTTACCAGGTGGAACAGGAGTTCTCTGTCAGAAAACAAGCCATTGTGCTCTGCTCCTACCCAAAGCTTAAGCAAAGTTTAGCTTGTATTGGCCATACCTATTAATCTGTTTCTGCTATTGCCAGCTACGAACCTAATTTACATTCTGTATTACATGAGAGAGAAATACATTTGGTTTTATGCCTTTCAAAAATACAGTATGTTCTACATTGGGATGATGAACAGCTCATTGCTTAGTTAACCATCCATGAACACTGATATTTGTCAGCATTCCCAGCAGTCAGGCATGCCTGATTCAGGGCTGGTTAGAAAAGATTTAGAATAACTTAGACAAATAAATGCAGCACTTCAGAAAACATTAATGATTGTCATAAGCAATAGAAAATGTTATTACATAGAAAAAAAAACAATGGGTTTAAAATGCCCACAAAGAGAGATGAAATACCAGTTTCATTTGCAAACTAAATATGCTTTAGAGATTTATCTTATGATGGTCGATAAAGTAAGAGGTTTGTCAGGTGGCCAAGTTGGCACAGCCTTTTGTCAAGTCTGACTGTGAGTGAGGTAAGGAATAGCCTGCTTCATGGATGACTGCTTACCTGCAGGGGTTTTCCCTGTAAGTGTGAGTTACTGGCCAATAACAGGAATAAGTTCATCATCATGGATTAAGGTAAATAGACTTCATGGAATATTCTGATTTGAGAAGAAATAGTGGCATTTTCCCTTCCTCTTTGCCAGTTAACCTTAGTTAAAGAACTAACTTCTGTTAAACTATAGCTTGATTAGCAACATCAGCCTGAAAGCATACATCTGAAGTCAGAAAATCTAGGGAATGATTTCACAAGTGCAGCAAGCCCATTTCCCTCAGTATATTATCATTAAGGAAACAAAAAGAAAATTAAAGAAAAAAAGAAAAAGGAAAAATCCAAAATCCTACACAGCTGCCACTTACTTCAGAACAAGTTTCTCACAGTTCCTCATTTCCTGATGGTTAACAGACATACTCTGTGATAAATCACTACAAGAAAATCAACTGCCTTCAATTGCTTACAACATTTGCATCAGAAAGGGAGTTAGGTGCTTCTGTGTAAAGAGTGTAAGAGCTTCTTCTCATTTTCTGGTTGGAGAAAGGAGTCCTACACAACTTACATTTGAAGCAATGAGAAAAGCATCTTTGTTTTTAAATTCAGCTATCATTTTTAAGTCTTCTATTTTTATTTTTCCAGTGCAAAGCTGAAAAACTGGAAACCGAGTAAATTTTTGAGTTTCAACTGTAGTCAAAACACAGTAAGGGAGCCACTAGAAGCAGGGCAATTTTCTCAAGAGCAGGTGGTGGTGTTCCTCTAAGTCTAAGAGCATTATCATCAGGAAGTTGCTCCATGGCATGGAGTTGCATAATACCTTTACGAATTCAGGCACCCTCCTTTATCCTCCTTTTTATAAAATGTTAAAATCCATGAGTCATTTCCTCAACAATATTCATTTGTCAAGCACAGTGTCCTATTTACTTCATTATATCTGGTAACTAAGGATTTAAACGGTCAAGAGGTGAGAAAGATGTATGGTGAGTTGATAAACTAGGTCCTGTCCTGTTCATATGCATATCCCCAGGCTGATCGGCTACATTTGGTACATGTAGCTTTTTTTAGGTCCTTATGTTTATTTCCCATAAGGCTAATTCAGCTTGCATTCAAATTAATAAGCATGATTTCTTCAAGGTCAGTAGGTGTCCGACTGCGTCCTAAATGCTCAACGTCTCGTCATTGTTTTCCCTATTAAAATCAGAATTTAAACAGAAGCTCAGCATTTCAGACACAAGTCATGACCAATTTCATGCCCCTTAGGGGTGGATCACCCACTTTTCCCATTGGCTTGCACTGACTCATTCTGTACTTCTGTGGTTCCTATTTTTTACTCTCCTTAAAAACATTAACTGAATGTGAATATTGTTTAGGTGGAGGTTTGTAACTCCAAAAACATTCTCACGAACCTACACATCCCATTTTTATTTGCTTTAATTTCTTGTACCTGATTTCATGATATGAATTTAAGCCACTAAGTACTCCAAGTTTTTTCCTTCCAACAGCTCATTCCTACAGCAACATCTAACTTATCAACTGCTCTGGTCTCTAACACAATAAAGGCATTGTCTGAGTAAGACAAAATTTGGCCCAGTGTTTCTTGGCTACCTTAGATTTGTTGCAATCACTGGCAGTACCCTGTCCTCTGCTGTGTAAATACACTCCTCAGGGTCTAAATTATTCATAGTTAGTTCCCCCTTACTGAAATAAGTTTCATGTTTTAAAGTGCTTTGCAATATAAGTATTGGTTTCTCAGTATGAGCACTAAAACTTCAATGCAAATACTAAGTTCAGTACAAAGCATTTCTAGCTTGGGTTTATTTGATTTGTTACCCAGTTGATATCTATGTAATATAAATCTTTTCAAATCAGCTACAGTATCTTTCAGTATGAATTACTTTTACAGCTAGCGCAAGGTTATTCATTCTCATTTTCTTCAGCTTCAGGGATCTCAGGCAAACATACTGTTAGCATCATTTAATTTCTGATTCTGTGAACACTGATATCAATACTAAACTTCACATATTTCAGTGATACAGTGTATTGTTTCACTGTATCACTGTACAGTCTTCTTTTAATCAGAAAACTCTGATTAGAATTTATCTAAGAGGGGTTGGAAACCAATTGTTAAGAAACAAGGGGGGTTGAGTTTTCTGTTTGTTAGGGGTTTGGGGTTTGGGGTTTTTTAACATTTTGATGAACCAAATGAAAAGGAAAATCAAACAAAAAAGGTGACAAAAGCTTACCCAGTGCATTACACAATCTATATGAGCAGTTAGGGGGCAAGATTTTAACCAGGAGAGATGGAGAATAGTTTATTCAACATTGCAGAGGAGAAAAACTTGAGCAATAATTATGTCAACTTTAATGCAAAACTCCTCACACAATAGCGGTTGCACCATAAAGAACTGCCCAATGAAGGCCTTCTGTACCCATTTTTTAAATTGTAACTACAATTCTAATATCATTGTGTACCTCTTATTATGTACAAATCCATGATTTTTCTTTTTCACATGGACACATGGAAAGAAATTTAGAGCTCTGTTTAGAGTCTTAATTTGACTCTGGCTATTCCCAGTGAGACATGGGGCATTCCCGATTTTAATAAGTTGTTTGTCAGCTCAACTTTACATCCACAAGATTTTACAAAACACGATTTAAATCCATCTTTGAAAGTCTCACTAGGTTCTGCAGCATGCCTCTGGCAATATTTTTTTTCTTTTCTCATGAAATGTATTTTGGGTCAAAATACGTTTTTTAGTATTTAGTTCATGAAATGTATTTTGGGTCAAAACTTTTTAAAGGGATTTGTTGAATAGAATATTTCTAGGCATCTCCTCAAACCTCTACTTCCCAGCTTAATTCAGATTAGTTAGCTTAGCATTTCTCTGTGACCTCTGAAGTTCTCAAGTTTCCTACTTCAGAGGTGTCAAAAAATAGTGACATCCCCACTGGTGATGTTTACCCTCCCACTGTATGACTGACTGCCTCTGTGGGATTTGCTCCTGTTCACAACTGGAAACTTTCCTTCTGGCTAATACATGGATTGATCACTTCTGGTTGGAGCACGAGCATTATTCCGGTGGAGGCACAGAGGCATCAGAGGGGCAACTGCCTAAATATTATTCAGGCAGTAAAAACCTAAAAGGTGGAACCCATAGCAATGTAATCGGCTATTGCTGGAGCATGGTGAAAAGGGCAGATAGCTTGAGGACAGGGACACAAAGTGAAAGAGAATGTACAGTTCCTTGTAAACACAATGAAATATGCAGTTCAAAAACATAAATAAATGTCAAAGACAAAGGTACAGTGGCCTGAACTTCTTATTACATGTTCTTGAAATAGGTAAAGCTAGAAGGCATATGCTAATAGGGCAGTCGGAATGCGTCACTGCTATCAAACAGTATTAACAGCTTAGACTTGCAAGTATGTAGTTCTATAAGCACTGGCATGAAAAATTCTGTTCTTCAATAATTTGTATCTTATGAGTAACTGTCTTAAAAGCTGAATTGTGCTAATGCTGCAGTGGGAGCACGCTCTTGATTACACATCAAAGCGTCCACATACAGTGAAAAATCACAGTCACGGCAGGTTTGACCACTGTTCATGTCAAGGTTTATCAGGCAGCATTTCTCATGCTTCATTGTTTTACCTAGCAAAAGTATTTACAAATAAAATCATTCTTCAAGACCTCTTCTCTCACACTCAGATGGAATTAGTTGGTTGTTTCACAATGCCTCCAGTATGGATAATATGGGTATACATGATATAAAGTATACAGGCATCACTTGAGAAGTGAGTAAAAAGGATCCCAGACATGAGCAGCTGACCAGGCTCCTGAATACTTGCTGCCCTCACTGTAAGTGATTTACCCCTATGAACATTGCTAAATTTATCTCACTTTTAATGGACAACCTCCTTGCCTGTAAAATAGCTGACAAGCTTCAATTTCAATCAGGGTAATAGCTGGAGTTTAATTTTGGATTTTATCAGTGCTCAACTTATAGATTATTTTTCTAGTCATACAGTTGCTTTTTCTCAGAATTACTGTTGTGCTAATTGTGATATATGTCACCTTGAATCTCTCATTATAAAAGTACTGGTGGGTTGGTTGGGTTTTATCTTTCAAAAAAAGCAATAATTAAAAATTTATAGATCTGTGAAACCTGTCATTTGTCTAAAGTTTTTACAAATGATTCTGTTTATCACAACACAGCAGATTTACCAGAGGCAGAATTTTTAATACCTATCAAGAGATCATATTTTACAGTCCAAGTACACTTTCATTTATGGCTGTCCAGTAGAACAGAAAAAAGACTAAGGAAGAGAACTGCGAGCTCCTCTCTTCCTGTCCGGTGTCAGAGCAATTAGGCACATCTAATTCACCACAGAAGAATCAAAGATCTTCTAATGACTCAGATTTCCTATTTACAACATTGGTGCCACAAATGGGGAGGGGGGAGGGGAGGAAAGATTTTTTTTTTTTTTTTTTTTTTTTTTACTGTTCAGTTGACTAAAATTAATCTTTCTTTAAAAAAGGGAGATTATTTTTCTCCGCAACTCAAAACAAACACTGGCTAAAACATGCCAAAGCCTTAAACTTCTAAATTTTGGAGGATAGTGTTATCTACAATAATAATGGTTGCACATTTGTAAAGAAGACAAAAAACAGTGGGACCCAAACTAGAAGCATACAAACCCATGGACCTGCAAACACAGAGACAGATGAGTTTTAAACATTTGGCTCAATCCTTTCGGGTTGATCGATAGCTGTTTCATTAGAAACTAAAGATTTGTCTCTAATAGTGCTAGACTTCATTCTAAAGAAATCACTGTAGTACCATTTAAAACACAAAAGGCATTTAGGGAATTGCTCTGTATTGCCTTTGGTATTTAAAATTATCCCACCTTTACATCCAAGTGACTGACAGCTTTTGTTAACGTAAGGGAAAAAAGGCCACAAATGTAGGTACTACTGCTTTACCTTCTCCCTCTTTGACTGCCATTTCCTACTTAGAGCTTCATTCATTTAACAAACAAAAACACTTTTTGTAAAAATGCTGTCAAACTATTTACATCGACATACAGACTTTATTGGTTTTCCTTGTAACTATGTCTTTATTTGCCCTCCTGGCACTGTGTGTACAGACTGACATATTTTACATAAATCAGACTACTGAAAGTTCCTCCTGACAATTAAATGCATTTTAACAGCTTCTTCATGAAGCTTAACTTTCCCAGACTCCAATAGAAGTACTTGTCATGATTTAATAACCAAATGAAAATAATTTTACTGCATACTATCATGAAAATTTTACATATATGAATGCTGATATTTTAGAAAGAGAAGCTTGAATATTGAATAAGGAAATAGAATTCACCTGCACTGATTTTGTTTTTCCCCCTTGAATACAGATTTGGTCTTTATTAAAAGCCTGCCATTTTTTATCAGGATGAATGGCACTTTGCTTTAGGTTTTTGAAATATCTTCCTGATTGTTCTTTAATCCAGTATATGATTTAGTTACATCTTATTAGCAGATAATTTTACACTGCATATTGATGCATCTTAAACTAACTTGTATCGATTAGTTTGATTCTTTCTGAGATGGTGATGCTTTCAGTAAGTTTGCAATTAGCCCAGGATATTATACAGGCATGTGAGCTACTGAATTTCATTTGGTACTCTACACTTTCTCTGACTGTTCAATTTGCTTTTCAGCCCTTATTTTTTAACCCTCACAGATAACTTTTTCATAAGTCTCTTGGTGTTTTTCATGCTTTTATTCCTGCTTCCATGACCTCTACTGGTATTAGCCTTGTACTGCACTACATATTTAGCTTACTGAATCAAGTGACATGAAACAGGACATGGCAAATGCTAACATATTAGTCTTCTGTTATTGAGATTCTTTGTGTTAAAGGCTCCCCACACCACACATCGATTTCACTCAAATTTTCATTCATGAGGTGGCAAAACATAATTCTGCATTATCCGTCCCTCACCTAACTCTTAAGGTATATTAATTTTAGTATAAGCACTTCATATTCATAAAAATGAATCCTTCCATACACATTATCCTTACTATTTTTACACCAGTGTAATGCAAAATTACAATTTTGCCTTTCAAGCAGCTTTCTGAGGGACTACAGATTACGTCCTGATCTCTCACCTTGTTCTGCTCACGCTGGCTGAGTAAACACTAATGCTTCATACCCAGTGAAAACCCACAGCGTTGCTATATTAGGGAGCAGGCAATCCTTGATGGCGTTTCCACCAGTGGTGAAGCAAACCAGTGATAAAACAGACAAAAAAAAAAAGGCTCCTTTATACAACAGAGAAAGAATAGACAGAGACCCTGCATGACCTTGAGGAAAAGCCAAAAGATTGGAGATGTAGGTTCTGAGACTTTGCTAGAAAGTAATCTGAAATAAGAAAAAAACCTCAACATTGACTGTATGATTCCTGTTTTTAAGAAGGCAACAACTGAATTATGTTTCTTTAAAATGTCTATATGCCAGATCAACTATCTATTTACTGAGTCTTAAAAACTGCTTTTTATGCAAGATATGTTTTCAACCTAACTGACAAGAAAAAAACCTGAGGGTGTACGGGGAGATAGAGGGCAGATAGAGAAGTAGAATGGCTAGATTAGAGACAAGGGAAAAGTGATTCACTGCAGAATAGGAAGATAACAGAATGGCACTAGGGATGTATGTACAGGCATAATATTTCCCAAAATCGAGACACCTCTCTCTTGTTAAAGGCACAGGAAATTCTTGCAACACATTTCTATGTAACGCTAATTACAGAATTTCAAGGGATTGTTCTGTTTGCTTACTTAAATGTACAACATCTACTGGTATCAAAAACACCTGGTCTATCAAAAGGCATCGAATTACATTTCAGGAACACAGTGTCTTCCTTGTTCTACTATTCATGTGCTTTAGATGAGCCATTTCCTTTCTTGGTGCTGTTCTTTACCGTGTTTCAAACCTGCACTTGTGATTACCAGTTGCTTGACTTTCACCTAAAATTGCAAGATTTGGGAGAACTGCATCTTCCATGTACCTGTCCCTCACCCTGAAACACAAAGTTTTCCATGAGCAAAGTTTGGGGGAACTGGAATACTGGTTTTCTTAAAACCAAAAGGAAGTTCTGTGGAAAAGCTACCAGGTAGCTCCATCCACAGGCTGTAATTATCTATCCATGTACAATGCTGTTTTGTCCACAGATTTTCTATGGAATCTCTTGAAACTCACTTCATGAAGACTGTTTCTAAAATAGAAGATAGTGATACTGCCTTTTATTATTTAAACTTAATCTTGGTGTTGGATCTGCCTTCCTACTAAGTGACTCTGCCTCTTGTCCAGTTGGATTTGGCAGTATTTGAGGTAATATGAAACAGTAATAATAACAGCAGTTTGAGAATCAAGTACACCAAGTTTAAAGGATGTTATTAACAACCACTTACTACACCAAGAAAAATACAACCTCATTTGAAGGAATAGCTTAGCAATACTTTAACAGTAGTATGTAGAACTAAGCAGTATTTTAGTGCCTAGGTTACAAAGTCCATTTTGCTTTCTTAACAGACACACCTGGAAAAATTTCTGTATGACACAACAGGCTTTGGCTTGTGAGCTTTCAGTCAGTGGAAATTCAGAAGAGAGAACTTGGTTATCATATAACAAGATAACACTAGAAGTCACACAAATAGAATTAACCCACAATAACCACACTAAAAATACAAACATTTTAAGCATTCAGAAAGCTACTTGAAAAGAAATCAAAGTTGTTATTTGGGATCCTGGCTTAGATTAGCCTTTTTTTCTTGCTTGAATTGCAACTGTAGAATTTTCTGCTCTGTTCTGCCATGTACACACACACATCTGCTGCGTGGCTGCTAACATATGGTGTTTCACTAATTAATTGCTAGCTATCAGCCGGGCTCCTACTGCTCATATCAAATGTGAGTACCCTCCAGAATGTTTCACAATAATGAGCATTTCACAGACTCACTGCAGTAGCCACTGTATGGTCAGAAAGCTGTTTTCTATGAGAGAAATGCACTAAGTATGTCAGCATTAAAAATCTGGGTCTGTTGGTTTAGTATTGCAGGTTCTTTGTTACATAACAAGAAGACATCAGAATAAGTGCATGCTAACAAATACCTGCAAAGGGAAAAGCTGCAGTAGCTTAACCTGGTTCCTCTGATGAAAGCAAGAGTATGGACAACACTGGGAAAACTCAAGTCCAATGAACTTTCAAGACAGCTTTTTAAAAGGGATATGGTTTAGTGCTTGGGCCTTTCCCCTCCTCCCCCTTTGTATCTCTATCTCATGATGAAAAATTACAGCTAAATATAAACTTTACCTATTTGCAATTTAAGGTTTTATTAATAGAAGCATTAATACGACTTTAATTGCAGCATCAAGGTTATAATTACAAATATTTTATGACTAAACAGTTTTCGGAGGAATAATAAGATAAGGAAAACTTACTTAATAAAATGCAGTGAATTACTGACAAGTAGGAGAAATGCCTTTAGAATTGGAATACCATTACTGAATGTAATTAATCAGTCACAATAGTCTCAAAGAAGCTTTGAGATTTATATTGTTTTCCTTTAAATGATGTAAATCCTTTGGCAGCTAAGTAACAGAATAGACAGATAAGAAGTGTGACACAAAGAACTGTCACCTTAAGAAAGGGCTTAAGAATTGAATGGAGGTTCTGCTTAGACTGTAGGAAGATGAACATGCTCTTTTCCAAAGATCACGTTTACATGAGCCTAACTGCAAAGAGAGTACATTAGGGAGGTTGAAAAGGAAGAAAAAAGATGAGAAATACCTGTCTACGAACTAAGGCAAATTGACTGTGCTAAAACAAGAAGTGATGATGTAAGGAATGAACAATAATACCCACAAGCAGAAGAGCATGTTCAAGCAAAATCGCAAGTACCAAAGAATTGCAGTTCTTTCCATACCTGCCAACTAAAGAGCCACTAAAGACACAGTTCAATGCGAACTCCCATTGTAAAACCCTTTTAAGGTTGATTCATGATCATTAATGATCTTCAAACTTTGACATTGATATCCTGAGCAGTCTGGCTGTTTGATCTTCAGAGTTTGAGGATTAACACACAAATCCTCCCAGAATCTGCAAATTGTTCAACACATACTAAGATTCACTAGTACTACAGGGCTAAATGTGACTTCAACCACACCAGTTTTAGAAAGAAACTTCTCGAACACTGTTTATGAAGCATGTTTCTTAGGACTCCAAAAGGCAGCCACCTCTGAAAAGCACCTGTTTGATTTGGAAAATTTAACATTTGTTCCTGTTTTCTAGCTCCACCTACTGACATCCCATGAAAAAGTTCCATCCGTAATCCTTTCTAGCCTTTGACAAAGAGTGTTACCTTTTATAGTATAGAATGTGTAGCTGATCTGAAACAGATGAGAGATGATATAAGGTGAGAATAGATGGTACTCTGTTTCTATGACTGGCTTGTTAACCCTCGATCATACGACCACGATAATACAGGAAAACACACATGCACCACTGACAAAAAGCACTGGCTGCTGTATACACAAATAGCAACAAATGTTCAAGTACATTGCTTTGTCCTCAAAGAGGGAATTACAACAGAAAACCAGGTTTTAAAACAATTATTCATGTACTTAGTCTGACAGATATCCATGTCCATTGTTAATGGGGAAAAAACTTCTAGTATGCTCAAAATCCCACTGAAAGATGGATGACATATTAAAGATGAACTGTTATAAATGCATTTGCTTTATCTTTTTTCTTTTTTGAGCAGTATTTTTAAAATGCAGACTAGCCTGTTCTGATGAGGGGACAGTTAGTTTCAAGGAAAATAATGCTATCAACATCTCTTTTGATCAATGGGTTAGCTTTAGAGAAATGGAATACAAGCTGATTTTCTAGAAGCAGCAGCATACAATGACTTTTTCTTTAGAGAAGGATCCCAATCTAAAAATTAATATACCAAGAAAAGAGGAAGAAAAGCTGGCTTTCCCCCCCTCTATTTCAAGTAACTAGTTTCAGTGGTGACAGTGAACAATAATTGAAGAAAGGGATATTACTCCCTTTGCGGAATACCACAGGTTAAACTAAGGCAATAAACTGCAACTGAAGTTGCCTTGGGTTAAGGGATTATTGGACAGAGAAGTGGATAGTCAGTCTATTCCCATAACAATGACATGAAGAAGTGCCAGTGAAACAAGCTCACCCACAACATTCCAAAGGAGGCAGTCCTACTAACAGCATAGCAAAACTGAATTGTGAGGTGCAAACACAGACCAGGAAATACGTTTTAGTAGGTACCACAGCCACCTGCCTAGTTCTGGCTCTTTGTAGCTTGACTGAGGATTTGGTTTGGAAGTTTGGTTTATCTGTAGTCTATTTGTTTCCAGCAGCACAGTATTAGCATCACTTTTGTTCATCCTCACTTGTCACAGACACCAATAGACAAGCAAAACCACTGGAGTTACTAACCAAAAGTGAAAAGAGAAAAGCTAACTCACAGGTACAGTGTGACACTGTTGTACTCAGTGTTTTACTCCATTTGTCCACCTACTTAGACCTAAATAATGGGAAAGAAAAAAAAAGCCTATGAATTTTCTGGGCAAGCTGCAATCAGCATTTATACTATAGTAATGCCTCTGGAGGCAATGCAAAGTAACCATTCATGGAGGAACAATAACTCAGCCAGAAAGCTCCAACCGATGGCTTTGCCATGCTAGCAGTTACCAAACACAGTCTTTTTCAGACCAGGTAAGAGAAAGAGTTTCAGGGCCCCAATGACTTTGTAAGAACAACTACTTTTCAAATCCATTCAGCCTATAGCAAAGAGATTCAATTATAGTATCTCATCTAACTGAAACGTGGCAAAAAAATACAGCCTAAGAAGAAAGACTTGAAGTGAACTCACAGAACTAGTGAATTCCTCAAAAACCTGAAATTTGTCCTTATGCTCCTTCAGAAAAATCTGATATAACTGTACTTCCCTGCAAGAATGCAGAGCGAACAGGAGTCTAAAGCCTCACTGACTCTATAACCTAACGCTATATAGCCACAGCTGCAAAATTACAGCACTTGCACTGTAGCCCCACAAATTGTCCTGCTAAAACATAAAAAGCATGTTTTTCAAGCTCTGGCTTTGAGACCCTTCTAAGAGACAAAAACTACAGCAGGTTTTTTTGTCCAAGATCAGCAGTATGAGTGTGCTTCAAGTATGGGGGCAGACAGATCAAGCCTACTGTGTCCCACATTTAATCCAAAAAGGGGTATATACAATCTCTCCTTAAGGGCTATTGTGCTCCTACTTTGAGCAAAGGCTCTCAAACTGCAGTCCAAATATATGTCCATGCTCAAAATACAGTGCAGATGAGCCTTCCCCAAAAGGGAAGGACAACCTTATTCCCTATTCAGACAAATTGAAGAACATTACCTTAAGGCAGAAAGAGATGATGATTTACTTCACAGAAAATGAGACAAAGCTCAATCTTGAAGTCAGAAGACTGTCTTAGCAAGCAGTCATTGTCTGTCCTTGGAAAAAAAGTAAACACCCTCGTGGTATTTCAGTTTCCTAGTATATAAGAACTAGGGAAACCACAGTTCTATTACAAGTATGGATTATCAACTCTACAATACAGGCTGCTGTGAAATCCCAAAACAGAAATAACTCTCAGGGCATTGAATAAAATACTTTTTTTCCAGGTACACATGAATTCCATGTGTATTAAAGCAAGTGTTTTCCCAATACTTTTTATCTGGATGGGTGCATAACAAAAGATCACATTCATTAGTTCCTGTAAAGAAATTGTGCCCGCAAAACGTTCACTCACATGCCCTCATTGGACAAGGTACACATGCTTTTTGGTACTAATGTGCCAAATAGACCTTCAACACCAAGCACCTTATTTTCAACTGAAAAACAACAAGAAGGTTTACAAACAGCTCTCTGAAAGAGTTATTTTTAGCAATTTACAGCTAGATGGAAGTGAAAGACAAAAATAAATCAGATACTTTTGTTATAATCTCTATTACTTTCAGAGTGCATTATGTTAATTTAGAAACATAACGACCACATTTAACAAGACCTCATTTCACTTGTTTAGACTGCTTTAACTCCCCACCAGATAAGACTATTCATCTGTTACTAAGTTCAAGCATTAGGGGGGCTTTTCACAGCCATTTCCTCCAAGGAATCAGCCATTATTTATAAGTATTCCAGAAAATAAGCTCCTACCAAATAAATACCTGTGCACAGTAAGTTGTATTCAAGACGTTACAAATCCCTATAGCAATTCTATTGTGGTCTACTAAGAGAACAATATGAAGCCCATTAAAATAGCAATCTGTACTTTCAGTGCGACTACTTAGGTGAGCCAACACACCCACCAAGAACAAAAGCATGGAATTAGTATGATTAAGCAGCAGCAAAAAGATCTCATAATAGCTGTAATATTTATATGTATACTCCACTTCTAAGCCCTCTTACATCCTATTCACCTAAATGAACATGCTTAGAATGCAGACAAGCATACAAGAAAAGGAAAATATTCCCTAAAACAGAAGACTGTGGGTCTCCCTCTAGCATGATGGCAAGACACAAAAGCACACACAGAGCACAGCTCTGATGAAGTATCATAGTTTTCTTTCAGCAGAGCAAGGTATTTGTCAACAATGACTAAGTCTTTATAAAAATTAAAATAACATTATCAAGCATTCCAGCTTAGTCAATAAAACATTGAAATAGCAAGGATTCTGCTCAGACTGAAAGACTGTCTGTCTGGCAGTTGTTGACTATTCTTTTCACCATCACCATTTTGTGTGCATCAGCTATACTGAGCTTTCATCTAGATTTTAGCTTAACGCTCAGAAGCAGATGTATTTCTGCAGATCTAACACAGACTTTCATAAGGATTTTTGCAGGTCTTCAGGACCAAACATGAAGGACTTCTCTCTTTCCCCCCATTCAAAGTGCTGCCTTCCTTAGTACCACAGATTTCAGTAATTCTTTGCATATTTACATACGCAAATCAGAAAGCATAAAGGCACCATTTTGATATAGCTCAATTAGAATATACTTTGGTTTTTCCCTCAGTTAGGAAACCGGATATATTGCCCCTAAGACACTTGATGTTGTCCTCAAATTTACTCTTTCCTATCCCAGCAATAAACTAGTTTTCAGTTTCAGCTTGGGATGGAGTTCTTTCCCTGCTTGATTTGGTACTTTATAACACACTTTCAGAATACTGGCATAACATAAGCAAAAAATTACAAGTGCAAATGTTTTAACTGCAGGTCAGCCAAGTGCTGCTTCTTGTGGCAGTCAGTTTTTCATTAGTTGTAATACATTTCCAGAGCTCCACTCAAAGTCGTCAAGGAGAGAGGCTCCTGATTGGAATGCTCCATGCCCAGAAGTTCATGCAAGCAACAAAGGAAGCCTCCATTGGATTTGCGGTGGTTGAACGGAACATGCAGAAAATGAAAGCTGGAGTGAAATTTGTTGACTAACTTCTTTGTACCTCATTCTTTCCTAGCAGTTACATCACCTTACTCTTACATTTCCAATTTCAGCGGGAATACACATCATCATGTCAATCATAGATAACTTTCTTTGGTTTTTATCTGACATTTTACAGTTGCTGAAGGGACACTAAATATTAGAAACAATATAGTGACAGGAAGATTGCTCACAAGACTGAAGCTGCATGGGAGATAGAAAAAAGAAGTATGAATGCAGCATATGACAATTCAGAAAACACACAAGGCAGAAAGAAAAAAAATATCAAAATGAGTATGAAAGATGGAAAGAAAAAAAAATGTAAGACTCGGCTTCTGTGAAGTTTCCTTACACACCTGCTGCTGAAGACAGAAAATCTTGGGAAGCAAACAGTGCTAAAGCCATACTGCCTGGTTACACTACTAAGGCAGCACAATTCCTGCTTTAACACAAACAGGAGGAAGTTATTGTGGATGTGTTTCAAACCACCCTCAATTTTATTTGTTTTCAGGTTTCTGGATTTCTACTGATCTCAGGGATTGGGATCATAATCAGATCCAGATAAAAAAATTCCATATTAGAGCACAATAAAATTGGTTTCCAATCATAACTGCTAAGTAAGCTTGAGTAAGTGGATTTTCTCCACTTTTAAATGGAGTTGTGGTGTGTTGGGATATAGGTTCCATGCACACATCAAAAAATACTACTTATTTTACTAGTCTAATATGCAGAGTGCATTTTGTACAGTTTCAGTGAGCCTGCTGGGGAAGTGTAATGGCATAGCTCACAAACAGTGCACATTTGTGAACACTGCAGGATAGAGCAGAGGCTGTAAGCACCCAAGAGCAGCTGAGACTGTTGGCAGAAAAGAATACGATCAAAAATACATATGGGGAGAGCTGAAAGCAAAAAGCTACTGCCAAAAGTACAAGGCACTCTTGAAAGGTTTGTAAGCTGAAAGGAAGTCTGCTTTGAATCTACATTAGGCAAATCTAGACAAGTCATTAATGCCAGAAACATCATTCATGATACTGCTATTTTGCATAGACCAAATGGTTAAAAATAGATCAATCTTTAAATTGAAGATTAAAGTGAAACATATTAATGAGGTTAGAATGCCTCTATGTGTTTGGAAAAAAAACAAACCAAACCAAAAACAAAACAATCAAAAAAAAATTTTATGCATTTGTCATATCAAATGATGTAGGAATAACTTGACTTCTATCCACAGCTTGCTTTGGGGTATTAAAACTTCATTATTTCCCTCTAAGGATAGGAATTAGTATCTTTTTGTAAGATATTAATTTTTATCAAAACTATAGAATGTTACTGTGCGTAGAAAAGAGCCTAATGCTCATCTCACTTTTTAATGCTACCTTGGCTCCATCACAGAATGGGATTTTTGTCTCCATAGATGGATTCAAATACCTAATGACTTGATGAAAATTGATGAATATGACTAGATAAGGTTCAATATGTGAGGGACTTGGTATCACCAGTCAATTTATCAAACAGAAGCAAAATACTTTTTCCACAGTTGACTAAACCACATTTTTACCTAAAAGTTTATTCTTGATATTTGTATATTCTACTCTATCTCCTACTTTACCAGTCATGTGGGGTATAATGAACAAGAGAAGATTTAAGGCTGAACCTTGAAAAGTGCTGATGTCTTCTGCAAGTCACCAAGTGGCAGAACTGGGTTAAAAGCTGTTTTTTTCTCAAAGAATGAAGAAACTGAATTGGAGAACAACAATGCAAAGTAATCGTATATTGGAAAATAAAATCAGTATAAAGGAAGACTTGAGTTAACAAATGTTCTTGCATTTGTCTTCTGAGCCAGATTCATGTGAGAAAAGTGATAGAGCAATTTCACGTCAAGAGCAGTTTTTAAGCAGGCTACCACCTCCAGCTGCAATGACAGACTTCTACAGATTGCAGGATTCTTTTGCAGTCGTAACTCGTCTCCAATTAGATTTCAGCTGTTCCATAAAGGAAGCCCAATCCATAAATTCTTCAATAAAAACACTCTACAACTCTGTATTCGCAGATCCATATGCTTTATCCTCCAGGTTTCATAACCATTTTTCACTGGTTGCACAGAGAATTATCTTCATGATGAATTCAAGTATACGCATACTCTTCATCTGATTGTCATACATTCTATTACAATTCATGAAGCATTTTCACCTACCTTGCAAGGATTTCTAATTTCAGGTTCGTTTACAAACACAAGTTATTGGTTAGTAGCGTCTTCAGCCTATGATTCTGCCTTAAAAATAAAACAAACTATGTCCTAGGAAAGCCCTTTTCCTAGTTTTATATGTTTTTATATGGCAAAATCCTTGACTTCTCAGCCTTCTGGAGAATCTAAGCCAAACGTGTACCTTCACTGGAGGCTCAAATTACTATTTTTTTTGTTCCTTCATCTGTCTAGTTCCTCTCATCTTCAAAAGACCAAAGGTCATACTTGCCACCAACCAACTCCCACTTACTCATTAAACGATTCTTCTCCCTCCCTGCCCTCGCTCACTCTGAGAAAAGAAAGACAATGAAACAAAGTAACAGGAAACAACAAATCAAGTAGATTCAAGAAGAAATATGTTCATTCTTCATTCCCACTCTGCCCAACTTTCCCATTCATTTCACCTTCACATTAACTTCTTTGATACACTAGTAAAGAACACTCTCGTTTCTAAAAGAGCTTACTGCTGTTTGTTCACTGATGGTATATAACCAACATCTGCTGTATGACTCCAGGCTACCCTGCAGAAATTAGTGCGTTTCTATTCCTATGCATGGATTCTATTTATTAGATCTGAATTTTACTACTTGTATGCGTTCTCCTCATTCTCATTATGTCGTCTTACTAAATGGAAAAAGAGTTACAAATAAATAACCTATTGTAAAAAGAGTTGGACCAAGCGTCTTGGAAACGGGGCTGTAATATAATAAGTGCTATATCAGAAAACAGGTTCCCATTAAGAAAAAAGATGCAACAATTGTTGTAACAAAAGATGGGATGAACACTGCCAGGAGGTTGTCTTATGCTAGCCTAAACTGAATTTATTTGATTTCTCACCTAACCATAACTCCAGAGCAGTGTAAAATGGACTCAGCATACATGAATAGGTCTGGGTTCGGGGTTTCCGCTGTTGTTTCTTTGATGGGGGGTTTTGTTGTTTGTCGGGCGGGGGTTGGGCGTGTGAGGGGTTGTTTGTTTTTTGTTGCTGGTGGTTTAGGCTTTGGTTTGATTTCGGATTTTTTTGTTGCTGTTTTTTTTTTTTAATGAGGAATTTTACATGTTTAGTGGTGGAATGCTCCAAAACCTAGATCATAATATACACAGAGTTGTAACTTCTCTCTACAAAAACAATCTCTGCAAAGCAGTTTGGGACAGAAAAGAGGATATTAGCATTGCATACAAAATTATTACAGAGTCTTTCGGAACTAGGTCATTTCTAAGTGAACCATGTGTAATATTCCAAGCTAGCACTTTTTTGGGAATTTAAACTGCTGTCGTCTTATCTCAATAAGTATAAATTAAAGATGACAAGCTGGCAGAGGGTGAGAACTTAAATCATATTCTTTAGCTACCATCAATTGCCAATAAAAACTCACAGCTGAAATCAAACTTTTAAAAGTTAAGCTTACAGCTGCTATGTCATGGAGTGACCTGAATATGCCATCATGATCTTTCCTCATCCCAGGAGGCCAATAAATGTTATGCCGAAACAAGGAAGGAGACTGTCCTTTTTCACACAGTAGTTCCCCATAATTAACTTCAGTGGACCCAGTGCCACCAAAGGCTTGAATTAAGCTTTCAAAACTGCCATCACAGCAGCAGCAGGGTCAAGAGTTCTTGGCTAGAAGCTCTGTCTGAAGACTAGAGCAGAGCCAAAGGAAAACGTGGCAGTGAATGAACTTTCTAAAGTTGTTTTAAAAGACTTTTACCAATCTACAGAAAGACTTTCAATATACAGAAAGCACTGTTCGGAATTATGAGTTTACCCATGGCCAGTTATGTTGCTGGTTCCAGTAGTTTGGTCATTCGACGCAGTTCATACCGGTCTATTAATGGGTCAAGTTTGAAGAGATCTAAACATAGCATGTATAATGCTCCATTAGCATTTTATATGAATTAACCCTGAGGAGGTAAAAAAACCAGCAAGTTTGCAGAAAAGAGAGCAAGCAGATTGGAAACGCTGCTCTTATAACTGTTTCTAATATGATTCTTCAGCTGAAAGTAAAGATTATCCATGTAGCTCCTGTGTTTGTATACTTCGGAATAAAGATTTGCCAGAAGCACATCCCAATGCTGAAGTAGCACTTTTTTCCTCCCCCTCCAGCTGAAGAGGCTTTAATTCCTATGTGTTCCTCAGTTATGCAAGCAATTAAGAGGGGGAACACCTATTTCCTCTGCTACCTTCTTTCTTTGGTTATCTACTCCCTTTTCTCACATTCACAATCCTGAGAAAGTATCCCACCAACATCTTTATACTTTCTTATACCAGAAGCTGCAATTCTACTTTCCCTATAACTGCAGATGTTTCTTTTTCCCTCTGCCCCCTACCAGTGTCACCATTTTAAGTTCAGTGTGAAATCTAGCTATGTTAGCCAGCCCCAGTTAGGTAAATTATTTACTCTCTACTACATATGAGAGCCTGTAATACAATATCTTGTCTTCAGATATCATTTTCCCCTCAACAATTATTAAAAGTTGCACTCAAAGTTTGTACTTAAATACAGATTCATTGTCTAGCAAAAATAAAGAAGAAAGTTCTCCTTGTTTTCCCTTCTCCACCATGTCACATATTCTGTGCCACAAAATCTGAAATATAATTCTTTAAAAGCAATGTTATTTTGGCATGGGCCAGAATGCTAGAAAGTTTAAGTGTTCGGATAGACTGTTACATGAACTTATATAAAATTTGGGTTGAATTCACCTTAATTCAACCTATTGTCTATTTTAAACCACATGCACTCAGTAAATAGCATCCCAAACCATTCACAAACTCAAGGTCAAGCTCCGGCAGAACCAGAGCAAAGCAATAAAAATAGTCCTGTCTCTTCCAGGTGACAGCCTGCCAAATCTTATTTATTCATACAGTCTTGGCATCTACTAGATTTATGAGCAGCAAGGTTGTCGGAGCACAAAGAGATCAGAGTAGAACCAGGAAGAAGAGCACCAGAGTTGCTTTTCCAAGGTTACTACAACCAGTAGTCAACTAATAGTCCTCACAAAATGAATATTTCTGTCTGATCAGTTGATATGTAAAGATCCAAACAGCCTGTTTTTAAACAACAGCTCAACAATACTTAAAAAAGAGTTTAAGCAAGCTGAAAATATTTGTTTGCACAGAATAGCTGGTCATATGCTCAAATGTGGGGTTTTTTCCAATAAAGTTACTAGAGATTAGTGTTCAACTAGAAGGGAGTAACTGCAAAGGAATGAAGAAATAAATTCCAAAATGGTATTTTCTGTGAATACCTAGGAAAGTTATTTAAACACAAAAATAATTTCTCCATTTAAAAACCCCAAGCTTTAGTGATCACAAAGCTCAACAATGATAGACAGAAATAATAATTCAGATTCAAGGTTTAGCTGGATTCAGTTCTGTCCTTGCAGAATATAAAAGAACACAAGGGCTGTGAATGAAAGGGGAAAGTCTTAATAATTATACATAGTAAGACAGGAAACACTACTTCTTTAAAAACAATATTTGCTTCATTTACTTTCAAGAGAATACTGCTAATGACTGATAAATACAGCATCTTTGACTCAGTGTCATGCAATTAGGCATGCCTAACAGTGGATAGAGTCCAAAATGAAGTCTCAGAAAAGGCAAAAGGCTGCATCATGGAAGTACATATTCACTTTAAAGGCAACTTCATTATTTCCAGCATCCGTTTGGAGCATATATGACTAATTATGTGCTATTTTGTGCTAAATGAGCTTTAAGCCTTTTTGAGACTTCACAGAGAAAGAAGTACAGTGTTATAGTACTTGAAGATGTCTGAAATGTTTGCTTGTTCTCCTTAAAACATCACATAAATACCCTCCCTTGCAGTTCCACAGTGGCTTGGGCCATGCCAAAGTTTTGAAGAAGTACAATCTCTTGTTGGTGTAACATGTCCAAAGAGACCACCTGAGTCAAGTTTAAAGCAGCATTTACTATGCAGGTTAGATTTAGCTGGCATTATTAAAAATATCTGGAGTACAGTTTATGCCACACTTAACTCGAGACATTTCCCGATTACTTTGGCAGGGAACTGTTAATGAGTGTGGGATGGGTTTTTCCTGTGGAGGGATAAGGGTGTTATTTTCCGTAATCTGCAGCTAACTTATTTTCTAGGACTGCAAATCTTACTCTTCACTGTTACCAGACCATAGTGTTATTGATCAATAGGCCCATCAAGACACGGTACTTGCCATTTAACTGTAGGCTTTCTGGTTTTCCTCCATGTGCTTCAGGATATGAAAGAAATCCTCTACAGAACCTTTTAAACCAGACTTTTGTTGAATGCTTGTCTGTGTTAGCAGGATGCAATGACCCAGACAGATCGTCTAGTTTTATGCCCTTAACTGCATTCCTACAAAAATGACTCCAGAGATAAAGTTAGTCTAACAATTCTAGAGGAGCTGCTGCTTCATTAATAAGACTAGAAGTGGTAAAAGAGTTTGTTGACCATTTCAGGTGGTTCAAAAGATTACTTTGAATAAACTTGCCAGAATACCTGGAAATCTTTTTTCCTATTTCCTGCCTGTTCATCCACTTCTGAGTTTCTATGGATGCTACAAAATCACAAACACTAGTTACTTACAGGGTGAGTGAATAATGATTTTTTGTGATAGATGATAAGCATTAGATTATCTGTCTAAAGGATAACCAAAATAAACAAAGATCCAACAAGGAGCAGACCAATAGTGAAATATGAACATAACCAAGCAGCCCAACCAGCAAAGACAGAAAATACTAAACCAGCCAGTCCTATACCATCACAGGAGAATTATGTTATCCTTGGGGCAAACACCCACCAAGATGACAGTTAAAGGCATCTCTCTCAGAAAGCCACACAATCCAAACAGGCTATAAGCTAAAGGGCTACAGGAGGTGAAAGGAAGGGATAAAGATGTTTGAGTGAGGAATAAGCATGGGAAAATAGAGGGAATAAAAGCCGCTGAATATATTTAAGCTAACTGCTGGGTAGTCCACTAGTCTGAGCAGCCCCATCTGATCACTGCAGTCTATCCTCTAACTAGCTCATGTGTAAGCATGCTCTCTACTCAGCCTGTGTATACAAACACTAGTGAACCACAAGTGTCACAAGCCAACACAAGAGGTCTGAGTGCCAGTCAGTGACAGAGAACCATGGGTTTGATGGGCAAGTGACCAGGGAACAGCAACCGGAGAGCCACCAGCTACTGGGGAGACCATACTACCTGCAGCTGTGAGAACTCAAGTGAACTTCAAGTGCCAGTGAGTAGGATTGAGGATACCCAGGAAAAGGGTGTTCCCCTGATTATCAACCTGTAGACCCAGGATTAAGCTATCCATGCAGTGCGTGTTTATGTAGACACTGCTGCTGTGGCCAGCCATGTTTCAGTGTGTGCATTCCTATTGCGAATACATGCTGAGCCTTGCATCCAGCTGGACCTGGGCACAACAAAACCACATCAGCCTCCTGCCAACTGACCTGGGACTAGTCACTGGCAAAGTCAGCTCTAGCAGAGTGGGAAGGAAGAAGCCCTGGCTATTAAATGCACTGGATTTGCTTGCCTCTGACAGCAAGGATGAATGTTAACTAGTTTAGTCACAGAAACTGAATTGTTACGGAAGATTTTACTGATATTAATCACCCATAACAATAGCCCTGTAATTTAAGAAAATTATTACTCTGCTAATGCATTTGTATTTTAGTAAGATTGTTCTGCAGTTATTAATTGTATGATTTTATACCAACGCATCCCTTCAGAAACACCACTATCATCACAAACCACAGTTTTCATAACCAAAACCAAGCTGTTACATTTCAAATGCAGCAACAAAAGCTGTTTCTACTCTGTGCAAAAAAAAATTCTTGATTTTTGACTCCATGCAATCTAAGCATCCACTGCATTTAATTCTTTTAGTAACATGTTTGTTTAATGTGCTCAACACAGCAGTAGTCTATTGCTTACATCTTCACATAGCAGACTAAAGGATGGAGCATCGTTATACTCAGAAGAAAACATGCAAAACCTGGTGGCAGTTACCGCAGTATTAGATTGTGAAACAAAACACTTCTAATCAGAGAGCAGCTCCTCAGTGGATGTTATACTATGTAAATTTTTGCAGAGCTTGTCAACCTAAAGAGGCCCAAAGCATTAAAACGCATATACTAAAACCCACTCAATTTGTGGACTGAAGGTTAATATTTTCACATATGTTGGGTCATTTAAAATCACAGACTTCACGCAACAACTGTAAGTGATAGAAGTGATAGAAACATGACCAATTCCAGACTGGGGGGTAGAGGGGATTTTAGGAAAAAGATGACCAGTGATGGTAAAAATTCTCCCCAAACCTGTTCTTTTCCTTTTCAGAACTGTAAAATAGGGAAGTTTTATCCCACAGTGAGTGCGTGCACTTTCCACTGAACAAAACTGAGGCACATCAAACTCACAGTGTCAGAGCACAGAGTAAAATCTTTCTCAGCTTATGATACTGATAGGACTTTAGTTGTAAAAACTGCTCCATATGCTGACTTCCACCATCTTTACTTACTTCACTTGCTGGAGCTACTGTATCTGTCTCAGACTCAACTGCATCCTCTTTAGTCCCCGTGTTCCACATCCTCCACTGATCTCACACTATTGCTCTTCACACCCTCAAAGGAATCATGCATGTATTTTAGGAACCATGTATTTTAGTGAAATATTTATCTTGGAAAAACCCTTGACAAATATTAAAGTGTCTATATTTAGAGGAATGTTTCAGATGCTATGTGATTAATACAGTTGATCATATTAGCCTGTTCATCATAAGAAGGCAAGACACTGAAACAGGCAATACAAAAAAAGAAAATCCTTAAAGAAATAAGAATTTGCACCCTCATTTCCACTGCTGTCCCATGACTGGTCGCAGCTACCAGCTAAGCAGCTCTTTAAAGACTGTCAGGTTAGACTTTTTTTTTAGAAGTAGCAGAGCTATTGCCATTCCAGCACACTTGTCTTGAGGACTAAACCAAAATCTACTGGGGAATGGGAACCTTGTTTTAAATGAAACCTTAATGCTTGAAGCAAAGGAAAACCAGAAAAAAGTAAAAAAACAGGAGAGGAAAAGAGAAAGCAATATGATGAAACAAAATAGAATTGATTTCCTTCATAGCCTAGAAACATTTTAAAATCCCATTTTACATTACAGGTTAAAATTCGACAAATGTTTTCAAGTTATCCAATATTAGAATAAGATTATTAATATCGATATTAACTAAGCCTAAATTGTACTCCTCAGAAAAGCCATGACACATTAATGCAGAGAACAGTAAATGGCATGACCCTACAAAGTGCACATCATATAGAAATAACACCTTGGCCAAGCAGGCTAAAAGCACTGTCTACTTTCAAACCCTCTATAAGATTCTTTTCCAAAGCAGAAGCACAAACAGATTTCATTTCAGAAATGCAAGACTAAATATATTTATAGATTTTGATATTCACACTCAAATGTAAGTATAGTACATACATTAGGAAACATAAGCTCCTACACATTACACAGGCCCCTTAGTGCATACTGAACGCTACTTCTTTTTTCAGCAAGCACTTGTGTATTTACGAGCCCTTACAAAGGCTCTTCCATTTCATTAAATTAGCTTTAATTTCCAAATCATACTGCCTTGAAGCCCCCACCTATGCAAACCATTATACATCTAATTCCCTTTTCAGTATCCTCCCCTAACTAATCTATCTCCAGTAATTGGTCATACTGGACTAGCCCCTACACTCTGGTATTTACAATTTATGACAAATGGAATAAGCCACTGAGCTCAAGGTGGTGCCATCATCATTTCATGCTTGGTGTCTGGTGATTATTAAAAATAACCCAACTTCTCTATAGCAATGTGACATCATTACTAGTGGTTTCAGAGTTTAGGCCTTGATGAACTATAGCTTTTTCCCAGAATTGGTGTTGTGTACCAGTACCTGTGACAGCATGTTACATATATTGCTCAAGAGTAGGTACATTTTTGAATGTTCACCTTTGCTTGATCAAATATCTAATTTTGGAGCTTCAGCAGTGGGACAGTATTTTCAGTGGCTATATTTTGCTGAATAAAGTTTTTCATCTCAAAAAAAATATTCTGGACCCATGATTGACATTTATTCAAATAAGCTACAGTAATCTCACCCTGAATCAAATACTTTTATCCCAGTCTTGAAAAGGAAATGAGTTTTTGAAGGGCACCAATTCTTTAATGAGAGAGCTTTGTTAGCCTGGGCAGATACCTGAATGTCCCAGGCAGCTCTGTCTTACTGATTCACCTAAACCAAGTTCTAGTTTATGCAGACAAGGAGCTCCAGAAATTCCAATTGAAACTTGCTGAAAATGATAAAACATTTAAGGTGCCAGATCCTATCAGTTTACACAAGAAACAACTCAACTCCCAATAATGTGCTCCTGCCATCTTTAAATTAGTGTAACAAGCAGAATTTCATCTAAAATCAGCAGTAGATTTGCTTTTCTTAATTCGCTCTCATGGATAGAGATTATAAATCAAACCCCCTGATTTAGGAAATGAAAATATTAAATGACAATATATCAAGTGTAACACTGCAATGAACAAGCAGAGCACTTATTGGTAAAGGTCAACATAGGTATACATCATGGTACTGGCCTCAAAACTTCTAGAAATCTTCGCATTTGAATGCTAAATGGGCTACAGCAATCTACAGCCAAAATCTGAAGGATGCTTAGTCTGGATCCAGCATTAGTTCTCCTTTAGCCGTGTGGCTGAGCAAATGTCAAAGTTTCTCAGTCACTGCTTGGATGAACACTACTGTGAACCAGCAGGCATAAGGAAGACCAAGTCAGCCTAACTGTCCTCACTAAATGAGAAGAAACTGAGTAAGCTCCTCTGCTGTCCAAAGCACTATATTTGTTCATCAATCCTTTAAGATTTTAAGTTAGCTATGTAAGGTACAGTAAACCAGAAAGTAATATAGGACAGGCAATTAACCTTCAGAAAAGATCTTTACATGGCCCACTTTACACTTCCATCTTCATTCTGCCAAAGGTTAAATATGTAATTAGAAATTAATCCAGCTCTTTGTTAGTTCAGATCTAGGAAGAAAAGTCTGACCGACAAAGCTGAACAGAATATTCTGTGTTCAGGCTATGCTGAACAGACTGTGCTTTGCTGGTAAAACTGACCAATCATTGGTATAGGGTGAGAAGACAAGTAAAAATAATCTCTCTTAGCACTGATGCTGGTTGAACCCCTCAGAACTCAAAACCCAAAATATTACTTGCTCAGTATTGCTGCGAAACCATTTGGACATCCTGTTGCAACTCTACATTTTAGTTTGAAACATTTTGGATTCCTTCCCTGTCACAAAACACAACGCTCCAGACTGCCACCCCCACGCTTTCATGCACAAATGAAATCTAGTACACGATAGCCTAGAGCCACAGAAATAATACACACATGGACCTTTCCTGTACACACAAGCATGGAGCGAAAGGTTGAAAGAGAGGAATTTTTCTATTATATTGTGGTTATTTGTTTCCCTGTTCTGAATTTTAACAGCCCTAAAGACCTTTCTTTGCTTTTTCCTCACATGAATTATGACACTTTAAATAAAAGTCTAGCAAACAAAACCAAAATGAAATGTCAGAGGTCTGATAACACTGAAATACTGCATTAGTATTTTGTATTACAGCTGGAGCACAATGAAGCTTCTCTGAATAGAAAATGCACTTGGAGGCTGCAAGAAAACAGCCTTAGACAGTTCAAAGATCATTTCTAACTTAAGAAAAGGTGCCTGCACGTATTTAAATGAAATACTTTCCTTGAAAAATTAGCAAAAGCTGAGACCTATCAGGATGTGTCCTTTCTAAGAAAAACTTATTTGTGATTATTCTAAAAGCTCTGCCAATCTGAGCTCAGTGTCTGGCAAAAGGGTTTAGAAAACATGGTGGGGTCATGGAGTGAGGAAGAGGGAGACAAGAAATGTCACATCCTTTTTCAAAAGGAGCTTTGTGATTTTCCATATAGAAAAAAAAGACAGATGTGTCTGTCCTTTCATAACGTGTCTTACATAAGATGTGTCTTAACCTAATATACTCCGAAAAAATAAAAGTACATATGAAAGCACAATCCTGAAACAGGCCTGGCTACAGTAGAAAGAGATCATTTTAGGAAAAGAAAAAGCAGGCATAAGAAAACATTCATTTGGCTTTTGAGTGGTTGCTTTGCTGCAGAAGTCTTTATCCTTTGGTAACCAAAAGCCAGAATGCTGCCTTGAACAACTTGCTGAGGAACTGACATCACATCCTTAGTTCAGCAAGGCCAATAAAGGGGCACTGGAGAAGAAGGCAGTGGGGAACTATGGGCTACCTGTGCTACTTCCAATAATGTAGCAGAGTACAGACCAAAGTCTTCAAATTCATTCAATTTCTCAATGTTAAACCAGTTTTCATTTAAAGGCAGCGAAAGAGATTATGGTTATGCAATTTTAATAGCTGAAGTTTTCACCCTACTTAGTGAGAACTATTTCAGTTTTAGGGAAGATTCAGGCAGCCACTAGCTGAAGTATAATTAGAATCCCATCATAATCAATTCTGTACCCTCTGTGGGAAGTCATGTCAGCTTCCCACACACCATAGGCTATTCAACTGCTTTTGGGAAGTATTTTCTAAACAAAACCAGAAGCATAACACTTTCAAAGTAGAGTATAAAAATATCAACAGTATTTACAACAGTTTAGAAAGGTGACCTGTAACAGTACACTAAGTATTAACTGATTGTGTTTTTCAAGAAATAGGGTATCTTAGAGGGTGCTTGGCCTGAAGGAAAAGAGTAGGAGGGAAAACTGGGATAGAGGAAAGGGGAAAGGAAGGTGAACGTTTTGGATTTTCCTAGTTCAATTAGTTGCAAGATAATGATAGTGCAGGCAGCCACAGCTTTGTGGACTCAAAGGCCTGGAGCTGCTCTGGAAAAAGGTTTCAGTAACTGCTGTTCAAGGCTGCCCAAGAGCTGTGTCAGCAGAGTGGCCTCTGTCTCACCTTGTCAAGTGTAAGATGTCTCCTAAAACTAGTAGCATTCCCATGTGAGGTCTTCAATCTGTTTATATTTAACTTGGTGTACAGTACAACCTAACATGACACAGCTATAAATTTACAGATAACATTATGTTATCCATTTTTAGGACACAAATGTCCTCTAAACTGTTCTTGAGGCATAAAATGAAAACAATTCCCCCTAAAAGAGTTGTTCTTATTTGTTATAGTACATAGGAAGTGCCACCCTTCAAGTCTTCCCCCTCACCACCACCCTTTAGATAAGTTAAAACCTTAAAACCAAAATCTGGAGAACAGAAAATTGCAGAATCAAGAGGTAGGAAGAAAAAGTATTACAAAGATGTTGATTAACTTTTCTGAAAAGGTGATTTGATGTTAGCCCGGGAAACACATAAATGAAAAAATAACCCAGTAAGCACTGGCTTCTTGATTTGGTTTACATTTCCATTGATATCTTTTCTCTGCTCATGCTAGTTTCTGCCTTTATGTGAAAGGGTTCACTCTGATGAATTTCACAATTAAAGTACACAGGAAAAAAAATACTTAAGTGTCAGAATATTCTTTTTGACATTTAAATAAAACAGTTGATTTAATCTTTTCATCTCTTTTCCTTTAACACGCTGAAGATAAACCTGAGACAAGAGATACTATGTGAAATATTTAAATATTTTCAATGCCCGTAATAATAATACTGCTTTTAACAAACATTGAACCACACCATAAAGAATACTCTAACAAAATGCACGGAGATTTAGCCTATGTTAAAGCAACACTTGAACATGGGCTAAAATTTTAGGGAAGCGACTAACTTGAGAAAGTTTGTATAAGAATTCAACATGGCTTAATTTAAGCAGTCACTGCAGTGTCCTGCTAAACAAAAGTCTTGATCTCCATATATACATAAAACCACACACACCATGTATCTAATAAATACCTTGTTTCTTGTTCCTAAGGTATTACACACTTGAATTTTATACTTCTTTCAAGCACTAAATTAAAGCAGTTTCAGTTTGTTAACTGTGATGTTATTCTAACGAAAGGAATGCCTCTGGTCCTGTCACTTGTGACCTTTAGCAGCTATCAGATGGTAATGAGTTCTGCCTGCTTGCCTTGGCTAAATTCGCTTTCAGTCGTGTAATAGGAAGTCAGAACTACGATAATGCTTCATTATGCCACAGACCATGTGCAGGTTTTTTATGCTGTGCAAAACAGAAACTGAATTTGAAATGGAATTTGCCAAGAGAAATAACAAGAATTTAAAAGTCAACAGACAGCAGAAAAGGGCACCTGTTTTTTTGGTGGTGGGATGGAATATGACCTTTGAATTCACATTTGAAAGCTCTCTTCCCTTTATTTTAATGGCAAATATGTAAAAATATTCTAAGAAAAATAACAGTGATACTTTCTCAAAGGTTCATTATTGTTAGCATAATTCCAGACTCCGGTATGATTTATGTTCCCATCCTGTAATAAGGCTGTATGTGAGTCTGAAGTTGCAAAAATCCCTCTAAGAAATGGAGAGGCAAACCCCATAGTTCCAACCACAGCAACTACCTCATTTTGATTATTTATTGCACATTACAAGATTTACCTGATTAATTCATGTTTCTACAGAAGATACATCTAGACCTTACAAGAGATAGAGACTCTTCTCTGAAACCTTCCAGAATTAGTATCACTATTTTGAAAACCACCTCAGAAATTTTTTGTTAGATCCTTTCAAGGATTCTTCAAAGTTTAGAAACTTCCTCAAACATGTGCATAAAGTCTGCAGTTCTTTCTTGGGTTTGTGATAAGAGCATAACCATGCAAGTATACATGATAAGTAATTCCCTACCTATTACAACGTTACTTTGTTCACTACTTTTTTGTAGTATCAAGTGCTCCATAAGGCAAAAAGGAAAACAAGAAGCAGGACACTCTGGGAGAGTATCCAGCTGAGCTGCAATTCACTTTATGAACAGCTTTAAGAAACAGCATCAATAAGAATGCAGGTTCCTTTTACCTGCCCCTCCTCCTTTCAGTGAAAAGATCTCCACGTGCACATTCTGGACCTCAGATTCTTGCTCCAGAGGAAATACATGTTCACCAATACTAATAAATCACTTCTGTTTTGTTTAAAATATATTCCCCAAAGACTGTAATGAATACATCGAGAGTATCTGAGTATGACATGATATTTTCTCCTAGTTTGAGAACTAAGTCAAACTACTTTGGGGGGAGAACAAGAAATAAAAGTTTTGCTAATTTTGATCTAATTTATAGATTCTACAGCAGCAGAACACACAAAACCTCTGCGCAGTACATGATTCCAGGAAAACGCAGATAAAAATTCATCTATGCTATGTGTCAGAAAATTTCCATTATGTTAATTAAAATTAACCTCATTTGAATTTTTGCTGTCTGCTGGGTACCTATTTTGAAGTTTGCTATACTGGAACATTCTGTTTCTTCCATCAGAGCAATTTATTCTTTATAGCTGGTAGCGTGAGAGTTGCCAAAAAGCTAACAATGACAGATGACATCCTTTAAAGATAAATTATTTTATGTTATAACAATAGATGTTACACCTTCTAAATGAAAATTTACTTTCTGATGAATAAAAGAATTTAACCTTAACAACCTCCTATATATCATCATGATTTGTAGAAAAGAAATGGGACTGGTCAGAGGTAATGGGCACTCATGAGCAGGGTATGAGTATGACTATAATAGAGGTAATGAAAGAGGTTACTATTTAGCAATGGCTTTATGACCCAGGTAATGAGTCCTGGTGTAATAAATGCAGTAAAATAAAGCAGTGTATCAGCACAGTCTTGTTTAAGGCCATACAGCTGAATTCTCTTCTGCTTTTAAAACTTCTCTTTATAGAATATGCACAAAGGAAAAATTTACATTGCTTGGCTGATGTCATCTTCCTTCTACCATTGAAAAACTTTGAGTTCAAATAATCAATCTGCAGTAGTGATTCTTACCAAAATAAAAGATCTTTAACGATGTTGGCAACACTCTGGAAGAAAGCACAAAGGAAGAGCAATACTGTCCCTTTACCACAACCAGAACCAAAGAAACCCAGTGATAGTTATTTCTGTAACTGTGAGCAAACTGGGATCATTTTGTTCCGTTTAGCCACGGTGGATCGTCCATCTTTTTCTCACTGAATCTTACTATGCTTCATTTGCCAGTCAAACACACAGTTTTCCAAGCTCCAAAACCAGTAGTGCAAGCTGTGGTTTGTGGACAGGTTTCTGGTCCCAAAGATATGCTAGCATAGTCTTTTCCAATTTTAGTTAACCTTCTGTCATCTGAAACTGAATTTCTTAAAAATACCAGGTTTCCTAATGAAAGGAAGATTTAACATATTTTCCTTCCCTAGTCAATGCAGCCAAATTGGTCAGTTGTTTCGAAACCATTGCCATCTTCTGTGTTATTTGAATTATTAAATAGCAGAAAGCAGCACACATCCATTTTGCCCTTTGCAACTTCCAATTGAACATGCCCACATGTCTACTAACATTAGTTGTTCTTCACAATAACCATGTGATGAAGTTCCATTTTTCATTACTCATTTCACATAGAATGAAAGAGCACCAGCTCTTTCTCTTTAGTGAGACAACTATCAAAACTTTAATTACACCAGTAATGCCTCACCACTGCTGTAGTCCCAGTCCCAAAGAGCAACAGAACTCTGGCATCCTCAAATCAACTAGTGTGTTAATGCCACTAGAACCTGTAAATATTTTGCATGCACCATGCTCAATCATATCTTGTAACAATAAAACAGAAAGTCAACCTTTTCCTAAATCACATTTGCACATAAACTGCCATACACCCAGACGTGAAGAAAATGGTATCCAAATCAACCTTTTCAAACAAAGGCATGTTTTCACAGTGTAAGTAGTTTTGTTTACAATCAGATATTAAACCACGTCCCCTTGTCTTGGTGAGGAATTCCAATGGGATCTATATGTGACAGCAGGGAAGCTGTACCAGACAGAACTCAATAGGCAGGTGATAAATTCAGGGTGTCATTGCATTAGTTACAATCAGCAGGGACATGAGTTTGCACTAAAGAGAAACACAGCTAAGAACAAGGATTGTAAAAAGGATGCTTTCATCTCAAGTTGGTATCTATTTTGGAGATAACAAGCCTAAGATTGGGGCTTTAGAAATAAATGGATCCTAGCCCAGAAGAGCTGTGTGAAGTATCTTTATAGTTTACTTAATTTGACAATCAAGTAATGGAAGGGAACTGAGGAAACATCTTAAAGTAAAAGCTACAAGCTGCTATAAAGCTGTAAGTATTCGCTTATTCCTCTGCATCACAGTCTCTAAACATAACTGCTTTAGTAAGTTTTTCACTGGAGTAAAATAAATTCATTTTTGCTTTTACTTTAAAGGCTGCCTTGACTTAAATGTCATTCCTAGTAGTTCACTGTAGTCATTCTGTCCTCTAGAGAGCAATCCTAAGCAGAGGCGTTGGCTCATCTTCATGGGGTGCCAAACATCAGCTACAGGACTGAGGATCTTGTGAGACAGTCCCACACGGAATTACTTTGACTTTTCTAGGAATTGCTAATATGGAGGCATGGAGGATAGGTTTGAAGTACACATCACTCCATGGGCAGATTATGTTTGGTCTGTAGCAGGACATGCTACAGCAAGTTGTTCCTGAACCTCTAGAGACCCCTCAAAGTTTTCCTGATTTCTCTGAATTATTCCATTGTGAGACCATTCCATTGTCTCATTCTACACTATTACTGCTTTACACTAAAATACAGTTGGGCTTGACATGGCACAGATACACATCATCTTTTTAGACTGTTTTACCAGCATCCTGTAACCAAGGAAAGAAGAAGAAAAGCACCATTCATGTTGCAGAGAGGCAAAATTAAGAATTCATCTCCACATCCAGCCCATTGGCCAGACAAGTTCTGCATCTGTTAGATCATGCTTCATCTCTAACATCTGGATTATAATTTTCCTCCATGAATCTTTCTAAGGCTTGTTAATAGGTCATCAATTTCAACCCGAATCATGATTTTGGTTAAGTTTGCTCTGAAGGATTTCAGTCCATTTCATAATTCCACTCAGTTAGACTATTTTCTAAGCAAGGAGTGTTTTTTATTCCGTATTCCCCAGTGAACGTGAAGAGTGGCTTTTCATGCAGATGCTCCAACTTAATTGGTTAGTTTGAAACACCCTTTGCTTAACCTTCATACCCCACTAGTCACATTTTCATTTCTCATTGTAGTAAATTTAAATACAGAAGAGCAAAACCCACATGAGAATTGTTTGTATTCAATGGGCTTCAGTAAAATTTCTTTGCCTTTTCCACGTGAGTTGTTCCCTAATCTCTATCAAACAGTACACAGAATAAATAGCAGATAGTAATGTGCCTTTTTCATATAATACATGGAGACTGAAATGTCTTTGGGAAATCAAGAATCAAAGTTACAAAAAAAAACCTCACGAACACTCTAGAAAAAAAAGCATTCAATGGAATAGCAAGCATTTATAGAGTTACAAAGGATATCACAATCATTTAGCATAACCTCATTGCAAAATAGGCCGTTACAGTTTGCTGAAGTAATTTTTATGTAAACTAGACTGACTTTTAGGAAACCAAGTCCTCAATTGAAAATATCTATCAATGAATACCCACTACAACAATTCTTCCTTTGGCAAGTTTCATTTACTGTTAAAAATATACCTTTTCCTACTCTGAGTTTAATAGGATCAGGTTGGAAGAGAGCTCAGGAGGTCTCTACTCCAACCGCCTGCTCAAAGCAGAGGCAGCTCTGAGGTCAGACCACATTGCCCAGCACCTCATCCAGTCCAGTCTTGCAAGGATTGAGGAAGCAAAACCTTGCA
This sequence comes from Strigops habroptila, assembly GCF_004027225.2. Classification (NCBI taxonomy): domain Eukaryota; kingdom Metazoa; phylum Chordata; class Aves; order Psittaciformes; family Psittacidae; genus Strigops; species Strigops habroptila. The sequence continues at coordinate 20,075,454 of NC_044288.2, forward strand.
TTATACAAGGCTGGAGTGTGCAAAACTCCAGTCAACCTGCTCCATTACTTGACTGCCCTAATGAGGAAAAAGTTCTTCCTTATATCCGTTCAGAACTTTGTCCCACACATCACTAGACGGGGAAATTCCATTAGTGAAATTCAGATTCATTGAAAGACAACATCTCCACCCCAGCAGCCCTAAAATTATCACTGCTTTAAACCCATTTTTGGACTTTCACTACACTAAATATCCTGCTCTGTGGGTAAGATACTCTGAGTGTTTTGGCCTTAGAACTCTGGTGGACAGAAAAGCAAACTAGTAGTGTGGAAGAACTACTAGTTGAGAACCTAGATACCTTGACATCTTGGCATCTTCCTATAAAGCAGTACAAGTGCATGCTATGATCCACCCAATACTTTCACTGTATTTTATGCTCTTTCACTTTGCATATGAATTTCACAAGTCTTAAATGTCTCCTACCCTTGATCCAACCTCCCAGACCAAAACAGGCTTTTTTTTTTCGTCCACTCTGCATTCTCTATCCACCCCAGATAAACAAAACGCTTGTTTCAATCTTTTCTTTTTCTCATGTTCATTTTCCTTATCTAGGAGGAGAATATCTGATTTCTCTTTGCAAACCTGACTGTGAACTCTCCCGTACCTGTTTCTCAGGACTATCACAATTCCTTTTTTGATGATCATAAGAAGCTACTTTTGTTTATTTCCTAGATGTAGGTTACAATATCATAAGGAAAGAAGCTCAGGTCACTGTCAAGGGCCTGTATAACAATTTGTAGTAACCTGTCATTTCCCCTGTACAATAGCAGTGCAGTTAGCACCAACTCATAGTGCCTGTAGCCAAGAACTGACCCAGCTGAGGAATAAGAAGAAATTCTGTCTACTGTCAAATATCTCTCACTTTTCTCACATGAAAGCTCACTAGTCGGACAGGCCAAACAGTGAATCACGTAGAGTGAAACCCCTCATCATTCAATTCAAGTGGGTTCTGACCATTTCCACCAGTTTGTCCACTATATGACTTCTCTAGCAGATATGACATGCTTTTTTTTTTGATTTTTTTTTTTTTTTTTTTAACACGCTTTCTAAAGTGTTTCGGGCACTGAGTAATTGTACTTATTCTATTACTTAGTCTAGCCTTATCTTAGGTTACCAGTAAGTATAGAATAATTTCTCAGACTAATTTGCTGTAAGTAGTCTTGATATAGAAATTGTTGAAAGCACTTCAGTTGCATAAGGACACACCTTCCCCAGGGACACCCAGAGACCTTAAAGTCTAGCTCCTTTTTTAATTATTTGCTTAAAACGTATTTTGTCCTTTACTTTTCTATTTTCTTATATACTTAGCATAGGAATCAGTGGCTCACATTGTTTTCTTTCCACCAACATTGGTATATAATTGCAAACAAGAGATGTACCTTTCGTGTTCTGTTCCTCTACCAACCAGTCAATAGGATCTAAAATGAAACTGGCCCTTCTCTGATCCTTTTCCACCTTAACAGAAGCAAGGTTTTCTTTGATATGTGACACATAGCTTGCTATCTCAGCACGTTTCTTACACAATTCCCCAGATGCACTGGTTTATGTTCCCAGACTAAATACTGAAGTTAATACCAAACATAAATACCAAAACTGTGAGAGCATTTCCTTGACGAAAATACCAATTTTGCCTCACTTCCCCAGCCAGCTAAAACTTCCCAATTATCCAATTTGGTTTAGTGTATAGATTTAGTGTATGGTCATAGTATGGATACAGAGTGACTTAAACAGTCATATAAGTAAGACCAGTAAATATAACGTAAGAAATGTCATTCAAATCTTTATGCCTTTCAGAGTCTCACACAAATAATCAAATTGCGCTTACTGCTGTGACATTATCTTCAACATTTATACAGAGAATAAAAGAATAAAAACATTCTTTTTTATTTCTTTGTATTGCTTAAGAGATTCAGCTATGGATTAGGATCTGACTGTTCCAGGGGCTGACTAAATGAATACAGACAAGCAGCAAATTGCAAATACACGGTAGTAAATTTGTGGTTAGCAGACTTTTCACATGAAGCAAACAGTTAATGGGAAGTTTCATAACCAACAGGGAGTCACCTTTGGGAAAAGTCTGGGAAAGATCTTTCCATACAAGATCTGTGTACTACAAACTCATATAATGAAAGCACTGTTGGGAACTGGTGAGATGCAAGAGCTATCCACAAATGCAGAAATGTGTTAACATGAGTTAAGTCAGACTCTCTTTTATCCTACCTAAAATCCATTTAAGTTTTGATGTAGCCTTCTCGAAGACCATATATTATTGAGGTTTTTGTTACCTAACCAATAATTTAAATTTTCCTCCCATTCCTAAAGCACTCTAATGTTTAAAAGTGGACATTAAGCAGTGTAAAGAAGCATTTATTTGCATTTAGCCAGAGGTACTTACTCATGATTTTCCTTTGACAGCCTGAATTGTTGAAGGAGGTGGCTGCAGAGGAGTAAACTAAACTATCTGGCCACTAATTGTAAGCCATCAAGGAGCAAATTAATGGACATTCCAGGTACGAAACCAACATATTATGAATTTAAGCATTTTTCTAAGCCTTTGTGTTCCCCTTTATCATTCAGAACCATTACTTCTGTTCACACTGTAACCTCACAACTTATCCATTAATTTTTCCATGACATATCCATTATGAACAACATTCTTTTACTTTTCAGCAGATTCTTCACCTTTTAGAACTAAAGAAAAGGTCATTGGAACTAGATGACCTTTAAGGCCCCTTCCAACCCAAACCATTTTATGATTCTACTGTTTAAACTGCAATTTTCTATTACTAAAATTGTAACTAACACACTTTTCAAATAATATTTTACATAACTCCTTACAATCACTATTTCGTTACTGGTGGTTTGTTTTCAAAACAAGGTAAATATGAATCTAAGAGGGATTTAAGATTCCTGGAGCAGACATATTAAATAGTTATTTCCAAAAGTATTGTAACAGTTTCATCACCTTTTAGTTTAGGGGTTTTTTTTTCCATTCTAAAAGCTGCCTCAGCTGTATTTTTCTACCTTGTCAAAGTAATTTCCATAATTAATGAAAGATTTTCCATTCCTTTTCACAGACTGATTCACTTCACACATCAGGACCAAATGTACATCCCTTTTTCAGTTTATTTTAGAGCAGAGCAAACCAGAATTTCACACCGTACAGGATACAGCCATGGATCTTACTGGAATGCTAATCAGTTCTGATTTTTTCCATAGCTTTAAATTTCCATATTAGAACTTTTTCTAAACTCACACCGTATAATTTATAGCTACTTGTTTCATCGGGAAGTCTTATGATTTTTTTTTATTTTAAGAGGCAATCTAAATGGAAAATATTCAAAAGCATCGGAATTGTGTTTCCAAACATTTTTTAAATAGCTCTGATCACCCCTGCGCAAAATTTGCCATTTTGAGTTAATGGTTTTTTATATTTGCAAACTTCAAAACTTAACTCGCAGGTGTTCGTATATCCTGATTTCCAGCTGAAATTTTGGATTAAATTCTAATCAGGTATTCCAATTGAAGGGTGGAGAGAGCTATTTTTTCCAAAGCTTTATCACAAACAAACCTTTCCATAAAAAGATAGAATTCCAAATTCCTTCAGTTTGACACCAGTTTGGGAGTTGTTGTTTTGGTTTTTGGGATTTTTGGGTTTTTTTGGGGTTTTTTGTTTTTTTTTGGTTTTTTTTTTTTTTTTTTTTCTTTTTTGGGTGTGTTTGGTTTTGGGTTTTTGGTTGTTTTGGGTTTTTTTTATTTTTGTTTTGTTTTGCTTTTGTGTGATTTTTTTGTGTGGTTTTTTTGGGGGGGGTATGTTGGTTGGGGTGGTTTTTGGGGTTTTTTTTTGCTTGCTTTTTGGTTGGGTTTTTTGGTTTGGTTTTTTGGTGGATTTGTTTGTTTTGGTTTGGTTTTTTTTTAAATGGCAATATTGCAACTGAATTATTTCAACTCTTCAGCTAGAAACAATATAATGAATGAAGATCAGCCTTAGTTGAAAAAAGTTTTCAACACGAAAGCAGATGAAAGAGAATGATCTTGGCATTTACATGAAATTTCACATTTCACAGTAATCAAATGTAACTGCCGCTCATGCCAAAGTGCAATTTATAAAAATTCCCAATAGTTCTCATCTTCTTTTCATGGAGAGTCTCAGCACTAAACAAAATGTCTGGTTTAATGTACTAGTCAGGCGGTCTGTGGTTTTGACCTTACTTTAGGGTATTTATTTATGCACTAAATGCACCCTAACAGCTCAGCATAAGCTCTTTACCTCTGACTTAGAATTATTTATCTAGAACATATAAAGCAGGAAGACCAGCTCTGGAAGTGCTGGAAGAGAAAGCAGTAAGTGGGCCTGAAGGTGTGTTTAGTATACAAGTATTGACACTGCCACATGAAAGGAAAGAGAAAGGCTGATAAAAGATGAATCATGAGGAAAACATAAGTCAACATCTTTGCTGAAAGGGCCCAAGACCAGGAGGATCAGTCTTCTCAAACCTACTGAAGTTGTGGTCCACCCTTAGCAAAACCAAAGCTGTTTTAGAACACCTCTGAAGAGTACTTCAGTCATAGCAGTGCTGATTCGTCTTTATTTCAATATGTACCTGCACCTGAATAAGTTATCGATATTTTGTGTATGCTTCCTATTACAAATTACTCTTCAAAGTACATGACAAATTTAGGGTGTTTACTCCATCTTTAGTTGCTGATGATCTCAAACAAATGCACCACTGGATGAAAACATGCCACTGCATAGAGTTAAAGCCATCATATTCAGTTGCAAAGCAGATGAAACTTAAGTAGTCAGTATTTTACTCAATAAGATGGAAATCTTCTTATTTAATCTTCTTTTATGGACCCATAACAGATGCATTTGACCTCTTAATCAAACTAGTGGTACAGGCTCCAAAGGAGGTAAAGGCCTAAGCAATGATGGGACCAAGAACTCTTCTAGTTTCAAGCTGTTCTCTGAAAACTCACAAAGGACACAGTGAGCATCAGCGCATGTGAGCTCCGAACGCCCATCACACAATTAACACATGAATAGCGGGTGTCTTTTTCAAGACGCATTTATCAAGAAACAAAGAAAATTGTGTGCACAAGGAGCCTCATGCATATCTTTCCCATCACATGGAATATCGAATAAAGTAGTTGGCTTCTAATAACAAGTATGAGAGCCTAAGTGAGCCTTCTTCGAGCAGCTGGGCTGCCTGGCAGCAATCTCCCCTTGAATTCGGATTCGCAACGGGACCTTGCTTTCTTGTAAAGTCTTTTGCCAATAAACACAGTGCGGGTGTGTTAACGACACCTACTTTTCCCATTTAGCAGTGTAGAGTAGAAAAGACAAATGTTTTTATATCGTATAGCAATCTAAAGAATATATTTCAAACCATCTGTTTGAAATATAAGCAATTCGTTCATTACCCGGAACACTTTTGACAAATTCTACTATCACATTTTCTGGATCAAAGATACCTTGACAGAGTGGAGCTTTCGGGGAATAAGGTGCTAGTGTATTGTGCCAGAGAACAGTCTACGATGAGGAGACACCCAGCAGCTTAACTCTAGACTGGCACATAGTTTCACTTGCAGTATTTATTCACACAAAACACCAAATGCTGACAGAATATCAGTAAAAGATTCAAATGGTATTAGTTTTACCAACAAGTACAAACCATTACCTGCTACCCAATCCTATGCAGCTATACACCTTACAAAGTTGTTATTTTCAATAGCTTCACAAAATACAGAAACAATTAGGTGTATCTAATCAAATACGTACTGTTAACATGTAATTTATTTTTCTATCTTGATACAAAAAATGTTGTATCCTGAGCAACATTGTAAATATCTTTTTCCCAATCCAGAATGTAATCCGATTCAAGCAGAACCTCCATGTTTCGTAGGTAATTATACAGATGATGCTTATCTTATCTGGGTCCAAATCCCAGAAAGTGTACTCTTGGCAACATCATCCCCTCTAGCAGGCAACTAGTATAAATACATTGCAAAGAATTGCAGTTTAAGTAAGTTATATCCTTTTTTATAGTGTTCTCATCACCAAAAAAATAATCATTTTGGCACATGCAAGATGACAGAAAAGATAGGGAAAACAAAAGATAATAAAAGGGAACATAGTTAGAACCTTCCAGTCCATGAATCTAGGTTCTGTGGACTCATCATTTCCAGTTCTTTTGACAATCTGGTTACTGCATATAGCATTGCTGATGGAATTACACCACATGCACAAAGTGACTACTCATGACCTGAGAAAGCTGTGTTTTGCTTTGACAAGTCTTATAATTAGAAACCCGTTAACAAAAATTTCAAGATATTCTACTAAATTAGGTAGACACCACCAGTAGGAAATTTTAAGACTGACCCCACAGTGAGCCTCGCAGATCAGCTGAGCTCAACAACAGGCTTTGATAAGTACATGAACTTCAAGACTCACTATGCCTTTGTTCCTGAGGTCTGCCCACCTACGGGAAGTCTTTACCTCTTTATCAGTAAACCCCCTTTTTTTTGTTTTTGGTCAGAAATGTAAATCAGATTCCATTAATGACACATGAAACAGACTATGTGTCTTTGCAATAAGGAGTAACCTTTGGAGCTTAGCTGCCATGCAGCTAGAAAAAGCTTTACCCAAAGCTTCCTTTGTCATCTACAGTGCAATTTCCAAGTATGCATATTGCATCAGCATTTCCCCACATTTATTCTTAACCAAGCTATTTGCAATATGACTACCTGCAAGTACCACCTGGCTTAGCTTTGGAGTTAGTGATACTTATCAAACCAGCTACAGAACTATAACCTATCATTTTCCTTTCACCGTGAAACTTCAGGATCAGGTTAGCCAAAACCTAAACAACAGAGTTAGGGGCACTATGAGTACCATGAAGAAACTGGAAATTCTTAAACAAAAAACAGCATTGAAGGATGAAGTAATAGAAATACAATTATAGTCAATGGAAAAATATTATCTGAAATTTCTTCTACCAGTTAGAAACAGAGAACCTGATGACTGGGAGTTATAGGCTGGCAGTTCAGTACAGCTCTTAAATGGAACCATGATAAGGGAAATGAAAAGCATGTGTAAAAGACAGAAGATTGTCCAAGATAAAAAAGAAATTAAAGATTTATTATGAGAACACTAGAAGCTTTCTAAGCAATCAAAAGAAACTGGCATTTTGGAATACCCTTCACTGACACAATAAGGAGAACACTCCATTTAGTATAAAGTGTTAAGGAACTGATAGAAATCAACTAGGAAATCCTGTGTTCTGCTCTAAAATGGCTGAAATACACAGAGTAAAAACAGAAACTGCTGCCTATTACAGATTCGAGTGCAAGTGAAAAGGTACCAGCAAACTGCAGTTTCCTACAAACAGTACCTCTTCCTGGTTGTGATTAAGTCAAGTCAAACAGCTCTAACAATAACTGTTTTTAAATCTTAGGCCCCTGCACTTCTTACAAGCTTTTTAAATATGTGTAAACTAATTTGAGTCTCTTCTTTCACTTTTTTGGTTGCAAGTGAATTTGCGTATAGAAGCATTGCTGAGCTCCACAATCTCTTTTTGCCCAGCCAGAGCCCGATATGCTGCTATTCCCTTTCCTGTTAAACAAACAGGATCTAAGACATTTTAATCTTCAAAGTGCTTACTCTAGCCTTGAACTTTACAAGCATCTTTCAAAGCTTTGCCTTTCCGTAGGCCCTCAGCTCATACTAGTCTCTCTACAATATGGTTTTTGTTCACTTTCTGGGGGTGGGGATCACAGCAAGAATGTCTTTTTATTTTTTTTTTTGTCCATACTAATTTACACTTGCTTTTATTTTCCACGTATCTCAGTGTATCACACTATTCTTACTCATAAACTTAGTCAAAAAACTTGATTACAGAGAAAAAGCTTGAATAAGAGAAATATTACATTAACAGAAAATGTAGCATTCATAATAAGGTCATAATATTTCAGATAAATTACTGGATCAAATCTGTTCCACTATGCAGTATTGCTAAAATGACAGACAGGGCAGTTCAGCTAATAAAGAACTAGACCAAAACTTCTGAACTGAATTGTTTTCAAACTTTTAGTTCAGTTTATATGAACTTGGAAAGGTCCAAATCCCAGATTTACATTTTTTAATCAGTGGCTAATTAAAAATTAGCCTTAAATAAAACCAACTTACTTTTGCTACTTCCAACTGACCGTATATGATCTACAGTCACTCTGAGCCACGTCATAATGGAACAAAAGAACAATGCTAGGATACAATGTTAGGTTCGCTATCATTATGCACTATAAGGTCAATATTCTTATCTTGGTATAACTGATCAATCCTCTCATGTGATTATGTTCTGCATGAGGGATCCTGCAGTAAAAATGGAGGTTTTATCACAATCTAATTATCACAGAGTTACTGTTTATTGGTGTTTCTGATTGTAGCCCTGATCGCAGCTCTTCTAAATCTATGCTTTTTAAAATTTATTCAACATACTGACATGAATATGACTCAATACTCCAGACTACTGCTGTCTGAAAGAAATGACAAAAAAATAAGGCTATGATTATTCTTCTAGACTAGAGCTCTTCTCAATAATTTGTGACGAGAAGATCTTGCAAGGCACTCATAAGTTGAGGAAGCCCTTCACAAGGATATTAAAATAACCTCTCGCTCAAGATTTCTCTTGCCTCATCAATAGAGTTTCAGACTTGTAAGAGACAGCTACTCACTTAGGAACAGCTGACCTTACCAGCCCCACTAAAACGTTATGCTGGAGATTAAGCAGTCAATGTCAACCAAAATACTGAAATACAATAGTACAACTACCGCTGAGTCATGGGATCATAATACGATTAAGCAGAGTGAATTTCTTTGCCAATGGCAGAGGGGAAAACGTCTGCTCTTTAATAGGCATGGATGAGAAAATCTGCAGAAGAGAAAATCCTTTCTACAACCTTAGTACGAAAGTCTACTTTGACCCCTAGATTATACTTGAGGGCTTTACTTTCGCTTGGTAAACTGAAGAGTTTTGATATGTTCTGAATCAAAACCAGGCAGAAAGCAAGCTGGCATCTAAATTTGTCTTTAAGGCTTTTTCCCTGCAGCAAGGCCCCAGCAGGACTGGTTTGCGGTGCTGATGTGCATGTTAATCAAATAGCACTGTTCAGCAGCAATTATCTTGGTCAAGCAGCCTGCATTTTATAGGGTTCAAAGGGACAAGGGTAGTAACAGGGGAATAACAACATAATGAGGTGACTACATTTGATATGCTCCTGTGTGTCAGAAACTTAATGTCTGCACTTGTAAATTGGTGGTTCATCACACTACTTTAAAGCAGGAGCTCAGGAGGGTCAGTTCTTGCATACTCAAAACTCATTTTTAATGGTGGTGAAGAAGTCAGGCATTACAATTTGGCAACATGGCTAATTTGCCTGGAGCACGTTATGAATGTTAATCTTGACACAAATAGAGGCTCTCCACAATTAAGTAACAATGCATACAGTGTGGACAAAGGATAGATTGTGTGTTTAAAACCAAACCCAGAGATAAAAGGTCTGGGCCACTGAGGTGGAATTTCATTTGCGTGATAAATCTTGCCTGGAATGTGAGCACCTGTGTACCCCACTGCCTGAATTTTATTGTAAAGCCCCATTGTTTGGCCTCAAACCGTGACTGAAGTAATCAGACTCCTTACTGCATGGGGAATTAAAGTTACAGAAATTTGTAATGGGCCCCAAAGCGCATGAGGCAGAACTGATACAGTTTCATTTTACTTGTTTCTACTTCTTGCTTGTTTTTTTTCCTTAATGTACTGTGGATCTTGATTTAAACTATAGCATTTGCCAAGTAAGATTGATGAATGACCCCAGATGCACCTTCCCCAAATTCTCAGCCATGTGTGGAGCTTTTCTACTAGGCACACCACCACAGCAAAGCTACGAAAGTTAACTTTCACAATCGCGCTTTTTAATCTGAATCTTTATATGATAAGGAATGCTTGGAAGCTCCTTAACACAGCAATGTCTCTTCTGGCAACACCGGGAACCCAGCAGGCCTATTTACACCGGACTGACCTAGTCAAGGCACAGCACAGCAGAGTTTATTACTTTCGGTATGTCCTGCTGCCACCTACTTGCCATTCCAGTGCAATGTGGCCAAGTATCTGCTCTAAATTGTCTTTTTTGGCCTAGTTTAATTTGAAAAATCAATGAGTAACAGTCAGCCCATGCGCTGCTTTACTTGACTTTTAAGTACTCCTTCAAAGTCAGCTGCTAGTCCTGGAAATATCTGCAAAACAAAATCCTTATACCCAACATTTAGAAAGTGCTGTTTCTAGCTGTGGCCCTTTTTGCATCTGGCATTTCAGCTCCCTGACTTCCTCTGCTTTGTCTGTTAAGGAGCCTGTTTGAGTGAGATGTCATAATCACAGCAGGGCTGCTGCAGTTCCACCTGGACACAGTACCAACCAGCATAAACAGCACCAAGAACCACTTTTCACTACAGTACTATTGTATGAATCATGACTCTTGCTCTGTCTCTCTCAGGCTGGCCAGAGCCTGGCAGCACACCATGAGCCTCCTGCCCACACAGCACACTCACTGCCAGTCCTCCCTAGGAACGGGCCCTGCACACCGGGGTATAAAAGCACATCTCTGCTTATGGCGCACAGAGCACGAGACATAAGGTGAACGTGTTTGGGGCCACGGGTGCCAGGGCCCTGAGTCCCCAACATGCTCCACAGCCGCCCCCCCCCAACACAGCTCTGTGGCCCCCCAGCTCAGGTCGGCTCCAGTACGGCTTCGCCTGTAACCTCAGCACTGACTGCTGAGAGAAAAGCTACGAGGCCTCGTCGGGAGCCTTTCCCTCTCACTGGGGATCTCTGTTCTCTCCCCGCCGCCCGCAGCCCAGGCCCGCGCCGACAGCCAGAGGCCGGAGCTGCCCCCGGGGCAGGCGAACAGGGCCGGGCGCCGGCCCGGAAGCGCCCTCCTCTCCCCTCCGCCCCTGGCTGAGGCAGGGCTCCTGGGTTCTTCGTGCCTGGCAGCAGCTCCAGCGTTTCGCAAGAAACACTTCATTTTCAGTCTTTAAGTAATTCCCAGCCTTCCTTGCTTCAGCTTCCTCGGCTACACAACGGCTTTTCCCTCCACATTCTCGTATTTGGTGGAAAAGATAAAAATAGATGAAAATTAAATGTCGACAACTCTCTAGGGCAAGAGCCATAAATAAAGAGTTCATTAACAGTGTCTCACTGAGGGTGAGATAGGAAGATATCTGAAAACCCAACTCAGACCTTAATTACGCCTACATTGCTGTAGGAATGCATCTTCATTGCTTGAGGCAAAAAAAAAGTTACCCTTTTCCTGCTCTTCTAGAAAACTCATTTGCTATTTATAAAGGAATAAAAAATAAATAAATAAATAAATAAAAATGGAGATTAGAGTCCAAGCAGATACAGCAAAAATGCCTGTGACTTGTTCAGCATTAGGACACAGAATAATAATATGCACCAACTCCTAAGGCTGAACTGAAAGACAAATTAAAAGAGATGGTGCTTGGGAAGCTCTAAGGCTGGACACAGCGCGATCAAAAGCTCTTCAGAAGTGGCAGGTTTATCTCCGCCCTGTAAGCACAATGCAGCCCTGCAGGAGCATCTCCCTGAAAGCCTTGTGCAGGTTCACAGTGTTAATAACCAGACACTGCTGCCAGGGGTGCCTCATGCTGCGGTTTAATTTGACACATACCTGTCAATGGTTCTAAACTCCATAAAGATAAGATTAATATTTAGTGTTTAATGCCAGCTGGAAGAAAAGGAAGCTTACTGAAAGCAGGCCTAGCCTGTTAAATGCAGAAAATGCTAATAAGTGTAAGTGCATTTCTTGAATTACCACTGCATCTCCCTCCAACTTCTAACACTAACACCTCTGTACACTAGTTTGTTAGTCACAGCATTTTACAATAAATCAGCGTAAGCACTCTGAAGCTTTCACTGAATGATAAATGCACCCACACATACCCTAATAAAGGATATGCTGGTTAGGAAGCACATGTGTGCAGGTTTATTGTTGTGGTAATCACTGCAGAATGCTGTTACCAGCAACATTAACCACTGCAAATATTCGTTTGCTACAGCAGCATCTTTTCCTTCCCTTAAGGATGTTCACCTGTACCACTTAACCTAGATGATCGTAGTTTGGAACATAAAGAGAAAGATTGACTTATTTGTTAAAAGGCAAACAGAAGTTGAGAGGAGAACATTCTTCTTCTATCCTGAAGAGTAGGTGCTTTGTCAGATTTACAAAGCTTGCTAAGATTTTAGTTGTAATAAGGCATGAAACTGGAGCATGCCAGATGAGCTGCTCTTGTATCTCAGACAGAAGCAAATATGGGCATTTATATGTAAACGCTGGGGGAAATACCTATTTCATTTCCCAGACAGAAATAGCTATTTCATTTCCTCTGCAAGTTAGGAGTGCTATTTTTTTAGTCTTCAGTTCAGCAAGTCCAAAGCATTCTCCATCTTAAATACATCTTTGCCTATAGATGACTGCAAGTATTAGATCATAGCCAGAATAAAGAAAAAGTTTATGTAACATTACTAGGAGAACCACTTTAAGAAGAGTTTACTAATTTCCTCATCAGTTAGTTCTTTGTGCTGGCTACGGTGAGGCACAGCTCAGTTTCTTTCATCCTCGGTAACTATTTACCAGATAAAATTTAAGAATATAGCAGCCATTTCTAAATTATGGTAGCCAATTCTCTGTAGTCCGGATGATGTGTAATCCCTCCAAGCCATTCAAAACCTGGTTTGTACTTCCTGCAACCTAATTTTATAAATCTTAAATACCATCCCTGATTTGCTGCTACACAAATGTTTATTTTCAGTGTTAAAAAGCAGCATATCCGATTGCAGACATTTTGTCACCTAGTGAAAGAATGCGTGTTGAAAGAAAAAAGGAATTACAGCAGTATGATCCAAAAAAATAGGTGTTGGGGCTTAACTGGAATTAAAGAGCTACTGAGAGCTCGGTTGGCTCTCAGGCTTGAGGAAAGTGGCCTGTGAAGCTAGAATAATCAGTTCAGCTGAAAATTACATTAAAAGGAGTTGTTTTCTCTCCCTATAAAACATGTTACCTGAAACTGTCTGTATAATTTATTAATAGCTTTTATGTAGGAGTAGTCACAGAGGAAGAAAATATTTGGATTTATTTAGAAGTTTGGGTTTCAGGAGGAAAATAGAACGTTATTTACAGTCCTTTAAAAATGCATTGGATAACCCCCTCATCCTTAATGGCACCAGTGTGATTTCCTTAAGAACCACCTTCCTTTTAAAAGCAGACAGTCAGAGTGAACTCTGCACTGGTAGGGTGTTCTAAAAGATGTATTTGATGTACCTAGTAAAGGGTATAAACCACACGGAATATATTAGACTTCAATAATAGTTTCTGCATAAAATTCCTAAAGCAAAACTTACGGATCATCGTCTCCATGTTCTGAGTTACATAAAGCTCATCCTGTTACTGAAGAAATCACATATTCTACATCTAAGTTGTGCAGCACAAACATTACTAAAATAATCTTCTATATTCCATTTGATTTTATGATACAAATTCCAGTAACTCAGCTGTGCAAAAGTTAAACTGAAGAGATGGAACAAAACGCTTTGGAGTTTATTCTAAATCTTTTACCTGCAAAGCACTGCAGGAAGGGGTATAAAAATGCCATGCTCAAACAGTCACTCATAGAAAAGTTATTGTCCCAAGCAGCTTGCAGAATTAAATACCTGACAAATAAAAAAGGAGAAGGCACATGTTTACAGATAAAACTTGGAGAATAGATGAGGAAAGGAGAGATAACAGGAAGCTATTCCATTATATAAAAGATAGCTCAGGCACGAAGTTCATATGGAAGAAATCAGAAATCACCAGATAGCAGGTTTACAAAATGTACTTGTTAAATTTGGAGATGCTTTGTCATATTTACATACAAGTTTGTTCCTCTATAAGAGCAGATAGATCCTTTCAGAAAGCAGTGCTTTGCTCAGAATTTAGCCAACGGCCATGAATAGATGCTGAAGTGAAAATCAAAATACTTGAGCAAGTACAGAGCTACACTTGGCCTAGCATACCATTCCAGCTCCTGTAAACCAGTGCTTTAAGGACATCTAAAGCCAGGAGTTGCATTTTCTGTGCTACATTTAATAGCTTTTGAGAAATATATACTTCATGAACTTGCTACAGCCTTTCCTAACACGTCTCAGAACCCCAATATTCTCTAGCAAGGAATTTTGCAGTGGTATTGTACTTTCTATGAAATAATATCTCCTTGTTAATGTTATTACTACTGTGTGTCCTTTATCTTTAATCATAAGAAATGGATAATAATTCTGTTCTTTACATGATTTGTATTTTTTTCAGAACTTCAGCATTTCTCCTTCAGTTCTTTCATCTTGGGGGGGGGGGAGGGGGGGAAATCATGATATAATGAATCTTATTTTAGAAGCTGATAAATAGCTCCGGATAGATAGACTTTGTCAAGTTTCTCTCTACCTTTTCCAGTTCCGTTACATCTTTTTCATATGAGGGGAAGAGCAAATGAGGCAACAAGAACAGTATGAAGTATTCAGGATGGTTACTGTGGGCTTACCAGTGGCATAAATAATCTCTTCTAACTACTTAGTTGGTAATTTCTAACATTCTTGTATCTTCAGTACTGGTCTAGCATGCTACAGACCCTGCACCACAACAATCTTTGTTCTGAGTGGTAACCAGGAATTTATAGCCCATCTTGATGCATACCGAAGGATTTTTCAGTTTATCACCCAACTATTGCTGACTAAAGCTTATTGCTCAGTGTCTGAAGGTCTCTCAAACTTTTTGCAATGTGTTTTCATTTCAACTATGCTGAATAATTTAGGTAAAATCTATAACTTTGTCATTCACTCTGTGTTCAAATGATTCAGGGATCTAGTAAAACAGCACAGACTTTGCAGGGCTTCAGAAGTTTCTTCTCCCTCAAAAGCTGACTATTCCTACTTATTTTTATTACTTTTAACTGGCTATGAATCCCTCTTTTCCTCATTCTTCTGCCAAGAAATACTAGCTGGCACACATAGCAGTAACATGTCTCCAGCATCTGGGGACATAAAATTGACAAAATTCCTTCTCAGAAAGACTGCATGAACTGTCTTACAATCATAAGAAGCAAATGCAAGTGAAATATGTCCAAAGGAACAAGTAATTTTAGACTAATGGCCAGGGGAAAGGAATACAGTGCAAATAGATTGGCAGGAACAGTAGATTATCATGACCTGTTACATAAAGCCCTATACACATACTATAGCTCTCCTTGTTACAAGGAGCTTTACCTTTGGAGTAGAGATAATGGAAGTGAAGCAGTTTGGTCTGCAAAACAAGCAAGCAGAGCATAATCCCCTGTATAGTCTTGTCAGATGTTAGTAAAATTAATTTTTTTTTGTCACAGGTATCTGTAAAATAATATTTCGAGAGCCTACCCGTTTTAAAAGAGAAAGACTAAAGGATATGAGACACTCGGGTGCAAGACAGCAATCTATGGTTATGTACCACATCTTGGCAATAGTCTGTCCCCAACCAATCTGCAAACACTCCGTATCTATAGCATGCAGTACAACGACATCAACAAGAACTCAGAATGTGACTATGAAAATGATTTGTATGTTACTCTACTAGTGTGTATTAAATCAGTTGAAGAAAGAAAGGGTTCATTTCATTGTCAGGCACTTGTTTTTACCACAACAGGAGTAATTATGGGTACGGAGTGATACATGCAAAGGAAAGCAGTATGGAGAATAACAGGAAAGCAATCTTTGCGATATAAAGTTGTTCAATATTACAACTATACTAAGATTAGCTGCAAAAAACCCTCAGTGGGCAAGGCAGACGTTTCTTTATTACTAATGAGACAGTGCAATTCTTTACAGTACTTTTGCTTCAAAGAAAATATCTAGTTTGTTTTTAATTAGTCTCAGAAGGATGTTTTTATTGAATAGAAATTCTCAAATGACAACAGAAAAAAGAGGACTCAGCATAAGTGAAGTGAACTAGAACCTGAGGAAGACAAGCTGAGTGTCTACTGGACAGGTTTGCCAATATCCCAGCAATTCAATGTCACTTAAAGCAGAAGCATGCAGCAAGTGTCTCATTATATTAAGGTGCCTGCCGCCTCTGGAAAACTTGCTGACATTGGATTTGTGTGTGAAGCAACAAAGTTTTAGCAATTGCTGAAGGGTTGTTGATTCACACCACAATGGGTAAAGTTAAAAAAAATCACAGTCCATTAAGGAAAGCTGGTCCCTATTAAGGGACCCAGCAGCAGCAGCTCCTTGAGGTTTTGATAGTTTAAGGAAAGGAGCAGGTGAAAGGTAACTGTACAGGGGAACAATTTTCCTATGGTTTAACTTGAAATAACTAGAGTGGTTCTGGCCCTTGCAGATAAAATTTGTGACACTCTGAAACAAATATACAGGTCAACTGAGGTCTTTGCCCAGAGGAAAAGGTAAAAGCAATGCTTTCCATTTAGAGGTCTTTCTAGAGCTTTGCTGTTTCTGTAGTAAGATGTTCTTCATGTTGGGTTAGAATTTATAATAATTTACACAATCATAGTTTGAGGTGGACACACCATCACAGCCCGTTTTGCATCGCTTTCAGCAGATTAGCTATTGATTCTTAAGGTCCTCTAACCCAAGTGGCAGATCATCTAGAAACAAAGGTGCTAGGCCAAATGAGGGTCTAGCAGTTATTGTAGTTCTGAACTATGATTCACACAGGCCCCAAACCATTCAAAAACCTAAACCAGCTGCTGAATCTTTCTGTCTGGAGCCTCGATAATGTCACCTGAAGGAAACCATGAGTTTTAGTGCTTTTCATGTTCTCTTGTCATAGGCTCTCAATGATAATCTGAGGGTTAATCTAAGAGAAGACATTGAAGAATTAAAAGCTAACTACACACTATTACCCTTGCAAAAATAAAAGGTAATGCAGCAGAACTGTAGTCCGTAGAGTTCCATATATGTATACACATAGGTTTAATACCATATTATTGAAGTTTCACTACTGATCTTACTCAAAGAAGCTTCCTATTATCATAACATAGGTTTGTCAGATACTTCATCATCCTACATGATTTTTATTCTCTCATATTTCAGCTAAAATTAAAAAATAAAATCAATTTTTTATGCACATACCGAAGTCCATGTAAGCAGAGAGACCATTATAATTGTTAATGCTCAATTGTGTACAGTGCTGCTTGAAAAACTGTCATATCTAGTTACAGCTTGGACAGGCACAGTTGGGAAAATAGCAAACCACAAAATTTTATCTGCCAGTTAACTGTGAGATATATTATTTTAAGCAAACAATCCCTATTTCCAATGAGAAACAGAAATACAGACAAGATGATAGCATCAAGATTCAAGCTATCCACCCTTAATAAGCAGTTTTAAAAGTATTTTAAACTTACTTTTTAAAGAGTCCAACTGAGCTTTGACTTGCTGCAGGTACTTGACTTCAGTCATTTATATCCTGATACATGAAGTTTGGCAAAATATTTTTGCAGTTTCAACTGGATACATCACATCTAATACAGACATACTGGGAGAACTGATATGAGGCACTCTAGGAAAGGCATTCAATTTTGGAGTTCCCTTCCCTCTTGTGTCCAAAGACAGCTCAACACTGTTAATGTTCTAGTTACACTGCAAATCTTAATTATCTTTCTTTCCTGCTTTTAAGAACAATTGGGATGTATGAATAAGACTCATTTGTGTATATGTGCATTTTTGGGATAGCCACTAACCATGCCTTAGTCAGATGGAATTTAACAAATTACAGCAGTGAATAAGCAAAGTAAGCTTTAAATGTATTGAAAAGCATATCCCAAAATCTGTCTTTATCAGGGGGAATGTTTATACTGACTCTCAGTTCTAGACCATAAATTGGTAGTAATGCTGACTAATAACAACAACTAGCAAAAAAAAAGCTTTGTTTAAACATTAGGCTATTTTGTCAGACTTCGAATGAACTAAGCAACTTCTGTATAAAACAGATTAGAGACTAGGAAAAATAAGTTCTATTGAAAACTTAAACTACTGCAAGAGACGCACAAGGTCAGGATAGAAAAGAGTCGTATATGGTTGTGGATTTTTCAGAGCCTTTTGCCCCACTAATACAAACGGCTCAATTGTCAAGTTTACCACCACAAAGAAATTACTGACTCCATCCCAAACAACCAGCTATCACAGAAGTATTGACACTGCCTGCGAGGCTCCGTAGCAATCAGAGAAGCTTACCTATTCAATCTTTATTTTCAGAAAATTCAACCCTTTTCTGAAAACCTCAAGGTGTTCATGCCACTAATGATAGCATAGCTCTCATTTTGCTTTACAATAAGCATAATTTACTTGTCTTAAAAACCTTCTGCTTTTCCTTCTGCAATACCACAAGAAGGGCTTTGTGCAGCTAAAAGATTTTGAAAAATAGCTGAAGAAACAGAGCATGCAAATGCACGAAGCCAGAAATGAATATCTGGACCTCAAAGGAGCAACGACAAATACTGCCCCGAGTCAAACAGTTGCCACTGATAATATTCAAGACCAAAAATTTAACATCCTTTATATGTGTGCTAAGACATCTTGCTATACACCAATGTAAGCCAGTTCAATTTATTAACTCAGTATTTAAAAAAATTAAATTGTTTCATCCATTAATTACTGGAAAGGGAGCACCAGTTCTTTTCACTTTTCTGTTCCTTAGATTGGAACCATTTGCATTACTTACAATTTGTACAATATATTAGCAAAACCAGTACTTTCTAAGCCACAGCACATTTTCAAAAGAAAACATCCAGAATAGAAGAATAAGGTGACACGGGGATTTGAGAGGAGAGATAACTGCTTTTAACATCATTTTTTTTGTTTCCAACAATCAAGAAACAGGTAACAACTTGTAATCCAACAACAACAGCGCTTGCAGGCAGATACCCATCGCTAGTGAGTAGTGTATGTCTTGCCTTCACCCATTTCCTTTCACTTTCCAGAAGCACAAAGGTCATTGTGGTCTATTCCATTAAATGACTCTGGACAATTCACTGCATTTATTTGATCTACTAGATCAATTGGCTTTAGGTATTGACACAAAGGGAACTTTTGTGCCCATTGTGACACAAAAAGTTAATATCAGTTGCTTGTTTTGGTCAAGAAACTACTTGCCACCTAGAAACACTCAGCATTTGGACACTGCAAGGCACACTGTAGCAGGCAGAGATTTGTGACACGTCATTTTTTATAACCACCGTAAATCTTCACACATGCAAATCCATATTTGCTTTGCCAGTATTCAAACCGGTAAGCTTAGAATGTTCATGTTCTTATACACACATAAATTACAGAAATTACCCAGCTGATCTAGCAGATGCTCAGTCTCTTCAGATTAACTTAATATGAACAGATAGGCCAGTTCAAAACCAGGAGTACCTTTCTACGACCTAAAGCATTAAAAGTCTCTTTTTTTGTTAAGTAAATTCTGGCTTTAAAAATCCCTATTAGACTTCTTTTTTAATTCACTGTACAATTTGGTAGTTAAAATAAGGTTTTCTTATAGTATGTAGGTCACTTGCATTTACTTTGAAGTACTTTATAAACACAGTAGCTAGCTGAAGCTTTTATAAATGTTCTCATTCATCCTTGTAATATTACAGTCCATTTGAGGTGCTTTACAATCAATGCACTTATAACATTTAAATTAAAAAAGAATGAAGTTTGATTTAGACTGATGAAATATTCATATTGGGTCATACCTTATAAATCTCCAGAAGCTAAAGACAAGCATGGATGCCAAGATAGGGTAACAGCTTTATCAACCTATAAAATATTAAAAATAAAATCTAGAAGCAAGACTATTTCAAATTACTTTATCAATCAGAACTATTACATTTGCCCCACTGGGGAAAAACCCAACTCCACACTGTCTAGTTCAAAAGTAAACATTCAATTCAAAAGTAAAATACCATTCAGTTTGTCTTATTGATTCCATGATTGCTATTCCAAAAAGCATTGATTATTTTGACACTAGAAATAATAACAGCTCTCTTCATTTATCTCCCAAGAATAAGGGCAACTTTCAGCAGAAGTGAAATATTTTCTTCCCATATACTCTTCGTTAGTCTGAGGGGCCCCAGAAGTTTTTGTATAAAAGTCAGAGACATTAATACATTTTTTCATTTCTAGAGAGTAGCACTGATTTCTAAACAGAAGCAGTATTCAGAATGCAAAAGCCATTAGATGCTTTCCCCACATATTTCTTATGAACAGTAACCTTTGACTCCTAAAAATCATGAGTCCATAGATTGCTGTAGCAAGAACAGACTCTAGTGTAAAGGGTCTCTGTTGCTAAGCAGGCTTCATTTTTCTCCTCAACCACCAGAGTATAACTGAGAAAAGTCTGCTGCTGGACCATAGCAAATTTGGCCCATTAACCTTGATAACACACACTGAACAAAGAAAATTGTAAAACATTACATGATTAAATTGGTTGAAATAGAAACCACTAGTTCCATTCTGATGCCCTAAATCAAGGGTTAAAACTCTCCTATCCAGTGCATGCTATCTGCAAATCAAGCTAATCTTCCTTTCTCTGTCTTCAAACTTGGCATTTAGAAACCTGTTCATTTAGCAAAGCACTGTGCTTTTCAGAAAATAGTATCTAAGGTGTTTTGGTTTTTTCCTTGCTAATAAATTTATGAAGTAGAACAACAGTTTTGCCTGAAAACAAATGAAACATCTAAAAAGAAAAAGCTGAAATAGCAAAGACTAAGTAGATACTCTTCATTTCTTCCCTGCTCTGTTACAAAGAAAAAGCCCTTACCTGCTGAATTCCACTCCTCTGGCAAACTAATCCTCACTCTAACGACCTACAAACTACCTCCCACAAAAGAAATACTTTGCTACTCATTTCTTTTTGTATAAATTAAAACGGTTGCTGGCCCAATTGCAGCTTGAACATAATTAGTTTAAATTTGTTATTTATCAGTTTCAGCTGTGCCACTTGCCACACCCAGCACCTTCTACTTAGCTAAATTGTCATGTTCTCATTGGCCCTGGCTGTTACAGAGGCAGGGATCAGCCTGTGCCCTTGATGCAGGATTTAAGACAAAATATGGGCACCAAGTCTAACATTGCAATCCAAAAGGGGCCCACAAAGCTGCTCCCCAGCACTGGAGCTGTTATGCTTCCCTTTATGACAGTAAAGCTTCTTATGAGCCTTCTACTGCATCTTGAGCAGAGTATGGTCACTGTTTATTGCAACTGATGGACATCTAGCTCACATGCCAGAGACTTCAGCAGAAAAGGAGACTCACTTTTGGCAGTTCTCCTCTACCTCAGATACAGACACTCTAATATTAGAGTGTCTTAGCCTAACTGCTGAATTTCCATGCTGAATAATGGCCCAAATTTAATCAAAACTTTCCCCATGATTTAGAATCTTCGCTGAGGTTGAGCCTAACCTTCAAACCAGGCCTGGGGGCATAACTTTTCCTGCTCTGCCTCTTACTTACCATAGCATGAGAGAGAAAATATGACAAAAAGACTGGGAATTAACAGCATCTGAAACGTCATGTTTCCATTTGGTAAGAAAAAGCAACTAACAGCTGAAGATTACTTTAAATGCAATATCATGTAGTAGCCAAGATGATAATCTTTCATATTCACAATTTAACACTGCAGTGCTGGTTTAACACAGAAGCCCACAGCAAAGTTCATTTAATATAAATGACTGAACATTTTAGGTCACAAAGACAAACAAAGAGAGATTTTTACCAAGTAACCATCTTGAATTAATGCTTTAATAAGAAACTAGTGAAGGTTTTTCTTCACCCTTTAGACACAATGAAATTCCTACAGTGCTCATAAAAGGAGTTTACAAGATGAAACCTAATATAAAGGTATACACTGGATTTCAAAACCATGCTTGCGCTTTACTTTGTCACATAGTTGTGAATATTAGACAGTCCTGATAAATAGCGTAGGATAACAGTGGGTTACCTGAGACTTGGATTCCACTCTCCTTCTGATACAGGCAACATCAACATATAGCCATTTTGTAACTTTGTGAGATAATTCCTGTCAGTATGGGTTGGGTGTTGGCAGTGGGGGCTGCAGGCACTCTCTGAGGCGAGTACAGGGCCACCCTATGCTGGACATAGCCGGTTTGTGCTGGATAAAAGAGCGGCACCCCAAGGCACGGCCGAGCCTGTCAGCAGCGCTGATGGTGGCACCGCTGTGAAAACCTCCTCAGAAAGAGCAAAATGCTGCTTAGGAGTGGGGAAAGAGTGTGAGGAGGAGCCCTGCAAGCACCAGGTGAGAGGAGGAGGAGGGGAGAAGGTGGGTCTGTCCTGAAAGAACCGCAACCCGTCAAGAGCCCTACATGGGAGCAGGGAAACGTGTGAGGAGGGGGAGCAGTGGAGAGGAGCTGTTATGGACTGACCACAACCCTCATTCTCTGTCCCCCTGGACCGTTCTTGGAGGACGGTATATGAGTTGGGGAAGGAATGAAGTTGAGCCTGGGAAAAAGATTAGGGAGATCTGTTGCTTTAGTTTGTCTGGTTTTTGCCATCAAACTCAATTTTCCCCATATCAAGTTAGTTCTTCTGTGGTGGCAACTAGTACATGATCTCCCTGTTTTTGTCTCAACTCACAAGCTTTTTCAGCTACCCTTCTCCCCTCATCACATTGAGAAGGGAGAGCAAGAGGGTGGTTGGGGGAGCATCTGGCCAAAGTCATCCTACCATGGCCATTTATTTGGCACACAATACTGCACCCAACTCACAAACCTGAAATTAGTAAGAGTTTTATGCTCTAGAACTGGACTAGCTGGCATTCTCAGGGTGGTTACTGCCATAGGCCAAGCTTAACCTACCACACAGTACAAACACAAGCTGTACTGAACCTGTTGTTTCACTAGTGGGGGAAAATACTTATATTTTTTAGATGAGCATCCATGTGACTGAATTTTGGCCATTGATAAAGTGCTCTACTGAAGATATGCAATGTTGTGTGACTGTCTAAACCTGAATACTGAAAAGGACAAATAAGGAAATCCAGTATTTGCATGCATAGGACAACAACTTATTTATCAAAGATGTTTGTATATATGGCATCACATACAAAAACCCATTCAGTCACCACTGTACGTAGTGATGTTAATCTAAGCTGGTATGTATATGCAACATAGGTTTAACACAGATTGGAGCAGCAGATTTGGCAAAATTTTAACAGTTTTTGGCAGCCAACTTGTAGCAACAATACTGTGAAAGAAAACCTGATCATTTCTAGCACAGCAATCACACTAATATAGTACATTGCAGGTAAGATAAACTTGCTTCTCTTGTACTTGGCCTAAGTACAACACAAAATAAAAGTTTCAGTTATGTGTACACAAATAAAAATGCTTCATGTGCTCTTCTTTCATTTGGTGCTGCTCTGCTTCTCAAAGCTGTACAGTTCCCAATATTCAGGTAGAGATTACCTTCTGCTAAGTTGCTCACGTTAAGATCTTTGTACATGCACAGACCATGTACCTGTGGAATTGGTTAAGCCTGCAAAAGGTTTCCTGTGGGAAAAAGTTTAGAGGACGGGGCCAAGAAATTGGTTGCATTTGGTTTGTAAGCTCTGAAATCTTCACGATTTTTTTCTGATTAAGAGTATCTTCAGTTCTTATCTCAGTCCCATCATCATCTCAGACTTTTGGCACTGAATCATCATTTTAAGTGATGAAGAGTACTGCAACCAAGATATCACTTATACCTATGCTGCATCTGCAAAATGCAAAAAAAAACAAAACAAAAAAACACCAACCCAGAAAAACATTTGTTCATTTTTCCTGACTCATGGTGGTATTTTGGGGATAGAATATTTTGGAGTTGTTAATGATCTCTGTTTCACTTACATTGCATCTCTCTTAAAATTTGCACCTCAGTTCTAAGTGGGGCAGATTAAAGGCAAAGACACTTCCTTGGCAGTCAGCTGTAGCCATGACAGTGAATATAGAACACTCATAGTGTTGTTTCATGTTGTGGGTTTTTTTACCTTTTAATTGGAAATGACAGTATTTAAATGTGGTTACTCAATAATCATCGTGTTGTATATGTGGCTACATTAAGGGTAATGATCTAGAAAAGCAGTGTTCATAACTGGGTTTTCCCAACAAGAAGCTTTTGCTGCAAAATAGGCAATTGATCTTCAAATAGACCATGTAAAAACAGGTGTTCAATGACATACAGATTGGTGGCAAGGTGACGAAACATCTTGTTTCATAGCATGCTTAACATGGTGGTACCAGTATAGAGAAAAGATAATGCAAAAGATAATGTTTTCCACCCGAAGCAGACCAACATTTGTATAAATAACTTTTGTTTCCCAAGACATCTCTTCATGTATCATGAAGATTCTAACATTAGAATCTGTTAATCTGAATGGAAAATGCAGCCTAAAATTAGTTACAAACCATCTGCATCTGTGAGCAAAGTCATACACAACTTTGAAATCCCTTTTCCTACTTTTTGTGTCTGAAATAGAATAAAGGAACAACATCTTTATATATGAAATCTGTGTTAAATGGTTCAAGAAGTTAACTTGTTGCTTAAGCCATGTTATACTGTCTAAAGACTTTTATCTCTGGGTAGTTCTGTTCTCTACTTAATCACTTATTTTCACATATTTGGATGAAAAGCAAACATAGCATACAAATATGAAAAAAAAATACATGTTTCAGCCTGAAGAATAAGGTTATCATTGATAAATGCATAACTACTGTTCTCAGAGACAGTCGGTACATAAATCAAAATAATTTCATTAGAAAGAAGTTTTGAGGTGGTCTTAGTCTAATTGTTTAACAATTTGACAAATTATAAGAAAAAGGCAAAAATTGACAGTCTATTTCTACATCATTTAGCTTTACTCAGCATTCTCCTCAGTCCAATTTGGCTATTTCATGGATACAGAGACAAAGCCTGTTACAGTTCATAGGAAAAATAATCCATATTTGCTGCTTTGGTTTCTTCTAAGGGAGGAAGGGCAGAAGTTGTCTCTTTTTAGAATAGTAAACTTGCCCACCTAAATTATTTAATGCTTTATGTTCTTTTTTGTAACCAAAGTGCATTTTCCCCTGTCAGAAGGGGTCAGCAGAAGTCAACACAGCAGGTGCAGGGTCTGATGGCCTTTTGCAAATTTCAGAATGTTATTAAAATTTATTTTTAAAAGGTTAAGAATTTTCTTCTGCTTTCCCTCTCTAAATAATGGAATAAGCTGAGATGCCATTCTCTGCTAGAAATATTGCCACGTTCATAGCATTAGAAAACAAACTGTCCAAGCTTTGACATCTAATCAACATCACTAATATACTTAAATACAAAGAAGAAACAACTGATTTTAAGAATTCAGCTCTCCTCTGTGTGTATGTGCAGATTATACTGTCAAATAAGGAATATTGCTCTTGGAAGTTACTCTTGTGATAAAAAGATCAAGCTCTAGTTCTTAATATGTTTGACACTGGCTGGAGGCTTTTATGCATATTCATCAGCAGTCCTGCTTTCTAAAATCACTTTAACAACTGGTCACTATTTAAAACAAGAGAAGCCTAACAGAAATTAAATTCATGCCAATCCTTTAAATGATGGATGTTGAAATGGATTTGCACAGTGCAGTAACTGTGTTCACACAAACTCCCTATCAGTTCAAGACTTCAGTCTGAGTGATTTCCAGTGCAGTCTGTTCCAGGCCAAGGAGTTTAAAGGACAAAAGCAAGTGCCTATTAAATTTCAGCTGATTAATGCTTGTTTCCAAAGTATTTGTCACCTGTACAGAGATATCCACATGCTCAATTTGTAGGCAAACTTTTTCTGCAGTGCATTTGGAATGAAGTTAGGCAAATAAAGCCTTTTTCAGTGCATGCTGTTAGACACTAATAAGCCTGCTATTTAGCAAGCATTCCTCTGAATTTCCATATCAAAATCCAGAACTAGGCTTAGGTCCAAATTAAGCTTCAAAACACCAGGGTATATATATTAGGTAAACTTTCCCAACCAAAAGTTACATTTTTCATTCTAATGAGATATCAACAAGCTTTGCTTCCAAGAATGTTTACTGTATTTTTTCACAATCACTTTAAAGAGCTTAGAAATGAATAAAAATTCTGCCCTTTATATTTATGGGTTAACATTCAAAGACTGTAGCACAGAAATTTTTATAACAACCAAAAGCAAACTCATCCATCTACAGTTTCATTTCCCCAAAACCTGTGATAAAAAATAGCTGATGTCTCCAAAAGTATTTAATATTAAAGAATAAAGTAACAATACTTCTGAATACCACAAAAACCCCACCACTTCAACTGTTCCAACAGTTCATTCAGAAAGAACAACCAAACCTACTAAGGCAAAAAAAAAAAAAAAAAAAAAAAAAGTAATTAAAAGAAATAATAAGAGAAAGAGGGAATATTTGTGTATTATATACATTCTAAATATATAACTACACTGACCTACATAAAAATCACTATGGAAACTACCCACTATTTTTCTCAGTAATATTGTTCAATTATCGTCTTGGATTCTGGATACTCTTCAAATTTCCTTATACAGGCATTTCTCTAACATTGCCTCACCTTAAAGAACTGGATCAGAGGAAAAAAAAAATTTTAAGGTAACCCATATCACTATCCCCTCCAGGGGTCATACATTGTCCAGAGAATACCCTGGGGAAAATAGTTGCCAGCAGAATGATAACCGGGAAGAGCTATCTGCCATGAACATCCACAGATTCAGGCCTAGGACTGAGAATTTGCCTTTACAAGGTAAATTCCAGGTCTCTGAAGTCTTACTGTGCCCCTTTAAGAAACCAGACCAGCTCCAGTGACCAAAATTTCAAGTAACTTAAATGGAAAGTGGATCAGGCTCTAAATAATCATAGACTTACAATTCTTGCAAGTGATTAGCATTGCCAACTTCCACCTGGAAGGTGTACAGGTGATTTATGCAATGTGAGTATAGTGAGATACAGTAGATGGCATCACCCCTCTAGAGAGACAGTATGGGATAGTGAGTCTAGGGCTCTGAGTGCTGGAGCATATTCCAGGAAGGACTTTCAGAAAAATCCCTTTTCACTGCAGATGTAAATTGGTTATACCTAGTGCCCTCTCGAATTACAGGTTGGGGTTTTTTTCCTTTCATTTTTTAGCTGAAGAGTTTTTGATCACTGTAAGAGTCAGATTATCTTGTGCCTGTTACCCACGATAACGTGCATCAATTGCAGAGCTAGCAATGAAACAGCATGGCTGACCTTGTCAAAAACGAAGAAAACTCAGAGGATATACTCACATTGCACAAACGTCTGAAGAAAATCAGTACACCTGCTATGTTTTTATAATATGTCAAATGTTTAGGGTTTGGTTATTGGACTCTGTCTCAGTACATGCCAACTCCAGTACATGCCAACTCCAAGGGAATATTTTACATCAAAGCCTAGGCCTAGAAGTTCTAAGCTAAATTTTATGTCACTGCAAACTCCATCTCTTTATTCCTCTCTAGAGCCAATAAATATTCAGCCTAACTTCAGCACATGGCCTAGCGGGGGGTCTACTTGAACTGGAACAGTTTTCCCTGCACTCAGGTTATAAGGGACCCCTGGAGGCCTCTAGTCTAATCTCCTGCCTGAGGCAGATCCAGTTAGTTTGGGTTCCTCAGGGCCATGTCGGGTCAAGCTACGAATATATCCCAGGATGGAGATTCCACAACTGTTAGTTCCTCTTTCAATATTTGACCACCATTATGGTAAAAAAATATATTTTCTTACATTTGTTTGTGATTTAGAGTTTTCCAGTATGTGTCCATTAATCTTTTCTTATTCCTGTACCCCTTTAAGAAAAGTCTGGCTCCATCTTTTGTGTATTTCAGACATCGGAACCAGAATTTTAAGAGTCATAATCTTTAAAAAAATATAATGGAAAACTCAGTTCTGAAGTAGTGGGTGACTGCAAAGTTTGGAAAGAACTGTGAATACAAAAGAACAGCTTTGGAAAACCTTCCTATATCAGTGTGGATTTAGAGTGGGTGTCCTGCCACCTGTTTATCATTCTGCCAATGTCCAATCTGCTACTTGTTTCAAAAATACAGAACTGTCTCTTGGGTGCTAGCCCCCTGCCTACTGCTGGAAAATGAAAACACAATCTCTCAGCCTGCTTTTGCAAGTGTCTCTTCCACACATACTAGAATTTAAAGAATTTAGGAGAAGCTACCTTTCCATTTGCTCAAAAGATAAAATGAAGCATAAGAAACACAAGAAACCTGGATATTAAAATGCAGGAAAAAAGAGAGATGAACTTGATTTTTTCAGCTAGAAAATGTCCGGTTCCTTAAGGTTACCCAGGTATGTAGTCAGTAAAAGGGCATGCAATGGCAAACTTGCTCTAGTACAAATAAAATCACTCCATTAGTTCTACTGTTTTATGTAGCCACTTGATCCACTTCAGTGGTTGTTATGGTCTGATGGGACAGGGCTCAGAAGTAGCTTAGCAATCCCTTTATTTTGTCAAGTCATTCTCCAGCTAGCTGCTTGTATCACTTCACTCAAACATGCTCTAGTATCTCATGAGAGGGCTGGAAGAATTCAAGACCCTTAAAGAAATGCCCTATTTCTTGAAACCAAGTGTCTCAGTCTGGAGTAAAATCTTTCCTCGTTGCCTTTAATACTAAATTTAATGAAAAATAATATGTTGATAATACAGGGGCTGCTCTTCATTCGTCTGCATTGATGCCTTTTGTATCTCTGCAGACTTGAGTGGAATTACACCTTTGGACTTTGTACTGAAAGTGTATAATACTCATACAAGTCATAGAGCTTCATTACATGATAGTTCCAGTCCTCTAGCACAACAAAGTCATCTACTGACACTTCTTTTATCTATCTATGGAAAACAGACTGAAAGGAGTATGACTTGCAAAAAAAAAGGAAAAAAAGAAGAATTGTTGATTTTCTGTTTTCTGTTATGTTGTTAAACTGGAAGTAGAATTCTCAAGAGGATTCTCAGTATCTTACCAGGATATATACAAGAAGAGTATTGGGTTTTCTAATAAAGCATAAATATACCAAGTTTTCAACAAGATGAGATGGCACTACTGGAAACCATGCTTGTTCAAGATGAAAACCTCAAGCACCTAACTAGTAAATTCCATTCTGAAATATCTAATAGTTTTGAACTAAAAGCCAACACATTTCAGTTCAGCATTTCCATTATGGAAGTCAGTTATGCTGTTCAGTAAAACTGCAGCGATACAGCTCTATGTACCTATTCTTTTTTGAGAACAGCACCGAGAGTTCAGAAGGTGATTTATAGGAGGTGCTCTGCTTTCAAGGAGATAACATTACATAGATACTCTGGTACACTGGATAATTAACTACAATAATATCTGTCAGTCTGCAATAAAAGGAATGATGGTAAAACAACAATTAGGCTTAAAGTATCCTAAAATAACTGGATAAAAGGACTAGAAGATTTGTATTTTTCTCAAGTCTTTTTTTTTTTTTTTTTCTTAAAAGGTAGTTTTAGTGTTGTCAACAATACTTCTGATGAGGGAGAACCAGAAGGAAGAAACCAATTTCTAGGGAAAATGAAAGCTGTATTATTTCAATGCCATCTCTCTCTGGTTTAAACTAGTATTTTGTAATTACCAGCATGTAGTATAGGAATGTATGCATGTGTACATTCAAGGCTTCTGTTAGTTTCTGTGTAGTCATTTGAAAGAACAACAAACTCCAGGACTTCATGATGAGAGCACTGCCTCAACAGAGACGGTCTCCCCAGAAAGCACTGCCCAGATCTTGCTCAGTGCCGCAAGAAGCAAAGCTGATACTGTGAGAAGAAAGGGAACAATTTCAGTCGTTTTAATCTTGCTGAGTCTCATGCCTTTTGATCTTCTCTTTGTTCCCTCTTTGTGAAGCATAACTTCCACTGGCTGCAGTTTATTTAGTTCACAGTTTACTTATCTCTGCTGAGTAATAACACAGCATAAAGTTACCCTACAACTATCAGACTGTGATTTGTCTTGTTTCTAAAGATGGCATCTGCATTTCTTTCTTTTGAATGTCTGAATGTCAAATCACCTGTTTGGTGTCATTTTAAAGTCAACATGTGAACTTCTAATTGCAGTGTTTGTTTAGTCACTAGAACATACTTTTCACCTAACCTCTGATTCATTTCCCCTAAGAATTTGTTTAGAGGCTGTGAAAGACAGTTCCAGAGCATATGTTATGGCTTTTAATGTGGATTGTCACAGTTTACATACCAATTAATTAAGAACTGGGCAGTTCTCATAGAAACTTTTCATTACCACAATTCTCAGTGGCATTTATTTTCTTATAAAAGCAGATATGTATTCTTGCATTGAGCAATTTTATCATCTTTATAATTTAGTTTTCTGTTAAAAAGCTGCGTATCTAAGAGGAATAACAGGACTGTGCTTGGTATCCAGCTATTGGCAAAGCAGACTCCTGTCTGTAAAGACACTTGTTCATTACTGTGTATCTGACTTCTGCCACACTGGAGTGAGAAAAATGACTGTGATGTCTTACAACCCTGGTATTTTTCACAGCCTTGAGAAATACAAAACAAGATGGAGTAATTAATACCATCATCAGTTTATACTCTCAGAAAAGGAGCAGAAACACACAGAGGCCTCACTGCAAGCAATGAGTAAAGGGTTGGCAGGACCAGAGTATTTGAAAACTAACTGGGACAGAGGCTTCTTTCTTTGAAGGGCACACAAGGCTATGGAAAACACTAGTGGCACCAGATGGAGCGGTCTTGATGACCTGAGCTGTTTTCTGACAGAATGGTTACAGAAAATATTTAGCTAGCCGCCTAACATCTTAGAAATCTGCTTCAAGGATGGGTAAGATCAGTAACTAACAGAGCCCATTTGGTTAGGTGTGGCATGGAGAAAGGTGGACATAGCCAGAATGCCCTTACAACACAAGGAGACTGATAGTAATGCTCTTGCTTTTCCTATGTCTACATCCAGTTTTCCAGGAAGCTTGTCTAAAGGCTTCAAAAGCCTCATATGTAGTTCTTGAAACCAGTCCTTTTCTGAGGAAATTGAGTACCCTTCAGTAATCTATTGAATTATGTATTGGTTAATTTGAGCTCACAAAAACACAGTCAAAAGTGGCTAGCAGACAATTCTGTGGGTAGTAAAAATGCTCACTTGATACAGAATTAGCTATAACAGGCTTACACCAGCCTTGGCTCAGTATAGAAGTTACTTAAAAAGTTTCAGAGATGTTACTTCAGAACTGACTACAGAGAACACACTACAAAATGTTTTGATGACAACCTACTTGAGTTAGGCTACTCTAACCTGCACTAGAGACAACACAGAGGGGATCAGAGCATTCAGCTACCCCAGACCATGTCAAATCCCCAGTTTTTGTGCCAAGCAAAACTCATCAGAAGCGCACTACTGAACCGGAATCTGTACATAAATACATCTATTGCTATTTTATAGCCTTAATTAAACATACTTAATCATCACTAAGTCTCTGAGACCATAATAATTAAGTCAAAATCCAAACCTATGAATGGTAACCAGTAGCTTGAAATGTAACATGCAAATAAAAAGATTGTTGGATATACTCAAATGCATCCTTGCAGATCATATCTCCTAAAAATGGGCTCTCTGAAAGTTATCCTCCATACACATTACTTGCATGGTAAGTTTTTCAAAGTCAGTATAAAGGAGCCTCATAAAGATCAATATATCCAGGCTTACGGTATAAGCCTTAAGACCACCCAATACATTTGTCTTCATTGATGCATATACATGTTTAGAATTTTTGCTTTGAATTTTCTTGTTAAAATTCTCGTTGTACATTTGAGCTGAGAACACCTTTGCTATCTGACTAGATCCATTTTTGATCTTGTCACAGATTTGATGCTGGGAAAAGGTAGAATTATGCAGGGGACACACAGAGGTTAAGCAAAAAGAGAATCAGGACAGCAGAGTTAGGCTCTCACAATTCAGAGAATTATCCATCTGGATTCTGGTGAGTACCAAAAGCCTTTGGAAATTCAACAGCAGTGATTAGAAGGACACCAGTGAAATCAAAATACGTTCCTGCTAGTTCATAGAGTCTTCTAGTCATGTATCAAGGGTGAAAAGACTAATCCATTTTGTTATTCATTTAAAGGTAGGTAATAGGATAAGATCCTCAGGGACTAGCAGACATTTTCTAATAAGTGACTCGCTGCTCTTTAGTAAGTTCAGTCCCATAGGACACACATTTCTGAAGTCTCAACACATTTTCCCAAGTGCCAAGAAATGTTATAACAGCAAAGATCTACATAATTCCTGTCCCCAAAGCTGAAAAATAGCAATTTAAATTCTTGCAGCCATAAAAGAACAAAACATGTAAAAAGGAAGTGTTTCTAACTGAAGTATAAAAGGTTAACTGCAGGTTTTATTTAAAGATACATTATATTTGAGAGGTCAGACTATGAAGAATAAAGTTTTATTATGCCAGAAGGCTAAAATTTGAGACCATATGACCTTCTTCAGATTTGGCATTCTGCCTCTTTGTGGAGAAGGCATAATGAGAACTAATAAATGAACACTTTGCAATTATATTCTACTAGTCACCCAAGAATGTAGAATATTGAGTTGTTTTTCATTTGTAGTGACTTATGGTTCTGTGGGAAGTTTTAAACTGAAGAAACCTTTGAATGTCTTGTGGAGAGTTATGAAAAGCTTAATTAGAGGTGATGAGAGAAGAATACAACAGAAAGACAAAGATTTCAGATTAGTGTTACTTCAAATCCTAATATCAAATCCTGAATTTTAGGAACCTAAAGAAATGTTAGAGTCTATTCACGTACTTCCTGGAACCAAATCTGCCTGACTTCTAGGTTTAGCCTTGAATCAGCTTTCTGTCAAAATTTAATTGACGATTGAAAACCAAACAAAAACAAACACAAGCAATTTTGCTTAATGCAAAAATTAAAGCAAAAAAAAAAAAAAAAAGGGAGCAAAAATACTTTTCACGTTTGTTTGTTTGTTCCACTGAGGTTTATAAAGACAATTTGACTTGATAATTTGAAAGTCAATTCAGTTGAAGATCTGAACGTATTCGTTTATTACCAGTTTCTGTCAGAGCCAGCCTAACCTGAGAGCAACTTGTATAACTTCCTAGGCTTTCTGTAAACCTGTAGAATTGCCAGGGCTAAGTCTTTTTTTGAAAGACATCCCTAAATATTCCAAATTATTTTCTTACATTTAAGTCAATGTAATTATGTCATACAAGGTTTAAGTTGTGGGAACTTAATCATATCAGTCAGTGCTGCTAGTCTGGTCTCATCTAGAACTGTCTGTAAACTCTACGCTTCCCAAAGTTTTTATATTGAAATCCAGTGATTTGGACATAAATAAAAGATAACAGACCTCAGAATTTTGTCAAATTGAGTACTTAACTAAGGCAATTCCAGAATTTAAAATTTCTGCCAGCACATCCAGAAAAAAAACATATGGAAAAAGCAAAAGTAGATGAATTTTCATGAGTTGTTTTGGTTTTCTAGTAAATCCTTAATGAGCTTGTAAAATCATCATCTATAATTCAGAGAATGATTTCCACCAAGTGCAACTTTTCTCTTTCTATATACTATTTCTTTCTCTAAATAGTATTTACTATTCAACTTGAACCAGCTATTGGTACATTTATGGTGAATAACAGCTTTCCAGAACCACAGATGATGCTTACTGCATATAAAGGCTGCATCTTTCCACTATTCCCAGCCCAGTGGTACCTCAGATTGCATCCAGCCTGATAGATCAATGTTTCCTTTACAGAATTGCATTCTGGCAACAAAAAGGAGGGATTTTTGTTGGCTTGTTTGTTGTTTTTTTAATCCTTTGTGGTACAAAGATATTTCTCAGCTAGAATAAGTAAGTATCATACTGTGATTTCATGTCAATGTTTTATGCATGGCCAGAAAGCGCTGATGAAGCGTGTCTGTGCATTCAGAGGGGAAAGCACTCAAAAATTTATTTCTATAGGTCTTTGAAAATGTACCATAGTGGAATTCTGTGTGTTTCAAATATAATAAATGAGGGCGAGGTATGTTAGGTTTGTCTTCCTTGCATCTAATTTACTCTTGAAATGCGTGAAGCTTAATACTAACGAATCAGATGGATATATTCCTGTTTTAAACCCAGGTAAAGAGCAGACAACTGTCATACAATTATTCTTATTTCAGAGCTTTTCCAGTTTGCTTGTAACATTCCCATTAATTTTCCCACATCTTTTTCCTGTATAAAAACTGCCAAACAATCTGTGCCATAGCTTTGTGAAGTACAAACTTTTGACTCAACAATATTGCCATATTCCTAAAGGACCTACTTTTCCATACATGTGTCTATAACAAATTAGACCTCATAAAAGGCAATGCAATAATTACATTTTCGAGATGCCTTTGATGCATTATAATTTTGGTACTCTAATAAAATCAGAGCCTTCCAAAGGACACGGCACTGTCAAATTCATATTTTCAAGCACTTATTAATTTATAGCTTATACCCACATGCTCAGTTTGTTTTATTTATTAACGTGTTTTGATTGGAATAAGAAGCATGATAAAGGAGGATAACACAACAAATGTATAAATATTCTTGAATAACAGTTTGATTTAGGGCCAGCTCTGTCTTCCCCACACATAACACTTCTTAGATAGAAGTCTGAAAGACAGTAAGTAGCCTACTGTTGGGAAGCCCAGTTTGAACTGGTTGGTAAACAGAGAACCAAAATCCCAATTGAGACCAAAATGGTACTATGTTAGAGGTCTTCCTGTAGTTCCAAGTGAGGTAGAAGCTTAAGCCCTCAAAGCAGAAGAGCTGTGTTGACTGATGTGATGAGCAGCATCCATGCTAATTAAAGGTGTGAGACATAAACTAGATCTGTGCTCTTGATCTGAACATTTGTCTGTACACCTAGTTTGCAAAGCAAATTTAAAACAGGACTAAATTTAGTTAGGACACATGCTAATTTCAGAGCCAACTATTGCAGACTTCCTCTGTCATCACTGGAGACAGCTCACTCCAAGACCCGGAAGTGATTTTTATTTTTCATAGACTGTCTAAGCAGTCATCTCTATCTGGCTAAACCTACTGTAAATGTAATATTGCACTTCCGTCATTTATGCAAAAGAATACTGAGTGCATAAAGGTCACAAGGCCATCCTGGGGAAAAAAAAGTGTAAGAAGTGGGGAAAAAAAGGGGAAAAAAATTCAAACAAAAACTTGAGGTTACTCTCGGAGTTAGAGTAGAGTAGACTGTTCTCTGGAGAAACATTACAGCAAATAAATATTTCATGAAAGATGCTAAAAGAATGCACTGTACTGCACTGAATGAATACTATGAATAATGCTATTGCTGTGCCTGCTCTGCCTGAACATCTCTCTGTTGTTGTTCACTGGTTCAGTGTTGCCTCCTGCAGAGAGCAGCTTTGCAGCACCTTTTTTTCTACCTAAGGCAAAGATTCAGAGACACTTCCCGAAACAAAAGATTAGATATCACAGTATGCATTGACCAGTCAATATCTTTATAGATATATAGGCATCTCTAATTGGCATATGATTACATCATATAAGAACTAATCTTTTCACCATTCTATTAGAATTCAGCTTACTTGTGTTTTTCAGGCAGATAGTTAAAAAACCAGTTTGTTAAAAACAAATGTGCAGGATCTCTCTGAAGCGTGTTTGAAGCACAAAAAGAGTACATGTAATAAAAATCACTATATCAATTTAGAAGGCTATTCATCTTCTATGTTCATAATGTAAGACCTCAATAATTGAATTTTTAATTGAAATGTCGATAAATTCAACTGATGTGGTAATGTATTCTAAGTAAATTATTGGGATAATGCATTTTTCACTGATTAGCCTCAAAAACAATGGCAAATTTCTATTTATTTGTTCCATATTTTATATCATCTAGAAAATATATTTAAAAATGAAGTGAAAATAATTCACCAAATATATACTATTCTCTTCTGTCTTGGGATTGCCTGTTCGCAAAAGCTTGTGCATAACTCACCAAGTGAATAATGTCATTTCTTCTTCTCTATTCTTAGTACTAGCATTTATTTTATCTTTTACAGCTGGTGTAATGTCATTGAAAAGGCAAATATTGCTACGTTGTGTACGACTGTAAAAACCAATTCCAGTATTTTTTACTTCCTCAAACATTTGTAAGGATTCATCTCTAATTAGAAACAAATTTTCAAGGGATGTTATTATTACAAACCTTTAAGTACAAAATATGGAGGACTAATGAAGCTGTAGATCCCATGTCAACATAGATTTTAAAAAGTAAGAAAATTAACTATCTGCTTCATTGTGTCACCCATAAGGAACATTACTGCTGTATTCCAAAAGGAATAAAGCTTCCTGAAGTACGTCACAATAAAATGATAGAGGTTTTTCATAAATGGTAATAACATTTCACAACTCTCCTCTGGCTACCTGATGGATGTAGCAAAAGTATAAAATATTTGGCCACTAGAAGGTAAGAATTCTAGAGACTGCAGACTGTAAAGGAAAAAATGAGATTACTAAATATTAAGTAGTATTTGGAGGAAACACCTTGGGATTATATGATTAGAAAACTGAGCTTAAAAGAAAACTAAATAGGACAATCATGATTAAATAGAAAATTATTGGTTATATGAAGACTAATGCAGAAAGATTTAGGGCTAGAAGCACTGTAGAAGATCCTTCTATAGAGAAATTATTTGTATTCTTATTTTAGATAATTTTTTTAAAACAAGTTATAAAAAATCCTGATCCTCTTGTAACTGCCATCTGTTCATATATATCAAAGCACTTTACAACAGAGATCTTGATCAGTTTGATTTTTTTACAAATGGGGGAGAAGAGGCACAAGGGGAAGATTATCTGCGATCATAAAAATATTGTATTGATTCTGTCCAAAATCCCATCCAACCCAGTATATCCCGTGTCTGCAAGAAAAGAATAATCAATAGAATCTCTGGTTTCCAATAATTTCAGTGAAAGTTGAAGGCTGGTGAAAGAGATGGAAGTAGAAAATAGGTTTCCTGAATTCAGGCTTAGCCTATTAAGACAATATACAGTTTATAAAGGCAGGAGCTAAAAGAGATTGGTTCTACTCTTAAAGGCGGCATACACGGATTCCATCTCGAAGTAGGATACCCATACTGTAAGCTCTTACACTGACAATATGTTTTGACAATGTTGTTTTGAAACAAATTTGTAGAAATGGTCATACTTTTCTTTTCCGAAGCCCTCTCACATTCGGATATTTACTTTGATTAAGCGTTAGTAATCAGTTAGAATTCTAACTGCCCAAGTTACTGCATCAAGCAAAATTCATTGTTAACTTTGAAAATGATTGAGGTTTTTGTCAGTATCTCAACAAAATCCAAGAGCAGTTGCCTGCTGTGAATTCAGACTGAGTGATAAATGGATATGAGGATATGGAAGAGCTCAGTCTTTAGAAGTATGGTAAAATTTGACATGAAGAATAAGAAATAGATTCTCTGTTTAACAGATTTTAAGCAAAGAATACATAATTTCTTCTTATATATAGAAAAGTAGGGATTTTTCCTTAAGTAATTGAATGAACTGAATTAACGTTTCCCAAATAGATTCTTTAAGTTTTAAAAAGTCATAGTCCTACTCAGGGTTCATTCTGATTCATGATACATTTGTAAATGATACCAAGCACGTCTAATCAAAATTTGGGACAAAAAGTAAACAAAGACAACATAATGTCTTCTTTTTTATGTGGAAAAAGTTATAATAGCAAATCCAAACAACAGCCACGGCCATCTATAGGAAGTGGTCACCATGTCTCCATTTTGACAATGCATGCAAGACTCATTGATTTTTAGGGCTGTTAATGGTTCTGAGTGCAGCACTGCTGCTGACACCCTGCATCATAGTTTGCTGTGAGGAGACTTGGTGATATGGCTCTGATTACTTTCAAGTCATTCCTTGCTGGGCATCTCTCCACTGTGCTTTAGCTGAAGCTTAAGAACCAGATTTAGGCTCAAAACTAATTAGTGCATTTCTCTACCTGAACTAATAAGTCTTGACTCCCTGATGGAGTCCCTGGCACAAGTACAGCCCCCCACTAGTGCAGTTGGAGCAGCTGATTTTACTGAGTATGGATAACAGAATGAGTCCCCAAACAAAACTCATTTTTGGAAAAGCAACATATACAGTTTATAGTATCCAATCATGGAACTGAAACAATAAAAGTGGAACAATGTGACTCAGGTGACCCATTACAACAGCTTGAGTATAAGGTCACACATAATGAATATGCTGAATTTGTGAGTAACTATCTGAGGCCGGCTCTTGCAGAATGTTTCATTGAAGAAATATAAACAGCGTGAGAGCTTTTTATGTACAGGGCAAATAAAGCAAGCCGAGCATTGCCTAATAAATTATTGATTTTGAATTATTTGGCTTCTTTAGTGCTAAACATTTGTAAGCAAGAAAAGTAGTCACACAAAAAAAAATATTCTGCACATGGTGGAAAATAAGTCAAAAAATAAAAGCCCTGAGACAAACATCCTACATCTCTCCCCCTCTCTTCTTTTGATTCATAAGGAATTTTGTGAAGGCCTCCAAGAAAAGGCTTGAATGAAAACAGAGTTCTATGGTTCTAAATACACAGTAAGAAAGTAGCAGTTATTGCAGTAACTGTTGAGTCCATGATGAGCTTTGTACCTCTGAGAGCACTGTGTTAAAGCTACTGATAGGAAATAAGCATCTGGCTGGTTTCTTCCTGCTCAGCCTTTC
Source organism: Strigops habroptila (assembly GCF_004027225.2). NCBI lineage: Eukaryota > Metazoa > Chordata > Aves > Psittaciformes > Psittacidae > Strigops > Strigops habroptila. The sequence goes on from NC_044288.2 coordinate 20,114,410, forward strand.
ATTCCAGAATCTTTCTGACTTCTCAAAACTACCTGGCCTTTGGGCTTCACACACAACCTTAATATGAATAGTATCTACATAGCATACTAGATTCAGACTCGATACTCAATATTTATGTTTCTGCCCCATAAATTCTAAGCTTTGGGTCTTCCAAAAATTTTTCACAAGAATTCTAATCATCTGTTCTTCGAGATACAGATTATATGTGTGGATACAATTCAGATCCACAGATGGAGTCTGTAGAGTTGTTCTTAAAACACAGTAAGTCTTAGCAGCATGAAAAATACTTACCTACACAAAAAAAAAAAAAAAAAAGGAGAGAGAGAGACCGAATTTTGGATTTACTGCTTTACTTGCACATTGTGGTGGTATGTGGACAGCTCAGGCTTAGCATATTTATCCATGTTAACCACTTTTCACAGCAACCCCTCTTTTTCTACTTTTTCATTATATTATATAACATTACAAAAAAAAACTTACAATAAATATGCCTTTAAATATTATTATTTAACAGAATTTATGAGAAATACTGATATTTTCACATAGGTGTATTCTGACCTTTGGAACAAATACGAGAGCATCAAAGTTTAAACCTTCAGACCCTAATCTTTATGACCTTCAACAAAACTTGTAGAAAACATTAAAAGAAACTCTTAGTTGAAAGGCAGCCACATCCTAACAGGTTTTCTCTAACCTAAATAGAGATTCTCTATTTAGATTTTTATCTCTATTTTAGATTTTTTTTTCTCTATTTAGTTTTCTCTAATCTAAATAGAGGTACTTTGTTATCTCTTTAAAAGTCCAAACAGTCTTGGTTATGTGGAGGAGCTGCCACTATTATTCTGTGGCTATTCTCCAGGTTTTTTGAAATTCCTGAATAGGCCCCCTTGGAGGATAAATCAGGCCCATGACTCCAGAATAACATTTTAGGAAAAAGTTAGGGATTTAGAGATACAGATAAGTGCAGATTACATTTCTGTTGCAGAGAAAGCCCACTGATAGAAACCTGGGTTTAAAAAAATGAGACACATTTTACTTTTGTATCTCTAGAGGGAAGGCGAATGAAGGATTTACCTTTTACTTCTTACCTACTCAAGGTGACTCCCAAAAGCCTCAAAGAACATTTCCACAACTCTAACTTGTGCTGAAAGGAAACCATCCACCTACTAAAACAGGCAACTAAATATAAACCAGGTGCTGTCATTTATCATAATCATTTATCTAGAATGGTTAATATTCAAAACCTAAAAAAGAGGACGAACTTCAATCTAATGTTCAATTTCTTTTTTTTTTTATCATAGCTCTACTTTGGACCATTCAGTTACTAAGTAACTGTTCCAGACTTGGAGTTTACTTAGAGATTATAAGAATGGGATGGTGATTTCCATACTCTTTTATAATTTGCCCTAGCAAAATCTTTATAGTACAACTGGAATATTAATCTTAGAGCTTCACATTTTCTGCCTCAGGCAATTTGCAGAAAGAGAGATACAATCAGGAAATAAAAATAAACATGCTAGCTAAAGGGTTGTTTATCCTATTGATTTTCTATTTAATCCTATAAAATGTCTTCCCTCCACTAGCAGCCTCTCAAAGAAAGCTCAAAAGTGATATTATCTGGTTTAAGTATACTTTGGCACAGGGCAGCAATAACTCCAAAAGTTAAAATTTGAGGAAATGTTGCTGCCCATCACACCTGAAAGAATTAAAAAGAGAAGATCAACAAATCAGAGATGTAACAAATGGGCTGGGAGAAGACACAGGGAAAAGAAACATGCAATTTTTTACATGAGTAGAATTGGTTGCAAAAGTTCAGTTAAGTGACAGAGAAAAAATGCCATGGGTATATATTGATTTCAAATAAAAGTTTTCACAAGAGGAGATTATCTAACATTCTCCAGCCTCACATTTAGGGTATTAAAAACAAATTCAAAGATCTCCTCGGGACAACTAGTATTTGGTAGTCATCTTCCCAACAATACTCAATAGACAAGACCTCTTCCAAACTCTTTTCTTCCTACTCCATCCACCTTGTCAATGATTTGTAATTCAGGGGTAAAAATGAAAGGAAATCTCTGAATACACAAGGTAAAGTACTTGGGGGGAAAAAAAAGCAGTATGATAACTAAAGGGAGTCTTAAAAAACTGCTTGGATCTCCAAGTTCACTGTTGCTTGGAGAACTAACTCTAGTATGATGAACATGCCTTGAAGATGCAATGCATGGCCTTATGAAGTGTATGGCCTCCCCCTCTGAGCAGCTCTGGAGAATGAGAGCAATGACGCGCGGTGCCACCTCACAGCAATATGCCTAACCATGCCAAGTTCTTGTTCTCTGTACTGAGACACTTAGTGGGGTATCAACACCTAAGTTAAATAGGATTTGAGGAGGAATAGACAAACATTTATTGTATAAGCATTTGGATTCTGGAAATAAGGGTGAAATTAGTGTTCTACCATTGAAGTATAAGGAAACAGCAATGCTTTTATAACAGTGTGTCTGTTACATATTAGGTCCTAGAAGGTTATAAACCAGGCAAAAGTTTTGCAACAGTGCTTGTTTTCTGATTTCAGTGAAGCTAAGCAGTATTTTTAAGACCCTTCAAAGTTAGAGTTTGAAGAAGCGTTATGGAGGGCAACTGCAATGTGGGAGCATTGCATGCAATAGTAACCAAGGTCTGTCACATAGACAATGGATACAGGCTATAAATGAAGAAGTAAACTTCACGGTTTCAGGACAAAACCAATAAACATAAAAGTTTAGTTACAAAACCTGTCTTCCTGAGAAGGTAACTCTAGTATTCATTGTATATACAAGTATAACAAACCATTAGCTATAAAAATTCTTCTACTCTATTTTAACTAAAGTGTCTTAAATTGATATCTTGACTCTTGCTGCACAAGCATTAACTTTTAGAACTTCTATCTGACAGATTAGGGAAAAAAAACCCTCGTTAAAGAATAAGTATTTAGCTGCTCCGTCTTTATCTCTACCTAATAGTTAGTAGTGCAATCTCACGAGAATAGACTTGTGAGCTGCTGATACTAATGGCACATATCCACGTGCTAGATGAAACTGCCTTAGGAAAAATAAGGTTGGCTTTTTACCCAGAAGATGAGAAGGATCAGGTTCAGAGGTGATCAGTACATTCAGGGATTTGGTATCAGGGAAATTGCAAAGCTCTCTTGAGTGGAAATGTACTGAGAGCAACTTTCCTACTCTGCGCAAATGGAATCTAAAATATATATACTTTTGATAACTAAGCTTTTGAAGGTCGGATCCAAAATTAATCTCCAAACAGGGAGAGAGTAAAGAGGAGAAAAAAAAAAATCACTTTCATTTCTCTTTTCTTCATGTGCAGTCAGATTGTTTTCACCAGCAGTTCCCTCAGTCATGTCAGTGGGCACTGTGCACACCAGCTGGTATAACACAGCTTCAGAGATCTTTCTCTAGCGAAGGTGGGAAAGTATGTTCACACTGCAGCAGTGGTACTGATATATAATACACCAGAAAAGATATATTTCATTCCTGCAAGTGGAACCTGAAAACAACATATTGGGCCAAAGATCTAAGACAGCCATTTAGTAGCTGCTACAGTACTGAGCAGTTCATGATTGATGTTCTTCCTCTAATTTAGCAGTCCATAAGGTATATTTTTTCGAGCATGATGCAAATAAAAACTTCATATTTTGAGTGACAGATATATTAAAAATCTGTACGGTTAGAGAACTGAATATTACACTTTTCTCAGTGTCTGTTACTATTTTTCTTAGCCTATGTTAATTCCTAGATATCTCTCTGTTACCTCATGAAATACCGAACCAGGCTAAAAATGTTAAAATTTCTGCATGTTAAAAGCATTAAATTCCTATAATTCCTGTATGTTTTTACCCCTTCCGCCAGTTCTCTAGATTTGCTCAGTACAGAGGATGTCAGGCAGTTTTCCTCACAATTGCTCATTATCATAAGAACAGGATCATCCCTCCTTGGGACTATAGAATAATCTTTTGCCTTTTTCATTTTCTGCTTCTCCGTGGTTAAAATATCAGTTTATTTTCCTGACTGACAAACACCAATACATAGGTAATAAATATGAATCAACCATGAAACATACCCCTTTAGGAGACTTTTAAAAGATTTAGTTTCTTAAAACCCAAGGTGATTTATTCTTTGGCCATAAACCAAATTTGAATTCAGAGGAAGTAAAGAAACAATACCTTCATGGCATAGTATGTAACTAAAATACAGTTATCTACTCTAAATTGATATATGCCAAAATGTTTACCACAGACAGCAGCTGGGACACAAGTCCTATGATGAAAAAATAGGAGAGCACTGAGATCATTGAAAACTCTATGAAATGAAATAGAGAGACGAAGAATCCCAAGCCAACGAGCACATGGTTTGAACTAATTGTAGTTAAAGGGACCATCAGCCAGATCTTGACAATTCTATTGATTGAAAATACTAAATTAAATGCTGCATGCAAATCTGTCTGGAAATGATTCGGATCTCGGCAAGTCTGTCTGATTCCTGCCAGCAACACAGACGGAAAACAACCTCATCCTATAGGGTTTTAAAAAGAAATGAAAAGACATCTATTTCAGAATAAGAGAGGACTGAGTAATCTACAGATTAGTCCACATTTTGGTATTTTTTCCCCTTAGGGCAATTCTTGGCATGTGTTTAACAGTATTCCCAATGAAATCAGGTTTTATTTCTATAGAGAGTGGAATGCAGATGAGCCTCTCAGGCTGCAGAGAATGCCAAGTTAACAGCAGCAGCAAATCCTGATCAATTATTTTTCCTGCATCAGATAAAAATTTATGACTATTTTGTTAGAACAAGTGTTATTTCAAGACTTCTATTTGCTGGAAAGTTTCTGTAACATGAAGACCTGTAGCAGCAACTTCCATTTAGCGTGTGTGATCTGGATAGACAGGTTGTTCATTTTGTTTCCCAGACCAGCTGTTTACCCGTGACATGTGGGAGGTACAGCAACAACTGAATGTTGTTTCAGATGTGAACAGTAGAGTATAAGCAGATTCTGCTTTAAAAACCCCCACTTATTTATGAACCTTGATAGCAGGCAATGTAGTTTTCAAGATTTTAATGATTTCAGTAAGAACTACCCATCAGCTCACAAAACAGATGGCATTATTACTGCCCACCAGACTTAAAAATATCCCAAGAGAATTTAAAATCCACAGCAAGTCTTCTGTAATTAATCCAGTAACTAGAAATTGTACTCGGGGTGTTAATTAACAGCTTCACTTTGAATTAGCTGTGAGAGAGGGAGAGAGGAGAATATCTAAGTTTGTTATTTCTTTTTTATTCTGTTGTTAATAAGGAACTTAGCGTGAAGAGTCTCAAAAGAAACCTGTGGAGTTCTTTTCACCTTCTTATCCTGTTAAGTATTTATAATTATTAATGAGCTCTATAAATCCTCACCATTACTTACTATTGTGACTTCTGTGGGCATTAAGCAAAGATTTAGGTCTAACATAGACATGGTAAGCCTATCAGAAACTGCTTTACAGATTTAAAGGTATGTTCCAACAAATGTTTCCCCCCAAATGCATAAGGAACAATTTTTCCTGGATTATTATATTGACTTAACTGTATCCACTCCTAACGCATATGAAATAAATGAGGTATGTGGCTCATTGGTTTTATTGAATTGTAAATTGATTAAATAGTATGTTGTTATTCTTTATACTAGTAAATGCCTTCTATAATAGAGAATACTTTCTTCAAAATATTATTATAGGCAGATAAAAATTGCTGTCCTCTTCTGCTGAATTAACATCTAAGCATGTGTTGGAAAAGATAGTGCCAGCTCTATGGTGGTCCATCAATCTCTCAAAGACTTCAGTGAAGTCAAAGGAAAAATCCACTGTTTTCATTATCGGCTTAGAGTATTGGATCAGGGTTATGAAGCAACTTCAAGGCTTAACACTATCATTATACTACATTACTACATTAGTTTCACTGTTTTTTAATCTAATGAAAAATGAATAAATCCCAGGTAGGCAAAACAAAAAAAAAAAACCCATGCTGTGTTTGTAATAATAAAGTATTTAAACTTCCACAAATGCACTCAGTGTTCACGGCTATGAGCAGTATGAGCAGATAGCATCCTGCTGAGAGTGCTTCCCATGCTACCCAATGGGCTCACAAAAACTGAGAGAGATAATGAAACATACAGAGGCTTACAGGCACAGTCAGATCTGAAATACTCTTTGGAATTTTGAATGCCTTTAACATGTTTGAGGAAATCTGTAGAAGACAGTTCTTCATTTAGGTTTGATATCTCAAGAAACTACAGGGTTCAGTTCAGCACATTATCTACATCCTTTGTCAGAACTTTAACACCCAAGTTTATTTTACCAGGTTCTAGATGGACAGTATGAACTGTCATTCTCAGCTGCATAAAATTCCATTAAATTTGACATAAGCTGCATTTATCTTTACCTAACGAACCAGAAAAATCACAACTGTAAAATTAAGGGTGTAAAGTAAAAGGATTTTTGAATATCAGCAAGCTGAGCAGGAAAGAGAGCTTCCATGTTATCATTTGGTTTTGGGTTTTTTTTTTTTTGCCTTAGAATCATGCGCAGTATAAGTAAAATCAAAACACATTTAAGGTTTTTGCAAGGAGAACTTATCAGCCAATGGCTCTAAGTATTGAACTTGAAAAAAATCTTTATATATACCTTACATGAATAGGTTCTTAATAACCTACTGTCAGAACACTTAAACATGTTTGTGATATTGTTTTAATAGAGCTGAGCTGATAAGGAAAGCAGCACCCAGAAGTACCCAAGAAGTGCCTATAACCTACTGAGACTGCGTAAGACGAATGGATGCAGAGGATGAAGTCTTCCTGCTGTAGTACACTTTGGAATCTGAGACGTGTATTGGAAGCCTCTCTGTGTAAGTGGATGCAATATTTAGTGTAGTTGTCATAGCCAAAGTCAGTGCTATCAATAGATAAAACAAGCATGGGGTGACATTCTTGACAATCGTGACACCATGAAGGATCCTATGAATGACAGAATAATTAGTTTATCTACTGCTTCAATATGAAAAGATACTGATAACACAAAGTCCTAATTTATATTTACAAATCCCCTTTTTCCTTAAAAAAAATAAAAATCTCACAGTGCTGTACAGATCCAGATTCTTAAATTATGTTTTTCTAAATTCTAAAATTATTTTATTCTAACTATACATACATTTGCGAAAAAACCCACCGAAGTTCAAACATTTCTCCAAATTCTGAAAAATACGGCATAAAGTAACTTTCTACCTGTTTTTGCATGCTTCTAATCTTACAGAATTTATAAATCTGAAAGATTTGGATAAATATATAAGCATGTGGGAGGCTATGTGAAAATTTAATAGCTTTCTGTAAAGCTTCATAAATCACAGTTTACTCAATTTGAAGGCAATCATAAAGAATTGGACTGGAAGGTACTTCAGGAAGCTGCCTCATCCACCCTCCCCCTGCAAAACTTGCTTACTCTAATTTTTGTATCCCTCCAAGTTATTTCAACAGATGAATTAATTTCAACAGATTTAAGTCTCTTAATCCTAGTTTCCTTTCCCCAAGTATTAAAACTGTTAAGGAAATACTCAGAATACTTTTTGCTTCCACACACATAGCTTTGAAAATTTGTCCAGAGAAGTTCTGACTTCTTGCCCCCCTAAGTAGCTGTAAGATGAGACAGGTTATGGCATACTGGTTGTATGTCTGACAAGCAGAGGACAAATTTAGCAATTCAAGTTGATTTAAACTTTTCAAGAATAAATCAGCATTATAACCCAGGGAGTCACACCTTGAGAGGTAAAGCACCAAATGCAGCCTAGGCCCTCTCCTGAGATCTATGTGGGGAACAAAATTCTTCAAGGAAGGAAAGATAGATTGCACCTGTACAGAACTTCACAGATTTCTGCATGGCTGTGAAATATGCATCTCCCTGTCTGGTATCTTTTAAAGCTCTTAGTAAGAGTATAATGTGCTTTTGTTCTTCTCAACTAATTCCTAATCCTCTTCTGGAAAGCAAAGATAATCAATCTACGTTTCTCAGCCAGCAACAGGAGACAACGCTCTTTAGTCACAGCATGTGTCTTTTCCTCCAGAGACTATGAGCTGACTGTCTTAATTATTGGGGTCCACTGAAGTCAATGAACTATGATAATTTACATCAGTTAAGTACTGTCCTTTTATTTTATATTCTAATACAGCAGTGAACCAGGGATCAGTCTAGCTGTGCTGGGTGGATAAGTACCTAGAAGCAAACATGAGCTGAACGATGAACATCATAGCCTTGGTGTACATGTTCTTGGTTAATGAAGAACCATTACATATTTAGCACATAAATAGAGGAATATGTGAAAGGGAGCAATATAATAGAAGGGAGAGGATGAGAACTTTTTATTGACTACTGCACAGTGAAATTCAGCTATTTGCAAAACTTTTAGCTAACTATCCATTTATATATTTAATTCCAGGATGCTAACACCACAAAGTCCAGCAATATCATTATTGCACTATATAGTCCAAGCGTGTGCTTCTGAGAATTGTATAACTCCACTCCGTGGGCTCGAGAAAGTCACCAAAACAGCATGAGCAGATAATTATCCAAGACTGTGCATGAACAGAATTCCTTGTGATGATTAGCCAGTAGGAATGATAACCAGGGGCATTCATATGACAGAAAGTACTGATCAGATCATTGCAGGCCTGCACAAAAGAAAAAAAAAATCACTGCTGATTGAACAGCAGAAGCAGCAGACAATAGAGATGATTAAACGGATGGTGGTAGACATGGGGCTGCTGGAATAGCAACTCACACATCAGAATCTTTGACAAGCAGAAGCTGTGAAAGTAAAAATAGATGCTAAAGAGCAGCTGATAAAGAATCAGAAAGGAAAGAGGAATTCGTTGGATAAATGGAGTGTGATCAGGGCACACTGAAATTAAACATGAGAAAAGCAATAAAGTAGAGAGAGGAAGATATTCAGATATTTGGAACAATCTCAAAGTATTAACTAGATGATATATGAAATAGATGATTACACAACCAGATCATCTGTGCAAAAGAAGTGATCCTACAGCTACTGACAATGGGATTAGACCATGGAAAGGATAACTTTACAAAAACAGCTGATCAGACAGCTGGAACTTAGAAACAGGAGGCCATGCAGCTGTTTGCTTAGACAGTAAGAACTCAGCAAGCATAACTATGGGGCAGCTGCAGTATAAGACATCATCAAAATTAGGCAGCAAAATGATACGAGAGCCTCAGAACCAGACAACATGAATAGAAAATAGCATATCATGAACAGAATGAATAAGAAAGCAATTGATTATTAAAACAACAGGATCTGACAGCAGCAGGGCTGGGTGGTGTGGGATCAGGCAGCAAGAGTATCTGACTGGCCAAGGCTGGGATCAGACAGCATATGCAGTCCATCAGGCAGGAAAAGGATCCAAAACCAGGAACAGTTCTTTGGCAAGAAGCACAATAACCCAACAGAAGCAATTCATCAGATTTGACAAGATGAGTGGGAGTCTTCTGCACTAAAAATGGTCTGGAAATGCATGCCACCATGGAGCAGAGCATCACATTTAGTGTTAAGTACCCCTGTCTGCAACCTGTTGTGCCTTCCTCTGTCATGGCACACAGTCCCTTCCTCCTGCAGGGTAGCGGGAATGCAAAGGGGCTGGATCTGGGAGAGCACACACCACAATGTGATGGCTATAATCCTTTACCAAGGCAAGGTCTCTGTCATTTTCTCTCACTGCTGTTTCAAGCTCCACTGGTTTGAGAGGATTATGAGTAATGATTAAATCCAGCAGCCTCTTTCTCTGTACAAAGCACTAGAAATTGTCTTTTGTATCTTTTTCCTGCAGTTGGCAAAGTTCTGTTTTAAGCTGCAGCATAGTCAAACTCTCAGTAAAATATTAGCAAGGCATTGAGGGAACAGAGCAGATTATAGGTCAGTGTCTTTAGATATCATCTGGCCTACTGCACTGGCACAGCATGTGACATTGAAAATGAAATAGCACCAATACATCATTGATCCCTTGAGCATATATGACTGCTATTAATTTCATCTTTCATCGGCTTATTCTCCCTGTACTCTTGCCAATTTCTGATGACTGTTGCTGTTTCTATAAATCACTGGAATGCCAGGGAACATTACAAAAATCACAGAGAAGTGAAATAGCATTTTTCATTCTCTCTTCCACTCTCCCCTCTTTCCCCACAAAAGCCATAGTTATGGCTGTATGGAGGATTTCTCAGTCCTTTTTATTTAATCTTTGAAGGTCTGTGACAACATCACCAATCTAATTCTGCAAGATAGTGCTTAGAAAAATTTATAGACCGGTTTTTTTGCCAAAAGCTGGTCTAGCTAGCTCTACTGCTACAGCTCAGCGCTGTTTATGTATTGCAGACAAGAACACAAAGATGTTAAAACCAGCACTGATCTTATACTGCCTATATTGACCTTTGTCATTGCTGGAGCTCTGGGTGACAATTTTCTTCATGGTGAATTTGATGCATTTCTTGATCATCCCTCAGTGACTTGAAATCACATTAACCCATTGTATCTGCTCACAACACCTTGACACTGATTTTGTTTGCTCTTGTTTTGCTCTCCCATATTTCTTTAAAGAGTTCCCCTCCAGAAATTCTCCTGAGCCAGATCAGCAGATCAAAGCCCATGGGATCAACTGCATTAAATTTTTCATGAGGTTTCTCAGCCTTCTGACTCTTAGTCCTGTTGACAATTAAAGCACTAACTTGCATGGCAAACAGAGTCTTCCCTGGCCTCACCTCTTGCCCCATCAATAAACAAACAAGTGAGCCCGTGAGAAATTCAGCTTCCTTCAGGTATATTGACTTGAAGTCAGAGATAACCCAGGATCTCGTTCAGATCCTGACATTCTCTCATCAGCTGTTCTCACCTGATACCTCTGATCTGAACAGAATTCTCTGTTAACCGGGTTAACAGAGGCTCAGGAGCAGCCTTTAGTCATCCTTATGACCTGCCCACTTTGCTGTATGCCTGGAGAATAAATAACAGAGATACTGGTGGCTCTGAAATATCTTTCTATATCTTCCTCTGTGTATATGCATATTTGGTCTCTCCCTTCTGTTCTGCACTGAAATCATTCAGGGCTTATCTATGCTAATCAAACCTATTTATACCTTGATCACATCTCACATCTTCCCCTCAAAATTACACAGTACTTGATCAGGTATCGTGACCATGTAATCTCTCACATGGCTTTGAATAAAGTACCTAGACCAACCACTCTAGCAGAAGTTGACTATGAATACTCTTGGTATTGGAAGAAGACATGTAATTACAGTCTGAGGTAGAGGAATGGCTTTTGTCTTAACTACATGGTTCTATGCACCATATAGGTCCTAGGGCACACAATGCAGATCTCTGAAGTTGTTTTTCCTTGTCTGAAGACAAACTTTACAGCTTGGATCAGATGTGTGGGAGGAATGTAAATTTTAGTGATGTTCCTTTAGTTAGAATTACGTCTGCTAAGTGGCAAGTCACCAGCTGCAGTGTGTTATCACTTTTTCAACTCATGCACAGACCAGCCTGACCACATGGTCTGCAATGATGAATTTGGAGCACAAAAGCAGCAATGGTATAGCTCCATAAATGTGTGAAGGCACTGCTGAGTGTGTGATAGAAGCTACTGTATGGTGTCTGATTTGAGAGACTTACTGTCACATTTTAAGGCCAGCCCTGCAGTACACAGCTATACAGAGTTTGGAAGCACTCTGGGGAGAAAAACAGCATATAGAATGTACTGGAGATTTGTGGCACTAATGCAATTTATTCTGTTGTCATTATTGCAAAGAAAGTAGGTGCCTCGATGCATCAAGTCTAGGTTCTTCCTAACCTCTATATCACTATACTCTCTGCTGCTTTAATAATGTCTAAAGTAAATTAAGGATAACTGTAACAGCCTGGATCTAGGATATTCTCTGAGAAAGACAGACTTGAATCTACATTCAATATAGATAGAGAGGAAGAAAGTGAATCCCAGTATTGCCTCCTGATAAATGCTATAGAGAGAACTGTCTCCCCAAAGCTCCCTTTTCAACAACAGTAGAGTTTGTTTTGTTTTGAAAAAAAAGGTGAAGTTAATTGAAAGAGAACAGCCAACACTTGTCATTTGCAAGGTCCTTTCACAGCCTTTCCCCAGTCACACTCGCCAACCCTCAAAGGTCAGAATGACAGAGCAGCCCAAACCAAAACAGTAATTTCTCCCTGTAGCTCAAAGTAAAGCATGCATGACAGGGTGAGGATTGGATTTGAGCTGTAGCTTGGAACCAGCCTTTCCCTGTGGCTGGCTGTGACGGAATTGAGAAGCCAGAGCCTTGATGCGGAAATAACAAGACCTCCTTCTTGTAAGGAGCTCCCCAACACACTTTAAACTGTTCTCCGTGCTGGCAGTGCCCCAGCCGGTATTTTGGAGTTTGGGTTTAGCAGTCAGGGGCACATATCCCATTTTTCCCACCCACTGTGCAGGAAAACAGGAATATGCACAACATGAAGCCGGGATTTAGCCTTACCACAAAACTCAAGAGTCACAGTGTCCAGGGCCCCTTCTTTAGAGTGGGCCTAAATTTCTCTTCAAATGTAGCCCTTCTTCTTTGAGCTAGTGGGCTTTTTATACAGGTGTTTTATCTAGCTTTTACTTCTTACACGTTTTAGCATGTACTATATCTGATTATTCCTAATTTCTAAATATGCAAACAATCCGTACAGAAAAAATAGGGTTTTTCTCAGGTTTACAAAACATTTCCAAGTTAACAAAAACATCTGCCAGTTGTGCAGCAACCTCAGGGTCAACATTTGGCTTCACAAATATTTAAAAGTACTTCTGGGAAAGGAAGATTACTTGCTCCATGTGTGTTAGGGTCAGGGAGCTGAAGGGAGGGAGCTTTTCTGCAGCTGAGTCGGAAGGATGGGGCTGCAGGCTCTGCTAGGTCTAGCCCAGGATTAGGGCTCGGCCCTGTCACCCTCCCAGCAGCACCAACAGCAGGATTTGTACCCACGCTGTACTGTCACAGCTCACAGTCTGGCAGCTTAGCAGGAGCCCATCAGCAATGCATCAAATCAGCTCATCTGTGCACCCAGGATCTTTTCTGTCATCTTTTTCTACAGCATAATTTGGCTATATAAAAATCTTTAAAAAAGCATCTTAAAAATTTTTTTAAAAAGAATGAAAGAAGCAATGGGGCTGGAGGGAATGTAGTAACGCTGATACTGCACAAAGTCCCTTCTAAAATACCAGCACAATTTGGGAACTTAGCAGCAATCCATTCCCACGACTTACGATAAGGCAAAATCTTAAATCCTCTTTAATTTTACTGCTACTAATGCAGCCTTCACATTGTGTTTAACAAATAAACTAATGTGTGTACATAAAGAAGAAAGCTATTTTCTGCTAAATAAGTAGATTTCGGTTTCCAAGCTAATGGGTAATTGTAAACAGCAGCTGCCTAGATATCATTCTTTATAGCATGAATATAACCATCAGCATAGTGAAACCAGGGGAAAAAGAATACTTGTTTCAACCGTGTACTGCCTTGTAGTTCTTCGCAGAAAAAAAAAATCCTTTTGCTGTATGTAGTTACAAAGCAGCTATTTAACAAAAAAAGGTATAATTTTCTACAGCTGAAATAGGGGAGAAAAATAACAGCTACAATAATAGGATGTGATGTATTATAAATTTCAGGAAGCAGCAATCTCTCAAAGGAGAAAATGGTTGTGTTACAAAAGGTCTCAGTTAATAGAAAAAGTAAAGATGCCTTTGGAAATACCTAGACCATTATATTTTCTTAAAAATAATCTTTTCTTTGTTCTGAGTTCTGTTTTGAGGGGATACTTTCATTGTTCACAATATTCTAATCTTCAACAACAGCTTGCATTTTATTGATTGAGACCACAGGTCTTGCTTCTCATTCTGAGTTTGTCAGAGTCAGGTATTGATGTAGCTACATTAGTGAAAACCCTAAGGAAAAGCCATCATTTATATTTGTGGAGCTGACACTCACACAAACCTGAGGGCAGTTCTATTGGTACAAACTCAAATAATTTCTCTCTACACTTTAATTAGTCCTAATATAGCTGCCTTTTGATAGGTCATTGTTCCTTAAATGGGGATAAAGGCACAATGTACACGTCCTAGGTTACCGTAGGAGAATCATGGAAATATGGTTATTGCCAAAGAGAAGAGTAAATCACGTTTAATACCTGTAGTATAACAGAGCTATTAAATACTAATTATTTTCTTTTAATCTCTGTCCATCTCTATTTATCAACAAATGTATGCAGGTAAAATAACTGCAGATTTATCCCTACTAAACAACAAAACCTCCTGCATTGTTCTGTACATAATCAGTTCTGAAGTTACATAAAATTAAGTTCAGCCTCAGTAACAGTAGAATGGCTACTCCTGGTTTGCACTGGTTTATATCAGAGAACCATCAAGTTCTAAGATCTTGCCAATTCCAAGGTTTTACCAGTTTTAAACTATTGATTTTGTCTTTGTTGGTACTATAATCATTGAGAAGAAGAGCACATACTTTGGAAAGATGTCAGCAATCATGTAATACAGAAATGGAAAAGATTATTTTCCACAGGAACCCTTTTCTTGAGGAGAACTTTTTAGGACAATTTTAAAGGATTTTCTTATGAACAACCCATGTCATTTGTATTAATACATTTTTATTTTACATGTCCATAGTATTCCTGTGATAAACATGTCTCTTCCATGAAGTCACTGTTCATGCCATTAGTGTGAATTTAGCATTTCTATGTCAGTGGTTGGGACCTATTTAAAATTTCAGTTTTACCTCTGTGGGATTATAAACTCACATATTCAGACCTTTATTTCATATTGCTGCTGAAATGTATTCATGTCAGTTTTAGGTATATCCTTCATATGAAGAAAATACATTTAAGACAGTTTAGACCCCTGACATTCAGAGTGATTATACTTCTGATCTTAGTGCTTATAAATGTTTTCTCATTGACCTTAATAATTAAAAACACTTAGCCTAGGAAAGGAGTCGCATTTGTCTCTAATACAGACATTATTGCATTAGCTGTGCATGACACAGCAGATCAGGATATGTAAATGATTTGGGTATGACAGTAACTCATACCTTAGCTGATAGAATATTTGGAGTATTACAATATAAAAGAGGCTTGCCCACAACACTTACAGAAAAGAATAAACTCATTTTCAAGCTGCTGTATGCCCTCATTATACTTGTTAAAATAACATTTATCCTCTGAAATTTTTCCTTTTAAAAGCAAAAGAATTTAATTAACTTGCATGAAGTAAAATATCTATAAATTAATTAAATGAAAAGAGAAATTAATTTGAAGGGGAAAATAAATTGGGAACAAACTATTAAATACAGTAGAGCCATTAATATTAATTTCATTGAAATGAATACAATTAGAAATGGCGAGAAAGCAAGATGGCAGAAATCTGTTCTCTCTACACAATGGATGAATTGTTCCATGATACACTGCAAAATAGGGCTTCATACCTTTCATTGCAAATAGCCTTCTGATACTGACTGTATGATAGATTTTAGTTTCACAACTGAATGCTAGTCATTCTTCAGAAAAGAGACTCAACTTCCAGCCTGAGTTTTATCTCTAAGAAAATGGTTCCATACAAGATTTAAATAAAATACGTACAGCTATTATTAACAACTCTGAACAAAGTTTTCTGCTTTATAGACTCCTCTGTGATAGCCAGTCCTCCAGAGTAAATGTTTTCCAATTTAAGTAAGGTAGGAGCAAGCAGAAACTGAATTCTGTGATAATATTCAATCTTCACTCCCAAATCTAACATCTGTGGAATAAATCTGTATGAAATGACTCAGATATCTCTGCTACCATAAAGATAGTGATCAGAACTTTAGCCCTCACAGAAAACAAACGTAAGATACAACCCACAGGTCTACCATTTCACCTAATGAAAACATCATATGGCTGATTTTGACTGAATGAGAGCACTAGAGGCTTTTCTGAGGGTAGTTCACCTCCCTGGCTATGCCCTCACATGGAATATATGGACAGTTAGAACATATCCAGTCTTGCAACAAGTGGGACATTGGGCTTCATGGTGGGACTGCTTCCTTAGCCCATGGAAGCAGAGGTATAAACAGTTGTCCTTCAGTATTAACCACATATTCTATGCATCAGTGTCTGTGGGATTGAGTCAAGTCCTCTGCTGTGTTGTAGTGTGTATACTATAGTTTGAATATACTTATTGTGATTCACTTGTTGATACACATCGGTTTGTATTTGCTTTCCTTTTTGGTCTATGAACAATGTCTTCAGTGGACGGTACTCCAGAAAGTACATTAACAAACACTAGGGATAAGGGATATAAGTAGGAAACATTTCCTTCCATCATTCCTTATATACCATTCAGACCATCATTTGTCTATCTCTCCATCTCAAAAGATTTTATAGCAATCAAGGCTGGCTCAGTGAATAATGTTTCCTGACTAAGATGAAGGGAGTCCCTCCTGCCTTCTGCCTCCCCCTCTCTTCTGCTCACACTTTCCACAGAGGTTTAGCAGACTAGTAGATCAAGCTGTAAGTGAAAATTAAATATAGCCTATAGTAAAGGCTGACAATGTTAAACAGATCCCACAAGTTCTCAAAGCCTTGCACTGGCCCTAGTGTAAGAGACTGTATTGATTTCTGTCACATTCAGAGAAAACAGGAGAAACACAACCAGTTATGTCTGTTATGTCAGTTATAAAATACAGTCTAAATTCTCTTTAGAAATACACCCACAAAAGACTTTGTCTAATTATAGTAAATTACATATACTTAAATAGACTATTTGGTGAATCTATGCTTTCCTAAAACAGGCACACAGGGAATAGTATGGTAGTATTTAAAATCTTACTGTGGCTATGAGATCAATAAATTATGAGGTTTAACAGAATTCTCCCATATAGTTTCTTGAATAAAGGGATTATTAACCAAATAATGCTATTCTATGCTATTTAATTTTGTATATCATGACCTGCATAATATATGTCACTTTACAGTGTCACTATTGACAAGAAATGCAAGAATAGACAAGAGTATTGTGCAATATTGCCAGACTACCACAATTATTGACACCTTGACTTGTTAACTTCCTGATTAGATTTGAGACATGTCGAGATTGTCATAATCTTGACAATTATGAGACAAGTTTTCTCTCATTGATGTTCTTCTGTTTTCAAAAAAGAACAGAAATATTTTTTCTTTTAAAGTAAGTAAAAAGAATTTTCTGAAATGTGGAGCCTATTAAAGCAAGTTTAGATACTAGAAGTCATGAACTTTCAAATCACGGTGGATATCCATGGTGAAAAAGTAGTTACTGATAAACCACCTAAAATCCTTCACAGTACAAAGCTTCAAAGCAGTGTAAATTCTTCAGCAGAATACACATATATCAAGTTTTTGTGTGACCTAGGGCCAAATCTTCAGCCAATCCAACACACAGTAGATTCATTATCTTCAGTAAAATGCTGCTGATCCACACTGAGCACTGACCTGTGATCTTTTAATACACCTTAGCTGATTAGTGCTGATTCTGCTTTCTATAACTATTTTCATGGTATTATTCCATTTACTTTTCTGGAACTCATTTGCTCAAATGTGAAAGAGATCCAAATCTTGGCCTTAATGCAGCCTAAGCACTTAAGCCATCTTACAGTAGATACTACGTAGTGGCTGTAAGGTACATTACAGATAATGTAAGATACATACTTGAAAGCAAAGGGGCAAAAATCTCCAACCAAACAAAACAATAATAGCTGCACAAAGGAATAAATTCCGCTACTGTACCTGGCAAAGGAAAATGTACCAACTCCACACATTTATTCCAGCAGACCTGAGCCTGATGTAAACTCACAATTACTTTTATACTCTCTACCACAGCTCCCTCTGCTAGCTGTGAAAAAAGCTTGGTGTGTGCATCCACATGGGCACCCCTTGTTCCACTGTGGTAAAACCCACATACAGCTCAGATCTCTTATATCAAAGAAATTAAGACCTTTATGTGGCACTGATTAGGCTGTATTTCTCATCCAAGATCTCCCTCTATCACCTGCATGACCTAAAAGCCCTAAAGGGATGGGAGAAATTGCCGATATTGTTCTTAAAACTTATTCATGATCACAATTCCTATACTGAAAAGTGTAGACTTAGTATGTGCCCATGAAAAAAGGAAGTAGAGCCTTGCAAACTCACAGTTCAAAGACACTGGATGTTCTCAGAGGCAAACTTGCTTTCTTGGCAACATCCACATACCATGTGCAGAGCCAACTACAAGTACTCTCAGCTTTATCCAGTCAATGGTTGGATCAGCTGTTCCATGGAAATTTAAACTTTCAGGTTTCATGTAAGTAAAAGAGAAAGAAAATCTTCTAAAGAAAGAAATACGATTTAACCCTCTTGGAACTCAAAAATAGCTAAAGTTTGATGGAAATATTCCAAGAGACTCAACATCAAATGACAAAAAACCCAGAAAAAAATTCCTTTAGGCCAGAATACATTTTATACTTGCTAAAAATATATGAAAACCAGAATTAAAGTGTTTTGAAAACTGAAATCTAACAGTCTATGTAAAAATGTCTTAAAATATTAGACTGGAAAATCATTATAAAAAATCTTTAGTCTACAAGTTCTAAATTATTATTTTACGTAAACAAAACAGTAACGATGAATGACATTCTGAGATCGCTTTTCTCCTTATGGTATCAATGACATATGTGTTCAGCTTATTTGTGGAAAGAAAAACTCATTTTCTTCACTTTTTGGCATTGTTGAGACAGTAAAATTCATAAAAAGTAGTCTGCCTTCCTAAAGGCTTCATACATCAACCCCAAAATAGACTGCATTGCGGAAAACAAATTTGTAGAAAAAATATGTCTGCTAGATGTCTGTTATGCTAAGGAGTCAGTGTTCAGTGGTTTTTATGTCTTGGAAAATGCAAAAACTGTCAGAAAATGTATGCAAAATGCTTTGAGAAATCTCAAAATGTAGCTGCTGTAGATAGCACACAAATTCCTAATTGGAGAAGGCAGCTCTTAGAGATATATAAATAGTACTTTTTTGTCTTAAATTGCAGGTCATCAGTATAATCTTTTCCCTCTGCCTTTTTGAGCTGTTCACCAATAGCAGTTTGTAACAGAAGTTGTCAATTGCAAGTTGCTCACAAACAGGGCAGGAAAAACAGTGGTATATGCATGTCATGATGCCAAGACATAACAACTGATACTAAACAACAGACCATTTATAATTTACTAAACACTTAACTAAACTAAAATTTTAAGTACAAAGGCTCATGTAAATCACAGAGGCTGGGCCTAGCACCTGCCTCAACTAGATGACACAGACTCCTCAGTAATACTAAAATGTTTTAATCCCTTAAACTTTATCTGTCAGTACAGTGTAGCACACAAAGAGCACCAAAGTGGTGCTCGCTGACCTCAGAGATGTGACAGTGTTCTCATTACTCATCCTGCAGGAGTCTTTTGTTGAATAGTTCTTCTCATACTATTTTTGGCAATCTGCTTAGACCTGAATATTTGCGGAACAAGGTCTTCTGCACCAAATTTTGGTGCAGCCAAAGGCATGCATGCCAATATGTGTTAATCAATTTTGTAACAGAGTACATTTTTATTTAGTTTACACATTTTATGCACAGATATAAACCATTTTATAACTTCTATGCATTTCCAAAAAAAAAAAAGAAAGAGAGCAATGTGGGTTTTTTTCCTACCAGCCCACTAATTCATAACATAAAAGACGCTTCATTTCTCTTTTCACATAGTTAACTTGCAGTTGAAGAGACCAATGTAACTTGAGTTTTAAGAGAGGAAACAAGAATTTTTCAGCAATACGTGGCATGCAGGCACTAGTTATTTTTCTGCTGTTCTGAGGACCTCAAAAACACTTAGCAGAAATCAAAAACATTTCTGTGTTTTCTTACTGCTTTGTTTCTGCCTATTTGCTGGCGGAACTGACAAGATAGCATAGAGAACAGACCCTGAACACAGACACCTCCACCAATGTCCTGGTTTTGACTTGCTAGAAACAGCTGGGATGAAGGAGCTTTGACCAAACAAATGATCTGAGTCAGAGTCGCACAGTTGCCCTGGCAGGAACATACTAATGAGGTATTGCAACAGGCTGGCAAGGCAGCACTGGGGGCCTCTGGGTGGCTTGAAAACCGTGAAGCACAAAAATGGAAAGCAAACTCCTGACCGATGACAAATGTAAGAAACCAGAAGCCAGATGTATGGCAACATCAGTAACTTTAAGATGCAAACTAAGTACCAATTACCAACGGACAGAAAGTAGCAAGGCTAAGTTCTACAACACATTATAAGGAAAGGTCAAAAGTAAGTATAGACATTACCTAACAGAGAAGTATAGGAAATCAGGGATCACATAGGGAAAGCTGATATAATCTATGCCTTATTTACTTCAGTTTTCCTCAAAACCTAGTTAATGATCATAAATACAACCTAATTTAACAAGACATTAGCCTAAAACAGGGAAAGAACCCATTAAAGAATACTCACAAAACTTGGAAATATTTATCTCAGCAGCATGGCATGGATTTCAGTATAGACTACATAAAGGACTAGCAAAACAGTATCTACCATCGAAGAGGATATATGTGGAATGTGGGATGGCCCAGAAAGCCACAGAATCAGATATCATGTTTATCCTGAAAAGGAAAATAGAGGTCCCTGGAAATCAGTGATCAGTTACTCCAGCTGCAATATATGAAAGGTACTAACAAATATAATAATTTCTGAGGCTGAGAGAAATAATGAGGGAGTAAAAAATGCAGCTGACATAAATTTGACAAGGAAAAACTGCATCAAATAGATTTAATTGCCTCTGGAGTAACTGGTCTATTGGAAGAAGAAAGAGAGTTAGATGTTTTATATGTGTTTACAAGATAATAAGCACAGTCTAATACATCTATTAAACATATTAGTCAAAAAAAAGGCTAGAAGAACTCACTACAATATGGATACTGAACTGTGTGCAAAGCAGCATTTACAGAACAGTTAGCAATGATTTGCTAGCAAACTGGATGTTTCAGGTAGAATCCCACAGCGTCTGTCCTAATCCCAGTTTTGTTGAACAGTCCCTCTCAGATGGAGATACATGTATAAAAGAGCACACACAAAAACCATGCAGGTTGTATACATCAATATGAGAGGGGTTGAAAGTACTTTGGAAGACAGGATCAGGTTTCAAAATTTTATCAATAAATAGTTCTGAATTAGCAAGATGAAATTCAATAGGGAAAAGTATGAAGTATATTTAGAGCGACGACTTTGAACATACTCATTAAGGATCATTATGAAAGGTTCATTATACCTTTTAGCGTAGACTTGTGGAGATTTTAAAATTAGATTACAAGTCATGATCTCAGTACTTTCACTCAGAGCAAGGCTCAGAACTGGGTGTTCTTTGTGAGAAGGCTACTAGACCTATATTTTTATAGTATTTTGGACAGAGGTTGTGATTTAATATGAACAATGTAATCACTTTAAATTTTATGGCAATTATCAAAAAATATAGTTTTAAGACCACACAGCTACTATGCCCAGAAACAGCAGCAAAGAGATTAAACTCATGTGTAACACATTTTCAAAAGGCAGGTCAAAGTAAAACCTCTTCCTTCAGGGAGCATTTACACCCTCACTGCAAACCCTCAGTTCTGTGATTAAGGCTTGGGGCAGCCTCTGCACAGAGATGAGGTCAGTGTCCCCTCAGAATAACCTGTCCTGTTGTGCAGGAGTGAAAGGGCAAAGCAAAGGGCATATATCTGTTACTAACGCTGTTCCACCTTCTGGTAGAGTATTTTGAAAACCAGGAACATTTTATAAACAATACTTGTGTATAACTTTGTTCTTACAAAGGTCTTTAAATGGGCAAAAGTCTGGAGCTCTGACTTCCACAAGGGCTGGAGGGCAAGGTGCAATCAGTGGCAACATGCTTTAAAAAAATCACTGACATATTACAGTAGAATTCAGGGTCTAAGCATGGGGGAAAAGAGAAACAGTGGGTCATTTTATAAGTCATTTTTAATGGAGCATTTTCCACTAATAAATTTGCAGATGCTGCAATAGGCAGAAAGACAAAGTGATTTTTTGAAACAGTTAAAGAAACCCATGAGGCTTTGTTCCATGTTCAGTAAACATTACAAGTCTCGAAAGCAGCAGGTTACATTGCAGTTAACATCTAAGTCCAAGATCATCCAATAAGCTTCCATACCCAGGGGAAAACATGAATAACACAAGTTAGTGAATGATTACTTCTGCAAATGAAGGTCATCCAAAATCTGAACACTCATGTACTGTGAGCTCATTTTGTATTGTCAGACTCCATGTAATCTCCCATAAATTAAATGCCACCAGAAAGAAGAGCCATGCATACTCAGTTTTCTAAGGATTTCCTTGAACTAAATAAAACTTTGCCTATGCTGGAGTAGGTGTGTATCATCATTATAGAAATATGGTGTATAATGCCAGTCCTATGCTCCACTTTAGAAACTTTTAGTGATACAGTAGCATGGCAAAAAAATGACTTGATGCTCCTAATTGAGTCACCAGAATTCTGCCATCAATAATTCTGACACCAGAACTCCTGCTATTAGTTTCTGTAGTTCTTTTGCAGCAGAAATCCTTTTGCTAATTTAACTTAGTTAGCTTGAAGAGTTACTCTCACTTTTCTTACTGCAAGAACTTTTTGCCAATAGAGAACTGTAATTCTGCTAAGACAATTTTCCAATATAATATGAATATAGTGTTAAAACTCTTTTAAGTACTGGCAAGACGGTGATATTAAGTGTAAAATTTTACTACAGCATTTTTAGTAATCTCCCAGGTCTGGTCACCTATTACAGTGGAAGGTGCTAATAGTAGACATTAAATAGCATATTTGACAAAAGGCAAACATAAGTGGTGTTAAAGTGCAGGGTTACCCCACTCACTCAGATTCAGGTGAAGGATTAAGTGAAATAGTTTATGTAGCCATGAGAGCAGTGAACAACAAAACAACTGCTCAGGGCAAATGGGAAATTAACACTGAGAGATGGGCTAAGAGCTTTCCACGTAGCAAAAGGATGCTGGAAGCAGGAAGCAAACAGGAAAGCAGAAATATTTGTGACAAAAATGATATTGTTCAAAAATGTTTGCCACAGCTTCAGTCCAAAGGCTGCAGTGCAGGAGAGTTTTGTTGAGTCTAAGAGGAAGTCCTGGGACTTTTTTGAAAGCCACTTTAACTAAACAAACTGCAAAGGATATTGCAACAATAGGCTGAGAGAGGCTGGGCTTTTTCCATAAATTTTAAAGAATTGGATTTTTTTGGGGGCTAAACCAAATTAAGCATATATATCACTAGTGAATTAAAACCACTGGTATTTTTGGCACTCATTATTTGCTTTGTAGCTGTATAGATCTTTCTGGTTTTCTGGGATAAAGAATAGATAGTAAAAGGAATTATGAATAATACATATAGCCTACATTCTCCTACTATTATCAAGTAGCAGAAATTAATAAATTCATAAACTCAGCAGGAGTTTATAATGAAATTAATACTGACACTAGTAAGCTCTTCATCAAACAGTGCAACCCAAATATCTGCTGGTCTATAAAATAATTCTGAGTCCTCTAACAGCTGAGAAGCAGCTCTTAAATGAAATCCTCCATTACTAGGAGAATAATAAACTTCACACTTCATGGAGCCCGCTTCACCCATTAAATGTTCACTACCAACAAAACTCGTATTTTCAGAGCTGACAAAGGAAACATAAAACATTTTCTTTCATTTTATGTCTGCCATGTCAAATTCTTAACAGACCATTCCCCCAGAAGGTCAAACTTCCAATGTAATGAGAATTAAATGGTGGTTAGTGGTTTTTAGCCATTTTCTCCCTAAATGTCATACCCAAGATTTAAACTCCCTGCAAAACTCTTTGATTACTTAATATATCTTGAGAATAGTGAATATTTTAAGTATAGCTTTTCTTTAAATAAAACCCTCCCAAAACTAAACAGATAGATCTTTTTTGTTGCATTTCTCACCTTTATGAAAAAAGATGAACCATTTGTGTCAAACATCTCTTAATTTAGAAAGTTTCTCATTGGGAGGAAAACCATCTCCCAGTTACGTCTGACTGATGTTACTTCTTCTAATCTGTCTGCAGCTGGTAGCTAATGAGCCCATAGCTTCAGGCATGGATGAAAAATATATGTGCAAAGGAGTAAAGCTAAGAGAAAGTACAAAAACTAGCACTGCCACTATCCAATTTGAGGGAAAGAGCAACATCTACAGAATAATACAATATGTTCTGTATAAGTCAAGTTTCTTTAGTTTATTTTGAGGAGGAGGCCATCTTTGTCTAAACCACTCTTTCTAAACAACCCCAGAAGTGTTTTATCTTTCTCATACTTTTTTTTTAATATAGTTTTAAGACATGTTTATGAAAACAACTTTATGTTCTGGGTGACCTTTGCTGCCATCTCTTTATCTAGCTACAGAAATTCATTTCCATGCATGAACTCCAAGATGTCCAAAAACCCAAACTGATGAATTTTTAAAAGCATACCCAGACTGCCAGCACTCAGAAATGCTTTTTTTAGCCCCATAACAGGAATACTATAAGCTTTGGTTTCCTTAACACCAATGTTCAATGGGCAAAGAAGCCACATCTGCCTCTGAGCATGCCAATGTGACACTTATCCTTAAATCTAAGGTTTTTCTGTGATGTCAGCCAGAAGAGTTGTAAAATAAAAATAAAATTGTTCTATGGCTTAAAGATTAATGTTACAATACCTGGAAATCAACCTTAAAAGTAACTACTATTAAATTCTCAGAACTTTAGAATTCTCCAGATCTTTCTTCAGGTACATTAATCCTTTTCAAGAGTAAATGCTAAGCATTGATTTCCAATAGTAAAAGTGGATGATCAGAATTCATTTTATGGTTAAAACCCACATAATGCGTGCATTCTAACCTTTTGTTCTAGTCTAGTTTTATATATGCTGTTCTCAAGTAGGAATTGCACAGTACTGAAATAATTTACAAAGCTTGCTAATGAATAAATGGCTTCTAAATTTCAAAGTATATACCTGAGAAAATGAAGCTAACCTAGTCAGACCCAAAATTGTACAGCAAATGAATATAAATAACCTCAACAGATACATTAAGGTATGGCAGACTGGCATTTTGATGTAAAAAACAGCATTAGTAAGTACAAGCACATACAGAAAGCATTATTGCTGGAAATTGAACTGAAGTCTGATAAGATTAGCTAAAATATGTGAGGTGAAGATAGAGGAATAACTATGAATTTGTTCCTCAGTTTTCAGCTCAATGGGCTATATTTTACATTGGATGCTGCATAGGATACAGACTGTATTCTAAACCCTTGGTTAAGTTACATATTAAAATTGAACACACAGCCTCACAACTTCAACATGGGAAATATATCTGAGTTCCATATGTTTGAATGGAATGGCAGATGGATCTGCTTCAAATGGTATAAATTAGAGAAGAATGAACTGGGAAAGGAAAAAGAAAAAAGTGTCTAGTGCTAGAAAATCCAAGAAATCTGAAATGAACTAGTTACTCCTAGGAGACTGACTTCACCAATACCCTTATATCATTAATTTACTTCAGACATGCATAATATTTATATTATCCATACATACATTGGTGTGGAACCAGAATAAAGCCCCAATTCTAAAACAGTATCACCAAGGGGTTTAAAATACAGCAAAGAAAATCTTAACTGGTTACTATATGCAGTCTGATTATGCATGCAGTGCAGCTGTTATTTCAGTTATTTCTGTTTAACTTAACCAGCCTCTTCTTCTTATTCTCCTTGACATTCTTTGTGTCCTCCTCTCTTTTAATCTGGTTGATACCAAACTCTGGACTAAACAACACTAAATTAGTCTCTCGCATACACTGATGTAAAGCAAAACCAGAAAGATGATAAATAAACTTGTATATACATCAAAACACATGGGACAGCGAGGATGAATGAAAATACACTCTGAATCCAGAGACGTTTTTGAGGTGAACATTTTTATATTCACATTTAGATTTTTAACAACATAATTTTTCTGTCTCAGAAAAATAATCATTCTTGCTGATAATGTTTTCCAGGATAAGCAACATATGAATATGGATACCAAACATTTTTCAGTCACCTCTACCTTTTCTAATTACTCCTGCCTGATCGTTTAAAAGTATTGGTGAATCCGGTAGTTATATCCCATAGCTTAGTTTGTTGGAGGACTAACGAAACCCTCATTTAGTTTGAAATTGTTTAGAGTGATCAAGCTTCCATTGCTTGATCTCCGGTGGTGAAATGAAATAACGTGTTTCTACCTTACATCTAGTAAAGCAGGTGAAAGGCAGGCAGTGCTTGCTATGTGTGATATTCCAGGCAGGCCTGCCTCTTGTGGGCTGGCAGCTCCTGGTACGTATTTGCCAGCGCCAAACTTCATGAGACCACTCCTCCTTCTTCTAGCACAGTTACAAATAGAAACATTACAAGATATATCCCACACTGATTCCTGAAGAGCTCCAGTAGCTCAGCCTGGGATTTTCGTTTTGACACAGTGCTTGGTCAAGCAAGCTCTGCATCCATCTCACAACTACTGCTGCTAATCCCCAAAGTCTCTGGTTAATCTAATGCAGGAGTCTAGCTAAATCTCATCTTATTCTCTAGATAATTAATTCTGCAAAGAGACAAGTCTATAAGATTAATCTAGAATTATCTGTCAGAGTAGACACACACAGTACAGAAAAACTGTGGGTGAATTAAATGGCACACAGCAACTACCAAGAAGAATAGTTAATTAATGGTTTCCTGTTAACATTTCTTTATCTTGCTATTTCAGTGTTATGCTTGATCCTGCCTGTCACATGTTATCATTCCATAAACTGTGAAGGATCTTATAATTTAGTTCTATATTCTTTGGAAATAAACTTCAGCATTAAAGTTATATTGCATTACCCTTCCCCAGCAGCTAGAACCATATCCCATTCCTATGTGATAAGGGACTCCATGACTGCATGATCTGAAATTAGCAACAAACTCCCTAATTTTCTGCAGCACAAGGAGTTGAGAATAAAAATACGTTTTCTCCAGTGAATTAGCATACAATCATTTCAAAGGTAAGACACATTACAGCCACAAATCATAAATCAACAGCAGAATGAAAGAGGTTAAATTCTTTTCCAAGGATCTATTTCCATATAGCATACAGGTCTAGAGAAAGGACATTGTCATATCTTTATGTAAATCACATCAGCATTCATCACTCCAGTAATGCAGGATCCTTACCAAGTGGTTATCTCAACTGTTAATAATCTCAGTACACCACACTGACCCACTGGCTGTAATTAACTCCTATAATGATGTGGAGAGAGGACCAGCAGAATAATGAGTATGTGTATGTGTGGAAGAGAAGGGGAGCTAATGGGATGGACAGAGCGGTGTAAAGCTGCCTGAAGGTGAAAGTTTCCCTTATAACACTGAGCTGATGGATAGTCTCTAGCATGCTCATAAAAAAATTAGAGCTCTTCAAGAGCACATAACTTCATTACACATTAGCATATGATAATTGACTTAAACTAAAAGTTGATGTGATACCGCTCTCGAATGTTTTTCAGGGATTTTGATTAACTTAGATATGAAAATGGAAAATTCTAAGGTGGGTGGGTGAGGTCATTTGACAAACAGAAATCACCACAGCATATATACATTCTCTGAATTTTCATACTATTTTATCTTCATACAGTAAAGGCAGTTCCCCGCAGGATTCACACTGCTCGTTTTCAGCAACTTCCTTTGTTTCCCCTACTGTTAATATTCCTAATTTTTCAAGTTGCATCTGATCAAGTTGAATCAGTTTATCTGAGGGCAAGATCCCTCAGCAGCAGTAGCTTCTTCTTGCTTGGTTTTACATTTATTTTTGGTGCCATAGATATAAACTAATATAAACTAATAATGAACAGCAATGAAAGCCATGATAAGAAGTAACAGCAAAATTGATCAGGGCTTTCCAGTGAACAGAAATGGTCTCAGAGCAAAACCTGGAGGAACAATAGCAACTGTCCGACCACGTAGTGTTAAGAATGACACAGCACATAGAGGAGTGCTGTACTGAAACCAAGAGGAAACGCAGGCAGAATTTGTTCATTCGGAACCAAAATATCTAGTTAAATTTCTAGACGTTCAACACATAAACATGAAAACAGAAAAAGTCTTAGATTTTCTTCATATGCTGCTTTTTTCTTAGTGTGAATTCAGGAAGATTCCAGTAGTTATCACTCGTTTTTTTTAATTCTATCTCACACAAATATTTTTAAGGCACTTTCTATATCAAGCACAGCCATAGCTGCAATGACTGGTGAATCGTCTTTCTAGGTACACTTATATTTAGCTGCTAATAAGCCTATACTCAGATATTTGATTTCACCTTGTGATGGAAGAAGCTCAAATGGGCATATTGGGTTCGGAGGTGCTACAGTGGTGCTACATGCAACAGAGACTTTTCATGCCAGAACTGGCAGAAAGGACATGTCTGTTAGGAGGGAGTGTCCCAGGGGTCAAGAGCCATTTTTGGTTGCTAGCAATGTCTGCCACAAACCCCATTTCAGGTGACCTCTCTCTGGAACAGTGACGCTTGATTCTGGGCTATTATAGGGACATATTATTGTCTTATAGTATTTTATATAATTTGCTTTTCCACTGAGGATTTTTTAATAGGCTGAAAATAACAGCCAACTTGCTCCCTTTGGGAACTTGAAAGTTGAAAAGGAAATACATCTTGTCAAAAGGTTAACAGATGGTCAAAAAAAGATGCTCAAATAAATGGAGAAAAACATGCAGTGAAACAGTGCAAACTGGTCTGGTTTACGATCTTAAAATGTTTACATGTATATGCAGAAGGCAAGTCATGGAAGTCTTGAAAAAGACTAACGTTAAATGCTACATGATTATAGGAGCTCTGCTAGAGAAGAAACTGCTACCTTCCTTTAACACTAGCAACTAAATACAATCATGGCATTTTGATTTTCAAGAAATTCTTTGTGCTTCCAGAGAGCGATTCTAGATGCAAATTGTCACCCTACAGCGTCTAGTACTATGATTACACATAACTCTGCAAACCCTGTAACATAAAACAATAGGTACTCCTAAGCAATTTCAAAGCACGGGTGATGCTGTGATTATTTCCATTCATAACATGGAGTGAATCAACCAAGCTGCCAAGTGTAATAGGTTTCTCGAGAAGAGATTGCTAAAAACTGAGCACACGCGTAATGGTAAATGTGAAAGATTTATGTCTGTTTTTCCTCATGCTGACCCCTGCAATATGTCACCAGGCTACAAAACAACAGACTACTAAGAACACAACTAAAATATGCCTACGGGCCAAATGGGAAGAGTTATTTCACTTGGCTGCAGCAGTGCCTAACAGACATTGCTAGTGTTCTTAGCTAGAATTACTGGAGAAAAAGACAATCAGCAGTGGAGGTGCTGGCTAGAAAACGTTACATCTCTGCCAGAGATCCTTGGAGGAATTCTCTGAGAAATTCGTCATTCAGCTACATTTGAAAGGAAAGGAGGACAACCCACTGAATTATTCTCATTTGTGAATATTCAGCTGTGCACTATTTACAGAGTTAATCCATTACTGAGGGCATGCAAGACAGCTACCAAACCAGGTAGGGGGAAGCTCTTATTCATGGAGCCAGTGGCAAGTTCTATGAGGAGTACCAATGAAATTACAGCAAGCTTGATGCTGCTTTAGTTTAAGCTACAGTTTCTATTAGCAGTAAGGAGCCAATGCCCATTTCCTATCTGTTTCACATCTTACTTTGCCTTCTTCACTCTGCCCTCACCACTGCCTCTGTTTGACTCTTTAGCAGTGGACTTTCCCAGGATTACTGAGGTCTTTAAACAGCACAAAGCAGCCATTAACACAACAAAACTAACTATTCACTTTTTTTACCTTTGTTATTTTTAGAAAAACGTCTCTTTGAACCTTGTTGGGAGGCAATGTTGTTTTCACAGACCACACCAGCATTTTATAATTACTCATGAACTATTTGAAGACAGAAAAGTCCCTCATGGATGCTTAGCTGAATTAAATCCAAAACACTTAAAAACCAAGTAAATTTGGAATTGTTCTAGTGCTTCAAAGGTATTAACAAAGGATTCTTTAGGTTTTTTATTAAAAAACCCCAACCAATCAAAACAACACCACACAATAGCTTGTTAGCTGGTGTCTTCATAGGCTTTTTGGACTGAATGAACAGAAAATATTCTATAGTTGTGACTATTTGGTTTGCAGAGCTGATCCCATGGAAAAGCAGACTGTCTCCTGCTTTTATGCTGATATCGTAATTGTTTTGTTGTTGTTCCTTCTGAAAAGTCCCTGACTTCCTAATAACTTGTCTTTCACTTGTTCTTCCTCTAATAATTTGTCTTTTTCTTGTTCCTTAGGACATTATGACTAATTAACTGCTTCAGTGTTTGTAATGGTCTTAAAAGCCACTTCTGAAACTCAATACTACTACTGTTTTAAATGTAATGTTGGTAGCATGAATTGGAGACAGTATTAGTGACAATGAGAAAATAGACTAAGGAGCAAAAAAGTGTATAGACTATGCTTGCCCTGAAACATCTGTAATGATTGTTTTATCAAGAGATCTCTGTTCATGGTAAAGGGAGGCAATTCATGATGGAAGTGGTTCCCAGGACGGAAAGGGAACTTGTATATGAAAACTGCTACTCTAGAGAAGCATGGGAGTATTTTCACATAGAACATTTAGGATATTACTGAGAAAAAAAAATAGTTTGGGTTCTCTTACTGTCAACTAATGTGTCTTTGATTTCAAACTAATCATTTCTAAAAGTCTTCAAATTACAGCAAAATTCTCTTAGCAATTTATAACATGTGCCTCATAATTTGTTTTATTACATTTAATGACATATAATAGATATTGTGTGGCTAGTGATAGCTACTGGAAAGGACATTAGACTAACTATATCATTAGACAAAGCAGATCTTATACCCAGCTCTGCTGTTTCACTGTGTAACTGTTTTTCTGACTTTAAAATGCAAGTAACAATATTTATTCCACCTAAGAAAACCACCTGAAAGGAAAACACACAAGAAAAATCTATCTTTTTAGAGCCAAACTTCTGTGCATCAGTCCTTTGTGTTTTTTACTCTTTTCCCCTCTTCTGTTGACCACATAATGGAAAGCAAAGGCTACTTCTCTGACATTCCAAAGGCTTTTAAAGATTTAAACCAGCATCCAGACCTTTTCTGAGCCAAAACTACATCCCAAAGCACTTCAGATGCACCCATTTCTCTTTCTATGCACAAACATTTATATATAGCTCATATACTTTTCTCTCTTTAAAGCAACTCTTTTTTCCTACAAAGCACTTTCAGAAGAACTCATCTGTAAAAATCACTGCACTGTAAGACTCCTAAAAACTTGATCTCCTAGGATTCCTGCTCACAGACTTCTCTAGAGACCGAGTCCTTCCACACAATCGATACAGCTCCAAAGAACTTCAAAATATAAAATCATAGTTTTAAAGGTTTGCTGCCACTTTTCAACGCCATATTTGAACATAATTCTTCTATTTTCCCCTTTAGCTGGTATTAATAGATGGTGTGTGTGGATATATTCTCTGTTGATGGCTGAGAGACCAGCCATTACAAATTTTCCTCCCTCTGAAAAGCACTTCTTACCTACTTTTCTAAGCCAACAAGGTTTATATCATCATATTGCCTCTGTGTGTCTCTATTAGATGCCCCCTTTTGAGCGTCTTAGCTGTTTCAAATTGAGTTTAGTCCTGAAGCTAGTAACTTCCTCATGATTTATTAAAACAGGTAGCCAGGTGGAGGAGTGGAAATGCTAGTGTTCTCTTTTCAAAGGCTGAAACTTAAGAACACTCCTTCCTAAGCACTAGAGGATCTGCACTGGAAATAGGTATTAGGAGTGCCTGATACAGTTTAAACAGAAGCTTTAATTCTATTAGACATCAGAGAATGTGACTTTAAAATACAAAGGCTGGGTCACAAAGGCATTGAAAAACAGGTTTCATTTCACAGAACAGCTTGTTTTTGAAAAAGAATGTGAAAAATAAAAGAAGATTTTCCTTAAATGAGGTTGAAACACAGTGTTTGTGCTTCCCCAAGGAACTGTGTCACTCAATCAACCTGTGTTGTACAATACATTGAAGTGAACAGTGCTTGCATCATTCCAGTGAGTCAAGCTTCAGCAAAAACTCAGTTCAGCATGGAAGCAATACTGAAATGAAGCAACACAGCCACACAGAAAAGTGAAAATGAAGGAGCCACTGGGAACATACATCAATAAAGTTCTGACACTTTACAGACATTAAAAACAGTGGTAGGTCAGCTCTTCCTGAAATTAAAAAGAAATAGAGGAATACCAAACACCTCCAGGACCTCCTGGAGGTGCCTTTGTATTTGCAACATTTCCATCCTATGCTTTCAGTGAATAATTGCTAAACATTTCCACATCCTTCAGTGAAAGGGAAAGGCTGCAAGTTTGCAAGTTTAAACTCTTAAGCAAAGTGCAAAAAAATCTCAACGAAGTTTAGATAAATTCTTCAGTCTTAAATGGGTCATTTTAGAGCAAGTGGACAGACTGAAAATGACAATCATACAAAAGAGAGCAGCCTCAGCCCGGCAGTCTGCTTTCCAAAAACACCAGCACTGGAGCAACATGTCACTTTTAGCATCTCAAGCTACATTTTTTGTTAACTGCCTTCTGAAATGTAATATTAGCAAGAAACAAAAGGCTAGAAAAGAATACAAAGCCTGAGAGGCGAGAGAGTACCACATGGAGCATCTTTGATTATTTGTGTCAGAACTGAAACACATGTAAAGGATTAGATACAGCAATGCTTCTAATTACTTATTGTGCAAGAATAAGCAAAACAGAAAATTACTGGAATAACTGAAGCATCTGACTTTGCAGTATTCTATAATGAGAGGTACAGTACCAATCTTTTGGAAATCTACTTTTCAAAATTATTTTTCAAAAATAATCCCCGTAATTTTCTTACTGATGCATTCTCATATTGGTAGGGACAAGCACTCCAGTATGCCACTGGCCTTCCTAGTAAAAGAGCAGTGTTTCGATGTGCAGTTTTGATCTTTGTGGCCTTTGTCATCTATCTGAACATTCATCCAAGTCCAGTTAGTTAGAAGACAACAGAATTTGTATAGTTTCCGACTAATCACAACTTCTACTTCAGAACATGTGCTAAGTGTTGGGCCATTGCAGCAAGAAGTTACCCACGTGTAGTCTCCCATTAGCATGATTTCATGCATTATGTGAATTAGAAGAGGTATGAAATTGAGATTAAGAGATTGATAATTTTTCACTTATTTCAATCTCTCATTTTCTGTAAGAATTTTCTGAACAAGAAGCTCTTACGGTGAGCTATAGGAAGTGGAAGCATGGGAAGAAAGAAAGGAGAAGAAATTAAAAGCTCCATCCTGTTGTGTCTGACTTAACACTCTGGGATGTTACCAGAGTGAAAAGAACAGCAAAAGCAGTGAAAAGAGCAGGAAAAACACACTGGAAAGAAGCATTTTCTACAAATAAGCACTGGGATACTTGCAGTCATCGGAGCATTTGGCTAAGATTCTTGTTCACAAAATATGTTGTTTAGAAATAGACAGAAAAAAAGGAAGTATCGAGATTGAAGTGGAAATTGCTATTTTATAGTAACAAAGCCCACAGTATATCCCAGTATGTTTTATCCTGAAATTTCAAACATACTTACAACAGACTATTACTCTTAGTTTCTATCAGGTGAATAATTTCCTTGGCTTTTAAAGGTTACTTGAATAAGAAATAAGAAGTATGGCATCAACCATTTGACTAGTGTTGACATAAATTACCAGGTTATATTTTTCTACTTCTGCTTTGAAGAGATATATAAGCACTAGTTCTGTAAAAAATCTAAATACACATTATAAATGAAATCATAACATTTTCTTCTCTATGGCTTTTTCTAAGAACAAAGCTTGAAACATTTTCCAGGAAATTTAGGACACCAGAAAATTATCCAAGAATGCTGTTTTTTTCAGATGGGTTAAGGTAACACAACAAATTTCAGTAAATATAAGATTTTGCA
This sequence comes from Strigops habroptila, assembly GCF_004027225.2. Lineage (NCBI taxonomy): Eukaryota > Metazoa > Chordata > Aves > Psittaciformes > Psittacidae > Strigops > Strigops habroptila. The sequence continues at coordinate 20,148,736 of NC_044288.2, forward strand.
AGAATTCTCTAACTCAAAACATCACCTTAAGTTCAAAGAGCATTTTATAAGGTGTGAACGCACTATCCAGCAAAAGAACTATGCGTATCTGGGAGATACATCACGTTGTACTTGTTTGCTGACATTGTCCAGATTGGATTGACAGCAAAGTCTGGGCTGTGGCGTGATTGCCTTTGCTGTGCAACGAGGAGCATCCTGCCCTTGCACTACATGAAGAGTGAACACACTCAGTGGGACATGAGGTGAGGGAAATGGCTGAACATCAACCGAAGGTTGAAAGACAGATACTCTGCTGTTGGTGATGGCACATGTTGGATGAGATGAGCCTTGAATCAAGGGAGCTGGAAACTGCTTGTCAGGTATAACGGCAGGAGAATAACTCTACAGGATAGAAGAAATGTAGAGAGGGGACCTACTTTAGAAAGAAAAAAGGTGTTTCACCATCCACAAATATTACAGCAAAAGGACAGAAGAGACAGATTTATACATCGTGCTTCAAGAAGGGTGTTATTTACCTGGAGCCCAAGCTTGCCTGTAGGGAAGCTGGACCCTGCTTATATGCAGAAATCTCTTTTTTTATGCAGATGACATTCTGTAATCTGACCCCATTTTCCCTTCCTCTCCACAGAAGATAATCAAAATAAGAATGACAGAAATATAAGGAAAGATTTGTGTGCTAAGAAGCTTGAGCTGATCTAACAAAAACCTTACAAGACTGACATAAGCAATAGATCTGTTATTAGAACAGGACAAACAATGAAACAGCCAGTGCAACAATTGTACTAAATTATTAGGGGGGGGGTGTATAAAAAAAAAATACTTAAACTGACTTCTGTTAGTGGCATAGAAGATGAGAAAGGGAAGTATTTCGATGGCTATAAAGAAAGTACACTGGTAGCACCTATAAAAGAAGGAGCTTTTAACTGTATCTAGGTAGCAGCTAAATCCAAGTCTCTTAAAACATTACTGGAAATTATTTGATGAGCAATGAAATCTGGTAGTGACCCATTTATCTAGTTATGTCTTCACTGAAGCCACTCAGTAGGACAGAAGATGGTGCAGTATTTTACTGCCAAGCCTGAACAAGTAATAACTTCAATACTTGTGAGCAAGCCTGGATTTTTGTCATCCATTTTACTTCTGTTACTTGTACAGTCTTTGCTGTTATTCATGTCTTTGCTGCATGTCTTTGCTGATATTCATAACCCTGCGCACTGTTCCAAATCCCCCATCCTGCTTTTCGGCTGCTCTGGCCAAATTTCTTCAATGTCTCCTTGCAACAGGAGGATTCCCAGGTTTAATAGGCAAAAGATGTTTCTTTGCTTAGTGACTCCTTGAGGCTTATATTCCCAGTGAGAACCGCACGCATTGAAAAAGTGGGTACAAAATGTAAACAGAGAGTGAGAATGTGAAACTTGGAATTCCTGCACACTGTTTTTTTAACTGAAAACCAAAAATAATCTGTGTGGGAGAGATCCCTTGAGAATTTGCATGGTTTTTGTTTTTATTACGTGATTCTCATCCACCATCCTTTTTTTTATGTGGACTACACTGCATCCCATATAAATAAGCTTATTAGCTTTGCTTTAACATTGTAAGATTGAAGTATGCTTTAGAAGACGTAGCAAGAAAATATTTTCATTATGTTCCATCGCTTACCTAAAAAGGATCTTGCCAGATATTTATCGATTCTTGCTTCAGTTTTATGCTCACTATTCTGCCCTGCTGCCTTTGATTGAAAACATCTTATGTCCCTTTTCCATACCCATATTCATTTATCTTTCCTCTTCCATTATATTAGAATATGTGTGTGTATCAGTTAAACTTGTAAATGGTTTATGTGCTTATGCCTGAAGGCATTCTAGGATGTTGCTCATATATACAATATTGAAATCAATCTCAAACAATGATGATGACAGCATACACAGAGGTGTGTATTTCAATGGGAATGCAGGCAAGCAAAGAGACATATATATACACAACAGAGACAAAATGAAGAAATTAAACATCTCTTTTTTTAAAAAACAGCTACAAAGGCTTCTCTGCTTCTAGGAGGGGAAAGAAGGGCTGAGCTGGGGTTTCCCTGCTGCCTCCCTGTGTTTGCTGAGCTGCTCTGGGGATGCCCTGGGGTTGGGAGCAATACAGCCCTGCTGCCCTGGGAGCCCATGGCTGGGCAAAGTGATTAGCACACACCTATCTACACACACAGTTACCACTGCAGAATTACAACTGAGGAGACATTTTGTGCAAATGTGGGAGCATCTGAAAAGAAATTATATTCTGCATGTGCTAGTAATCTAAAAAAAGGCAGTGACTAAACCAGAAGATGAAAACACTCTCAGAAGTGTTTTCTTGAGTTCTGCTCCTCAGCCCCTTGTATAATTGAGACTACAGGCATGATGTTAATGTCCTTTCATTAGTTAATCTGCAGCAGTACATCTTGCACTTTAAAGATCACTTACTTTCCTAGGTCACAAGAAGTATGGAATTTCCCTGTTTATTACAATATGGCAACCTAGAAAAAGAATTAATTTACTTACTCTGTTTAGAAGCCTTTAAACATATATATAAGATAGAAGAATACTGGTTGATTTTTTAGAAAGAGTACTGTAAATCCTTATTCCATAAAAATACACTTATCAGATTCATGAATAATGCTTTAAAAATCTTAGCCCTTCTCAATAATAATTATTCATCTCTCATTCCTTTACACAACAACAATTACTACAAATAAGCAAATAAAGGAGTGATATGATCTTCAAGTGAATGGCAAGTTCTCAGTTGTCAGAGATTTTCTAGGAAATGGTGCATGTCTCATACACACAAAGGTGCAACAGTGTTTCTGTTAGTACTAATACTACTATATCCTGAACAATTTACTATCTGTATTAACAGATGCTATCATTCTTGCTTATATTAATACCAATATGCTACTTCTTCAAAGCAAATATAGACTTTGCTAAGTGCTAACTGATAGTGAAGTGCACTGGGTTGGTTAAGTGGTAACAGGCTTCCAAGGTTCATATTTAAGCTTTGGACCGTCAGAAGTTCACAACCTACAGTCTGAAAACCATTGAATCACTTAATGATATTTTCTCTCACAAAAGTGTTCTAAACCATGCATGAGTTCTACCGTTGGGTGGTGCTGAATATAAAGATCTAAGGTTCACTGCAGTTGAGATTAAATAGCTCCACAGAGAAACCATGAGCTTATTAGCTTTTCTTACTTCGAAATATTGGAGGTAGGTGATGCATAAAACCATACGCTATGGCTCTGTATGCCATTCGTCCAGTATCTAAAATGCCAGTTTCATAACTGTCTCGGCCAGCTGCTAATACTGCTTCTTGGGAAGTAACCTCTGAACAGACACAGGTACACTTAAAAGGAAACACTGCCAAAACATTTGCTATTCACATTATTCAAATACTCTTTCTCCCAAGTACATTATCTTTCATTAGAGTAATCATCCCCTTTGCATTCACATGGTCAGTACATCTGTCTCACTGCATTTCTGGCTCATTGAGGGGAAAAATCTTGGTGCCTTGCCAAATAAAGGAAAGAAATAAAGGGAAAAAGATCAGGCAAAAGGATCAATGAAACCAAATAAATCCGTGTTGGCATTAGAAGTACAAGGATAGTCACTTTTATAAGAGTTCACTGTGTTTTCTGGCATAGGGTATGAGGTTTGAAACTGAAAGAATGGCGTTTTCTGAAAGTGAACATTATCCCTGTGATTTTTTAATTTTTTTTTTTTAAAGACTGAGATTCCAGAAAGCACAGACACAACATGCGGGTGTGATCAGCTGCAATACTGAATCTTACAGAGCACAGGCTTTTAGTTTACACTGAATTCCAACTTTGTTCAATGGATCCAACTGCAGGCCATATTCAGTATATGCAAACATACACCCGTATTGAGGTTTTAGATCGTAACACTATAGCAGAAATGAACTCACATCCTGCCTCTCCTAGATTTCCTAAATACTGTGAGAAAAATAACTGATTCACTCAATTGCAAATTCTAAAAAGTAGATAATAATATATCCTTTATTATAGACTGAGATTGGAACCTCTCCACAGCAGGGTCTTCTTGCACGTCCATGTTGGTATGATTTTTAATGTAATGCCTGCCCTGCACCAGGCAAACCCTCTGGGCTGTAATGTAATAGCAGTGACACTTTGAATTCTCCTCTTTCTCTGCTTGGAAAGTATTATGGAACCACAGATAAGAAAATTAGGAAAAGGTATTGACTGCAGTTGTCATGTCTTCTCTAAACCATCTGGATGTGCCCAGCAGCACTCCTAACGTGTATGCCAAATTAAATATATAGAAGCACATTATAAAATCCACATGATGGTGCTTGAACAGACTCAATGACAATTAGCTTAAGAGCTGCACTTGCTCTTCATGGAATCTACAGCATTAGCTCCAGAAAGCAGTGGATATTTTGCAAGCCAGGCTGAAGGACGTTATGGGGTCACATTGTAACGCCTGACTCTAACCTTCAGAGAGAAAAATTTCTTTCCACACATTTTGCAGCACTCCAGTATTTGCCCTAAAGTGTCCTTTGCCTTCACGTGACATGAAGCTTGATGCTATAAGAGTTTCATATATTCAGTTATTTTCAGCAGACTACAACACACAAATGAGAAAAGGAAACCCGTCATTACCAGTTCATAGCTTAGCAAAATCTGACCGAGATTTCATTACCAAAAAGCAACAGCCCTCTCTTCAAATATGGGTGGCTGAGGCATAACCAGGAAAGGCAATGAGGATTCTTGTTAAGATGTCTAGTGCCAGGTCCCATGAAAAGGAACATGGTTTTATACTTCTTAACCCATTCTAAATATAGAGTTTGAGAAGCAATCTTTTAAATTTCCATGTTCTTGAAAGCAAATCTAAGCTGCACGTTTTTAAACCTATTTCACCTTTTCCTAGCATCTCTGTAACTGGTTTGTTACATTTTCTCTTCTTTTTTCGTGAGGGAAACATACTAATTTTCCCCTTGCTTCTTTTCTTCAAGGAAAAGGCTCCACTTATTCATTAATTTCATAAAAAAAATAATTTCCTGTGCCAAGAAATTCGTCTTGCAAACGTATTATAGACATCTCCATATAATCACAAAGCTGCAAAACCAACCAACTAGAGAAAAATCATTTTGCATTATCAAATATTGATTAAGTTAATGACAATTTTGACAAACAGACATACGATGGCATGAGATTAACTGTCGTGTATGTTTTTACTAGATATTTTTCCTTTGTAATTAAAAATGAGCTTATATGTCAAAGAAAATTACATGAAGCAATGAAGTGGAATTAAATTAATTTTACATTACAGTTGAAAATGCAAATGATACTCTTTCAGTATAAATGATAGTTTTTTCCAGGACCATCCTTGTTAATTCAGAAGCAAAATGGAGTTAGAATTTTACAGGGAATTCTAACAGACCAGTTATTAGTGTTATTTATTAAGACAGTAGCTTTAGTGCTAGACAAAAAATGAGTCTCTTCTGTGTTTCAGAAAATCTTTCTTATATTCTATATATATGCTTACATCAAGAGGATTTTAGAAACATCCAAAACAATCAGGCACAAAACTACATAGCCTAATAATAACACTATTGTAATAATGAGAACTGTGCTTAAACAAAATTTCTTTTTCCCCTTTTCTCAAAAGATGCCACTCTTTCAAGAAACTACAAGGAGTTACATGCTATAAATTCACAGTGTAAGATTCCAGCAAAGAAAAAGACTAGGTCCTGACAGCTAGGAGGCAATTATCTACCAGGTACATTTGCAAACTGAGGGGCTTAGAGCAGCCAAGAGGAAGCAGAGAAATGCAGTTTTCATGGACTAGTTTTAGGCATATTCCTGTGGGAAATCATAGCTTTCTACACCACTTTCTAATACTTGTTTGGCAACATACAGTTTGTAAGCATTCAGAAGAAAAGAGTATGACCTGTAAATAAATGTCATTTTTAAGAAGGACCATGTGTGCAATTAGGAGATTCCCAAAAGAGCTAAGTGGGGTTTAAAAGCTACTCCAATGCCTTTGGGCTAGAAAGCTTGGCACAGATTGAACCAGAAAGAGATAATCTTGATTAACAATGCCTCAGAGGCAGACACAGAAAGTGCTGGTGCCGCACAGCAGAACGGCTGCAAGGCCTACTGGCCAAAGCCCAGCAGGAGTGTAAGCGACATTCATTTTTTAGGTGTGACAAGTATTTCTCCCTGAAACCCTCTTTTGGGATTATGTATAAAGACTTCAGTTCTTGTTGCCCTCAGAAAGGCTCCTAGTGCCACTGGCGGATTACTCTGGGGACTGCATGGTCTATAAAAGACTGCATAACAGCAACTGGGGTTCAGGAAACTCCTGGTATCCATGCAGTGCTCCCCACCATTCCCACCTCCAAAGCACAATACCATTACTTGGACTACTGGATGATTAAAAAGAGAAGAAGAGAAAGAACATTTATAGTCATTTTCCATAGAAATACAATGATACTAGTTAAAGAACAATAGAACGTTTTATAACTTTTTCTAATTCAAGGTAATTCACTGATTTAGTATTTTTTATTACAAGTCAGAAAATAGTCCAAATGTTGTAACGACTTGTTTCTATTCAAGATAGGCTCTTACTTTGCTGTAAGATTCAAATACCTCCCAGGAGTGCTTACCCACCTATGACTAATACTTCCATCTTATTCCCAAAGTGAGAGAAAAAAGTCTGGATTCAGACCAGAGCTGAGTTTCACGGGTTTATGTGATATGCCTCCTCCCAAGGTTGCCTCTTCAAGGAAAAGCCTTAAACCTCAGCCTCCATCAGCATGGGACATGTGGCACTGTTTCTTGTGTACTGTCCCCTTTCCTCTCATGTAACGTCTAACCTGTTTTTCAGTGAATTTACAGACCATGGGAACAGCTCTGCAAGCTATTTATCCTGATATTTCAGCATACTCAGGTACGCTGTATACTCGCCGTATACTGTATATATACAGTACAACATGTAACTAACACCTTTTCAGCTGAAAGAACATTTCAGTCTCCATTTCTATTCATTTTTCCCCGTGCAGCAAAATTGCCATATGACTAGCAATTACTCCTTACAGCCAATTATTTCTGTGATGGCTATTTGCCCACTGAAACTAGATTAATTCACTTATTTACAAAGTATATCAGAGATGCATCAGTATTCTAGTCAACACTGACTCAGGCTGGCCCTGAATCAGTGGCCAGACATGACAGCTCCATATTCACCCCAACGAACTTACTTTTAATTATTATTATATCCCTCTTTTTGAATGTCTTCACATATCTCAGTGAATACTTATACCCAAGAAAATGAGGTTCATACTTTGAAAAAGGCTTATTTCACTCCAAAACAGACTGTGAACACATCACTGGAGACAGAGATTTCTTCTGATTCCCTGATTAGTAATCAAATTTACCCAAATGAGAGCTGAAATAAACACTTTCTGCCTTTTCCTCTAGACGCCAGTCAGGAGATGACAGATTGTACTCAGAATTTTAATTATTTGTGAGTGCAATTTTCATAAAGCCTGCTGTTGTATGGGCAGTTACAGGCGTGCTTTTGAAAAAATCTTCTTTTTTGAAAGTATCACAGTAGCACTACAGCATATGTCTAGTTTGAAAGCTATTCTCTCTCCTTAACTGAGGTTTAAGGACATGACTCCAATTAGCTCCCACTGAAGTGTTTTCTTGATCTTCTTTAAAGAAATATTTACAAATCAAAAACCTACTTATTGTTCTTCTGGAGAATGCTGAAATCTTACTTTTTATTACCACTTAATTATTAAATGAATCAAATATTGCCATGGAGTTATACCGGAAATACTAGGGACCCTCCTCAATTTTAGATGAAGGTAAGACACAATCACCACATAAGCTTTCACATAAATCAGATTTAAAACAAACCTCCCAAATTCTCAACGAATTTTCCCAAGGTGGTTTTCTCCATTTCCCCAAAATATAGTGTTGATTTTTTCACAACCTAGACAGGAACTATGCCCTAGATTAATTTGGCCAGTCTGTTTTGAACAAACTTGTTTATATTTTCTACAGCACTTCATTATCAGCATTTTCTAGGCAAAGAACTACCATTTCTGTTTCATCTTGCAGCTTCAGTGCATAAAGCCATTCCCCTAACACCATCCCATACACCCACATAGTGCTCCCTGAAAGCTCATCTCCTACCTTCTTGCAGCTGCTGCCCCTATCACTATGTCACTGAGAAATTGTATCATGGTAAATTGAGTTTATATCATATTTAATTCTGGAGTAATTTCTTTTGAAACAAATATTTCTCATATCTTGATAAAGCATGCCTAACATTTTTTTATGCTAAGAGCCATTCAACTGTAGTCTTCCTTCTATTGTGGTTTAAGCCTAGCTTAACTACAGTTGAATGGCTCTTAGCGTAAAAAAATGTTAGTGATCATCTTGAGTTAAATAAAATGTAGGAAGATGGGTATATGCATGCAAAGCATTCATCTGCTTGAATGGTAAGGTGAAAGAGCACCTTCTTATGCCTTAGGTGAGGCATCAGGGCTTAGAAAATGGGTGAGGCTTTACCGAGTATGCATAACTCACAGGATTATCCTGGGAACTAGAATGCTGGTTTGCAAAATCTGTGATTACTTCAAGCAACCTTCTAACACTGGAGGAGGGTGGGGAGAACCACGTATGTGAAAAAAGGAGACTGCTACCATACAGTTAGGAGCCCTCCTGAACTTGGACTACTGGTGTTCAAATCCTCAACACAAAATATTCCAAGTAACTGAATCTAATGTTGCACAAATTTTTGTAGATAGCTTTTCCATACAGACAAGGATCACAGAAGCTTTTTTCTCAGAACTAAAATTTCACTTCTGAGGAAAAGACAACTTCCACTGAAAAAACATGCAAAAAATTTCAGCAAGGTCTCACTACTACATCTGGATATTATATTTGATCTAAAGTTAAGGTCATGAGGCTTTGAGAGGAACCCAAAGCTGATCGAAATGTGATTTGAAAACAGAATCATAAAATGGTCAAGGTTGTCAGAGACCTCTGGAGACGCACTAGGACCTGCTCAAGCAGGAACAGCCCCCCGCCAGGGTGGGATCCGGCTGGGTTCTGAATATCTCCATTGACTGAGACACTGCAACCTCTCCAGGCCAACCCATTCCAAAACTGCTCAGAGCTTCCACTGTCCTCAGGTATAAGATGCATTAGAAAACAGAGGGAATTCTATAAACAAAGAGAGAATTTATAGCAAGAGGAAGACTAATCGAACTTTTTGTGATTGGCAAACTGAAAACAACTTAATATGGAAACGACAGAGGGAGAGTACACACACACACCCCATCAGGTTTTGTTTTGACAAAGTGAATTTTGTCTCCGCAGGGACATTTTATATATTTATGTAACTGGAGAACAGGCTGCCTGGGACTTAAAGAAAACAGAGGCTTTAGTACATTGGGAAGGAAATGGGATTTTTCTCTCACTGAATGCAATTACACAGCAATGAAATAAACATGACTATTTTTAAAGAAAGCGACATAAGATAAAATGTGTACTCTGTATATTTGCCTGTTCCCCAACACACAGTCCCCGCACAGGTCAGATCATTGCCATTATGTCAGCACTCTGGAAACAGAGTTGTTTCCAGAGTGCTGACAGATAGGGACAGATGACTGTGCTTTATTTCAGATACTCGCTACTAGCTCCTAAATTACTGTCATAGTCTGCTAAGGAAAAGCATACATTTGACATTACTGAGCTGCATGACAGGCAGGTCACTACAGAATTTATTCCTCGCACATTCAGGAGCGAGGCATATTTGCCAGTGGAGACACCTCTACTTCTCTTTGCCAAGACCATTAATGTGAAGGGTTAGTGTCCTGATACATTGCAATGATACTGCATGAGTTTTAAAAGTTAAATCAAATGTTACAGTACATTACATCAGCTGAAATGACATGTCCTGCTTATGTCTTAAAAAGTGGCTTATTCTGTAAAGTATGGCTCTACTGAGAAGTTACTTTATAAAACTGGTATCGGTTTCTACATGACATTGTGATGATAGAGTTGCTTCATATTTTCTCAAGTTACAGATAATTCCTTTTCCCTCAACTTCCGCCTTCAGTTTAGCTGATAGGCAAGAAAATTTTTGCTGAAAGCTTGAGACTTGTGCAGAGACCTGCCCAGCCCTCACACTACCACCAGCTGGTAGTAACATGGAGCTGAACAGCAGCAATTTAACAAGAATTCAGAGACATAATTGTAAAGATCAACTATAGCCTAGTGAGGCTGTATCTCTAGTCTTCCTTTGTAGTCAACCAAGTGGCTCACTCCTCTATTGGTTTCACAGTGATTCAACCCTTTGAATTCTGCAGAGTTGCATTGATTTGCACAGATATGAGATTTGAGGAGGACATCATTCATCAAATTAAAGGCTTCTGCTCTGAGTCACCACTCCACACAAGATTATTCCTCTTCTTTTGTTGGGTTTAGTGTGGTTAATTTTTATATGGTTGGTTAGTTATACAGTAGGGTTTTTACTTTTTCTCTCCAAAGTATATACTTTGGATGTTTAATATGGTTGGTATTTATACTGTTGGTTTTAATACTTTTTTTTTTTTTAATAAAGCTGGTCTTTGTACGAATAGTTTCTAATGCATTTTTTTCATTTTTTAGAAGGTTGGGGTTTTTAGACCATTGGGGGTTTGTATTTTTAATATGGTTGCTTTTTAAACAGCTGAGGTTTTTGACAAGGTTGGGGCTTTAGATCATTGGTTTTTTAGACAGTTTGTTCTTCTGATTCTGGTTTTTTTTTTAACTTTTTTATATATACAGCTGGGTTTTCTTCTACTCTTTTTTAATGCAAGTGGGTTTTTTATCACTTGGGTCTTCATATGTCTGGGTTTTCATACATTTTTTTAATACAGTTGAAGCTTCAATTGCAGCACCAGCTGAAGGAGTCCATTTCTATAGTGTGCATTTTGATAGCAAATGCCATGAGCTCCTCTAAAACCTTTTCCCCTCATTTAGAAAGATAAAAATGAATTAATTAGGTAACATAACATCTATGGTTATCTGCTGGGATAAAGTAATTTCCATAATACAGACGTTTAATTAAACAAATTTATACCCACAGAAGCACATCCAAAGTAACAGATGTATTACAAAAGACTGTGCTATTATCGAGAATACAGTGACTGGAAAAACGTCAATACTGTCAATAGCGGCATTATTAAATTCTTTCAATGTCAGTGCTAAGGTGAGAGACCAGCCCTGTGTAATTCCAATACAGTAGTCTCCCATTTTCCTTCTGCCTTTGGGGAGGGACCGCAGAGTACCCAGTACATAACCAGGCCACTACTCACGCTCAGAAATGCACTCAAAAAGTGAATTTTGACCCAATTAGTATGGATGATGGCTACTTTATGGTGAAACTCAGGCAGTTTAAACCCAGCTAGTGTTTCAAGACTTAATGAGAAACACAATGCGAGTACTTTGACCTTTCCATTTAAACTGGTTTTTTTCTTCTTCAAAGCTTACATGCATATCAAAATTTCTTGTCAAAATCACAGACTACCTTCTAATTAAAAGTTGGGATAATATAGGGATCAATTCATTTGGAACAAAAAAAGAAATGTTACATTTGCAGTAGAGCTTATTAATAATTTAACAGGGAAAAAAATATCATGCATTCTGCTCATGGGAAGTGAGAAGTGCAGTGATTTTTAAAATGTAGATTTTTGATTACTGAATTAAATGATCTAGAACTGAAAACTAATGTTTAAAGAACAAGAAACTTTGTTTTAAAATACAATCCTCATTTTAAATTATTTGCACATCTGAGGCCCACTGAAAGCTGTTGCTATTCACCTAATTAATGAGCCATATATATTTGAACATCTGTATTTCACTCTTCATTTATTTTCTTGCTCATCCATTTGGAGAAAAAACTCTTGAAAACATTTTAATGAATATCCATTCAGTGGATAAAATAGCAGTTGTCTGGTAAAGGATCATTTATTATATGTACGGTTTGCAGCTGAACGACCTTCTGACAACACCTATTTTCTGTCCTCTACACCACCAGCTCATGAATATAGTATGTTGTACATTCTAAGGTATGTAAAATTCAATTCAACTGCCTCAGAGTGGAACACCATTGACTTTGTTCAAATGCTACACTAGGAGATGCTCTGGATAAACTCATAAACTAAGTATTGCTCATAGCTGGCTACTGCAAACTATACATAAGGTGAAACAACTTATCATTCCTTGCTCTCATTGTGATTAAACAGGAGATACCAGCAGGCTCTGCCTGTCACTCTTTCCTCTCTACCATTCTAGACCACAGACTCTTTAAGAAAGATATATACATTTAACTATAAGGCACATAGCAGCTTTTGGGTTAGGCTTTGTTTTGTTTTGTTTTTCCCTCTGAGTGCAGTCACTGCACCCTTTTCATAGTTACTGAGTACAGACAACAGTTTGCAGTCTTGGTGGAGATAGATCCTGCCACTGACATCAGTCACATTGCCATCCTCAGCAGGAGCCTCTTACTGACCTGCCTTATTGACATTTTGACATTTAAAATGCTATAAACAAAGGATAAATGCTTGGTAAATATCTCCTGGAAGTATTAGAAATGTTTACAGATAATAAAATTAGCCATCATGATAGTATCAGACAGGAGGAGAAAAAAAATGGATTTACATATATTAAACAGAAGTTTAATACTCGCAGTGCCCAAAACAAAATTGAGAGAAGAAATTTAACAAAATCAGTCATATTTTACAAGCATGTAATCCTGAGCTCTATGTTTAACAGCATGTATGACAGTCTGACTATCATAAACTTGATGCCATACATGAATGTACTTAAGGACCATTAAAACAAACATCAAAACATGCTATTTCAGCTTGACTTAGTTAAATTTTCATACTTACTAAATTCAGTAGGCACATGCATATTTTACGTGTTTCAATGAAAGCCTGGCATCTCTCGTTTAATTTCTTCTAAGCCTACAGTAATGAAATGAGTCTACTGCCAGAATTTTTCAGTCACTGAGTGACTGAATTGTAATACCATAAAAGTTTGGAAAATATCTGCCAAGATAATTTACTCAGTTATCTAACAGCTAACAGGAAATGAACATGCGAATCAAATGGCTTCCTGCAAGGAGCAATCCAAGGGAGATTATTTGTGCTAGAAAAACAAAATGTTTCTGAACACTAGAGAAAGGGTTGAATACTCTGGGCATCGACTCCAACTATGTTGTTTCACTGCAACCCAGGCTGTCAGACGTTTGCTCTATTTTCCCTGCTAGAGGCATTACACGCATGTCAGCTTAGGGGAGTCAAGGATTTCAATCCTTGTCTACAAACCAAAGTACTCCATCCACTTTGAAATATTTACTCATAGAAATTTATATTGCAAGGTTTAGTTTGCTCAATGGAGAGACACAGGTTAAAGAAAAATCATGTCATTTTCAGCCCAGAAGACGACTCCAAATACTCAGTACAAAATACAACCTTATATTGCTCTTCCAGCCATGTTACTTCTAAATGTTTTTGTCATGCAATGAACACGAGTCAGAAATATGAAAAATTAATCATTTTTGAAAAAACTCACTATTGAGGCTTTTCTAAGCATGTGTTCAAGAGACACGAAGGCTTTAATCAAAATACAAGCATCAAGAAACTAGGATTAGGGACACAATTTAGCACTCTAACCTAAACAGACTTAATCCATCCCAGTTCTGTCTGCGCTGCAGTGACATATTAAATACCTCAGCCACGTACCACTGTGGATACACTTTTGCCAATATCAAGCTGACTAGTATAAAATTAATTAAAAAATAATATCACATTCTGGTCCCCTTATGGGGTAATTTAAATGATTACATGTTTTGGGCTTAAAAGGTCAGAGATTGAGCATGCAGCAATATAACAGTCCTATTACTGCATGTCTGTCTGATCTGAGCATCTCCTATGGTATGTGTGGAAAAACATAATTGCTTGACATGTTCTAAAATAACTTTATGAAAGAAATGCTGACTTTACGAAAATTAATGTTTCACAGGAAAGCATTAAATTTGTTGTTATTTTTACAGTAACAAAACTCACAAAAATAAATCTGTTCTGGTTGAAATGTTTTGTTTCAGCTTTACAATTCTGATAATAAATTGCAAGAATAAGTATATTACTTGAGTTGCTACAATAAAATTCAAGACAACTATACAATAAGAATTCCTCTAATGGCTATATTCATATTTCTGAGGGTGGTTATTTTCATTCTCATTTAATGTGAAGTTTTTGTTCTCTGTCATTCACCAAGTGAAAAAACAGGGTAAATGTACAGTCTAAGCTATGATCAAGGTATAGAAAGAGTAAGTTTTCATTTAGATCCATCATAGTCAGTTTATATGTTATTAGGCAGCATAGAAGCAGTTCAATCAGAAATTTACACTAACTGGTGAAATTGTTATGTATAAATAAGAATAGCAATAAATAAATATAAATAAGAATAAATAAATAGAAAAATAAATAACTATAAGAAAAATTCTTATGTATAACAATAAAAATTATTATACATAATAAAATAATTACATTTATCAATTGCACACAATATATTTATTTATGTGCAGATATAATTACAATATAATTCCAATAATACATAATAAAATTATTATATATAATAAAACATTATGTATAATAAGAATAATATGTAACATTTATACATATTCTTATATATAAATAAGAATAAATAAATAATAATTTGTACAAATAAACTCGTACAAAACTGTAAGGTACACAGACAGGTATTACAAGTTTCTTATTTTAGCGAAGTCACTTGACTTGGGACCAAACCTCTGTTCAGCCCCTCACTTGTAACACATGGAAATGCTTTTGCTAAGGAGAGGCATTTTGTCTAACTTACTTACCTAATACTTGGTTGTTCATTTTAAAGCTTTCGTTTGTTTGTTTCAAGGATAATGTTTTTGCTGGAATGTATTTTATTTCTATTAACAAACAACACTAATATGCAAGAAAGCTACTATTAGTACTAACTGACTAAATGAAGTAATAAGTGGGTTTGAAAAATTCTGTGTCAACCAGTATTTTATAAATCATGAAGGTATACTGCCATTAGTAAATCAGATGTTTATTTTCTTAAGATCTTATATTAATAATTTATTTCTTAACAAGTTAGGAAAAATATAGTTTGAGAATAATATAATCATCTGCAAAACCAGTAGATAATTTGTATAAATACACACATGTGCACACAGAAAATCACTCAGCTATTCTTCTGCCACATATAATTTCATAAACTTACAGCAAGCAAATTCTCAGGCTTGCAATATGTGATATTTTAAAGATTATTATATATAGCTATTCATGATCAAAATGATATCTAATTCTGGGAAAAGTCATTAGTATTGTAATTAGATTGTCAGTCACGAAAGTGTCTAATACAGTCACTAGCAGCAACCTAGCAGAGCTGTACTGTTGCTTAATTGGTTTCCCTCCAACCAAGATTTTCCATATTGACCTTCAGTGAAGGATTGAGCAGTCATTAAACCACCACATAATATATGTCAATCCATTCAGACCTTTTGATACAACACCAGATGAACACTGGCTTTGGAAAGAGGATGCACTGAAGTTCCAGTCTGCAACCCAGCAAAAGAACATCTGTTTCTTGGTCCTCTTTGGACTTTATAACCCTCTGGGGACTTCTGGCAGACAAAGTGATGGAACGAAAAATGAACCAACCCAGTACAACACCACAACTCAAATCTGTGTCAGAAATAGACCTGAACTATAACTTCCCCCTCCTTTAATCATATGCTATGACACTGTCTTTGTTACTTGACAGCTGAAAGTAGAGGCAAGCAGCTTCCTTCTACTATTGCTTTACATTCAAAAGGTAGGCGGGCATAAAAATTACTGTCTCTGTCCCTCAGCCTGTGGCATCAATCTGTTTGTGCACATTGAGATTGATTTTCCCCATACTTTTTGAATGGACAGCGGGGTACATTAACAAAATGAATACGATCATAAGCATGAAATATTACTCTGATAACCATTTGCATTCCTGGAGTAAATGTTATCTTGCCAGAAGATATACTCCATTTTTCAGGTTTTTATAATTCAACTGCAATACTCATATTAGGCTGAACTTGACATACAGATCTCTGCAGGAAAGTGTTTTATACATTTTCATAAGCTATAGGAGTTTAAGAAACAAAAAAGCAGATGTGTTCTTTGCAGTTGTTTATCACTTACAAATACTTGTTTGAAATCCCTTGTATTTAGGGGCTTGAGAAAAAGCCACCATAAGAACAGCAGAGTTTATTCTACTGCCCTTGCAAAGCTCAAGTGCAACTGTTGAATTACAAAGCAGGAAGGAAATCCTGGCTGATTAAGTCAGTGCCAAAACTCTTGCAAGAACTGCTTGTTTACAAATGATCCAACTTATTACCAAACTCTGTAGCCTTGTCTGTTCATTTGCATCTCTCTTGCATAGCAGCTTTATACCACACCAAGTTGTATTTTGTATTACACACTATTTTCCATAGAGATATCAAAAAATATAAAGTATTCTATTTCTCTGAAGTTCTTATTGGGGAAAAAAAATCTTTTCAAAATAACAACAAAAGGAACAAAATTTTGCCTTACAATATTAATTTTAAATGCAAGTGAATATAAGAAATTTTATCCCCCAGGCTCTGTTCTGTAGGAAGTAAAACAGCCCACAAATTTGTCATCTGCCTTGATTTTCAATTACATATTTGAGCCACATTTGTCTTTAAAAGGATAGTCAGGTGTCTAATTCATTCCCAGTCCACAGCAATCCATCTCAAATAGTTGCTGTTTGGAGAGTTGTGAAAGTATGCCTTAGAAAACCACAAACCTAACATGAAAGCCCCCACGGAGGCTGAAGTAACAAAGGAGATTGAAGTATTAATAGACACTGCTTCATTTCGGTCCCATTCTGTCATATCAGTTTTTTCCATACATACAGGAAAACCACCGAGCTGTAAATTAGTTTGAGGCATTGCTCAACTGCACACATAGCTGCATACCATCACCTATGTCAGTGCACACCCAAGATGACCGTTGCTCAAAAGCAAACAAGTGACACCAGCATGTCATAGGAAATGTTCTGCCGTGTGCTGGGGAACATGGATGATGGTATCTAGGCAACAAAGATTTTGAAAAAGAAAACATTGTGGAGGTTCTTTAAAGGTTCTTACAATCTTTACAGCTTTTATAGTTCTGGGTTTATTTTACCACAGAGCAATTCTGAAATAAACAATCTTGGCTATCAGGTAAGGAAATAGAAGCAAAGAATGATCAGTCACACAGTGTATGGAATACTTCTCATAGCTGTCAAAATGTAGACTTGATACAGTTTTTCCATGATCAAAAGTTGCTCTCAAAGTTAACTGTTTCAAACTGGAGACTCTGTAAAAGCCTTTCATGTTACCTGTGCACGTGGTTAATGAACTGATTTTTCACAATTACTATGCAGCAGTAGAAAAAGTTGTTTTGCAATATAAATGCAGCTTACCTATTTTTTTGGATCGCAGGGCATAGCCAAGACTGACTAGTTTGAATGAAACACAAGAGGGCTTGTGAGATACAATGTCTAGAAATAGGACTCAAAGCCAACTTTTGAGATAGAGAAAAGTTGTTACTGAACTTCTGCTCATTTTATAGAGATAATTTCACATCAGAAATAAATAATACAGGGGAGTCTGCTGGGAGTCTCCAACTCCTCAGCTATTTGACAATATGCCAGCGGGCTACCTGCTGAAGACAGCTTGAGTGATTTCCCCAGAATTAACCAGTATAGCACCACATTCTACCCAAGTCACAGCACAATGTGACTTGGCAGGGATTCAGAAAAGCCATTAAAACAGAACAAAAAACAAGAAAAAAACCAAGGAAAAAAAAAAAAGTAAGCTGTCTTCATTTCAAATATTCTCAACTAAATAAAGGTTCAAAAATAAAGAAATAAATTCCTTGCTACTTCTCTACTCTGTTGTGCCTGATACTATTCGGGACCTCAGGTCTCAGAAAGCCCAGCACAATAAGTGACTAACATCTATTATATGTTGTTTGTTTTCTTTTTTCCCTACAGGAGCGAATGGATATGCCTTAGGAAAGGATTCTTTTGTTAAGAAGTAATTTTGGGTTTGGATTGCCTTTTGGCTACCTTTTGCTTTAGTTTTACCTGTGGCCTTTGCTGAAGGCTGGCTACGCGTGTTGATGGAACATACTGCCAGTATTGTCAGGTAACTTTAATACTATTTGAGACCTAAAAATTTTCAAATTTTTTCTTCATCTTCCGTTTCTAAGAATAAAAGACAGCTCATATTGTGCGTAGGTTCCTGCTCATGACAGTCCAGGCTGTTAACAGATTGCTAATCTGATAACTGATCTATTAAAAGATCTTGAGGAGACAATTTCCTCTTGCTTTCCAACTACAACTTGGGAAACTTATTTCCCTATATTGAATCATTAATAGTACAAATTACTGCCATGGTACCTAAAAAGATAATGTTCCTTAACTCAGTTCCACACATACAAAAAGTATTCAATCTGCCTCCTCATAACCACTGCCAAGGATCATAACATAATCTGTTAAGATACAATATCCTAGACTGGGGAAGTTTTCTATGTGAGAGGATAACAAAACACACCAACTTATGTTGGTAAAAGTAAACACAAGCTAGGAAGTTGACAGATGAAAAGAGTATGGCACCAGCAAATGTTCCTGGCTATGCGACGTATCTTTAATACTATATTTGATAGGTGGACAGGTATAGACAGAGGAGCCTATACAGAAACAGCAGCTGCAGATAGAAAAAATCACTAAGAAATTAGTTGTTCTCTACTCATTTAATACTACAGGGATATTATTCTTGAATTCAGTTTGTATTATAAAATATCATTAGTCCTAACAAGGCAGAAGAACTTCTAAGAAGCCTTTCCATCAGTCATCTTTTTTATGTAAATGTAGAGAGAAGTTACTTCCCACAACAACATCAAGTAATTATTCCTCAGTGTCAAAAGAAGCTACCACCCACTTTTTTCTCACAAAGCCCAGATGAGTTTGGCGATTAAGCCATCTCAGCAAGCCTGGAAAACAGATGTATTATTATATTCCTACTAAAGCAATTCTTAGGGTCCCAGAAACAGGGTAGAATTCTGCTGTACTAGGTACTGTAGAAAAAGCAAAATGAGAAAATGCTTCCTTTCCTGAAGTTGCATAGAATTGCCAGATTATTTGATAAATATAGGATGACAAGACACCTCTTGGAAAAACACATTAAATTATCTCTCTTTCTGCTAGCCCTTATTAGACTGTTGGGGTCCCATAGATGGAATCAGTGGCACCAAGTTCCCGAGCTGTTACTGCTCCCCCTGCTTATCTGCTAATACACTCAGAAGGGGAACACGCGCAGACTGGCTGAGCCACTCAGTTGCAGCAATAGGTAAAGGCTTCTCCCCTCATCTAGCTTCTGCACCAGCCTGAAAATTACATTTTTCTCTCTCTCTCGAAATCATATTACCCCATAACAGAGCAGCACACCTATGCAGCAGATGCTGTTGAGAGAAGCCACCTCTCCTCCAAAATTCCTGAACCAGCACAGGCTGAGGGTACAAGTAATCAGCCAGAGTAAGTCCTTCTACACACACAATTTATATTTAACTGAAAAATAGCCCCAAAAGTGAGAGCAATAATGATCTCTAATCCCACTTGCTTTGTAAAGTCCCTTCCTAAAATAAAACCAGTGAATCAAGAACTCCTAGCTTTCTGTCTAAATATATTTTGAGGACGGTAAGCTTACAGAGCACTTAGAAAGTTAATTAATGTAATTAATAAGGATAACACACGAAACCTGAATAATAAGCACTTGTGAGATAAGTACTTCAATTAACCAAAGGTACAGACTTACATGTTAGTGACTCACTGACTCACCCAGTGTCAAAAAGGTAATATTACATGACAGTGCTAAACCCCGATTCTTCATTACTGCAGTTTCTCTATTGCTCCAGTTGGTTGACACAGCACTTCAGGCCTCTAGAGCTGTGGCCAAATATGGGTTTTGAGTACCCCGATAATTTTTAACATGTACTAAAGTAGAAAGAATTATGTTTACTCTAGCCAACATTCTGTATATTTTTTTTTTTAATAGAAAAATAAATTCATTGCTGAAATGTCAACATTTCTCTACATGCTTTTGGTATGCTAAACCAAACTGCAGTAAGGAAGAGAAATATCTTTTTATTAAATGCTTCTCTAAAGATGACAAATAGTAAGTAAAAGGATGTGAACTAGTTGTCCATCAAATGATTTAATGAATAAGAAACAGAGACAAGAAAACTAGAAACTGACAGTTCCTCAAGTGACTGTATTACCAGCAATGCTTGGCCAATAAAAGGTTAATCGGGCAGGAGGAAGCAACAATATTTGTGCTGCGATTCATGTGAGGGATCATTAAGAATAAAAACTGTCTAATTCCTATCAGAGCATACACAGACTGAAAAGATATCATGTGAACTGCATGACATGGTATTAATGGGTCAGAGAACATACACAGCAAGGTTATCAGAACACAGATAAGGTTGCAGATGCTGAATACATAACTTTTCTCACAAACAGGGAAACTGTGGATGGTATGCAGAAGAGTCTGAGATTCTGATCAAATCCCACCAAAAAAAAGTTGCACTGACTTTAATGAACTCTGTCGAACTATCTCTGATCTACTTAAAGGAGCATCTTTTTAAGTACAAGCTTCAGATTTAAGCTGGCATAGGAGAATAAAATTCAAAGAGCACAACAGAAAATAAAGATGACTGCCTAAAGCATGTAGCATCTCACATCTGGTTGGGTTAACCATCCTGTGACTGATGACACACATTGGACTGTAGGCAATGAACTGAATTTTGTCAAACAAAATCAGCCAACAGGAGAATTTGAGCAAAGACCTTTAGAACCAAAAGCATGAAGTATTATCTTCTCAGACAAAGCTGTATTGTTATGTAAGCAACATAAAGCAGAAATGTTAGCACAAAGGTTAACCTTACTGGAATAAAACCAACAACAACCTCAGAGCACAAACTCCACTATATATTCACCAAATCCATTGCTACATCCACACTAGGATTTTAGTTTCGCTTGCGAATGCACTTCTGAAGCAAAAACTGGTTATTGCAACCTAGCATGCTTTGGCGTGCATTGCAGAATCCTTTCAGAGTGTACAAACTCTATTTCTTTTGCAGAAAACCAAACTGGAAGACAATCCTTGAGGAATATGCTCAGCTAACACACATCCAGTTCATGGCACAGACAAGAGCTAGGTCAAGGTAAGATCCCCAAACAAGTATAATGTTACATGAGTCCTCAACACTGTTTCCTTTCTAGCTCCAGTGCTATCAAACCGTGCTACCTGTTAACAGCCTACAGGTGTCATAAATATATATACAGATTGCATCTGGAGAATCTTCCCAACACATCTTAGAGTACATCAGACTTGGATGTAGCAGGGTGAGGGAGAAGAGAGATATCTGTTGAACCAGTAGTAAAAAACCCCCAAACCTTCAACTTGAGTTTAAAAGAAAGAATACAAGTGGAAATGCAAAAAAAAAAAAAAAAAAAAAAAAAAAAGGCAATAAAGAGCTTCAAAGGAAGTGTGAAAAGTGCACATCTGTCCCTTGCATTTCTTCCCGCGACAGAGTTCAGTCATGGAAGACATCTATACTGCAATACCTGATAGCTGTTACAATACCCAGGCTTCAATTTCGCCTGAAAGCTGAAACAGATATAATTTAAAGAAATTTGCTTGCCATTGGCTACGGATTCAAAAGAATTCAGGTCCCTATCCCACAGGAGAGACAGTAAGTGTTTTAAAACTCCTTAGGCTTTCATATGAGATTTAAACCAAAATAAACCAAAACATAAACAGCCCTAAAGCTAAGCCTAACATGAACTGTAATATTAATAAACTCTTACTTTTAAACAATCAAAAGGCTTTAATTGCATGTAATATTTGAAAAGATCGAACGCATGTATCCAAGCTAGTCTTTTCTTTCATTCTGTTTCTCGGTTTAGGAAATGGGCAGTTTATTCTTAACTCTAGTACGGCTGGTTTATAGCTAAAAGCTATTTCTTTTGGCCTATATTAAATGATGTTTACTTGAAAAAGTCAATAAAGTATACCCAGGGAAAACTGAAGTATGAAACAGATTTCTTACAGTGGAAAACCATCAGATATCCTTGACAGTAATTTGCCTTCTTATTGACTGTTTCAACCCAAAGGTCAAGAGATGAATGAGTCCTGAAACACTTAGCTATGGGACTTCTTTCAAATCCAGATACTCCCCAGATTTAGTCCTGTATTAGTCTATTGGAGTCTTCAACAGTATGTGAAAGAGAAAATGGCTCAGTTGCTCTAAGAAGGCAAGGGGAAAGATTTAAGTTTTGCTTTTTGTTTCATACTTAATTCTGACCGTAGACAAAAGCACACAAATTAACACTATTTTAAGCCACACTTGCCTAAAAACACTAGAAATTAACTCATGTAAATAGAGAATATAGGAAAAACATCACTGAGTTCCAATAAAATTTCTTCCAGAAAGGCCAACTTATTTTTCCATTTCATTGTGCTGTTAGACACACTCAATAAGTTTAGAGACTACAGACATCTTTTATACCATATTAGAAAGGTACAGATGAGATAAAACTCGCAGAAACATCATATTACTTCAATTCATTCCTTAATAAAGTTGTCATTTTATGTATTGTAGTCTCAGTAGTCATGATCCTTGGAAATAAAAGTTCATTGTTGTTCAGACCTCTTGCTGCATTTTGTATATTTTATATATTTTTCTTGCCCCGACTAGGAATTGGAGCAACAGACTTTAAAATAAATCTACAAGAGGTCAAGAAGGTGCTGTAAATTATTTCTAGATGAATAGTTTGCAGCTAACCACTGGCATTTGAAAGGACATTTGATGAGAAGGGAGTCCAAATACAGCAAAACCCCAGTACACTGCACATCTCTGAGAAGAAAAAGAGTAGCTGAAATATGAATAGCTAGAGTTTATTACAGATTATCTGATGGTAAGGGGATGCCCTTAGACTATTTTTATACCTCAAATTCATCTGCAATATCACCATTCTTTAAAGAAAGAGATAAAGTAGCTCATGTTTCAGATCACCACATTATGTCTTCTTTTTGAGATGGTTGGATATTGCACAACAGTGTTTAGAAACAATGACATGACATCTCTAAGTTTTGCTGTGTGGCAGCATGCCCAACAAGGAGTTTATGAGATGGGACACCAACTCTGTGGCAATCCATCAGGCTCATTGCTGCAATCCCCAAAGCCCAAGAGCCTGAAATGGAAGTTTTCTTAGGCTTCTCCAAAAAGGAATATTTTGAATATGTGCTTTCTCTGAATAACTTCTCAACCATGACTATTTTCATTTGGGAGACAGAGAACTTCAGCTTTTTTTAAGTACTGTTATCAATCTTCTCCTATATAAAACATACACATAATATTTAACTGTTTGTGCTCCATGCTGTATGAACTATTCTTCTCTAAAAATTATGAAGCCGCGGGAGAAAAGAGAGAACCCTCTGGTACAACTTAAATTAGCAAAATACCACAGTACCTAGAATGTACCTTGTTGGACAACAAGGCATATACATTTTTTGTGAGTACTTAAAATACTCTCTATACTCGTGAAAAAAATCAGGATCAATTCCCTGGGATATTTTGAATAGAACAATGATAACATATAACACTGAATATTGTTCATACTAGATAAGCTGCTCAGATATATTAACCTAGAGATGACAGGAGTCACCTTGCTGCATACTGCAGATATGCTGCAATAGTGACCCTATTGTCTGATCACTGGTATATTATAATGATAAACTTCTGAAGGGTGCTTGGAGTTGCTTCTGTCCTTCAAAACATTTGCTGAGAAACACTGTGAAGATTTGCAGTTAATCTATGCCAAAGGCATTATGAAACCTATATGTAATTCTTTAGGGATGAGTGTTTAGATAACACTCTTAAGCTGGTTTGTACTTCTAGTCTATTTTATGTCCTGATGCTCTCTATAGAAACAATCTAGCTGATAGAATCAATGAAAAGAGGTACAAAATTGCTGATGACACACTGCTAAGTAGCAGTTCAAATAATTTAAGATGACACAGGAAGGATTATGAGGGACTTAGCTATTGAAAATTACCCAGTGTTTGTTGGCATTCAGGGTAGATGGCTACAAAATTAGCTGAGGCATTTGAAATAGCAGTTGAAGGACACAGAGATTTTGGACAATGTCCAGTTAGAAAGCAAACTTTTAACAATAATTAACTGTTACTGAGGAGCCATGTAGGCTAGTACTTGTCTTCGCTATGGAAAAAACATAAAAATTAAACGAGGTAAGTGATTTTTACATGGTTTATGACTTTATTTCAAGGGCATGGATAAAGACTGCGAAAAAGTAAAAGAAAGAAACAAGTCAATGATCTAAAATATATAATGATTTGAGGGTTTGTTTGGTTGTTTTTAATTAGAGCTGTGAGAAATGGTAAATCTAATGCATAGCGACATTCAGGGAGCACAGCCTCACTGCCAGTCCAGTAAAATCCTTTTCTAGTGCTGTGATCATTTCAGTAAACATTAACTCTAGAAATTAGAATCTCTTCTACAGACAAAGGGCAGTAAGTACAACAGATCTTTGCCTCTGTTTACTCAGTAGTGCCTAGATTAGAACTGAGATAATGAGACAATAAAATAAAATTCTTAAAATAGTTTTGACTTGTTGATTAGAAGTAGAATTTACTTCTCTAGAAAGTAAGATTTAATGGGCTGATAATTGAAAAAGCAAAATTTTGGCAACAGAAATCAAAAGCAGCCCTGGAGATTCCTGCCCAAGTATTTGCTTTCTTAGGAAATGAAGCTTTTCTATTTATATACAAACCGACTTGTTGTCAACTATTGTGGAGAAGCTTCTCATCCCAACTGGCAAGTAATCACTAACGAGTTGTGTCCAAACACTGCTAGCCTCTGCAACATAAACCACCAGTACAGCTATTCTTGAAGAATGTCCTAAATCCTGAACTTTCAAACACATGATAGTACTTTCAACATCTGTACAGTGACTTCTAATAGACAGCAATTAAAAAAATTTGGGAAGCTGCTAAATATGCTGCCTTTTGTGCACCAAGAAAAAAAAAAACTATCATTTCAGATGCTGTAAGTTACATTATAAATTTCTATAGAAATTTACGTAATGGATTATGACTATGTGTCATTTTTAGCTGGATGGTTTCTGAGGAGCATAAGCTTTAGGGAAAGTCAAACACCAAAATCCCCAAGAAATACTTTGTCTCGAGGAATAGCTATGATAAAGTTAAAATCAACATTAGAGCCAAGAATATTTTGAGGGCGGATGAGCATGGACATCCATCAGATGTCCAAGTGACTTTTTTTAGCTCAGTGACTCATCTTGACAAGTCTAAACACACTCAACC
The DNA here is from genome assembly GCF_004027225.2 of Strigops habroptila. Taxonomy (NCBI): domain Eukaryota; kingdom Metazoa; phylum Chordata; class Aves; order Psittaciformes; family Psittacidae; genus Strigops; species Strigops habroptila. The sequence continues at coordinate 20,174,328 of NC_044288.2, forward strand.
TGCTTGTAACCCTGGAGCATGAATTTGCAGTAAAAGCTCACTGAGGAGCACATGACCCAGCCTCATAAAACTCCTTCTTTCTGAGGTGAGCCCACAGAGGTGCTGTTGAGCACTTTGAAATGCCCTCTTTTCTGTTCCTGCCCAGGTTAAGCCTGGTCCTTCTACGTGGCTGATATAGGATTTTCTTTCTTAAACATTTACGTAAAATGCCATCAAGTTGTCTGCAAACAGTGAGGGCATGTGGAAAATTCAGTGCTTTTGATAGCCCAACATATTACATGGTAAGCACTTCATTCACTTGAGGTTCTTTTCATGACACAACATAATGTATCATGCCTTACTTGGGTAACAGTATTAGCTTGTGAACACATGCCTTTATTTGAAATTTAAACTCAGATTTCCTTAGGGTTACTCAAGCCCAGCCATATGCATTTCCAGTGGCAAGCATCTCTGAAAGAGAGATGTGGCAGGCGAGAAGTAAGCTAAGGAAGCCCTTTCCAATTCCTTTCCAAGTTGGCCTAAGTTCTATTGGTGTAAACACTGTAAAAGGCATCATCTCAGAAAACATCTGCTAGCTTGGATGCCTCAATGCTAGCAAGTTTAATGCAACCTGAAACACGACATTACAGCCAGAAGTCATAAAAACTTAGAATTAAATATAGTGGTACGAATTGCATTTTAAAATTACAAATAACAGTTCCTGAGGACAAGAATAAAATTATAGCCAAGTTTCCAATTTGTATAAGAAGCTAAAACTTGAAGTAGTCAAAAAAAGAGTAATAACAATATGAGATTGTCATCTGGCCCTCCTTATTTATAAAGTAAGAGGTATAACAGGATGGAGGAAAAGGAGCAATAGGTGACAGACTGCTCCCTTCAATACCTCTTCAGCCTCTGTCTGATGCCCAAACTATGCTCGCCAAGGCAGGCTAGGGGATCCCACAACTCTATGCTCTTACTAGTGTGATTCCTCTTAATTTTTCCATTTGTTCCTTTTTTCTTCTTGCCTTTTTTTCTAGTAGACCTGCCTACCATAATACCAGTTTTGAAAAACAGTTAGGAACCTGTACCTAGAAAGACAGCAAAAAGCAACTTCTCAACTACCTATAAAGTTTTAGGAACTTTCCTGGTCTCCAGTTTGCTGATTAATGTATATTCTGTGTCTCCATTTCTCTGGTAGGGAGACTGAAAGTGAATATTAGCATCAGCTAGAAGCTGCATTTTCATTTCTAATTCTTTTTCTCAGAGGTACACATGCTGATCAGAAGATAAAAGTTAAAAGCATTGCTATAGAAGGCTACATAAGCTATATAAGTTCAACTTATTCAATTTTTTAATATATCTGCAGTGCACTTTGAATGAAACATTCCTCTGAATAGACATCAGAGCAGCAATACTACAGGCAACTGTATGATCCCTTCGTCACCAGTAACACTCCAAGTAAGTTCATAATCAAAATTCTTTGAGACTGAAAGAAGTGGAACAATACAGGACTACACTTGCAGGCACACTGGTGGGTATATAGCTGACATATCCCACTTCTACCTACTGCAGACTCCTGGGGAAAGGCCACAGGGCTTCAGTAGCAGACACCCACAAAGAATGCTTTGAGTTAGCATTGAAATAATCACCTTACAGATATTAAGAAATGAGAAAAAGAATGTTTCTGTCTTTTAAAGGTGCAATCCTCCTTCCCCATGTGGATTTGCTAATACTATACAACCATATTTTATATATACATTTATATTCTAATAGATTCACCTCCTTTAGATTTACACAACAGAAAATAGTTTTAACTGCAGTGGGGAACATTTGGTATTGTGTTGTACTGAAGCATTCTGTTACCATGTTTTATACATGGTAAAATTAGTCTGAATTTAAGTATTTTCTCCTAATTTGAACTCTGAACACCACGTAAACATCCTTCTTCATAAATGGCTGGCTGGCTGGCTGGCAGATACCTGGGACTAGCCTTATTGTCTTACTGTTTGCTTCGAGAACTTTGCAGCTGCAGGTTCAAACTTTCTTACACCTCACATTGTCACAAAATTCCTGTTATTGTACTGTTATACAGAAATAACTTGAATTTAGCTTTAGGAATATCTTTTTCTTTTTTGCTATTGGAACTGCCCATCCCAGTAGTGCTGAACAGTACAGGTACAGGTTTTACTTATGAACCTAGCAATCCAGGATCCATTTGGCCAAATATTAGTTCAAGACACACGTACCACCAGCTGACTACAGTGAGTAAAAACCTACTACCCTCCAGTGAAGAACTCTGAGCTCTGGACCTGGAAAAGTTAGCAACATTAATCCAAATCCTTTGCTCTCACTAAGCCTTTGCTAGACACATCTGCGCCCCCTCTTGTCTTCCACAGCTCCTTCCTGACCTTAAGGCACTGCTACTGCCTCTCCGTTGGATATTATGCTTAGCTCCACAACTAAATTCATTCACTTGCTTCAGTCATGCAACCTTTTTATACATACACTATTCTTCTGTAGTTTGTACTCTTTTTTATCTTTCAGCAAAATGAATTAACATCCCAGAATCACCACACCCATACCAGAGGCAGTATAGTCTCTTTAGCACTCTGCTTGTATTCCTTCTTCAACTTCAGGCCTCTATCTGCATGAAAGCAATTCTTCACTTTCACGCAATCTCTCTCTAGCCCTTTGCTCCTTTCTTTCCTTGTTTAATTCTGACAGGATCCTGATGAAACATTTCTTTAGATCTCCCATCTGAGTAGGCTACTTGAGTGACAGACTTCTTGTATAGCCATTCTCACAACACCTGAACAGATATCACCATCTTTTCTCAGCCTTTACATGTTGGGATCTATTTGATCACAAGTGTTTAAGCATTTTCTGATGCTCATATAGGTATATAGCAAACAAAAGATAGACTAGGGATAATGTGTTCTCTTTCAATAAGTCCCCCTCCAGTTGGAGAAAAAAAAACGTTTAGGAAAGAGTGGAAGGCCACTATATTTAATTCAGACAATTGCTGAAGAATGGCAAAGGGATAGCCCATACATTTTAGTTAAATGACTCTACTCATTTAATATGAACAAACTTTATCTGACTATAAGAACATTTGCTAAAGAAGATTTTGTTCAAAACAGCTTGGGAAAGCCAAAGAAAAAATACAGGATTAATGTTTTTTTAAGGACTCCTCACAGTTGGCAGTTTGTTCCTCAATATCTACCCCTTGATAATGCATTGTCTCCTTTTTAATTCACATTTAAATCCTTTTGAAGAGCTATATGTATATATTTTACAGAAATTTAACATATAAACAAGTAGAAAAGTAGATTTACACTTTTCAACCACATAAACTCAGATAGTCCAAGTCAGATAATTTTGCTCCATACTGCCTCTACCTGATAAGTATTAGACATCAGGAAAATTGAACTATTTCTGCAAGCATCCATTAAAGACAGTCTCAGGTTCCCTCTTCCACACTCCACCACCCCACACCTTTTCCCTTCCCCTAAATAAATTAACTTTATGATAATTTTGTTCCTGGCTCCTACTTTTTGACTTGATGAAGCTGACTTTCTAATCAGGAAAGGTAAACTTAAAAGTCAAGTGCAATCAGGGATTATTAGGCAAGTGACGATGAAATGTATTTAAAGATAACAACAAATGCCATACAAGTATAAAAAGCAAACACCATTTAAACTTAAAACAAATGAATTTCACTATCTTTGTTTTGATTTATCACATAAATAACCTAAAAATGGATTTATTTGCTCCTATCTTAGCCTAATCTTAGGAAATATTTTTGAGAGGGAGATTTAACCACAGAAACTCTTAATGAAATCTGATATTCTAATTACAGCCTGCACAGAAAGCAAAGACTGGACAGAACCAGAAACTTAACTCTCCCATAATTTGCCATGTTTCAGATCAAGTGTGTAAGTACTTTATAGTTAATACAAAATGAAGAGCTCTTGATATATATGCATGCTGCCTCCATTCTGTCGATACAGGCTGTCAGCTCTGCAACAGGACATATGCAACAGAAAACGTAAATGATATTACGAACATCAGGGAGAAGGGCTTTTGATTGTTTTTCTAAATATGATCAGGAAGTTATGGAATATGAATCTCTGGGAATTAAGCTTTCAGTATCTTTAGCCCTGTTTCACCCTGGAGACTGGACACTCTAATCGTAGTGCATTTCCCATGATATACTACAGGATTTTAGCCATAAGAGAATATAAATATGTCATGGGATATGTACTTTAAATGCATAGACGGCTCCTCAGGGAAAACCTGGACCTCACAAGACTTGGAAGTACAATTTTGTCAGATACTTCCAGGAAGCTTTCAGAAAGCAATGAAATGAAATTAATATGAGTATTATAAGAATATTATTATATTCCCCAGTGAAATAAAGAATTCCACTGAAATAGAACCATTCCACAGACATTCACCTGCAAAAAAAAAAAAAGACTCATATAAAGACATTTCAATGGAGGAAGAATCTTCACTGAAAAATTTTCACATTACTTAGAAATTGCTTAAAGCCTCTCTTTAAAAATTGACAAAGAACAAGCTCCACCACTAGGACGTAAATAAAAGGTGAGAAAAATTTGGCTGTTGCAGAGCTTTGGGAACTGATATTGCTTTCAGACAAATCGTGTTAAACTGTGTGACAGAGTTCAATTCCCATCTTCTCCATAGGTGCTGACTGCATATGAACTTGTGACAAACCAGTTGACAAAATGACAGCATTTCAGAGTATTTAAAGAATGATTTGTATGTCCTTCCAGCTCTTCCAGTATTCCATTTAGTAGCTTCGGACAAAGCACCTAGATTGCCCAGACATTGTACTATGACAGGTGACAGAAGTGGATTGTTTATGTGCTGCATGAACAATGTATATGATCTCACAAATGCAGAAAGGTCTGCTTAGATATATGTTTATATCACACAAATATGAATTTCAAGTCATCTTGTTCTTCTCCTTCTCGTCTAGAAAAACACTAGCAGCAAGGTCATGTGCATTGATGCCGCTTGCTGCCTGCAGCTCTGCACCTTCCATCCCCACACACTGCTCACTAAAGCCCTGGCCTTTGCCGTTGGTACTGCCATGGCTCTTGGTGCTCACAGCAGGCCTGGGGCCCCAGCAGGCAGCTGGGGAATAGAGGGGTACCTGCTTGCAGAGAGCTGACCGAGAAGAGAGCAAGCAGAGGGATCTTTCATACACAGAGATGAAAGTTTGACTTTGTGAAGTCAAGTAAGTGCAGACGTACAAGGTTGCTCCATGCCCTTCCATCTGGAACTGACAAGTTAGATGATCCTGCATTTCTACACTTACTTCTGATATGTTTCCATTCAGTACACTTTTTCATAAAAGATGCATTTGTTTTTAGAATGAGTTATTTAGAATGAGTTATTTCAGAATGAGACAGAATTTGTTTTTAGAATGACTTATTATTCTAAGAGGTAACGTTCAGTAAAAAAAATAAAGATACCCAAAACTTTTCAGTACATTACAGAGTTTGCTCATTGTTTTGTATCTTAGCAGCAATACCTATTTGCAACTCGAGCAATATAAACTCTGTAAAGAACTGCAAAAGTCTAAACTTTCCGCTTGGAACAAATAAAATAAAACAGTTTCTTAAATGTCTTCTTTGCATACATAATAATTAAATCTAAAGTTTAGGGAACTTTCCTATTCTATTCGTGAATGAGTTTTCATGCCTCAGGATGATAAGTATGTGTCATGCCTTTCCAAAATTTCAGGCTAAATAAAGGATCTTTCAAAATGATTTTTTAATTGTCTTTTAAAGTTTCAGATGCTCATGTTAAAATATTTATCTAGAGAAATTATAAAAAAAAGATTGGAAGAATGCTGATCCTTATTTGCAGTAGTTATACTTTACACCTGCATTATACTAGACAGATAATTATCAACCAGTGTCATCTGAAGACAGTGCTAAAAACTTACATTAACGTTTAATTTTGAAACTGATCAATTGCATTTGTTATGGGCTCTTCGGGGAATTAGCATGTGAAGTTCATCCTACCCATTTCAATTACAGATATAACACAAGTAAATTAAGCCAAGTCAATATTCTCTGAAATCAACTTCATATATGCCAGTCTCTGCTTGGATTTTTCAAATAATAATCCATGCATAGCAAGGAACACTTGGGGCTTGGGGTTTTGTTTGTTTGGGGGGTTTTGTGTGTGTGGTTTGGGGGGTTTTTTGTTTGTTTTGCTTAGGTGTTCGGGGGTTTTTTTAGTCTGGTATTTTGCCACACAAATTTACATGGATTAGCATTTATTTAAAAGAATCTTACATTCTACTCTCCATGTTTGCATTATTTTTTCAAATCTTTCTCTTTCTTATTCATTTGAATATGAGTGGTGCCTTTCATATTTTATGCCATTACTAGGTATTGGTGATATTGGAATCTATGATGCTGCATTATGCTCAATGATTTCTTTCATATGTGGTCATAATACAAATTAAACTAAAGGCAACTGCCATGGCTCCATGGCAAAAATAGAGACTCAAGGATTTAATGATACCGAGTCTGGATATAAGCAGGAAAGATGAAACACTAGTCTTTGTGGTCTGCATCAATTTTTGCAGCACAAGGGGGTAAGGGTGAGATTCACAGTTGATCTGTCTAATGTCTTGTAAGGACCTCAGAGATTTTTTTTTTGGACGCCTGCTGAAGTCTAGCACAAAGAACATAGGAAAAAAATCCTCTTATCAGGTTTTGCTTCCTTACTTTTGTATTCTGGGATTTTTGATGATTTTATAAAGCTGTTCCCATTGGGTAGGGGGTAGGAATGAAATAAAGGGACAGCAGTTTGAGTTACCAAGCATTTCTGCTGCACAGTCCAGCTCTTGCAGTTATGATTTGCTGAACACCCTTTTTTAAAAAACCTTTCTTGCATATACCTGCAGCTGCTTCCCCTCAGCAACTCTTCTTGCTCTGGTCCACTACAACGCAATTTAAATTAATAACCTTCCTATCAAGGCCTTTCCTTATATATGTCCTATCCTCAGAGGAGTTACTACCCATGATTTTAATAGGGTCCCAGAAGCAGCCTTGCACTGACACTGAAGCATCAAGATGCTGGCATTGCTGCCATGGCGTCTAGCCATCACCAGACAAATTCACAGCAATATTCCATAATGAACAGCCATATTTTAAGATTTCTGTGGCTGAGAGCCCTGAGTGCAAGTACTCAGTCTCATCCAGCTCAACTTTTCCCACTGGAAGGAATGGCATTTTCCCTGCAGCATAGCAATGCACTCTGTGCCACTGCCATTGTGGTCTTCTGTCCCTGGAGGAGAAGGGTCTCATTGTTATTGACTTCTATAATTCTTATAATAATTCTTCTGGAAGAAGAAGTAATGTATAAATATCTTGCAATGTCACCTCTCCTTTGATTTGGTAAGCATATACATAATCACATCAGATACTAATTCATCTCTTTAGTTCACTGTTACTTTCAGCACCATCACCTACAGTAGACTCATTCATTTTTTATATTAATCTTAGCCAAAATCTAATATATCGTGACCTAGAAAGTAATCGTTTTCACATCTTCTCAGAAGGGATAAATGAATTACTTGTAAATCATTAATTTACAGCCCTCCAGTGATCAAGGTTGTCAGACTAATATGGTTATAAACCAGTTAGGATTTGTTCGTTTGTTCATTCATACCAATAACAATAATAACCTCACCATATTAAGAACTGATATTAAAATATCAGCTTTCAATTTAACAGAAGAATTGCAGATTTCTGTGCTTTGCATACCATCTCCCAGCAGCTGCAGCATGGGCATTAAGTTAAAAGAGTTAATTTAAAACACAATAGCCAAGCTGCTACTCCTGCAACTGCCTGGCAGTGAACTGTACCTACAGCTATATCCTATTATTTATTTTTAACTTGTCCACTCAATCCTTCTCTGTTGGTTTGTTTCATTTCACTGGTGATATTTTGTTTTCTATATCATACTTTCAGTCCAAAGTTGTCATTAATTGTATGTTCTACATTCTAGGCCAACAGAACACCTACAGACACATCATACAATAAAGCAATAGGTGAATTATAGCCACGTATTTATGTTCACATTCACTTCTGGATTGGTTTGTGAATCCTTCAAGAGACAGAGATGATGTGCTTGGGATTTTCCACAGCAGTTTCCACTATACATCTCCTTGGGCCATTTTGTACAGATACTGACCGAAGACCAAGTGGGCCTAGTGATCTCTACAAGGAATGAATGGGGTTTACATCCGAAAGAACAGTACATTTTTCTCTTTTTGTTGTTATATTTCAGTGCTGGTGGTTGCTTAGTTGATGCACCCAAAACACAACATCAAAAAGCCCCCAGGTACTGAGAATTCTGTCTTTTATGTTTTAAATACCAGCAGGTAGGCAGTAACTTATCATTCAGGAGCAGAGATGAGTGATACTAATGATGCTGTCTGCCCACTAATTATTTTTCTGGATATTGTTAGTGAGCAATACAAGCAAAGTACATTATACCCCATGCAAATTGCACACACATGAACCAGGGAATTCATACAACTGCGTATCATGATTCCTATAACATAATATGCAGTATAGCCTCTCACTTACTACATGCTAACTTCTCCAGCTAGAATGATAAACTTGATAAAAATAAGTGAATTTTTATTCACTTCCCTCCTCCTTTCAGTTTTAGAGCCTGTAGCAACCTTGAATTAGCTTGAAAATTCATCTAAGTTTTCCTTCCACTGCTTCTCTCCACAAAGTGTTGCAGCCAAGTGAAATACTTAATTTGTATTCAAAACTTAATGAGAAAAATTACTTTAAAAGTAGATGTGATACTTCTTTCAAACGCTATCATAACAAGCCAGATGACACATTCACCTGCTGCTCATGCATGGCAACAGTGAATTAGGATAAGAAATAGATTTGTTAATGAGCCTTTAATTGCCATGGGACTGAAGGTGTCTTGGTTTTTATGCTGTAATATTTCTAAGGCTGTACCCATTAAATGCAAATAAGAAAAAAAGTCTTGATAGATAGAGCAGAAAGAACAATGCGTGGTTTGTGTTCTTATTGAATTTCAAAATTATTTGAGGCCTGACTCTTTCTCTGTCTGGCTCCATGGCCGAGATGCTATTTGGCTGCTTAATTTTCAGCCTGTTTGCTGAGAACTGCTGTTCAGCAGCTTCTCCCACTTGCTGAGTAGTCATCCAGAGCCATCCGCAGGCTCTTCACTCCACTTTGAGCCATTTTCTATGCATGTGATTTTTCTTACACAGAAAGATACATAATTTCACATTAAGAAAAAAAAAAAAAGGGCACCTTCTTGAATAGTCAGGGCAAACCCATGCCCGCTGGGAACATTTGTGGCAATTTCATGATAATGCCTAATGAAGGATAAACTCCTGACCCCTATCCTGCAGTTTTAGAGGGGGAGTAGCTGAGATTAAAGGTGTTAAATAGCTTGACAAAGGCACCTAGCAACTCATATGTCTTCCAGCCACCTGCTCCAGGGCTCTCTAGGTCCTGCCCATTAATCAAAGCTAGTTTTCATCTTGAGTTCTGGAGAAAACAAACGAAAGTAGTTTTAATCCTGTTTTCATCCTGTCTTTCTGAGGAAGGGAGATACGACTGAAGACAGAGCACTTGCCTGGCCAGCTGAGCTGCAACAAGGAAGAAGGTGTTTTCAAAATCGTTTTTGATTAATAAGCATATGAATTGAGGGAAGACTTCAAGACCGAGAGACAGCACTGAAACAGTGACTGACTATAAACCAACAGGACTAGTTCCTCAGATGCTATCAAAATCAGAGTAACACCATCTGGCACTCAGTACATCCTTGTGGAATTGAAGTACCTGGCTAAAAAATGGAAAACTGCACTCTCCTGTCCACTACTCAATTGCTAAAACCTCAAGTTTCTCATAATAACCTTAAAAAGAATGTATTTTTATCTCCCATTCCTCAGTTGTCTTGAGAACATTTCTCTAAACTATAAATGTAGTGACATTTCCTAGTTGGCTTACCCTTAAGAGCATTTTCTTTTTCTCAGAAATACACTGAGACAAATACAGTGGAGAAAACCCATAATCTAGCATCAGCCAAATCATGACAGCTGGAATCATCGATGGGAAATGCCTCAGAGCATGAGGTGAGAAAGCATTCTTTTTTTTTTTTTTTTCATATTAGCCAAAACCCCTTCCATGGTATCAAACAGGAATAAAATCTTAGAACACTTCACTGATGGGTCAGAATGATGACCAGTGTTACAAATTCTTAAGAGTTCATCACAGCAGATTCTGACTGCATCAGCCAAAGCTTTTGCAAGGACACCCCGTTCATATATTAGACTTTAGACAGTGACATTAAAATCATGGTCATGCAAGGATCTGATCACAGAATCAAACATTTTGTCCAGTTAGTCGCAACTATCATGACAGTTTCCTCTTAATCCTCTCTCTGCAGAAGAAACACAAGCATATTTGAGCACCTATTTTGAACAAGAACATAATTCCATTCTTTAGAATAGCCTTTTAAGGACCTCTTTTACTTGGTTATGTTCAAACTTATTTAGCCATCATCAATGCATGGTTACTAGAAGCTACTTGATATTTCTGAAAGGTGTGGGGGGGTTTTCCCTCCAAATTAATACCAGAATGAAGGTTGATAGCACATTTTCTTAGACAAACTTTGAGATACTAGGCCCTGGCACTTAAGAAATAAGACTTAACATGCTATAGGATATGTTAATAAAGAATACATTATATCTGGATTTGCATGACTTGTTCCATGAGTTGCTCCTTACTGTAGTCAAAATAAAATAAATATTCTGTGCAAATGAGAAAGGTTATATGGTTTTACTTATAATTAATAAATCTACTAACACTGATATATTGAGGCAAAGGAATAATCATGCTCTAGATCATAATTCCTGTTGTTAGGAAAGGCAGTTTCTATTTTACAAAGAGAAATACTGCATTGAAACTTAGCAACCATATCTGCAGTATATTTTCTGTCACCCTTAAAGATGACAGAATATATACATATATATAAGATATATCTTTTATATATATCTATATACAATATTTACATGACAGAATGTATATATACATGTATCTTGCAAGACTCTCCAGTTAGTTCACCCTTTCTCATTATTGCAGCTGGTCCAGTGCTAGATGAAGTATAATCAAACTTTTTCTTCCAACCATATGCCTTACCATTTCATGCTTCTCCACCATGGCTTCTTCGCTCTCTAGTGGTTTAAATTCTGTAAGTATTCTGTTACCTAAAGATCAGATGATGTCTGAATATGGACATCACTGAATTAAAGTGTTAACTTTTGTTGCTCTGAGGGATGGATTTTTCTAGTCTTTCATGGCATTAGATCCTCAGCTAATATTAACTCTCATCTGGAAACACTTGCTCAGTCTTCAGTTTACCTATCTGCCATACCCTAAACTGTTCTTTCCTTTAGCTCAGCAACGGTTTGCTCTTGTCAAATATATTCTGACAAACATTCCCAGTGCCTTACAGTGAAAATATAACCTGAAGGCCTGTCTTCTCTGAAAGCAAGTCAGTGTTACACTGGCATCATCTTAGAAGCAGAGAGGAGAGATTCTCCCAAAACACCATTATTCTTTCTAATGCTGACCAAAAAAAAACCCAAAAGAAAGCCTTTTTGCTCCTTAGGCCTTCACAGCCCCACTAACAGAGGTAAAGAAAGAAAGCTGCCAGAATCACATACTGAGACCAGGCTTTCAAATGCACTCAGAAGAATAATAAAAACCTGCAAGATGCTGAGAACTTTTGAGAATCTGGACTCTAATCACTCTTATTGAAGCTTCAAATGGCACCAATCAGCAAGAAACATCAGGCTAGCCAGCACAATGTAATGGAATCAATTGAGATGCAGTCTGTAAGATATCATCCTCAGTCAGTACAGGTATTGAACAAAAACCAGCCCCTTAATTTGGGACACAGACATATCTAACTAAAATTGAAAAGTATTTAAACCATGTAGCCTTTTCTTCCCATTTTAAAGGGATTTCTTTCTATTAATTTGGTGCAAGAGAGAAAGGGCTATTAATAGCATATTATTGTCATAGCCTTCAGGCACAAAATTAAACACATTTATCTCTTTTGGGCAATTACTGGCCCACAAGAGGAGCCTCTGTTTTTATCCCTGAGCATTACTTCTTAATTGTTTCTATGGACACAGTAAGAAGTTTCAGCTCAAAACAGTATGTCAGCCCTGCCTGCCTGAGTCCAGGGATACCTTTTGAGAGCCTTGTAAGCAAGCAACCACCATTTGTCTTTGCAGGTCAGCATCTGTACACTTTATAGCCTACATGCATAACAGCACCTCAGCTCTTCCTGCTATAAGACAATGGTCAAGAACAAAAGTTAGTTGGGGCTGAGCAGACTGAAAGAAAAGAGGCTATACTGCATGTATTGGTCCTTTTGCTTGAGAGAAATCTGTTTGGACCTATTTTTACTTCTTGCTTTTTTTGGAGTGCGAGAGCTTTGTCTATACATTGTTCTTATATACATTTATGTATTTTAGCAAGATGAGGGAGGTCTTAAAACTACTCTGAAGGACAGGTGTTAAAGCAGAACATTATCCTCCTATGATAAGAAGAAATGTAATAAGCAAAATTAGAATATGTTTTGACTTTCAAATACCAAAATATGATACAACCACTTTTTTTTTTTTTGCTTTTGCTCATTATAAAAGGTAAATTAGTCATGCTCCCTTGTCACACTTCTGCAAAGCATCCTCAACAGCTAAATGGAATGATGGGGTTTTCTCTGCCTTGTAGAGTGAATACTTAAATGACACCAAACCATGCTTGAACAGTGTATTTCATGCTTGAACTCTCATTCCATTGACAGTGGATAAACAGAAAAAGGAAACGTTACTTAGTGTGCAAGGGTTCGCACAGCTCATAAAATTTAGTGTAGCTTCAGGCTGGGGGACCACACTTACAGAGTAATGAAGAGCCAGAGTAATGAAGGGCAAGCGTCTTTGCCTTCCCTTCTGCCCACTGCAGTTCTCCTGTGCTGACCCACTAACTGTGATCCACCCCACTAAACGCAAAGAGCCACACCATGTGCGTATGAGCATCTGCACTTAAGTATGTCTGTACACAACATCTTGGAAAAGGCCATAAAAAGACTTTACCACTTTAACTAGCACCTCAGTAAGCAATTTAACTGAAAAATTTGTAAAGGAAAATCTACAAACCGAAGTGTCCTTTTTTGAGCTCAAACCTAAGCTTTGTAGTTCATTTTAAACTCTTACTGCCATAGCCTAAATTCCTAATTGAGAGTCAGCAACTACCCTGGATACTATTCAAGAGCCTACAAAGGAAGTTGAGGGAATAGTGATTTAGTTCAAATAAATCATGGATTGGCTTTGGTTCAGAAACCAACACATGAAATTCAAATATGTCATACAGAAAGGCAGACTAATTGATTCAAATCACTTTTGGTAGCTTACCAGCTGTGTGTAAAAGAAACACTACCCCAATTACAGAAAGCCAGAAATCTTGTTCAGACAGGCTCAGTACTTATGAATGAATGAGGTTTGTGGTCTCTGCCTTCAGATCCTCCTTTTTCAACTATTAGCTTTTAAACTGTAACAGATCTGTTGTCTTTATAGAATAATATAAATTCTTGATGAAATCTTGAAAGAACTGGGATCAGCTTCTTTTGTAAAGAAACAGATCATTTCTTAAATTTTGTTTATACAGCCTGGCAGAGCACAGCACCTGTCTCAGATGGGCTTTCCAGGCATTAATGCCATAGAAGTAATTTAAGCAATCATACGTGTCTGGTGTTCTCTTTGGTTAACATAACTCTGTAAAACAAACATTATTTCATGTAAAAAATTTGAGTTGATGGTGAAAATAATCATTATATTATAGTTTCATTTTGTTCCTCTTCACTTCCACAGTGGCTCAATTACCACATTACTTATAGCCTTTTCAGAGTCTAATTATATTGCATTGGACATCCTGAGATATTTGTGGATGGGTATTTTCTACACAAAAACTTTGTGCTTGTTCTTATTACCCTAGCAGCTATGCAGTTCCAGAACACCAACCAAGATTAATTAAGTAGGCACAGTATTGCTGAAATCTCCTCTGGTTTGCTGTATCGCCACTGACATTTCTGCAGCCAGCAAAAGACCTGCTAAAGCAATATGTGACTAATGCTGAAAAGATCCAGTCTAATGAGACCTCCTGGGAAAGCACCTCTCCTCGTGCGATCAAAGGAGGAACTTTATTTCCTCTTGATCAGATGAGAAGGGTGCATAAATGTATACGGCAGCTATTTATCGTAAACTGATAAGCAGCCCAACAGCTTTAAATTATTTCATTTCACTTCACACAGAACTATAACTCTGGTCCATAAGGATACAGCAGGCTCTGCATATACTAAGCACAATTCTGCTGTCAACTATTTAGAAGAATTTACTTCTTAATTGCTTGACTAGTAACTCATTTTTATTCTCTATGACCTATTAAATCCTGGTAAGCTCAACAAACCATATGAGACTTGATAACTGCAGTTTGTGTTTAGAATCTTATGATTACCTGTGTGTTCACAAGAATATAATGGCATCAAAACTCATAGAGATGCCTCAGAAAAGCAAAGTGCCAACAGCTATGCTGAGATTAGATGAATTCTCCATGCTACCTGATTTCAGGCTCTAAGACTCTTTATAGATTCCTTACATATGAGACAGAAAGAGAAAAAAAAAAAAAAAATAAAGTTTCTGCTTTGAATTGCCCTCTGGAAAAGTTTCTCTATTCATGGAATGCTAAAGATGTGTAAGCAACTGTTTCTAAATTACATATTCCAAATGGCTGTCCGTGATGCCCCATAAGGTTGCTTGTTATCCATCCTAACCTCTCCTATCCTGGGGGATGAGGGCGATCGAATCAGTTCTTGTTCTAAGAAGTTAACAGAAGAGCCCAAGTTCCAAAAAAATCCACCGTCTTTATGTCCTAATCTGCTCAACTCATACCATTTATATTACCTCTTGCTTCCCTCCTTGGTTGTTCATCACTGTAGCTGCTGCAATCTTTGAAAGGCCCTTGCAAAACAGGTGTAGATATTTGTCTAAACTATAACCCAAAAGCATTTAATCTCCAAAGGGTAAGGAAAAGGAGTCACTGAAGGAAATCCAGAGAGTTTCTTATGCAAGCCAGCCATTGCATCAAAAGTCAGAAAAGGAAATGTTCATCAAAGAACCCAAACAGCAGCACACACTGTATTTTCTTTTCCTCTCCTTCTTATGGTTCTTGCCTGTTTCTCATTTTTTCCCAGAGGACTAAAGATGTTCCAATTTTGCATCTTCCATATTCTCCTACTCTTAATTTGTTTTTTAATTAAGTTATTACTGGGCAGAGAGTCTTCAACTTCAGCTAGTTTTGACCAAGCTCCAATTACATTTTAATTTAAAATGTAAAAGAAAACTACCCCATACAGGATGCTTCTGCCTGATAATTTGGAAAATGCATCTTTTACTGGAGAATTCATCTCCATTAGCGTGTTGTAGAATAAGGCTTCTCATTTAATATGACATTGCAGGGAAAATTGAAAGAATCCTACTGGTTTTTACTAAAATGTTTCAAGACTTTCAGTATTATTTAGATGTAAAAATCCTCAGATGTGAAAATAATGCATCACAGAGAAAAAAAATGCAGCAAATTTCACAGAAAACCAGAGCTTAAATGGCTTAAGTTGAATATAGGGTGAAAAAGAATGAGTTCCTCAGGGCCATATATTATTGTTAAGGAAAGAAAGCCGAATAAGTCAAACAGAGTGGAAGATATCTAGAGGTAAGCTAGAAGCTTTCAAATGCCAGGCTACAGCACGGAGTGACAGCCCTTGCAACTCTAAAATGGACATGACTGGAATCAACAAGGACTTGTGGTACAGGAATGAATCTCCTGGGTGCATGTATATGTATATACATATATATACACACACACATATACATACACATATAATAGATATAAAAATATGTATATATTTAATCTGTCCTTTTCCTGCATGTTAAAGATATGTTTATTCCTAGAGACTTCCAGTCTCTAGGATACAGACAGCCCAAAAACTAGACAGAAAACAAGAAGAAAATAAAAAACAGTTGTGGAACAGATAGTAAGATTATATCAGGTATTTGTTTTCTCTGAACTAATATTAATTCTGGATTTGTTGATCATAATATATGCTGGGAAGAGATGAAAAGCATCTAAGTATTCTAAACTCAGCCATCTTCAGAAGTAAGGACCATTTGAGGATGTTTGCGTTATTTCTTTCCCCTTTGTTTAAAAATACACAGAAAGGTAAAGAGAGAGATAACTTATTTTGCTGCTGCTATTACTATTCTCTTCTAGTGGAAACCTGAACCACCATCATGCCAATGAATCTAGACAGCTCTAATATGAAAAGCAGCTCCAAGGAAATTACTGTATATTCTTCCTCCTCTGTTGAATGACTGCACCCTTTTATGGTGATATTTTTCTGAAATCAAGTACTAAGCTGGTAAAGCTGCTAGGAAGCAGGCTTAACCTGCCCACACCTCCTGCCCTGGGGGATTTAGTGCTGGTTCAAATAGAGTAAGCATGGAATAGCAAGAAGAAGGGGAGATGGTGAGGAGTTGGAGACCTCCTCAGAAAACCAGAGTGGATGTAAGATCTGCTACAGCTCCTAGGTAAGGAACTGAAATCACTGCTTCTCAGCCAATGTCTGCACCATGGCAGATGCCAGCTTCTTCCCCCAGTCTCCTTCCTAAAAGTCATTGATTCTCACTCCTGAAGCATCTTGGTCATGTCTAGGATTCTCAGTTTCCCATCTTAAAATCTATGTTACTGAATAGTCACAAGCATTGGAGCTTTAGCAACATCAGAAGTGCTTTTTGATGTTTCCATGTGTATGCAACCACTGACAATTTCAGCAAACAAGAGTCTCTGCTCTCCAGTCACCCTCTTCATGCCATTCTGTTTTCATGCTGAGACCTTTATGAGTAAGGACTGCCAGCCTGCTAGAATGGGAATGTAAGGTTTATGGAGGAGAATACACTGACAGGTCTGTGTAGCTAGTATGGCCACTGTAGTAGTTCTCATCACTATACACAAATTCACTAAACAAATCCCAGATGCTAAAGTCTTCGACTGTTAAATCATTTAGATTGGACAGGATCCTCTTGCGATCATCCAGATCAATCCCCAAATCTTTCTTCATCATTTCCTGCTTAGTGCTCTAGCTCATTAACTTCAGCCATTCCCATGTAACAGGAGGCTCTGCCACCTCCAGCCCACGTAAGCAGCCAGCAAACTGTGACCACTGACAAGATCTGGACTGCTCTTTACTAATGCCACGTGGCTGGAGAACTTTCCTTTCACTGATCTCTCCTGTATGTAACATTATTGCCAATATGTTGTTTACAATCTTATTTTCGGTTTGAATATTTTAATGTGCTATAAAATTTCATTCTTTAGCCTGTAAAAAAAATTTTAACTTTAGAATTCTTGGCTTTTAAGTCACTGATGTTTTTTTCTAAGTGGCAGTTAATGTAGAATTATTATGCGCATTTACTGAGATGGTCTTCTGCAGTGTTTTCCAAAAAAGTTAGTATTATATTTCCTCAACCTTAATTCATCTTAACAAAGGTTCTTTTCTCCAGGAACACTGTATAATTTTAAATGTACTTATGCCACCATTTTCTATTCTAATAAATGAGGAAGGTCACTCTACGAAAATGTACTATTTATATGGCAATCTACACACAAAATGTAGTTGCTTTTGTCCATTATCTCAGCTAACAAAAAAATTCATAGAATGTTTTGTTACTTACTTGAATATGAACTATTTTTACAAGAGTACAGTCAAACCTGATGATTCTCATTAGTTGGGGAATCATAACTTGCAACTTTTTGTCTTCTGACTTGTTGAAAAGATTGATTATAAGGTGCTGAGGATTAATATTAATGCATATTTTTATGGTCTCTAATATTATCAGAAAATCATCTTTTCTGATGTTTAAGATAGTTTGGGTAATGCTATACTATAATAGATGTTACTAATCCAAATTATATTTGGAATGCTTCCAACCGTCATTAAAAAAATATTTACTGGTAAGCAGATATCTAGCAAAAAGCTATACAACAATTCTTATTAACTTAATGTGCAGATATGAAGAGATATACTGTGGCACCATGACATACCACTCGGAATCAGAAAAAGGATACACTAAACAAAGAATACTTTCACATAGGTAAAGAAGTCAGTGTAAAAAAAAAAGGTATAGTTGTGGTCAAAGTAGTTCATAAACAAATATGATGAAGTCAAGACATATTTAAACTCAACAGAAGTCCAAAATATCCAAATCTCTCTTTTGTTACAGAGACTGCAGGATGAAACTTTAACAAACATTAGATCTGAAGGAAAACAGGATGGTGAATATCTTACACAGAGCTATTACCGCCTTGATAGACAAAAGAGATCCACAGCATGCTCATCACACAGAAAGTCATCAGATATGAGATCTAGATAGGAAGGAATGATACTGTATCTAAAGTTCTGTTTGATCAACTCAGAATTTTGCCCTTACTTTTTTCTTACCCCTCAAAATACCACTTCATTATTGCTACTGGACATCAGTACAGTAAATGGACCACATCTGGCACCAGGGAGAGAGTTCTGTGAAAACTTGGTTACTATTTCTAACAATTTTAAAATGATCTAGAACTACGCAATATGTGAATAAAGGTTTGCAAAAAATTCAAACAAAATCAGATTTGAGTGATAAAACTTCAGATTAATTATTCTCCACGGAGTGGAAGACTGACTGCTGACCAGAAAACCACTTCACGTCTGCATTGCAGATAGAACAACTCACAATAAGAGGCAGTCGGTGCAGTGAAGCAGGGTGGGTTCTGGAAGGTTCTGAGGAAACTTTCAGGTGACAGAATGACATACCAGATAGCTCTGCAATGAGAATATGTTGTTTGGATTCTGTTTTAAGAGAAGGTCATTCTGTTGAAATCAGTAGTCTGCCAGTGTTCTATTTCATTGCAGTGAGAATTAACTGATATTAGCACTGACCACTTCGGGTCTAATTTTCCACCAACAGCCACAGTTTTTACAAACTTATACCATGTCATAAATGAGAGAAAGTCAGTGTTTATTATGATTGTTATTATTGACATTATTATTATTTCTATTTTACTATCTGCAGCGACATAGCCAGGACTTTAAATTTCCTATTAGCCCTATCACTTCTGCTGATCAGAGCTGTTGGCTGTTTAATGCATCATCAATGACAAATAAATACATTACCTGACATAACACAGTTAAATGTGGCTTTTGATTTTACATGTATGTATAAGGAACCTGTTGTTGAATAACAAATAATGCTTCAGGTGCAAACTCCAGTTTTATCTAGCAAAGCATTGGAATTCACTTTGAATCAACAGGGAATGAAGCTGCAGCTGTGCTGTTTTCTTTTGACCTAAAATAGTGTCTTACACTTCAAAACTGGATGTGAACATGGCAGCGTATCTTGCATGTGCAATCCACAATAAGATTAAAAAGTGACTACCACTCCTGTGCACTCCAGGCACTATAATGCCTAGTCCCCGCTTGCACTCAGTTTCTTTCCATGTTGGAAAAGTATAAAATCAAGTTTTGTTTGTCAGTAGGCAGAACTTTAAACCATACTAAGTGGTGTCCCTATGCCATCATAATAATGCTTTGTATCAGTTCATTACTGAAACCACTTTGTATTAGTTTCATTACTGAAACCACTATTCAGTTTTGCATCTGTGCTACCCAGGGACACTGGGGCCTCTTTCCGAAGGTCTCAGAGACTTGACGCCATGCTACACTCCAGATGTAGGGCTCAGAGTGGGATCAAAGCTAGAGGATGTAGATAGAGGATGACCCAAACATTGCTTCTATTTTAAAGATGGTGCTCAGCTGTGTTGCCTGAGAATTTTTTCAACAGTCTTCCCTATGAAATTTGAGCAAATCTGAACGCGTTCCTCACTACCATTAGTTATTTTGTCTTCATATCTAAATAGCTCTGCTAATTCTTGAGGAATTATTCCAGGCTTGGAATTAATGAGATACATTATCACTGCACCTTGCCAGCCAAGATAACTTAAAATGCACTAAGCTCAGGTTCCATAAGCAGTCAAACTGTGCTAGCACGAAACTCCACAGAGACTAATTTATCACGCTGCTTAACAGATTATAGCAACCCAAACAAACCACCATGCCTCCAGCATCTCGCTGGCTTCCAATACCCATTTCAAGCTGTTCAAGATACCACTGCCTCAGCAGCTGCAGTGCAGAAGTAACCTGAGAGTGCCAGTTCTTAAAATTTTATGTATTATAAATAGTGAGCAGATCTAAATATTACCTGAATTACAGATAAATAGTAGTATTTATTGTAAGCTTATCATAAAGCCAACTTTTAAAAGGAGACTCAAACCCCTTGAAGTCTTCCACATTGAATTAGTTGGGTTTAAAAACTTTACTCCTCACTCAAAAGGCAGTATGTATGAAAGATTAATGCATATACATGAATGTATTGACCAGTGTCTGGTCATTAAATCATCCACAATAGGTTGAAATACTGCATTGATCTATAAAGCTAGAGGGTTTATAGTTGTTTATAACATTTGCTGAAGATATCCCAGAAATGTAAAGGATTAAAGACTGAAATTAATTCTGAAATTACCTGAAATAATTCTGAAATTACCTGAAATTAATTCTGAAATTACCTGAAATAATTAAAATATTTGAAAGAGAAAATTAGAATGTAGCTTTCAATAAGTATAGCAATCAAGCTTGATATTAACATGATATATCGAAGTATATGTGAGAAAAGGCCTGACAATGATAATTATTAACATTGAAGATTAAATGATGCTTAAGTAATTAAACATAATTATTTGAAACCTTTCCATTTCCAACTTTAGCATGTTTGATTAAAATGTCACATAGAAATAACAAGGTCCTGTATTAAATAAACCATGATGTTACTATTACAACCAAACCTTATTTTATCATTTTCTGTTCCTGTGCTTTGAATTCATTAAAGCTAATTGTTTTCTTTGAATAAACTTTGAACATTCCATGCTATTCAGTGTATGAGTAGTCCAAAAGAAGAAGCGGCCTATCTATGGCCACAGCTCCAGAGGAAGCCCATCTGGGGTGGACAAGAGCCCAAGCCCTAACCTTACCTCTCCTTCTCCTCTGTACTCCACTTACCACTTTCCTGCTGGGGTTCTGTGCTTGCTGCATGTCCTTCTCACTGCCCTGAGGATCTCTGCAGCCAAGGATGCCTTGGAGCACCACATTCTCCACCAGCCCCTGCCTGTTGGTGAGCACCCTCTGCCCTCCTTGCACCAGGCTGCTCTCAACCTAACACCTAACCCTGCCCCATGCTCCTTTTTATACACGCTGAGATGTACCATGTCACATGTCACACCTGCACATTGTGACATGGGCACTGCCCAATTGGTGCTCACTGTGACATAGCCACCACTGCTACGGTGGCGCCTGCTGACCTGAAGCGTGCTGATCCCTTTCCCTCTAGTCCTCCATCCTCTCATCCTCTGTACTCCTTTCACCAGGTGCCTCCCAACCTAATGCCTACCCCTTCCCTTCTCACAGCACTGAGCTGGTATTTGGGGCAGTCAGGATAGAAGCCACTATTTGTGTGGGTCAGCAGCAGATTGCTGCCTCTCTGGAACAAAGGAGGGGTAGGCTGAAGATGTTGCAAGGCATTTTAATTGTTTTCCTACACTTAGAAATCTAAATTTAGTTATATGCATACCAAGAGGGATTCATGTACTCTGTGCTCTAGTGCTCATGATTCATCTGAACTATTTGAGAGCTCTTTTTCAGGATGGGATGAATCCAGGACTAGAAATTCTGGTTTTCTTTTGTACTTTAGCATCACAGATTAGCTGTTATTTTGACAAATAGAGCAATTCATCTTGCAATTTAAACTATATGAATGAATGTTGAATTGCTTATTGCATTTTAGATATCCTGTAGAAACTCATGAAGGTAATGATTGCCAAATCGCAGCCACTTGTAGACGCTTGTCACTGATAGGATAGACAGAAATAAAGCTGGTTGAAATTTATGGTCTAAATGTCTCGACATTTAAAAATGAACAAAACAACCAAAAAACTAAACCAACAACAATATAACCCAAACACACAAAACACCTTTTGTTTCATTGCATTTTCAGAGGAGAAATTTGTCAAAACCAGGTCTATTGGGCAAATGATTTTTTTTCCCTAGCTGGTCAGCATTCCAAAGTCCCTTCACTTTCTCTCACAGTCATAAAATTTTCCTGAGCAGATGTAAGGGACTAAGAAAGAGAACAGCAAAATCTGGTTAGTGTTTAAATTAATACCTTAGAATACTAAAAGCTCCACTTTCAGCAAAAAACCAAGATTTCACTTGTGAAAGAACAAATTTATCACCATATGGAAGGGCAAGCTGAAGTCTTACCAGTATATCCTAGACAGTTTCATCTGGAGTAATTACATAACTGTAGTACCTATTTTAAAGGGAAAAAAATAGAAACAAATGCAGAGAAATATAAATAATTTGTCTGATACTTGCAAATAGGGAAAAAGAATGAGAAGCGATAATTGAGGGTCTTCTGGGTGGCGTTGGGGTTTTTTAGGGTTTGTGGAGTCTTTTTTAGCTAAAAATAATCTTTAAATCTCAAAAATTATATTAAGGTGGTATATAAAGTACAGAGATACATAAAGTAAGTTACAGGTAACACTGAAATGGCAAAATTGGAGCAAAGACAACCATGCAGAAGAATCTATTGTGATGTAATACTGAGGTTACAATGGTGCCATTGTGAAAGTAAAAACCCTCACATTTCCAGTTCATGACTATGACAGACCACAGTACTGAAAACTAAGAGAAGGTTGTGGTCACAACGTTTGGAGTTCTTCCAGAGCAACCTTTAGAGTTTTTGAAATGAGCACAATCATTTTTGTAAGTGCTTATTCATTTTTCATATGCCCATTCTTGTCTTCCATTCTGCAGTTAAATGTATTACACTTGCACTTTTAATGGATAGCTAAGATTTTAATGGAATTTCAGTGAACTGCATTTTATATTTCCCCAAAAAAGGAGTGATTCGTTAGGAGCTAAAGCCAGTCTCCTTTTTAATTCTGGCTAGTAAGAAGACAACCTGGAGGTATACTGTATTAATTCCTAATATAAATGAAGTTAGATGACTGTAGAGCAAAATGTTTGTTTATGATGAATAAGAAAACAGGCATAGCAAAGAAAACATGAAATGGAAGGGGACAGAACAGAAAACATGTTTCTGCAAACTAGGGAATGAGATAGTAGGGTAGAAAGATTACATAAAGAAATGTAATCAAACTACAGGCACTATTTACTTTCAGATACTGTAAGCAGAAGAGGATTTCATACCACATTATTCAGAGCTTTATAAATAAGAAAAAAAACCCAAACATGCAGGTAAAATGATCACTTCAGTAAACTGACAACTGAAACAAAACTTTTTAGGTGCACTCTTTAATTTGCTGACTCCAGTCATAGTCACTGCAGGAACTGTCTGCGTGCTGATATCCCCACTTGGAATAAATACACTGATTTTTAATACATTTCAGGGTCTATTTATTCAGCTTTTTGGTAGAGTAGTCTTAGTAACAGAGCTGCATGCATGCCATGGCAGATCAGCATGCAGAACTTTAATTAAAGCTATGTCAATTTTAGGCCCTCAAATCTTGTTAAAGCACCATTATATTGGAAAAGCTTGATTGCATCAATTATTTTGCTATTCCTTTACATTTTGGAATGTGTTTGTTAAAGGTGACATCATTTATCTCAATTTTCTAGTTCATCAACATGTCCCAGATTTTTTTTTAATAACCTCAAATGTGTAGCATCATATCTTAAAATCCTAATTAAAGAGGTGTTTTGTGCCAGCAAAGAGATTAAAAAACATGAGCTTTTATATGTAATCATCAGGAAAGTGGGTAAAATTTCCATTAAATGCTTGCATAGGTTTAGACTTCTAATGCACAAAACACTTCTTGTGTCAACTGCCTTTCATGTCCTAAACAATTATAAACCAATAATTTTCATTTAAGAGGCTGCAACTTTTCAAAGACACAACTACATCCCATTTTAGTCGCAGCTTATTTCAAAACATCTCTAAAGGCAACCTCTCTTGGAGATAAAATTGTAAAAAGCTGAAATGTACGCAGGAATGTAAATAAGATTTGTCTTTATCAAGCATGGGTTTCCGGTGTACAAGTTCAGATGAGTGGGCCAGCAGGTATTTGCCTGGGTAAAGAATGAAAGAAACAGAAGTTGTCCATTTAGTTCAGGAATAGTATTTTCCTAAGCAATTTTACAATGTCAGTCATGACGCTAAGACTAGGGCTTCTACTACAAGAATTGATTGCCTTCAAGGTGACTAAGTGATAATGGAGAAAAAAAAGATGGCAGAAGTTCAAGTTATTGAACAGTTACTTTATTATTCTAAGCTGAAAATTGGAAACATCTCCATTTTCAGTTTTGTTACAATGTAAGGAATAAGGGCAAGAAAGTTTAGACCTTTTTCTTGCCTGTCACTCAGCCAGATCAACAATTAGAAAAAACAGACAGATGGTCTGATTTTCCAGAAAGTACCACTCAGGGATGTGAGTTAATCATCTGGCCTAGGAACGTCAGGAAATTAAACTCATTTCATTTCTATGCCTGATTGAAGCTGCTGTTCAATGTAGGCAGGGTTAGCCTGGGTACGTGGCCTACTCCTACGGGTAAACTATGCAACACACAGGTCACTCAAATCACATGGACAACACACAATTTATATAACATCTCTGTATCCGTTGACTAACACATCCTTTAGGCTGTTTCTGAGGTCAGATTTCCTTTCCATCCACAACATCATGAAAGAAGTGCCTACGATGTCCCTTAGGGATTATGCGATATGTGCTGTGGAGAGTACCCATACCTGCTGTAGGGGTAGGTAGTCACATTGTGCTTGGCTCAACAACTCCTAAATATCCTACCAAATCTCCAAGAAAACATTGCTCAGCTATTGTCAACCAGACAAAATGACCAAGCTGTAGGATATCTAATGCCAATTGCCACAAAGTCAAATGGTATAGACGACTAGATTAAGCCCAGGCAGCCTTAAAGAAACAGACAAGATGGAGTGTCCTGCTCCGTATGTCTGAAATATTGGAGTTGTTCTGGTATTTCATTGTTATATTACATTTTGTTCTTTGTCAACTCATTGTCTTCCCTTCATAGTAGCCACTCTCCTTTTTCTTCATACTAAATAACTACCTCTTCCGCAGAAATAGTTAAAAGATGTACATTTTTGTACACCACTGTATCTGAATCTTAATAAGTCTCGATCAGAGACTTCTCATTGACTTCATTAGGGGATGGACTAAGCTGTACAAATAGATTTGAGACTAGCTCTTTAAGAGCAGTTATTTTTACTTCCTAAGGGTTCTGCCTCATTCGTAAAACTGAACAATTCAATCCTGAAAATGTGTCCTTTCTTTCCAGATAAATTATTAAACCTGTACTCAAAACAGTTCCAAGAAAGTAATTGTTTTCTATAATGCCCCTGATAACTGAACGGTGTTCTACTCATAACTACACTGGAAAAAAATTAGTTTCAGAATTTCTTCTCTTGTAGTAAATGATTTGAAGGCTTTTGGATTTCACATCGTAACTGTGAAACTGCTCTCACCCACATACTTGTGAAGAAGAGTGACTCATTGGGAAAACAATTCTTTCCTACTGATCAAGCACAAACATGTTTCATAGATACTAGTTTCCTGTTGGACATTTTTGTTTTCACACTTCAACAATACTCCCAAGCAAAATTTTGCACATTTAGGCAGTAGCAACCCTGCTTTTACCAGTCTGCTACAAGTACCTTTTTTACAGTGTATTTGTAGTCACAGAGAATTACAAAATTATATAAAAAAAGAACAAATATCACCAGTTAAAAAAAAAAAATATATAAAAAAACTATAATTAAAAGACCTTTAAAAAAAGTATATTCAAATTCCTATATAGCTTGCCATTGACAAGTAGCTACTTAACAAACATACGCAAAAGGCACAGAGAACCTTTCAACCTACCCTCCCCAGCACCAGGATTATATCAGAAGCACCATTTAACACAGTGTTGTTGCCTAGTGATGTGTTGTCTTGATTTTAGCTATGACTATGTCTTTCAGACCCTTTTCATACAGGTTAAATACTGTTTAACTGTTCCCATTATGCTCTACCTCTGTAACAGTTAATACACAAACCTGTTATCCATTCATATTGACAAGACCTAAGATTTTAACCACTCATCTGCACTTTGTCCAAGATACTACTTTCTCTGTGGGTTGGATTTTTTTCAGGACCTATACATACAAACTCTGGTGTTACTTGCTGTGCATTAATAACACTGATTTCTGCCACACCTGAGCCACTGGCTTGGGAGAGATACGTACACAAGTGTTTAGTTGTCAGCCCATCCTTCAGTGATCAGGCAAGAAACCATGGACAGAAGGACTATATGGCAGGAGCCATAGTGACTTAAATAGGCAGAAGCAGTAGTGAATGAAATAAAGCATGAATACATTGCCATCAGTCATGAAGAATCTTCTTCCACCTGAGAAGCATGAACAAGTACATCTTTTCAGATCAAAAAGTTTTTAGAGCACTATTTCCGAGGCAGGCAATGGTCCACTAATCCGGTGGTTCAAGAGGCAACCCATTCTACTGCTGCACAAATGGGAAATATTCTCATTGCCTGATAAATTAATTCATTCAGACTATGAATTATCCATCACATCCCAGGAAATTAGCTCTCCTTGAAGGAGCCATCTGCATGGGGTGTAATAATGCCTGCCTGTTCACCTGTATTTGTTTCCCAGATCTCGTGCTGCAAAACGTCTGCTTCTGTTTCTTCTCTGCAATCCTCTGAGACAGCTTTTACTTTTTGGTACACAAATTCCTCAAAGAATGTCCTTGAGGGGATGAAAACAACAAAAGAATAATGCCCAAAACAGCCAGATATGGAAGTGCAGGGAGAAAATAGGTCTTTCCAGAGCAAGTTTTATACCTTTCTCAGGTAATTTGAGATTCATGGATAAATAATATAAACAATAATACTGGCCCATGTGCACACAGAATAATAGACTCATTTTCTGAGAAAATGATACTGCATGCAGGCATAGATTTAACTGTGAAACTAGAATTTAGACATTTCTTACCATGCCTAGAACCTCTCATCCCTAACACTAACTTCTAATTAATCCCTCGGTTAACTGGCTTTATTTAGATTAGTTCTAAAATAAATAAATAATGCTAGATTAAATATAAAATACAGGAAGATATTACTGCAAAAAGGATGCCATAATGAAAATAAATCAAGCTGGGGTCTTGAACTCTCTTTTAGTTTGTCTTGTCATTCACTTCCACAAAATGAGTCACTCCAAATTTACTAATTCATCCAGGCACCTATGCCAATTTCTAAGAGTTAATCCTAATACACCTCATGTCCTAAACTATTAATTTTATCATAGATTACTGCTCAACAATACTTTATCTCGTACTTGTTAGATTCTTTGAGTGACCTACTCCAGAATGTGGGGTCTTAAGGAAAAACCTCTAATAACACAGTCTCAGGTTTAGTTTTGTTTTGGGCTTTTTTTCCCTGGGTTGGTTTTTTTTGTAGATATTGCTTTAGTATAGAAATCACTCCTTACATATCACCATCTAATATATCTAGTACATTATATCTTTCCATTTCCAGATACTTCAGAGATAGATCTCTGTTTTGTACTTGTATATATGGGGTTACCTGACTTTTGGAAAGAACACCTCCCCCTTTTCTTACCTTTGTTTTGTTGGGGGTTTTTTTTGTTTATTTTGTTTTTTTTAATTAGTGATTTGTCTCCTTGAATCATCTCTTGTCATTTTCCTCCAAGCCACAGTAGCTATCTAGTGTTAGGTAAAAGTTGTTGTTATGCTAGTTGTACTCACTATTAATTCACATTGTACTGTATTTGAGGGTCTGCTATAGCTCCGAATCCCCAATCACAGAGAGCACTGAGACCAGCATCAGTGTCACCTCTGGGAGCCCAGCCGTGCCTTCAGCCAGGCCAAATCGTGCACTAGAGGACTGGGAAGCCAATGTTATCTCTCCTGTGAACCATTTCCAGAAATAAACTGCATTTTGGTATGCAGCTCACGTGGTCAGGAAAACTTCCCACATCAGGTTGTAGCCTGTCTTTCTTCCCATTAACTTGATTTCATTCATTTTGATGTATACTCTTTGTAAATGGGGTAGATACCATGCCGGTTTTACTGGCAAAATCAAAAGTATGAACTAATTATTTTGGTTATTCATTATCCTGCTGAGACAAATGTTATGAAGAACAAAAGGCAGAACTTAATAAATTAGCTGGCAATGCTAATTTGGTGTGAGTTTAGAGCATTACCCAGGAAATATAAGCACTATGAAAAGATCTAGTGAAATCAGAAATGCTGTCTGGTAATAATAACAGGAGAAAGCACTTGTTCTCTAATTGCCAGACATGAATTTGGGGAATTTTGCTTCCAAGGCACCGTGAATTTGCAGTTCATTACATTCTCAATGACTCATATTATGAATATGTCCTTTTTAATTGCTCTTTATTGCCTTGACCCTTATAATAAGAGGATCGTTCATGGTTTTAAGATAAGGGTTACCCTTGTGTTCAGAGAGTACTGCCTTAATCTAAGCAGACTTGTTGCATCCAAATTCTAGCAGATAATGAGAATCTAAGTGAAGAGCACAGCTAGAGAGACTAATAATCCAGAGTGGAAAAGAGAATCCTCTGAAAGTACAAAAGAGAGCTGGCAGAACAAATTAAAGGAAGATTTACATTGATCACTATAGGATTAGACCTTTCAATTTCTCTATTCCATTGATATCACAGGTTTATTATTGTACTGTGGGATCCTCATAAACATACAACTGAAATAACTGCCCTGACTGTGTTTTCCATGGGGAAGTATTAGAGTCTGTAAACTGGATAGTCCTTTCCACTTCCCACCTGACCTACATACATCTACAGGTCAATAACTGATACATCTTCTAGAGGCACTTAAGTCTCCTAAGCCTTAGGAGAGCTTTCAGCATGTTTGGAAAATGTGCTGTGGCTGACTGAATGCATTCAAAATACTAAGCTCTAAATACTCAGCTTACACATTCAATTTTCATGTTCCCTGAGACTTCAAAAGTCCCACTCCAACTGATTTCCATAATCATAAAAATATCAGTGTGAATTCAATCGGTCCCATTCTCTGTTTAAAAGCTGCTACAAAGTGCAGATTTATATACGTACTTTGAATTCTCAGTATAATGGAAAATCATTTATGTACATACTGAACAGATCAAATTTTATTGACTTAAAAGCCTTCATAGTCTATATTGACATTGACTTAAAACGTTCAATCAAAATTACATATAAAGCCTAAGTTACAAAGTTAGCTTACTGCTTTGTTCTGGTTTCCTTTAGCATTGACTAGTTTAGAAGTGATTTAAAGGTCAAAAAGTACCGAATACTAAGGAACTTTGAGAAAGCTTCTTAGCTTGTTAGTGAAAAAGATGTTAAAAGTTCAAAGCTAAAGAGAACATGAGCTTACAGAAGAGAAGGCACTAGCAAGCCTAGAAAGTCTGAGTTAATCATAAAAGCAGAGAAAAGGAAGATTACTTTTTACATTTCTTACAGACACGTATAAAATCTTACCTAACAGTCATTATCCAAGAGTAAGAAAATAAGCATGTCTAGTCTCTTTGCTTAGCATCATTTTCCCTAAAAGAGTCCTTTTCACATGGACCTTGGAGAAGTCATAACATATGCATTTAACCCTACAGGTTTTTTAAAATCAAAAAGGATAACTTGCTAATAGTTCATCTCTCAGCTTCTGATAGCCTTCTAACTTATTAACATTAAACTAATGAAGTCCAGCACAAGTTTGAGTTCTCTGAATACAGTTTTCTCTGGCACAGACGACATAACAACGGGAGCTTCATATGTTTCACTGTCAACTCTATCGTTCTAGAGAGGCAAAAATAGTAAATAATGAAATACATACATTGTCTTATATTATAAAAGCTCAAGAGCTGTAATAACAAAGCATAACTACTACCCTTAAGGACTGAACTTTCTAATATTTTCACAAGAATGGCTGTCTCAAGTTATATATTACATACATCTATTGTAACACCATGACGATGAAGCAAACACAAATATCACCAAGCATCAAAATAATTCAGTTTTAGGCAAAACATGCTTACATACAATTTCTACTTTCATAAATTAAAATTATGCAAGCCTATTAACATTAACACTGAATCATCAACATTCCAGTAAGAGGGTGTGTACAGATTTATTTATGATCTTCTAACATATTAGCCAGCAAAGTGTTTTTTCCAAAATGCAGTCTTGCACAACTTGGCAAACAAACACAAGGGTAATCTTGCTTGAGATTATATTGATTTTTAATTTTTTTCTGCTTAATGTTATTGAATTTTAAATTGCCTCTGTTAATTTTACTTTTTAATTATGGCGCAATATGAACTTACTGGAGCTGATTAAAAATTGATTCACTCATTCTTTAGTGAAAGATCTAGTTCTAAGTTCCTAAACCAGAATGAGCTTATTTAAAATGCAACTTAAACTTTAAAGAAAGAAAGTATAGAGAGTCATTTTATATAGTTTTAAATTCTTAAGTAGTTCTTACTATTTTTCGTATGATGTATGGATATAGGTAAAACAGAATGTCCTTTCACTAAAATTCCTGATTATTTGTTTTCATTTTTGTGTATGGGGCTACATCTTTCATAAACAAATTACCACGGTACTGCCAATGCAATCTTTCTTCAAGCATTAACGTTTTCAAGCTGGGCTTCCAAGAAAAAGAGAAATCACCTATATGGAGTTTATTCCTAGTTATATATGTCAGTACTAAAACAGAGTGGTCAAATGGCACAAAAGGAAGTCAACATTACAGGAAACACAGATCTTGCAATCTTTAACTCCAGTGGGAGAACACAAGACAGTGTAGCAAACACTCCTGTGAAGTATTTTGAGATCTATATATAACCATGGAAGAAAGGAACAAGAAGAATGACAGTTCATATCTGTAACTAGTCCATACTGTGAATAATTTGTTAAAAATATTATCATTCTGCTGTGTACAAAACATGAGCAAAAAAAAAGGTGTTCAACTTGGTTTCAAGAGAATCTTGTATTTCAGCCTCTTTGAAGAAAGGCACTAGCAGCTACACATAAAAACTTAATCATGCATCCACAAAAATAAGCCAAAAATTCCTCACAGTGGGTAACACTGCATCCTCTTATTAGGTAACTGATGTGATAAAATAGGAGCAGAAAGAAAGAAAGCTTGAAAACACCTTGAAGACAGAAAAACTCATCCTTGGGATAAGCCATGAGCTGACTCACCCAGCATATGAGTCTGGGGACATAGGTTCACATAACTGTGGTTCATCCACAGCTATTTCCTCAAAACCAGTTAGAGACACCGGAGACTCGTGCAAAATTCAGTTTCAGAATTTCTGCTAAGGATTGGGGTTCCATTTAAAAATAATGAGACCAATACTTCTGTCTTAATACCATAAAAAGCCAGGGTAGAAGGTACTACTGAAGCATAAGATATAAATGAACCAAGCAGTCCTTAGTTTTCTGCTTTTCCTCAGAGATTTGCACCACAGAGAGAGAATTGTATAGGGGTTATTCCCTCTTCAAGGACAATTTAATTCCAAATCATACTTTGTACACATTTCTTTGTATAATGTAGTATTTTAACACTGGTGTCACAGCATAGTCCTGCTGCACATTTCTTTCCACGATATATTTTTTTTGACTGTGGCCAAAATTCATCTTTGCAATTACTACTTTGCATTGTTCTTATATACACCTTAATGAAGAATCTCTCCTTGGGAGCCTATCATTCCTCCGGGGCTGAGCTTTCTAAAGAAAACACCCTGGATATTCTTGAGGGTCCTCTCCCAAGAGATATTAAATTATTTATGTTTGAAATACATGGAGATTTCATGACACTGCTTCCCTGTCCACGTAGAAGCCACTCCTCAGAATACCAAACATATGCTACCCCTTGGCAAAGAGTTGACTCTGGCATCAGGACAAGACATTCATGCAAAAAAACCCCAGAGAAAACAGTGTAACACCATGTGTTTGAACAGTAATGCTATATATTACTGCTCCTGCTTCCAAGTGCCAGATTCTGTTTACCTTCATTAAATAAATTTTACTATCCATGAAAGCAGAGGAAATATATATGCACAGTGAGCTATGAGCAGTTTTGCTGGTAGATGGTATGATACGAGCATAAATCTAATTCAGTAGATGTAAAATATATTTTGAATGTATATACATTTTATTTCAATTTCCAAAATTGAATGTTTAAGAAATTGTCATAAATCTCTGCATTTCAAATTTCAGATAAGCAGTTATAGTTTCTGTTTATAATTCAGAGTTCCTTCTGTTCCTTGTAGTACATAATAGGAAGCCAATTTGGTGGGTTTTGTGTTTGCTTGGCTACATATAATGCATGAGATACATGCTTTGGAGAAATTAGGTCTATTCATAACCACTGCTCTACACATATTTTGTTTACTCTCTTATATATATAGACTCTCATAAGTGGGATAGAAACACATGGATAGTCACTAGGATGCCTCCTGTTGTGGTGTACTTTGTCTGTTTGCATTGGATGATATGCTTATATCAGGTCCAATAAATAACCAAGACTTTTACAGCTATGAGCACTTATTTACTTAATTTAGTCTTTTAGAGGGACTATTCAAGATTCCCTAGAGCTGTCCAAAAATACTTTTTAAAAACATGTTGTATAATTTATGTTGACTTCAGGAGTGTCTGTAAGTAATCGCATTACTCAATTTGCATGTCTGATAAATTTTGTGAGCTGCTATTTACAAATGGTCCATTTATAAAGGAACCTTCTACTGAAACCTCAAGAAGAAATGTCTGCTGACTGTGGAGCAGTGAGGTGGGAATTGACTATGTAGGCAGGTGGGTGTGTGCACATATATATTTGTATGCATATACATACCTAGATTCACGTGCATACATATGTATGTATTTTTGTATGTATCTATACAGACACACACACATACACACATGTATTTTATGTAACACTGGCAGAATAGAATTTGAAAATGGGAAGGAAACAATGTGAATACAGATCTGTGGAGCCACTACAGTTTTTTTATTACTAATCTCAGATTTTTAGAATTTATTCAGGAAAGTTTCCAAAAACACATATGGAATTTATGCGTCCATTGTACTCACTGACATTCATTGGAGTATAGAGGATTAATTCCATCAAGCTCCATGGAAAAACCCCTCTGCTAGAATTCATACAAGGCTGCTCTTCTAAAGTAATCCCAGTGGTGAGCTTAATAATGTCTTGGCAAAAGGGTAAAATCCCTTCATAGCTCCACACCAGCTCATGCATTCCAATAGAGACTAAAGCATGATATAGGGCTTGTTTTCACTGATCAGTAAAGCTCCACAAATTTAAAAATATATTGGACTGAGCTCTTCATATACCTTGGTATACTTTTTGTATAATGTAAAACAATCACAATAAACACCCGCACATTTATTAATTATAGATTCCAGAGAAAAAAAGATATTTTAATACTATGCCAATTTAAACCCAGTTAGGATTTGAAATCTTAAGAGATATAATGATACACTGGAACAATCTTGATTACAGAGTTAATTAGAGATCAAGCTGCTTTATTAAAAATTAATAATTCATGTACCTTAATTGTTGGATAATTATGGTTTTGTCTGCTATATGTAGTTAAAATTATAAAACAGGGTTTTACAGGTATGATTTAAAGTATTAATTTTCATAAAATACACATCAAAGGGCTGCTGTTAAAGCAATTACCAAAAATCTAACTCAAATAAAAATACTGCTCATTTAAAGGGGGGAAAAAAAAAACCAAAACCAAAACCCAAAACCAATTCTAATAAGTATGGGTTGACAGAGCTTCCGCTTTTTACTTTATCAGGGAAATGAAAAGAGTTCTCTGGAGTTAACAGAATTAACTAGAACCATAAGCAGCCCAGAAATTCTGAGGGGCAGTCCTCTTATTTAAGTTGAAGGCTCCGGACAGGAGCTTATGAGTGTTCCTTAAGATTTAATTCTACATCTCCTTTTCTTCATGCACACATGAATAGATGGGAAAATTATTTCTGTTAACTGGATCTCCCATTTAAACAGAAATGCAATCATCATGGAAACTAAATATTGTATGTGCACTCTCTAACTCAATTTTCTCAGCATTATTTACGTGTGCTCAGCGCTTAAAACTGATAGAAAAACTTCCCAGCCATACCAATTAACCTTACCCTGCAGTTTTGTTCTACCTAGTTGTCCTTGAATATTCTCTTGTTCTCTTCTGTGCTGTTCATTTGAATTAGTTTGAATTTCTTCCCAGAAATTGTTTGTAATCTGTATATCTGTATCAATCTGCCTCTATTTTTCTATTTCTAATTTCCCAAGAGACATAAATGGATTTCCCAATTTAAGCATATGACAGCATTCCCTTTCAGAGCATTCTTTCCCTTTTTTCTGTCTTATTTCACTTTTATCAGTCACAGCAGTTACTACCTAGAAAGATAATTTTTGATGAATAAGGGCCTCTCTACACTCGGGTGGAACTCCATGTGGCTCTAACACTAGCTACTGAGTTTACAGTATGTATCAAGTCAAAAAATGTGCTATGAAACTACCAGGGAATGTCATACTCTCCTGAGTGAGAATTAAACAACAGTAAAGAAAATATGGTGACAATTTATACCCATCATCATTATAACTAGGATTATTTTTAACTATAGTGTCATATTGGACATAGTATACCCCATGCAGTCTAAATCTGATCGGCATGAGAACCAATGCAAAATTTATATATATCTACTGAGAAGCATTTAATGGAATTTCCACAGGAATCATGGAATCATAGAACGGTTTGGGTTGGAAGGGACCTTTAAAGGTCATCTATTCTACCCCACCCCCCGCCCTGGGCAGGGATATCATTCGTTAGATCAGGAACAAAAGAGCGTGCTCTCTGAAAGCAACCAGATCTAGCAGCCAGAACAGCAGAGCACAGGGGGTGTGTTCCCAAGCACTTAGGTACTGGGAGTGTTTCCCTGGGGAGCTTGTCACCTGGACAGTGACCTTCACTGTCTTCTCCATTTCAGAAAATCCAGAACCCTGTCAAAACAGCAGAGTATCTGTGCAGCTGAATTTTCCTTGATAGATGTAGTCTGAAAACATAGATACATGAAGCTCACCGTACATATGTAGCTCCCTTTCTATTGATTAGATGATAGAATACTGGGATAAATGATAGATACACCACATGAGTGCATAGCCATTCAGAGGGACCTCTAAAGACTGAAGAAATAGGCCAATGGGAACCTCATGGAGTTCAACAAAGAAGAGAAGTGACAAGTCCTGCCCCTGGGGTGAAATCACCCCATGCCACGCATCTGTACAGACTAGAGTTAACCACCTAGAAAGCATCTGTGTAAAAAACACTTGGGGTCCTGGTGGGCAACAAGTTGACAAAAAGCTAGCAATGTGCCCTTGGAGCAAAGCAGGCCAACAGCACCCTGGGCTGCATTACTGTTGCCAGCAGGTTGAAGAACATGGTGGTCCTCCTCTGCTCACCACTTGAGACACATCTAGAGTGCTAGGTCCAGTGCTGGGCTACCTGGTACAAGAGGGACATGGACTTACTGGACCAAGTCCTGCTTATATGCTGAAGGGTTTGAAGCATCTTACATCCAGGGAAAGGCTGAGAGAGATGGAACTGTTCAGCCTGGGGAAGAGAAGGCTCAGGGGGATCTCATTAGTGTAAATACCTGATGGAAGGCTGTAAAGAAGGGACAGACTCTTCTCATCAGTATCCAGTGACAGGAGAAGATGAAATCGGCACAAATGGAAATACAATAAATTCTGTTTAAACCTAAGGAAGCATTTTACTGTATGGTTGGTCATGCACAGGTTGCCAGGGAGACTGTGGCTTCTCTGTCCTTGAAGATATTCACAACTCAACTAGACACTGTCGTGGCAACCTGCTTAATTGATCTGGCTTTGAGCAGGGGTTTTCAACCAGATCATCTCCAGGGATCCCTGCCAAACTCAGCCACTCTTTGATTCTACAGTTCCAAGTGTTTTTCTCATCTCTGTAACTCAATCCAGCCTTTTACCTCTCATAACCTCATACCTCCTTGGAGTGTAAATACCTAGGGACGCAGCACAGTTTAAGTTTATGCCATGTCTTCAAAATCACAGAATTAGCCTCACTGTTCATACTCTATCTATATTTTCTAAGTCACTCAATGTGTATTAAAGCCAAGCAGTACTACATTTGTCACACTATGATGCACTAAGTAACTATTTTAAATTGGTGATGTTCACTGAAGAAAGTGCCAAGATGACTACTTTTCCTGGACTGGAACAGAAGAGAAAAGCACATATTTGCAAGACAAAAAGCATGTTAATAGAGGCCTGTTTATGACAACACATAATATAAAGTGATGATTAACCAGGCTTGCACATATGGCAAACGAAAACTATACACAAAATCAAAATTCATGCATATATCTATAAAGATAAATTAAGCACTGGGTAATTCTAGGGACATGTTTTTCCTTTCTTTTGGAAAAGGTCTATTTCACTTTGAATGGTAACATAATGTAACTACAAATCAGCACTGAAAGTAATGCTTTTCTGAAAGTCCAAGGAGACAGGCACGAATTTAAAGCAGTACCCTAAAAAACATGACTAAAAGCTCCCTCTTCTCTCCCACCACTACCATTTAAATTCAATTAGTACAAGATGTAATCTTACATCATGTGATACTTTTACGCATGAACAGTCCCTCTCTTATGTTTCAACAAAGACTGAACCTTCTTCTGAACATCTTGACATTGCCCTTTCTTAGTGAAGTCTGAAAGTCAAGACAGCAAATAGGAGATTTATGAAAATATGTTTTTATGCTGAGATCAAAAACTTCTTATAGAGATTTAATCAGAAGTTTTTTCAAATTCATCTTTGGTTACCATAGCCTGGATTGTATTAATGAAGATAAAAACATGTATAAGCATAAAACCCAGCAGCTTGGACATGCTGTATGAAGGAAATGAGACAAATGGTGGCTCAATCTTACCAACATTTTGGAAACCTGTACCTTAATGCAAGTGTGGAGAAGAAAAAAAAAGGAGATGAAAATTTTTATAAAAACCACTTAATGACTAGCACTACAGAAGCTTAGTAAGTTGGGCATTTCACTGCAATGGAAGAGACCAGCATGTTCACATATGACACTCGTCTTGAGATCTAAATTTGGGAAGTTATCCTTGATGAAAGTCTAGGAAGTTGAACTTGGGTGTTAAACATGTTAGTGTCCATTGCAGAAGACTAAGCCATTAAAAAACAGTGTAAAGAACTTTGAAAAAAACCACAATTTTCAAAGGCACAATACAAAGTAATGATGGAGATTTACACTACCCAGACAACCTTTAAAAAGACAATGAATGCAGTACAACATGGATTAATTTAGAAGTTATGATGGTGATGAGTATTACAGATGCAGATACGCATACAGGAGGCAGAAAAAAAGCAGTAAGTGTGAAGACTTGTATATTTAATCAATAGAGAGGAACTCACTGAGATCACAGTGAAATGCAGCTTGGATGACAATGATCAGAGTTCATGCAAATTCAGAAAGGAAGGCAGCTGGATAGCAAAATAGAAACAAATAGACTTTAAGAAAACAGAGTTCAATAGATTCAACAAATCACTAGGTAAGATCTCATATGCTGGGAAAAAAAAATCGCAGAGTGGCAGTTCTGCAAACAATATTGATGGTACAAGAACAAGCACAAATTATCCCAATACAGAAGTTCAAAATAACTAAATCAGAAGCTCCTCACCAGTGTTAAGCAAAAGAAGGAAGCACAGAGAAAGTAGAAATAGGTCAACCATAGTAAAAATATAGAAAGATTGTGTAGAAAGTAAATTAGAAAAGTCAAAGCTTAAGATGGAAAGAAGCCAGCAAAGAAGTCAATGGCAACAAGATATCATTGCAGATGTTAGCAGTAAGGCAAGTTCAATATCAGTCTAGTACTGATTGAAGAAGGAAAGCTATTAGAATGCCAGGACTGCTTGCATGCTGCATGATATTTTTGCTTCAAAATGTTAACTGCAAGCAGGTGGTTAGAACAATTAACACTACAGAAAAGAGAAAAATCTCAGCTTGGCATGAAGAAAAACAGGTTACAGTAATCCAGCTACTCACACTAATTGATGAACTCACCAAACTAACTGCAACAATTCAGATACATTAAAGCTCATTAGATACCTGTGAGGAATTGAAACCTGAAAAGGATAAATGCAGTGTCTATCATTAAAGGGGAATACCAGAAACATAAGCCAGTCAGCTATGGAATTATAATTCAAATAATTGCTTTCTCCCCATCCCCAAAATTGATCACAAAAAACCAATATGGTTATGCCTAAGAGCTGACATGGATTGGTCCAGCTGCCGCCAAATAGGAAAGACCTCGTGTACATTGCAGGAGAGGTCTAGAACTCACAGTGATCTTGAAAAACTGAAATGAAAAAGATGGACTTTAAAAACAGACTTACATTTGTTCACAGGTTAAGCATGAGACAGTAATGTCATGCCACTACCAACATATAACAAAATAAATATTGCAAATATTTGTGCCTGTTAGATATATAACATAAAACCATATATATGTAACATATAAACACATCAACCACAGCATGTAAGCATACACATATACATACACACTGGTATGAAAAACCCTTGTCATAATGATTCTCCTTTAGCCACCGTTTGCAAGGCTTCAGCAAGACTATTATTGCTTCAGTGAAGCAAATGAAGGTGTCAGCTGTGCTTTAGCAAAGACATGGACAAACTTGAGGTAGATAACTAGAGGTTTAAGAAACATAACAAAAGAAAGACTGAAAGAACAGGGAATGTTTCAACATGACAGTTACAGTAGAGAAGCAAAAGAGTAATGGGCTTAAGCTACACTAACAAAT
Organism: Strigops habroptila; assembly: GCF_004027225.2. Classification (NCBI taxonomy): domain Eukaryota; kingdom Metazoa; phylum Chordata; class Aves; order Psittaciformes; family Psittacidae; genus Strigops; species Strigops habroptila. The sequence goes on from NC_044288.2 coordinate 20,213,606, forward strand.
CAGGTTAGAGATTGAGAAAAAAAATCCTGTAGTAATGAAGGAATGGCAAAATTAGTTGCCTGGAGTAGTCACAGTATAGCTGTCACTGGAGGATTTTATAAACAGGTTTTACAAACATTTGTCAGGAATTACACAGCTATAATTTATTCTGCCTCGAGGGTGTCCCAGACTTTTTTTCCAAGATTCTGACAATCAGAATAGTTATTACCTTAACAGGTAAGGTACTCACACAAAATAAAGGGGTTCTGGTGTCAAGGTGCTGCTCTCACCTAGACAACTAAATAAATTTTAGCACTTAGGCGTCAGTCTTGCATGCCGATCATCACATCTTATACAGATACCCTAGCTCCTAAATTGTCATCTCACCGAGAATCTGGGGCGTTCTCTCATATGCCTGCCTGCAAGAAATTTCTGCACCTGAAAGACTTCACAACAGACTTTTCATTTGAACTTGTATGAACTTGTGCATATTCTTGTAGTTACGGAATTGACCCACAGTAAAAAGTATTTAGGCTGTGATCCTTCCAGACCTGACTTGATTCATCAAACTTGCAGCTTCCTGTACTCATTTGAATCCCTTAGGATGGGACAGGCATCTCAGTTGGTATGTACAGAGTCTACCCAAATTTCATGGACTAAACAGACTGTCATCCAGCTACACATAGGTGGGACAAATCCCCAAATTCAGAAACCACTTACCCATTACTTTGCAGAATTAAGAAGGGTGTCATAGTCTGGCCTTTAAAATTTTTAGCTTACATTTCAGTTCTCATCCAACAGAGGTGATAGCTTGACACCTTGAAGTTATTTTATGCATATTCAGATTTTATTAGCTGTCTTTTTTAACTGAAGTGTATGAGTAAGCATATTTTGCCAAACTGCAAAGTTCAGCAATGCGTTTAAAGGCAAAAGCTCCTTTGAGGTTTAATGAAGTCTTTTTCCAAGTAGTATTTCAATCCAAACTCCAAAATATTACCATTTCACTTTGTGTTCTCAAGGCAGCAAAAAGGAAAAAAAAAAAAAAAAACCAAAACAAAACCCCAAACCCCCCATTACTTCAACTCCGGCAAGCCTTCTCTATTATTAATGCGATGTAAAATTTCTCCCTGATCACTATATCCTCAGCATACTTAGCAATGACATTCCACTCTTTAGCTAGGAGCGAGTACATGGCTTTGAATGGAAACAGCTCAGAGGCTTCCATTATCTGAAGTTCTCTGGGAATGACAGCAACGCAAGCTATGCAACATTCACAGTATTCAGGCTAGGATAGAACAGGCTGCCTTGTTCTTCAGAAATGGCTTACAAAGTCTGGGCTAGATCCTGAAGATGAATTTCTGAGTCCAAATGTAATGCACAGAATACACTATTCTCCTTCCCTGCTGCAAAGCAAACAGCATGAACCTATTTGCTGAGGAACAGCACAGGGAGACTGATAGAGGGAGGAGAATGAAATTACACTGAAGTGATGAGGAAAGGCAAACCCAGCATATAAATTGACTGAAGCTAATGAAACCACTAAAATGTAACCACTGCTTAGGGAGGTTTTAGTAAGGAAGGACGGGAGGAATAGCTTGTTGCTGTGCTAGATCAGTGGTAATATGGGAACCATAAACATGTCACCCACCAAAAAGCTTCCGTATCCTATACTATGAAAGTTTTCTATAGTAATTAGATATGGGAAAATCATCAAGTAAATACAGAGAAAACTTGACTACTTCTTTAAAAGAGATTTTTGAAAGAAGACTTTGGACAGATTCAAATATTAAAACAAACATCTAATTTTATCTTGAGGTTCTCTGTTTGGCAATCTAATCCACAAAATCAGTAGGAGTCCTTCAAGAATAGTTCAATCAGCCCTGTGATGATCCTTTAATTATAATGAGACATAAGACCATCTTCCTTTAAAATATTAAACCAAGTAATTCTTCTGTAGAACTATAAACATTGTTTAAAAATTGCAGTATCTTATTTTCATGTTTCATATTTTCAGTTAAAAGATCATAAAAAATTAAGGCAGTTTCAATTATACACTTTTAATACTATTCTTTATAGCACCTTGTTTCTTAAGGTAATATTTCAAAGTAACTCCTTACTGATTTATCTTGCAACTTATACATCTATATATGTATATATATGAATGCTATTTTACAATATATGTAACTCAAAGTAGCATCTCCATCAATATGGTTTCTTTTTCCACAATATATGTGATCAGAATTTTACATTATATGTTTTATGGTTTTATCTACTTTTGTTAATAATAAATCATATAATACAGGAAATACATAATGTTGCAGGCATGCTACACAAAGACCATTACAAACACCCTAGCTTGATTTCATAGAGCAGAGTTTTGCCTCCCTAGGCATTGATTACATGTCTGTGGTTTCATTAGCTTCAGTCATAAGAGTTCATCATCATAATTTTTTAAATTACTATTTTTTAAATAAATTTTTCTAAAACAGAAATAATTTTTGTAACTCTTTCACATTTCTGGGTTCTTAAACATTATATTTTTCCTTATTTATACTAATTTTTACCTCCAAAAAATGTCTTCACTGACACAATTTACTGCTTTGCCCAATCAGTGGCATAAATTATGATATGACCTATTGACAGGACACCAAGTCAGTCGAAATGGCCATACATAACTTTATAAGGAACCCTGTGGCTCATGATGTAGCTGACATTTATCAGCTTCCTCCACAGAAATCAACTGCTGCATAAGATGAACATACCCTGAGTACTGCTAAACTCTGGCTGTTCCTGGTGGTGAACACTTAGGCAATTAATATTGGGCTATGGCAGAACCTTAATGGCTCAAATTTTCTCCAGGCTCTGGCCTCATATCTATAAACATCTTGCCTGTGGAAATATGCTAAAGTATCATAAATCCAGCTTGCCTCTCCTCAGTAATCTTCTGTTCTCGTATATAGAGCATCCAGGGAGAAGCAAAAAAGCCAAGGTAGGCTTGCAGGATTGGGACTGAGGACTTTGCTCACTGGCCTTCAAAGGTAGCTAACATTAGAGACTGAATTACTGACGTTTTCTGTCCCAGATGAGTAGTATTATGTTCTCAATAGAAATAGTATTCAATGTTATAAATAAAAGAATCTGAATATATCTCAAAACATTAACACAAAGAAGGAGGTTTTATCAGCTATAATAATATACCTGTGATCGAGGTTTTATCAGCTATAATAATATACCTGTGATCAGCATTTTGACATTTCACAGCTGCAAATTCCTTTACACACAACTAAAAGTGCGTCTTTTCCAGGAAATGTGGGCAGAAAACTCTCATTTTATGCTAATGTCTGCAAAAATACTGCTTTAGAAAACCCTTAATCTTCATGGATATTTCTTTATGGCATTATTCTTTAATTATCTCAGATGTAAACATTAGAGAAAGGATAATTAAAAAATCTTTTACATTAGACACCTGACGTCTAGAAAAATTAATATTTGTTCTTTAGAGGGTCTGGGATCTGATGAAAGGAGGTAATTTGAATTAGATGCAGACAGTTCACATTAGTGGATAATTAATTTTCTTGATTTTTTTGTCCTAGATTTCATTAGACAACAGTTGTAGAGTAAACATTCCTGTGTTAGTGAAAGGATGTCAGAATTCAGGTTAGATCATGACTCCTCAAAAACCAAAAAATAAAGTATGCTTCAGCAAGTGTAATCAAAGGGAAACCAGGAAAAAGAAACTTGATGAGAATTCAAAGTGTTATTTTGTAGTGGTTTTAATTATTTCTATTGGAAATTAAGAGAATATGACCTTCATCTCTGAAGATATTCTAAGAACTATGGGACTTCCAAAGAGCAGAGGCAATATTCTGTTGTTTTAACATGATAGCTACAATAATGAAATAGCAGGCATAACAGTCTTAAAACATAGAATAGCACATTAAATTTTCTTCATTATGTGCTGGTACTTTCAGTGTTTCATGTAAAAATTTATAAGACCAAGACATTTCTTTACTCAAAAGCTTTTTTACATTTGCTTATTTGTGGGCAGAAAATAAAAATTTTTTGTTTAATAAAAATTATATTGCAGAGAATATCTGTAACAAACATAATTAATAATAAGTTCTGATTATGCCAAAAACTTAAAATGGGGTTGCCAGGACATATCTTGTGGAAAAGCGTGATTAGCATGTGAGCACGTGTCATACTAGAGCATTAGTTAATGGGAGTTTCAGTGAGGGATAGTTGGGACGTAGCAATACTGATTATTCAGATTTAATTCCAAGGCGTCTGGCTGATGACAACCCTATCAGCCATGCCTGCCCACATTTAGTTTCTATCTTCAGAAACAACTTTAATGTTTAAATTAGACAGATGAAACTCACACAATGCCAGTTTGTTTAATCATCTACTGCAGAGATAAAGGATAAAGGAGTAGTAATATTTTTGCTTACACCGATGAGGAGGTGAAGCATGAAGTGGTAAAGCACATACTGATCAATCACTGTATAAGAGTAAACACTGTAAATTTTCTTAGGATAAATGCAAAGGATTTGCTTCACTTCAGTTTGGAAGAAGCAATTAAAGTCACTACGGTATACTTAAGCATATATTCAAAGCTTTACTGGCTCAAGACCTCAGATCATTTTTATGGATGCCTTGGGCCCCCATGTTCTCAAGAAATTGTTTTTAAAGATTGCTTTTTCACACACTAGCCATACAGACACACACAATTACTAGTCATTTTAAGTGCCTGTTAAGCTTCAGTACGGTACTTACTAGCTTCAATTTCAGATCCGGAATTCTGCTCCTTACTGATTTGAAAGCAACTGTGTTCAGAACTCTCAGACGTCTGCTATATATGAAAACCCAAAAACTTGTAAGGCGGAACTGTCTTAAAAGCAGCTCATTCGTTACAGATTGCATTAGAAAAGGAGACATTTTCTGCCTAAAAATTAGAAAGACCATTTATCTGAAGAAAGACAAGCAAGAAGATTTACTTTAAAAGAAGACTGATCTTATGAACCTGAAGGACAAGGCAAGTTCTGCAGATTACTGCAGGTATATGAAAATAATTTTAAAAGAACTCTAATGTATTCTTGAAGAATAATTATGCAGACATCCGAACAGCTAGGGTAGCTTTCTGTGCCTACACAACATCTGTCTCATGCACTGAAATAACCATCTTGAAAACAACATAATGCATCTGCCTTCAGAAATAAAACTCCAACCCAAACTATTGACAGTATTCTCTACTTTATCTAATCAAACTCAAATAAATATGATACACATTTCAAAAATGTGATTAACTGACCTGCATTTAGCAGTGACACTTCAGGTTTCTCAGCACCCTATATGAAAAAAAAAGAAAAAGGTAATTAGTGCAACTTATTGGAAAACCAATTTTATTTCACTTCACTGAAAATACAGATATTTTTAAAATGCCAACATAACTTACTATGGCAAGCTAGGTTTAGAATTAGTAACATGATACTACTCCCAGTGAAATCTGGGGTAAGACTTTCACAGCCCTCACTAAGTCAGCATTAAGCCATAGGGGAAGACAAAATGTGAGCTAAACCAGAAGACACAATCAGAAATAAATGCAGCCCCTGCCTGTTTTGCAAGGGGACATTGGGAGAAACTGATCTGCAAAACCAGACAATTGCTCTGAATCTTTTTGAGCCGGCCTGGGGAAGGCCATGGCCCGTGTGAGTGTTCTTGCTAGATCTCTCACTCAATGCAAAACTTTCTGGCACATAATGTTTTGGAACACGCACAAATGTCCCCAAACATCAGGCAGTCATTGTACAGCAAGAAAAAGGAGAAAGTTCTCAGACTCCTCTGCTTGTTTTAATTATGCTTCTGTGATTTAAACCTGATAAAGACTTGGTTTCCTTTTTGTTGAGCAGAACCTGTAGAAGGTCAAGTACACATTTTTTTATATGGAAGGTCAAATTCTTTAGAATGACATCAATTCTCTTATTTAAATATCTTGCAAATACTTAAGGAAAATACATTTGCTGTCTTTTGGAGAGGGGACAGAAAGCAACAAGTGCATTTCGACTCTGCAGTTCATACTTCAATTCTTTCTGCAGACTATAGTCTCTGAATAACTGAGTTCAAGAAAATTGACAATAGCTCTCCCAGATTTAAAGGATAAGCCTCCATCAGATGCAAAGCCACAAATACTGTACATATATATATAAACATACGTATAATTCTGTCTATCTTTATATGTAAGTTTTATAAATTATTTGGATAGCAAATTGGTCAAAATATTTAATTTGTGAGTGCTCTTGGTCACATTGTTCAGAATATGTGAAATCTTCGTATGAAAACAAATGTCTTGGATTTAATATACTTTGCATATTTTCCTTTGATTCTCAACCAATCATACATTTGTCACAGCTGACTTTGCTAACAGTTATCCTTCTTATTTTGTAATTTTTTATGACTTAATTTCAGACTTCATCATAAAAAATGTTTGAGAACTTCAGCTGAGACTTCCAGATAAATTCAATTGAATTACTTACTCAAATCTTACTGAATGTTATAAGGAGATCGCCTTCCTGACTTCGCTATATCTCATCATTCTTCAGTACTTTCAGCCAAATCCAGCTCACATTCAGATGATTTTTTTAAGATTTGCAGTGATGTCAATGAGCTTCCAGCCAACCCTCAGAGGCTTGAGAGACTGTCATACCTAATGTTGCAGCACTGTATTTCTCATTTACAGTGTTCTCACGACTTAATGGAGCTATTGATGATTCTACCCATAGCTGTAGCTACCCAACAAGAATGGCTCTAACACTGAGTGTTTGGTAGGTATAAAAGGAATCAAGACCCTTGAAACTACCAGGAATTCGCTAGTCATGTAAAAGTGACTGAAAATCATCACAGAGTTTTCTTAGTCCATTTACTGAATGATTTGTTCTCTTTTAAGAAACACATTGACTAATTAGTGAGCCAACCATTCACTGAGCACCTTGTGCTTCAGATATGCCAGATCTCCATTACACAGTTATTTGAAACTGCAATCCAGTTGCTATGGCTACAGTAAGCTCCCATAGGATGACTGTAGCGAACTGGCACATCCCCACCACCCAGAATACTAATGAAATGGAAGAGTCCACCTATATGCACTGCAATTCAAAGATACCTTTTAAAAAACTAAAATATTTACAGTAAGTCAACTACAAACACAATTACCTTGTTTCTCAATAAAAAAATAAAATAAAATAAACCTCATTCCTTTTGCAGAAATCTTTTCTCTTTCTGTGCCCTGTAGCTGGATTTCAATTTTTACATGATTTAACAAAAAAAAAAAAAAAAAAAAAAAGAAAGAAATGATGCAGCTTAACAGAATCAAATCTTTTTTTCTAAAACATAATTAAACAAATCAAGGTAATAGGATTTCACATAAGTTACATTCAACTGTATGAAACAGGAAAATTAAATATGACAGCTTTTACTTGGTTTTGGCTTTAAACAGAAAAACCTATGAAAGGTACTCTATTGTGTGCTTGTTTACCACACAACTTTAACAACAGAACGTTAACCAATTCAGCCTGTATTGGTGATTGTAAAGTTATGTTGAGGAAAGACAAATACGAAGTTATTTCTACTTGCACATCACAGCAGCACAGCTTGGTGCTGTTGGGCTGCTCTGGCATAAATTGAAACAACTGATATAGATCCACTCGGGTGCTGACAATCTTACAGGAGATTTTGGGTCATAACAGTTAAAGATTAGTGTTACCTTTTATCAGGAAGTATTTAAAATATTTCTTGTTAGGAACATGCTCCTGAAAGTATGGTTGTTGGCTATCACCATCTCCGTTCATGTCTGTTACCTAATGTCCTTCACTCTGTGCAAACTCATACAGAAAATTTCACTTTGGATGTATGTGTATTTATATATGGGTCCTGACTGATTCATTTCAGACCTATCAATAATGATAAAAGGATGTTATTTGTCTCTTTATCATCTATTTGTTTGATGAACTCCAGCTAAAGATGAACAAAAAAATCCAGGATTCATATGGATTCTTCAAGATGTATCTGTTGCCTTAGAGATGGCTGACTACAACTGTTATCACTGAGCATCTGTGGATACTATTAAGATTTAGCAGACTTTTTGAAAGCTATTACATACCAGGAATAGCCAGAATCATAAAAATAAATCTAAATTTTATAGAATCTTACACTTATGGAATTTTATATTCAGGTTATACAGCAGTTAGTTTGTAAGCAATAGGAAAAAAAACTTCTTCTATTATCTTGTAACTATCTTTTACAGAATCTCTGCATTGTGTTATAAAGGATGAGCTGAATGCCCTGGAAAAGGAAATATTGTTTTGTACAAATCCATGAAACATTTTTCTTCAAAAATAAAAATTTAAATAAAAAATAGAAACAACCAGAATTTTTCACTATTCACATGCAAGCATTATTAATCCATTCCTGACTCAGAGCTCATATAACACAGGCCATTATGTCACATATCCTCTTGGAATACTAGACTTTTGTGAACATTCTACATCAGAAGTCTAGAGAAAGCATATAATTCTCTTAAACTGAATGGGTAGAATCACTGTGCCTGCTGAGTGATGTAAGGAGAATAGACTGGTGCAGGGATGTACGTCAGGACACACCAAAAACAAAAAAAGATACCTGAAAAGACCATATCTTATCCTTTAGCAACCAGTGGTTATTACTATCTATTTACCTGCTGGATGCCTTTGGGGTCAGGAAATGCAGAACTGGATTTAAACTGACTTTTCCTCTTTTGTCAGAATCATCACTGGCCTTTGCAATACAGTTTACAGAATCTAATGTTGCTGAAATTGTGTTAATCACATAACATTTAGATAAAAAAACAGCTTTTTCCACTGGGAATTAGCTCTGATCTTACACCACAAAAAGAGGTACTGCCAGAGTATATGTTGCCTCCACAGATGTAATGCAGGACTAATTGAATCCTGCTCCATTTTTATGAGATGGCACATTAAATAATTCTCATATTAGGTTTGCAGAAATGCCCATTCCTGCTAAGGGACCCTCTAAGTTTGTGCAACATCCATAGATAGGCATATCAACCCTAACAGGATTAGTATTTAGACATCTTCAGCTGCCAATGATGATGTAAATTAAATGTCACAAAGTTACGGACACAGGCAGCCTGAAAATATTTTTAACAACTACGTTGCCATCCTACTCAGGGGATGATAAAGGCAGAGGTGGATAAAGGCACAAACTGAAACGTGTACAGAGCAACACAGCCTCTGCCTGTCTAATGACACAAAGCTCACGCTGCAGTTCACAGCATGTGTCAGAGATTTTAACCCTTGTACCCTTCCCCCTCTCTGAATTTAGGAACATAGGATTTGGTCAGAGGGAGATTAAAACATATGTGAGCACGGTCCATTCTGTGGCTCATCTTGGCGCTAACAGCAGCATCTCTAAACATCTAGAAGAAATAGTTAAATAGTAATTTTAGAAGTGCAAAAAAAGGAAATTGCACAGCTTTCTGCTTATTTCATCTAATCCAGTTTTTACACAAGCAAAACAGTTACTAAATGGCAGGTCACCACCTGCTTCTCTCATGATCCTCACTCATCCCTTTCTTCGTGTATATATCTGGTGTCCTGTCCCTCAAAAGGGAGAGGAACAACTTCATTGGGTTATGATGGTAAAACTACCCCATGATTAAAATTAGAGGAAGGGAAGAAAGGGAGAACTGAGATTACTTGAGAAAGAGCAATTACTCAGTGAAAAGAGAGATAAGTTCTTTTTCTCAAAGACACAGAGAGAAGCGTTAATAGAAGTTGAGGAAGAAGAATGGGTGAAACAACAGGGGAATGGGCAGAAGCTCTAGAAAGAGGAGGTGAGGCAAAAACTATGGAAATTAAGGATGAGCAGGGACAAGCCAAAGAAAACTAACAACAAAAAAAAAGAACATCTGTAGAAAATCTAGTGAAAAAAGTTACCAAAAAAAAAAAAAAAAGGTGGTTAATGAAGAACAAAAAACAACGGGTAAAAGTCCTAGAAGAATAAAAAGGGGCAGCAGCAGACTAGATAGCAAATACAGTGAGAGCGTTACTGAGAGTTACTTTTCTCTTTTCTCTCCAGAGCATACTCTCTGTTAAGTCTGTGGTGTTTTGTCACTGTAGTCGCTAACAGACGATCCTCTGGAGAGATGACATGGCATTATAAGAAAATGCACAGGTCCTGAAGCAAATTTCCAAGAAGACAGAATTGACAGAATAAAAATGTGTGAACACCAAGATTTGACAAAAGGGACAGATCTAACCTGAGTTTTAGAAGTGGAACTGAAGAAATAAGAGACTTTATGCAGCAGGAATAAACAAAACTAATGAGATAAGTGAACACTGCGATGACGAAATCATCTCACCAGTAACTCCAAAAATTCTGCTAGACTTTTATTAAATAACGTAAGTGAGTAAGTACCAGTGTCTATGTTTGAAGGATTATACACATCCAAGCTTCACAGAGCTCACAAGGGAACGGAATATTTAGGTTTGCTGATATCCAAAAGCTTCCTTGGCTTTTCTTACAAAGGTGCATATATAATGAAACTATTAAAGCCTTGCTCTAAATTCAGGGAAGAACAGACAGCTGTTTTAAAGCTAATGATTTAAAAAGCCCTGTCCATTTATAACCAAAACTGAACATTCTTTTTTACTCTATCCAAACTGATGAGTATCATGAAACAATAATCTACCCAATAATGGGTAGAAAGTCATATTCCTACCGGCTACAGCTGTCCAAGAGGGATGGTCCTTCTACAAGTTTGTTAGTTCTTCTCAAAGGTAGTCAGTTTAAGGAGTTATTTTGAATTAATTCAAGTGGATGCAGAGTAAAAGTATATTAGCAACCATAACCGGTGTGAAGGAACAAAGGCTGTGGAACATTAACTCTGTATTCAGCCTATTATGGAACAAACTTCCTCAGGTTGCTGTAAATAGTGAGGGTATCTACAGAGTCTCAGCCACCTTTTGATAACAAAGGCCTTGGTAGCTGGAATGTGTATACATGCACATGGTAGTACTGCAGATATCTATAGACAGATATATTGCATATCTACATAAATACGTACATGTAAAAGTCTTAGTACAGTTTAGGGGGAGAAAAATTAACCATTAGAGTGTTTAAAGACCGGAACAGGAGTCCAGACAGGTTGTAGATCCATCCTTGGAGATACACAAAACTTCACTAACCTGATCCAGTTTGACCTGTTTTGAGCAAGAGCTGGACTAGAAACATCCAGATGTCCTTTCCAATTTAAATTATTCTGTTATGCTGTTGTACAGACAGACCTAAAGTTCCCCTCTAAAACCAAAAGTCTCAGCCCACACCCCATCGTTCCAAATAATTTATCAGGAACCAGAACCATGAGACCTCATCTCTGGGGAATTATCTACAAGGATCAGCGAGCAGTAAGAAATAATTGTATAAAGATGCCTATAGTTCACTAAGAGGTTGCACATATACCTGAAAGCACATATTATTTCTTATTTTCTGTATGTCCTTCACTTCTACAAAACAAACAATCAACAAGTGAAAAAGATTCTTTCCATACCAGCATTTCATGGTACATTCTTATGTATAAAATTTCTTCTTCTTTCTTGACACTGAAACAAAACTCAGAGCTAAAATGAAACTATCACAACAGAATTCATATAGTGCCTAATATATTATAAGCATTTGAAAGATTTACATAAACTGTCACATTTTTAACTTCTTAACTGTTTCATAGTCATTTAGAGTAATTTGCAGTTCATGATTTACAGGGCAAAAATATTCATAGTAGCTGTGTGGTACTGAACAGTTTCTACTTGTGATTTCCCTACAAATAATCATTTTTCCTGTGTCTCATGTAAGCATGACACAGTACAGCAAAGCATAGTGGCATACTTCCGACATTCCCAAAAGTAAATAGAAATTATTTAGATGATGTTCCCTAGAACTAGACAGATCGTACACGTATTAGAATTATATTTAAAGCAATTTTTCAAGGAATGGGGAAATTGGTGTTAGACATTATTAAAATGCATATACCTTCTTTTTTTTTTTTTTTTTTTGAGAATACTTTTTAATATGAGATTCTCAGAGTAAATGCACATAAATTTATTGATTTGACTGGAGCTACAAGGCTTTGTTGAAGAGGAGAATCTGACCCAGGTCACTTGAAACCAGAGAAAGGGAAAACAAAGCATTTATCAGGTGAATATTTTTATTACAAGCTTCTACATGAGCTATAATTAAAGTCAGAAAGGAAAGTAAATTAATACTTAGCATTATTCCTAAGTAATACCTCTATTTGACTTTATTAAACATAGAAAAATTATCCTTTCAGTTAATAACCAAAAGAACATTCTGTATGAAGGATTTTCCAGAGCAGCTCCTCAAGCATTAAGTGATATACTGTGGCTTGCTGCTGGAACTATTACTTTCAAGCATTACTTATGTGACTCTGGAGAGTGGTCCATTGGAGGTCATCCAAAACTAGCATCGGTCCCACCGCACTGAAAAAAATTTGGCTTCCCTAACTGCTTGTGTTAGATATTTCACCCTCTCTCACACATGGGAGAGAAACCCTCACTGATATTGTTAAGAACTTCTCCACAATATTGTTCTGAACTCAGCAAAGGATTAAACAATTCTGTTGTTTTGAGTATTCCCAACCCCACACTCCCATCCCTGTTGTTCAGTTTCAAAATAATCATATAAAATAGAGAGGTCAGTGGTTCACCTAATACCAATTTGAGTTGCTGTTTTAAATGTCAAATGCTGAAGTCTAACAAAAGAGAGGTGGAGAAAGGTTTTGCTCATGTACTTTGTTGCAACCAGCATTTAATTGTGCTAATCTTGAGAAAAGTAAACTATTTGAGAGAAAGTTTAATCTCAAACTTCAAACTTTTAACAGCAACTTCATTTGCTTGAAGGATGGCTACATTGCAGAAACAAGGGGAAATGCTTCCAGAATGCATGTAAAAAGCTGTAAGCAAAGTATCCTCTGGCCAGATACAAGGTACCATGTACTTAGAAGCTTGCCAAGCTGTGGATAGATCCAGTGACGCTGAAGATTGCATTAGGACGAGAACAAATTAACTTCAGAAAAAAACAATTCAGAGACTTTGGCTGGCTTTAGCAAAGTTTTTGTCTTTGATGTTTTCTGGTTAAAGAGCAGTTCCAGTTGCCTGTATAACCTGTATCAGGACACTAACTCAGAATAGAAAAGATTCAAGTCTAAAAGGGAGATCTGCTCATCTTGATTTGAATCTGAAGAGCCATTGCTTAAAGTCAGAAAAAAACCTGAAACTTGAAGCTCAAGATGGCAGTTCTAAGCCTCAAGGGATATAACAGAGAGAACAATTACTATACTCCAGAAATAATTTCTTCATATTTATCACACTGAGTATCAGCTATCAGCACTTAATAAGTAAACTTTCATCCTCAAAAAATCACCTGTTAAAACTCTCTCCAACCCAGACGTTTATGCTGCTGTTTATAATTTCCTAAGTAGCGCATAAGATTTCTTACCATTCTTTTAAAGATACACTAAAGAATATCCTCTCAAATGATCTCTTTTCACTAACTGCCTAGAATGATATATTCCACAATTAATGAATTACTTTGATTCAATTAACTTCTCTCACTTTATTTTCCTGTTGCAGACACCTAAAGTAACTGTCCTCCTCTCAATCGTTTCTTTAAATCATGACCCTTTTCTCTAATTTATTCCTTTTTAAGGGAACTACCTAGTAATCAGCCTTTAAGTATTTGCAATTTTTATTTACATTCACTTTAACCTAAATATTTGGTCTTCTTTTGTTCATCTTGCTTCGCCTTTTGTCTTAAGGCAAAAGTCTTAACACTTTTCTTAAGAGTCTCTGGCTCCTATAACATTTCAGCATTTTAGTGTGGAACAATACATCATTATTTATTTCATACTGTACTTTCAGTCTGCCCCATCATTTTTACTACACCCTCAAGTTTTCCCAGAGATGAATCCTGGGGGGACCCATTTGGATAGAAGGAAATAGTAATGGGAAAGAGAAATTTGCCTCCATGAAATCTTCGCACCAATTCCTCTAGTAAACTTTTCAAGATTATATCTGATATTGTCTTTCACATGGAAACTGAGATTCTAGAGCTCTTGTCAGCTGTGCAATGTTGTTGAATGACACAAGGTCTGTTTAATGCAGAGTGCTGTGATTCCCAGTAAATCTTTTCTATCTAACAAAAATAACTGTCCTGGAGTTCTATATGCAGGTGCACCACACACTGCTTTGATTATACAGGTTCCTTCATTTTTCCAGTATCAGTGAGTTCACAAATAGTGAACGGAAAGAGAGTAAGAAAGAGGAAAAAAGAGTTATGTTGTCTGAAGTGATTCTTACTCCAAAATTGTGCAGTATTTGTGAGGCATGTTTCTGAGAGTTCATCTGAAAACCCTCTGAGAACACAGAATCAAAATCAGGGCAAGCATGTGTCTCAGATTTGTGAATTGAAATTGCAAATTGGCTGTAAAAACAATGGAAGGAATAGTTATGAATATAATTAATGACAACATGAAGAAGAAGTGGCAGCAGACCAAAGACAAAGAGCACAATCACAACTTTAAGGTAGGTAAAATTTTTTAAAATATTTACTCAGTCAAACTTTAATGGTATTTTAATATTATATTGTTAGAATTCCCTAGTGACAAAACTTTTTGCTTATTGTTCATATTCTTCAGGGAAAATGAGTTGGTTGCTTATTTCTGTATAGACAGGAGATGTCAATAAAAGCACAGTTATCTAGTTCAGTCATTGGAAAGCTACGTACAACATTTCATATTTGCAGGAAAAGTACATACACCCTGTTTAAGAAAGACCTTTGTATTTTAGTGTTAACAAAGTGACAAGCTTGAGAATTAAAATCAATAACCCTTCAAAATGTTTCCACTTCATATCCTTTACATCATACAGCAACAGTCTTACCAGGTTCAGTGCACAAAATTATCTGCCCTTCATCTTCTCTACAGAACTTAAGAGTCTTCAGATAGTCTGTTACTCCTTGAAAAAATAAAATTGTTCTGACCTTGAATATTTTAATAAAAAGAAACAAACCAACAAAAACTTGAATCTTGCTCTGGTTGCCAATCATTTCCTCCCCACCATGCCAGCTATTCATTTTATTGTTGAAATTATAACCTGAAGGTCTTTTAAATATATAACCTGTACAAATGCCTGCTAAGTAGCAGGATATAATGTTCTGGGGAATGAAGGAAGCTACCAATAATAATAAGTTAAACAAACAGTGTTCAATCATTGTTGCCCCTTGTGTTCACAAGTTATAGGACAGATACAGACATTAATGCAGCACAGCACAGGGAATTCTCAGCTAATAAGTTCACAAAAGCCTTAGGTGAAGTTTGTAAAAACATGACTGAATTTGCACTGATGCCCCAGCTGAAGGTGATGTTGGTATGGTAAGTGCCTGCTGTTACATCCCTGAAAATCTAAATCAAACACAGAGGGACGTTTTCACAGATCTCACTTTTTCATTGCCTTTATAATTTTTCCTGCCCACCAACTGTGTCTTTTTTCCTACTCCAGTGGCTGTCTCCCAGTATCCAAGAGGAACATAGGCCAAATCGTTAATATTCATCAGTTCAGCTGTTCTTCCCTTCCACTCAAGTCCAAAGAGTACTGTAACAAACAACTGAGGGCTGTACCCAGAGGCTAATGTATCTGTTTATCTTCATGTGTTTCATTGGAAATGAAAAATATTTTGTCCTCAATCACAAACCTTCATAAACTGCAGTAGTTAAAACTCTACGATTTCCTTGAAGCTTAGAAGATGCCCAGAGACTTGCTTGTAAAAGGAAATTAAAGCGGCCGCCTTTGTTGGAGGCCTCATATGCTTTCAAGTCCTCCTTCCTAGCAACTCTTACCTTCTTAATGCCGTGTGCCTCGTACAAATTATCATGCATATGGGAGCATGACAATTCTTTATCTCAGTGCTTCTCTAACTGTGCTGCAGCTCTGGAGGTCCTGAGTTCTTGGTTTACTCCTCTACAATGCAATTTACTGACTTTACCCCTAACTAAGAAAGCAGACAACGATATTCATTCTCTTTCACCCAGATTTACAAATAAAGTAACTGAGAAGTTCTACAAAGTTGGTCCAAGCAAAATTAGGAACATTATCTAAGTCGATAATGTGACAGAGCCAACTCTTATGCATTCAGCTCTCAATGCCTTTCAGCTCACTAGAGGACTAATAACAGGAACTTTTGCTAGGAGCTATGAGCACATCAATTGCAGATCTCTCAGAGAAAAGAAACCTGAGCATATTAGTCACCAATTACAGGATGAGCCACCAATATGATGCAAGTGCAAAAAAGGTAAATGAGAGAGAACTAGAGAGAATCAAGCCAGGCGTTTCCAGGAAAGAGAGGAAAACATTCATCTTTGTCAAAATTATGTTGTTCATACTTTTAAAAGTTAAGTGAGACTGAAACATGCACAGGAAAAAAGTTACTCTTACAGGAATTAAGAGACTATTACATGACAAGAAACTTAGAAAAGCTCATCAGAGGATATGGCTCTTCTCTATAAATACATTTTGGTGTAAACGGTATGGATTTAAAAGAATAATTTAAGCTAAAGGTTAAAGTAGGTAAACAAAGAAATGTACAGAAACTGAATTCTCTGAGACTGGAAATTACAAAGAGGTTTCTAGCCATAGTTTTCCAAGCAAAGCAGTTGAGGCAAAAATCCTAACTAGTGTGAAGTTTAGGGAACAGCAATGACAATGTGACTTATTGGTGCATGAAGCCTTTTCCAGTCCTTGTTTCCTAACACGCTGCTTCCAGAGGCACAGCTAGAGAGCTAAGGATCTTAATATCTAACATGCATTTGCTGCATCACAAACACATCTCATGAAAACCAGTCCCTAGAGAAAACAGCAACCTCTTTCATGCAAAAAATAATGCAGTCAATACAAACATTCCTGCAGCTGCTGGATTCAGACTGTTATCACCTAATCAAATAAGGGAAAAAATGCAGAAAAAAGATTGATAGCCCAGTTTTCTCTTACATATTCAGATTACAATTCATATTTTAATATACCTTTTGTTGAGTTCAGACAGTCCAAAGTGGCCCTTTCAGACTGGGTAATGATTTGATTGTAGTGGATGTTCACAGAAAGTTGTAACTAAATAGTTATTTTTTGAACACAGAAAGTAAGATGCTGCTTCTGTAGACGCAAGAAAGGTCCAAACTTGAGCTAGCAAACTGGTATTTCCAGAGATTAGTCTTATTCTTAGCATCAGACATAGCTAAAAGACTAATCAGATTCAACTCGGTCTTAACAAAAATATCCTGTGTTTTCCTACTTGTATTCAGCTAACGTGACAGAGATGCCCCTTACTGCTAGGCTTTGTGCTTCTAACTATTCAGAACAGAGATGAGATACAGAAAGTGTGTGTGAGGAGAGGCTTACCATTCCATGGGTTTATATGTAAGAATGTAAACCCATTCTCACATGCACACCCCTTGTATAATTTATACTTGTTCAAAATTTAGGAAATGCACACATATTCTCACTTCATAAATCTGGTAGATCATAGTACAGGATTCGTCTTTGAGTGCACAGAGCTTCATGCTATGTTTTGCACTATTATTCACTCAGAACAGAAAGCTTAGATAGACTTTAATCCTGAGTCACCTTATTTATAACATCTTTTGATTTGCACAAGATTTTTATTGTCTTGCACCTAAGCACATTTTAGGAAGTACAGGCTACTCCAGGAGCCCCAGTAACTAAACTTTAACATGTTTAATAGCTCTAAAACACATCAGTAGTATGCAGCAAGCAAAAAAGCCCTGAAGGCTTTCTCTAATAAGCTTTGAAGGCTGAGAGATTGTCTTGCTTAGTGAATAGAAAACATCTTGAAAAGCTGAGAACTCTAATACAGATAAGAAAGATCATTATCCTTTCCTGCCACATTCCTTATTATTTTTGTCTAACCACCATGGACATATTCTGCTCCCACGCCTTGTCTTGCAACTCAGCAACCAGACAGTCTAACTTCCAGGAAGGAAGCTCTATGATCAGTATTTCAAATGTGCTACCAGTGCCCCATACTTTCCCCATGTGAGGAGACCTTCAGCTCAAAAATTTCCTGTCACTCTAACAGTTTGAAAAGCACAAGTTTGACAGGTTTAAATAGCATACTTCTGCTCTGTCCTCACCCTAAATATTCTTTTACTGTGTGCTAAAAGACTGCAACTTAAAAACCAAACCAAAAACCTAGGGTGAGTGTTTGCAAACTCCAGTACACAGATATAACAAGCATCTACACAGGCGTATTATGCACAAAGCGATATCAAGTGGTCAATATCAAGTTCACAAAGGCTCACATAAAAGAGTATTATATTCTTGTGTTTTATAAAATCACGAGCGAACACAATCACTGATGTACATTTCAGTACACCACAGAGTACTGTATCCCATTTACAGGTAAATGGCTAATATTTCTCTATGATTTTCTGTACAAGATAACCACATTCTTGACTAGTTAGTTTTCTACTCAGGTGAATCAGCCTGTGACAATCTGCAGCTCAGATGAAACCAGTGTTTATCTGTCAACCCTGTCTTCTATTCTCACACAACAAAACTCCAAGCAGAACTTTAAGAGTGGTGATCATGAGCTAATCCTATCTCTGGGGAACTGCAGTTCTTCAATGCACTTTACACTTCCTGAGCTTCAACTTCAACAGCTGTAATTATTTTGCAATGATTAGACCTTGGCAGTGGTTATTTATAAAACGTCTGCCATATCTAAACATGCAAAAAACATCACCTGTTCAGCATTCTAGTCACAGGATTTTAATATCTGCCCCAATATCATTTACCTCTTCTGCACTAAAAGCATTGGGTTTTAAATTTTTAACAGCTCAGCGAGTTCAAAACCCCAAGAATTGTTTTCAGAATGTTTACGTGAACTAAGAGAAACCTTCTTTCTCATGATTCCCTTAAAGCTATGATGGTAAGTTAAAAAGTTTGGGGGATTTTTTTTCTTCTTTTTAACTTCTGGACTAAAGCAGTTTTAATTTCTACACACAGTAAAAACTATCTACATGATGAAAAGTACATTCCCCAATACCTTTGTTCCCCCACAACACTTCACTGCAGCTAACTCTCATTAGCACACCACCATATCAGAAAGCAGAAGCTGTAACAATACTCTGCAAAACACAGATCTATTTAAATAGACATGCATAAAGACTGGGTAACTGAACTTCTACAAGAGAATATTCTTTAATTATTCCTGGTATTTGCTGGTGTCTTGGGTCAGAGCTAAACATCACTCTCCAAATCATGGTAAATAATCATCCTCTCCCAAAATACAAGCTTTAAACCGAGCCCAGGGAAAACAATATCCTTTTGTAATTACTTGTCTCCAGACTTTTTCTCCTAGCAAGAACTTTCATTCAAAAACACTTTAGACATACATGTTGTGTTCAAGTCTTCAAGAGAGTGATACAACCAGTTAAGCTAATCTACAATAGAGAAAGAAGAGAAGCAGCAAATATTTTCATCCAGCTGATGAAATCCCTCAGCAACAGGTAAATGATATTCCAGCCCTGTGTTCAATGAGTCCATGAGATCTTTCTGTTCCTCTTAAGCTTCTCCTTCCGTTTATTACACCATAAAAATACTGGCCACATGAATTTGGCTTTGAATGACCCCTATCTAACTGACAAACAAAAAATTCAGAGAAGAGTGTTTTTGGAGAAGCAGGACATATAACCTTATTTTTCTAATATAGACAAAGGATTTGGACTGAGTAGACAATAGTCATCACAGTTGCTAACAGTGCCTAGAGCGCAGTTGCTAGAGACTAGGAAGAACAAATTAAGACTATGAAAGCAACAAGGTGCCCTTAAAACTCTTCTTATTTGAAGACAGAGGAAACATGAATTATTTTCTATTCTTCTTGTAGCAGATTTAAAATATTATTTTGCTTTTGTAAATTTGTGTGCTCTTGATGTTTTCTTTTGAAAACTGCATTAAGTATGGGAGACGACCATTACTTAAGTCCTTTTGAAAGAGATGTCCATAAAGATACATCCACAAATACCTGATTTACATACTCTGAAATAGTGCTGAAAGATTTCATTATTCATGGACAAACAACCTCTTCTTTCCATCTGACATCATTTTATTGTGTCCAACAACACTTTCCATTAACAATTCAAATACATGTTTACTTTTGCACTTCTTTCATACCCAGATGTGAATTTTAAACTATTGGTCTACATAGAATCATCATGACAGATTGGCAGAAAAGTGAGATGAGTTAGACATAGCTGACCAATTTTCAAACTAGCATAGAGAATACAGCTTTAAAAAAGCCCAGCAGATGATCAATAGCTCTTAAAATTAGCCACTCTTTTAGCTATTGGATTACAGGCCCAAAATCCTTATTCTCACTTCTCCAGTTAGAGACCTAAACCTTGAAATAACATAAAACAGATATGATAATGAATTGAGAATTCAGCCACACCATATTTTCAGTTCTTAAATACATTTACTTTCTTCAGCTTTGCAAAAACATTTATTACATAGCCGTTGTAGAGATGGAAATGCTCTATATATTCTTTATTATTTATGATTTATTCATCATCATCTAGCTAAATTTTATGCTACACTCACTGCACAGATCCTCCTGGGGTTTCTAATTCCCTATAACACTGTAAAGGATGCTGTATAAGAAACATTCCCAAACACTCAGTCTTCTCCTTTTCTCTATGAACTGGATTCCATAGGTATGAAATACCATTAAATTACAACTGATGGTTAGGTTTCTATCCTAAAAATCAAATTTGCTGCCCAAGAACCTCAGTTTATTCATTTTCAAGATAATCTAAAAATTAAACATTACATATATAATTGCAAACAATATATAAATCTAGTTAAAACAAGCAAAATATAACAGAATTAACTTATTGGGCCATCCCAGAAAGACAGAATAAATGAGTAAACACCCTGGTAAACTCCTTCTTAGGAGGCTGAATTTGATCTCCTCAAACACCAGACTTTCTGGGTCCCTGGAAGAACAGCCCTTTGTGCAGTTATTGAGGATGAAAAAGGGGATTCTAATGGGTTTTTTATGAAATCTTAATGGAAATACAGAAGACATCTTTTCCTTGTATATTCTGTGCTCTATTACTTTCAGCCAAGCAGCAGCAAGTAGTCTTTGAATTAAATATGCATGCCAATGTATTGTGTGGTTTCTCATTCTGCACTGCTTTTAAGAAAACAAGCACTAGACAAGAAAAAATAATCACTGGAGATTTTAAATTCATTGATGTTTCTGAGAGTGAAAACAATGAAAGAAGCTATAATCTGATTTTAATTGGAAATCAACATAGCTGAAAATGCAAATTTCTCTATAAAAATAGCTCAAGATTTCATCCAAGTCCACAGCCTCTCACCTTGAAGAAGAAACCAGTATTTCTTCATATTCCCACATTGTAGAACAAGATGAAATTGAAAGATATTACTGTTTCTAGTTAGATGAATATGAAAAATTTCTGTCTCATTTAACATTTTTCACTGTCTCTAATGAGAAACTTTTTAAATTGAACTTATTCATGTCCAATATACCAAAACATAATTTTTTCATGGCTTTTATTAATGCCATATACACTGAAGGCAATCAAAACCAGTCACATATCTTCCCTCTTCACACCTTTCAGTGGCGACCCATTTGATCCCCTCCACCCCCTGCAACGATGACAACCCTGCCTGAACAGGCATGGGTGCTTAGTCATTGCCTGGTCTGTTCAAAAACTCTTTCACAATCCTGTTACCAATTCCTCCGCTTTCCTACTTGGATCATAGCCCACACCCTCTTGCGCTTTGCAGACAGAGTGTCAGACCTTAGTCATGAAACAATATATAAACTTCCTTTGTGCTCTCCTGATTCTGATGAATTTTTATCTGTTACAACACTGTAAACAGCCTTCAACTGCCATAGTTCCGCTTCTTCGAGATGACAGGACAACCCATGTAGTGCGTGCGGTGCAGTAGCTAGGGCCTGATCCCCTGTGCTGTTGGTCTGATGCCTGACTGCAGACAGGTAGCTACCATACCTCGTGCAGCTTCTTATAGCACAACATTACCGTCTAGAAAACAGGTACCAAGAGGGATAATAAAATCCAGGTCCTGGGTTCTCAAGTGTTCTTCTACACATTAGTGCAGAGTTTAACAAAGCCATAGCATAAGCAATAATGTTATAACTCCTGCAGCAATGTCCATTTGTAGCAGACTGCCTTGTATACGACACTCCTCTTTTCATCCCAAGAAGAAACAGCTGTATACTTACGCAAAGTATTTCGGTTTTGCTGTATTTTTAGGCATGTTTGAACACGTCTACCAAATCCCCTTGCTCAGGATTTTTTCTTCTATAAAATACTTCCAATTTTGCATTGCAAGCTGATAAGCAAATCAGCTGTTTTAGGCAAAACTTCCTGTTACTCCAAGTGCTGAACCTCAGGCTTTTTCTCAGACAACGTAACTGTAGGGAGAGCCCCATGGACTGTCCATCTCCCTGCATGGTGTCTTGCCTGCAGAGCTAAGCTTGCTAAACTACTGTAATGCAGCATAAAATAAATGAATACATGTGGTGAATAATAATGTATTTTGTAACCTATACATTAGAAACCAGCAACACCACAAATCAGAGATCTTTTGGACGGATGTTGCTGTGCCAGTACTGTTACACATGACACAATGGTTTAAGACTACAGATGAAGAGGACTGCCGATTCCTGAACTTCCAGAAGGAAATTAAGAAGGAGAAAGTAATAATTTAAAATAGAACTTAGGCAAGATAGCAGCTCTAATGCCTTAACCTTTACAAAAAGGAAAGAAAAGGGAAGAATACAAGTAGCATCACCTTGCGCACAGGAAAAGTTGAGACTAATTTATCTGCCTTGTCTCTATAATGAAAACTCTAAAAGCAGATTAGTGATCTATTATATTGTGCTATGGACAGATATCTTTTCTAATACCAAGAAAAGAATGTAAAAAGCTGCTGGATGGGAGCACCTTTACCCATGCTTTGCCAAGGAGTACTGCACTACACGAAAACAAGAGGGAAGCAAAGCAAAGAGATTTAAATGATCTCAACAGTTTGAACAGCCATTCTTAACAACTACCACAGGGTATTCAAAGAACACATCCCACTTGGCAATATTCTTTCTCTCTCATTCATTACTGAATTTGATGAAAACACTCCAATCACTTTGGTGATTGGTGCTATTGTATTCTGTGTAGCTCCATATAACCTAATTACATGAATATTTATTATCTCAAGTGTGACCTTTCTGTTGCTATTCCAAGCAGAGTCATTTTGAACAGCAACTAGTCCTTTACAGGTATTTTAATATATACAGAATGTTCTTATATCCATAACCAGCCTGTGACCAAGACTAGAAAACAGCTAATTTTAAATGCCTTTTTTTTCCTTTTTTTTTTTTTTTTTAACTGAGGATATAAATAGTGTAATTTCTTCAGGTTAATGATACAAGCAAAAAAACCACAGCTAAAAAATGAAAGAACCTCAGAAGGCTACTGTATTTCTCCTCATAAAAGAAATGGGCAAAACAAAACCTATTTACTGCAATAGACATTTTAGGTATAAATTCTGCACAATATAACAATGTAAACATTGTTTTCAGAAAAGACCACTTATTCCAAATATCCCATATCTGAATGGCAAAACAAACCAATGAACCAAACAAACAAAAGCAGTGACAGTTAACATGCAGTGCCTGGTTTTGACTTTGATTTGAGTAAACTGGAGTGAGGAATCTGTCCCTCATAGCAATCTACCATGACACCACTGGACATATACATTAGTGATTCAGGCTTACTGACACGAAGAAGAAATTTTTATGTGAAGTAGTACAACATACCACATCTATGTTGAACTGAAAACAAACACTTCAGAAAGCACAGGATTTTGATCTAATGTAACAGTGTTTGCCTGATCGCTTTAATTTTTCCATAACAGAAGTCTAATCACATCAATTGTATTAAAAAGAGAAGGAAGTGGAAATGGGGAGGGACAGGTGAATAGAAGGGTTGCTTTGATTTTGTGAGTTATATAAAATAATGAAATTCCCATGTCAAGGCATTATATATAAAGATTATAACCAGCCTACACTGCAGCCAGAAAGAGGAAGAGAGATGAATAAAGGTTAATTCTCTGTGCTTTCAGAAGGCAACAGCTTTGCAGGAGTAGGATCTAGAAACCACAAAGCATTTGTAACTTTAAGATATCTATGCACCACAGTGCACTGTAAGATTGAGTCATCTATTTGTAAAAGCTGTATCCTCAGCTGATGACATGTTTCCTGCCTAAATATGCATAAATATAAAGCAAAGAAAGAATCACAAAATATCATTTCAGATTTGCAAATGGTCTGTGTGAACTAATTATTGCAGTAACAGCCCTAGATACGGAGAAGAGATGGATCATATTCACAGTAAAACGAAGGTGCTAACTCAATTTTTTCCGTTAGCAGAATCATCGGACACAGTTATTGAAGTACATAGTGGGAGGCATTAATAGCTTGTTATCACCTAGAAATACTGCATACTCTCCCACATGTACAGAAGAGAACAAATTGGGCATATCTGAAAACCTGTCAAGTCCCCTTCAGTGCAAGTTCAACAAAAACTCATGGAAAGGGTTAAGAGGAACAGCAGCCCCTCTAGCCAGCCTCTTCCTATCCCTGTGGCCCTTCTCAGAAGCAAAAGAAACTCATCTGCAGCAGATTCAGCAGGAAAACAACTTTCTGAGGAAGCCTAGGGCAGGTCTTTTTTTCTTCCCTTTTAAGTGTTTCAGACTGAGGGGACCCACGGGTATGTGGAGCAGACACATCTTTAACACTGATGTCCTGACAGTCCTTACAGGAATGGGGAATGCAGGAGGTGCAATGCAAAGAGAATAGGGCCTGCTGTGCTGCCAGGTTCACAATCTTGTGAAAAAAGCAGCTGAACAGTCATCCTCTCTCTAAGCATCTAGGTTCTTGTATCTTTCACTAAAGACTGCTCTGATATCACAGTCAGACTGTGCCAATTTCCGTGAATCCAATTTATCCTGTCTTTTTAATGGGGTTAGGTGACAGATTAAAGCAAAAATACCTGCATGATTTCCCTTACTTCTAAGTCTGCACACAAACTCAGTGTTGCATGGCATGATTAACGTAGGTGAAAAAAGGAGGAATTAGGAAATTATCAGAGGCTCCCCTTCTTTGCTTTGCACCTTGCAGACCTTTCCTTGCTCTTCTCAACCTTTTCCCCTTACAGCCTTTTTTTAAATCCATGCAGCAGTGGGATACGGCATGCTCCAGCCGATAAGTAGACATAAAGATTTTGTCAGTCACAAATCACATCCTAGTATGAATTCTGCATAATGTTCTTTCTGCAGAGACTGAAAGGATCCGTATTAGCATCCCCCTGAGAAGCCGAGATCTTTACGTTTTCCTTTGTCACAACACAGACATGATGTAAATTTTTGCTCTCTTTTGGTATTCTCTGTCGGCTGGGCACATTCAGACTGTCTGGGCAATGACCCTTCAGTGAAGTGAGTCACAGCTTAAAAGGTAAAATGCAATTTCATTATTTTTGGTGCTGTGAGTAAAAATGTGCAGAATTCAGCAAAAGGTATACAGATGTGTACTGCAAAATGACAAAAGCTTTGCCCTCTGTCCAGCCAACTGAGCTTTAACATCTTTGGTCCTTTAGACCCTTTGCCACAACCCCTATTTCCTGAGCCTTTTTCTTATTTCCTTGTGAGGTTGCAAGTGATTTGTTTCCATGCTATTCCTTGTAGCTGTACAAGACAGATTTAAACTGACCAGCACTTGATTCCTTCTATTCATAGTATCTTTATTTTCTTCAGTTCATTTTAACTTCCCCATCACCCTTAGCTCCTTTTATTTGTTTGTTCCTTCTTAGATAGGCAGAAGTGAGCATTTACCTTGCTTGCTTATATAACTGATTTTCTCCATTATACAAACAGTACCAACATTGTGATATTCTTCACTAGACAGGCATTTTGCCAGTCAGTACCTGTAAAAACATTATCAGTCACCCTCTTCTTTGGTTTGCTCTCTCTTGCTGACCATACACTTGTTAGTCTTTTCCCTTCCGCAACTGCAGTAATGTTTTACTGTGATTTTTTGCCATTATTATAACTAATATGCTGATGAACGCTTGTGGTTTCCTGCATCCTGTATCCCTATTCCTATTAGCTTTAGTGCCTGACTTGCTTGAGATGGTAGTTCACAAAGATGAAAAATTATCTAAGATCACAACTCCAAGACCCAGAGGACATGCAACTCTACTGTGTTGAATTCTTTCCAGTAAGGGCATAGTACAGGAGTGATATCAACATCTGTGGGAAACCATCGTGGCTTGTCAGAGAGCCCCAAGTGCAATAGGAACAGCCAGACCCAGACCAGTAGTTTGTAACTGTTATTCCCTGCACATATGACCCAGAACACACACACAGAGAGCATTGGATTCCTTCTGAGCACCAGAAGATTAATTCATGCTGCCACCACCCACCTGATAACATTTCAACGACTGCCAGGATAGAAACTGCAATAGCATTGATAAGACCCAAGCCAAGATACCAAGACTGCCATTTAGCCTAACATCTTAGGTTCAAAGGTAACTTATATTGTAAGCCCTTTGAGAAGAAGTGAGACAGAAAGGCTTTAAATAATGTATCTTTGTGAGGATTTTATAGTTCCTGTATTTTCACATGTTAAAATTTACCTGTTAGGTCTGTCTTTCATCTGTTCATATGCTTGTTCTTGATTCTGCAGAAAATTTGGTATTTTTGCTGTCACACAGCAAGGGCTAGACTCGCTGCTCCTCTAGGACCATGGATATTGCGAGTTCTGTGCTGAAGCATAGTTAATGAACTTTGGAGAGAGCATCTGCCTCAGCTCAATGGCCAACAAAACACATGGGGTCCCTATGTGACAGAACACAACTGGGTGAAACAGTGGCTGCCAAAGAGCAAAAATAATAGTTCAGTATTTTTAAAACTGTCAGCTTGATAGTCCTGGCACCTGAACTACTCCAGCTACAGAATGAATTGCTTGTCTGGTTTCCTCCTACTTTCACTAGAACATGCTGCTGTGAACATTAAGCAGGTAGTACAATTCAGTCTTCTCAGAATCTCAGTGTTTTGCCCCTCTGCCTACACTATTCTCCAGACAGTCACTGTGTATCTGTGGACAGAAATGAAATGACTGATTTCAAATTGCTTGGCTGAACAAGACTGCAAAATCCTTACTGTAGATTAAATTCTTTCTATTTGCTACATTTGTCAGCAGGTCTCTGTGTCTGGGTTCTAGTTATTATAGCTATTTGGAAAACAAGTATCAAACCTCTCTTTCTACAGCATGTAAGACCATGCTCTTGTGTGACAGTCCATGTGTCTCCCCAGGATTATAACCTTCTTGTATGTGGCCTTGACAACTTCAGAAGTGATAGGAAAAGAACTACAAGAACAGCATCAAGCAAACCTGCTCAGATAGAAGGAGGAAATTGTAAAGAAAAAGAAAGAAAAAAGAAAACCACGCATAGGGCAAAGCTTACAAATCCCTTTTACAAATAAATAAAATAGGTCTAATGAATGAGTGACTGAAAGACAACAGCTTATCGGCCTCAATTGCATCAAAAAGTTTCAATTTCACACTCTGACACCTTACATTACTGAAAAGAAAGATCTAAATTTGCGCATTATTCAGAAGAAAGTGAAATATAAATGTTTCCCCCCATTCTCACCTGCATTTTGTGATTTGGAAAAATATCATGACAACAGTAGGAACTGTCAGTAAAGTAGAGATAGAATGACACCTACTGGCTGTCAGGAATTGGCTTGTTTCACTGCTGAAAATGTTTTGGGTTTTTTGTCCCTTTCCTCAAAATATTTAATCTTAGACTCCTATTAGTCACAGAGTTTAGCTATTGGACGGGGAATGAAGACTAAATCAGTAAATTCCTCAAATAAAAGCCTTTCCTCGTCAATTTTTAACCCATTAGCTACCTAATTAAAAATAACTATATAAACAGTTGAATGTGTTTCAGATAGCAGTAATGCTAGAGAGTAAATAGATGCTCTACTTAAGAGCTACCAGAAACTGAAAAAAACCTAAAAACAGTGCAATTTTGCACTGGAGGCAGGTTTCCATAGTACATTCTACTAGAATAAATAACACTGACAAACAGAACTATGTCTCTTGTAGAAGAAAGCAACTAAATTTTACAATGCTGCATCACTGTGTAAAGAGATTATTATTACCTTTTTCTCCTGGCTTAATTTAGTGCATTATTGTTCATTTTCTTTATTTAAACTTCCCAACTCCTTTTTTTTTTTTTTTTAATGATTCTATGTATTTTCCTATGAAGAAGATCTTTAGATTTCCAGAGGGTTTTTTTCTCCTACTTTTTTTTTTTTAACTAACCTAGGATTATCATAAGTTATATAAAAATCTCAAATTTTTGTTGAAGTTCACAGAAACATCTGTCTTAAGTGAACATTCTTCTCTCTACTCTACATGTGTTCTTGGCCTTTCCACTTACAGATCTTCTCAGTATGTGTGTGGCCCTTTTCCCTGTTAGCAGGATACCCTGTTGGTGATAGCGCCCATACAAACAAATTGATCTTGCTCACTTTTTATGTGCCACAAGATATATTTTCTCCTCCTGCAGTTTCTCCATGCTGGTTAATTAAACTCCTCTCAACTCTCTCTGTGGTGGTCTGCTCACCAGGAAACATCTCTCTAGCTCTCATACTTCTGGTAATAATCAGAAATCAGTGTGCTATAGACATTTGGTCATTCTTTCCTAATATATTCAGCTCAGAAATAGAAAAATTCTTAGATCACAGTGTTATCCTGGTTAGAAAAAGTGAAATTATAAACATAATCAAGTTGGTGCATACATTCCTCTATACTGCATATATTTGACATACTGTAGAGAAGCAAAATTAAGATAATTCTGGGCTTGAGCTGTGGCCAAAATAGACAAATATAAGTACAATGAAATAGCACATAAGCAAGGGTGTGGAAGAAAGTTGAGGATGAACAAAAATAAGGATAAGAGCTGATATTTCCAATAGCAGATTACCAGATTCAGGTGCATCTTTTGTAAAATCTCAATGGCCTCTCCACTGTACGAATGGATACAGACTTAACAGGAATCACACAGCTGTGCAGCTGCTTGGAGTAGTGCTCCCTTTGCCCCAGCCCAATGGGCTTGGATTCAGAGGGGATGCGATGCCAGGCTGCAGCTGTAAAAAGTCACACAGACATCCTGTGATGCTCAGTACTGCACCACCTTTGCTTTGGTCTATGTACGTGGCATACAGAATCTGGAGTGAACTTGTAGTGCTTACTAGTGTGGTGCAAGAGCTGCCAGTGCCACAGAATGAAATGGACGAACTTTCAGCACTCATATGCCTTTTTATTTCATTTGATGTAAAGTTCACAAAATGTTTCCAGGTATTCCTTTAGGGCCAATGTGGATATACTCATACCACCTCTATTTGTCCTAACATTATTTTATAAAATAACAAGCAAAGCACAAAACTGAAACTGATACAACGTTCTTGATAACTTTTTAATTACACAAGCTATCAAAAGAAAAACCAAGTTCACTGAAGTCAGTCAGAATCATCCAGAATTTAGCAGAAACCATAAGATCAATTTATTTAGATTTATAACCAGTACACTGGTTATACATTGAAGTCATATCCAAATACACTGAATAAGTAACTGAAGATATGACATATTCCAATGTATCCATAGGAAGAAACATTGTATACACCTGACTTTGAGGAATTCAAGATGCAAAATACTGATTGTCCAATAATCAGTGAAATAAAACACATTCTGAACATCATTTAGCATTCTATTACAAGTTTGAATCCTTTAGTAATTGTATCTTATACATATGCGTGCACACATACACATATGTATAATGTGTATGTGTGCACACATATGACAGCTTTCATTCTAAATAGCCAAAAATGAAATAATTTTGTCAAATACAACCTTTGAGAGTGAGGAAGTCATCAGCACTCAAAGAAATTCCTGCCAGAAATTAAGATGTGTTAGATAATTATGAAAAGGGTAAAAAATTTCTTAGCTTAATGTGGGTTAACCCTGGTAGGCAGCCAAGCATCACAACAGCCACCCACTTCACTGCATCCCCCCCAGCCTGAGTGGAATGGAAGAAGAGGAAAGGAAGAAGAAAGGCAAGAAAACTTGTGGGTTGAGATAAAAATGGTGTAATGACCAAAGGAGAAGTGCAAGAAGAGAGAAAGAAAACAAAATAGAAGTGACAAAAAAGCAATCACTTAAGACCTCCAACTGGTAGACGATTGTCCAGCCAGTTCCCAAGCAAAAGATGACTAATCTCCCTAAACTCCCTTCTCTCCATTTCTTGTTCCTGAGTATGATGCCATAATACGGAATTGAATATCCCTTGGGTCAGTTGGGGTCAGCTGTCCTGTCTGTGTCCCCTCCCAGCTTCTTGTGCCCCCCAGTCTCCTCACTGGTAGGACAGTATGACAAAGAGAAAAGGCCTTGACTCTGTGTGAGCACTGCTCAGTAGTAAGCTAGAGCATCTCCTGTGTTATCAACACTGTTCTGGTCACAAATCCAAACCATAGTCCCAAACTAGCTACTATGAAGAAAATTAACTCTATTCCAGCCAAAATCAGTACATATGACAATACTTAGGACATCAAATCTATTTACAGGAAATCTTGAGATATTTAACAGCTCTTCTATAACTAGCATTGAGGAAAAAGAAACAATATGAGAAGCGAGGTACCACTTTGCTATTGTAGTAACAGACAGACCAATGAGTTTCAGGAAATGGATTGAATGAGACTTTATTTTCATTGCTAATAGGTAATTATCTTTTGGCTTAAATTTCAACATAATTTCTGTTCTTCTTACTCTTTCATCAAGTTTCGCAGTCTCTCAGTGAAGGAGTTTTATTGCGATGGTAATCTATAGCATTTCATGTTCATAGATTTTAACCACAAAATTCTCAAATAAGGGTTATTCATAAAACCTACCATTACAGATTCAAATGGTTAGTCCACTTTGAAAGTTCTAGTTCAAACAAGAGGTGAACAGTAGGTTGCCTTAACTCAAAGTATTCATCAAAAAACTTACACAGAAGAACGCAGCTTGAAATATTTTTACTTCCTAGGGGGCAAAACCTGTCATTCCACTCAGTTCATGATGCTACAATAGTCACCTAATCTTTTCCTTAAAAAAAGAAAAAAAAAAGCCCTGGGGTGATTAATCCCACCCTAGAAATGTCTGTTTCTCTTCAGCAAGTTTGAAAGAAATCTAGCTAAGATACAGATATCTGTATTGCACAAGGCTGAAGTTAGAGGAGATTGAATCTCAGCCTATAGATAAGAAACAATATCCTCCTTGCATTCAATCTCCCAGCAGTCTACAGCACTGAATTTCAGCCTACTATTTCACTGCTCTGAGAAGCTGGAGCACTCAAAGTGCATCCTACCATACTCTGTCTGCTCTGTGCTGAGGCATGCCTTCTGCAGACATTGGGCATTTAATCTCTGTGCTTCTGCATGCAACTGGGATTTCAGGTCTACATTGCCTAAACCTATCATGTAAAGTGAGTAGACCTCCAAGACCAGTAAGAGAACTAATCATTCTGTTTATATCAAAATTGAGTATTTGCTATTGAAGAGTACAATTCGCTGAGGTTCTGTATTAGAGTCTTTCCTACATTTAAATGGATTTTTCTTCTATTTCAATGTACACTTATTTCAACGTCCTGATTTAGTATCTGCATTTACAGACAACTCTCCAAACTGCTGTTTATTAAGGTTGAAAAAGAAATGGATTTGTTCTGTGACATTGTATGAGATCTTGGTAATATTCTTACTGTCTAATTGTCTTTTTTTCCAACATCTCTATTCACAGGCCCATGTGAAAACATAGATGTTTTGTTATGTGAATGAAGTTTACAGTAATAAAACGAGGAGGGTTGAAGCTGTGTCTGA
This sequence comes from Strigops habroptila, assembly GCF_004027225.2. NCBI lineage: Eukaryota > Metazoa > Chordata > Aves > Psittaciformes > Psittacidae > Strigops > Strigops habroptila. The sequence goes on from NC_044288.2 coordinate 20,245,753, forward strand.
CTTCATACATCACTATGATTAATTGTCACTATCATTAAATAACTATTTCTAAGTAGTATTTTGAAATGGAGATATAAAATATAAAGGTATAATGCAATAGGTTTACAGCAACCTACTGTAACACAATATGGTGTTCATTTTTAATGAATTCAAGTCATTATAACTTAATAATTTCTGGTTCCAAATATGTATTTCTGATGCTGTTACGGAAGCACACTAAAAACAATAAACAGATTTATTGAAAAGTTATCTTATGCTTATGATATTTCATAAACCCATCTCTTCCAGTAGCCTGCCTATCATTTTCTCTCAAAGAGCGATGCATTAGGGTAACTGCAATGTGGTCATTCACTGACTGCTAAAATAAATTTGTCAGGAAAAGTTTAATCTGGTTATGGGTAGAAGCATTTTAATAGTTTGCCTATTTAATGGGCTCAGGCAGGCATAACGATTTTATATAAAACTATAATGTATATTATCTGCATAACAGCCTAAAGAAATGCTAGCTATTTCAGTGAATGCATGCTGCCCTGTACAAAACTGCACTGATGTAGGTTCAAGTCCTATTTTCGCCCCAAGGGAAAAAAAGAGGTCTTTCCCCTCAGCTTAAGTCATAAACACAAACAAAATCATTGTGTTACAGCTGGGTCCTTGCCTGGCTTTCTGCACTTACCCAGAGTTTGAAGTATGAACTACTGCTCGTTGAATGAAGACCAAATGCTCCATAGCTTTTGACTGTACCAATTCACAGTCTCTCTAAATCATCACAGAGTGAGACTATAACACCTTTCTTCTGTGGAGTATTTATGATGTTTATCCCATCATGCCTTTATACTTTAGCAGTAGCTAAAGTATTAAAAAAAAAAAAAAAAAAAAGGTATAAAAAAGTATATAAAGATCTGGGGGGGTAAAAATCACTTCAGTTCTTACCTTCTCTGGCCATGACATTCTAATGGGTTTCTAAAGTTCGTTTCAATCCTTAATCAACCTACAGCCAGCACCATGAGCTTGATTCTCAACTTCTTTTTCAGAAAAATCTACAAAAGAAAGCAGAATAAAATAAATCCATTTTTATGCCACATGTATCAAAATATCTGAGTAATTATAATGCTTTCTGGTTTAGAAATGCATAATTCAAGTAGCATTTTCTGCATTATTTAATATCTTTGCTTAGTCTTTTCTGGTTTAGAGCTGACCTTTAAAGGTCCCTTCCAACCCAACCTATTCTTGAATGGATTGTAAAGATAAACTGTTTTATAGAGATGGCATCTTCAAATAAGAGATTAAATTAAATTATGTAGAAAGCTCAGGATATTATAAAGAAAAAATACAGGATTTCTCAGTGGACCACCCACCAGTAATTGTCCATTACACAGTTTTCAATAAGGAAACAATATCAAGCCAATTCCTGATGCATGTACTTTTTTCTAGTTACAGGACCAACAGCCATATTATTAAGGCTTTAAAAGACAGCATCAGACTAATGGTCTCATATTGACCCTTGCAATGCAGAGCACCATACAGCTTCCTGCAGTTTAAAAAAAAAACAAACATACAAGTTTAATTCACTTATTTTGATTTCCAGTATGTAAAATGTACACAAATCTAAGAATGAAGTAACGACCAGTAAAAACATAAGGCTTTGTGGGGAGATTTTCTGAGATCCTTCTTTGCCAAACACAGCAAAGCTTTTTGCAGAATTCCTGTCTCTCCACAGATGTGAATACATACCCACTACATTCACATAACATCACTTCTTAAAGCCCTCTATACTTTCTGAAGCTGACTGGTGTTCTCCATACTTCAATGACCTTTTTTATGATTCATTCCACAATTCGTATGTATCTCAAATCTCATAGCGTACTTCAGAGAACCAAAGTTTCTCAAGCACAGTAAATGCTTGACATGAGCTTTCTCACAGGTAACAAAAATTTAAAACAACATTAAATATGGATTATATTTTCTTAGAGCAAATCCTGCAACTTACATATTTCTGCACTGAGTCTTATCAGCCGAAAAAAAAATGCATTATACCTTTTTCTTTCTGCTTTAATTAAAAAATACTTTCAGTATCGTAATTTTAGCCTGAAAAAGAAAATTCTTGTGGAATAAACCTCCTGTTTGGTAACACAGCTAACCAACCCTGTAGCAGCCAAAGGAAAATGTATCGGTAATGTTCATAAACACCAATATAGACAGAATGAAACTATTATCATCGAGTTCTTTATTGATTATTATATCACACAATGTGAATTCAAGTGTGACACAAAATACCATGGAAAATATTTCATCTCCAAGTGTTTATGTCAATAGCTAGAAGAAAAATTCTTTTTCTTGACCTTTACCACAAGCAAATCTTTCACATATTAGATATTGATTTTGTGTATTTCAGAATATGAGTGATGTATCTCAAAGGATGAAAGCCTAAATGAGTTGTGATTGAAGATGCTTTCTTTTGATAAACAAGGATTAGCTATAAAACCTTCGATAAAAAAAATAAATCGCCTAAAGGAAAGAGTCAATCTGCAGTAGCATACACAATTCAAGGTAAAGTTCATATGAAGATATGGAAAAATTTATCAGATTCATACTGCATAGGGAGAACTCTTCATTTTACTTCTGCTTCATTAACATAGTAGTAAAAATGAGGGGAAAAACCTTCCTACAGCATGCAAAGGGCATACACCCTTTCACACTGGATGTCCAGTTTTTGTCTCACTGCATCAGTGGGTCAATCCCATTTCAAAAGGAAGCTTAATTTTAATGACATCACCTGATTTTATGTAACTGGAGTAAATTTTAATTTGTCCTACTGCTCTAGAAGTCTTTTGTAGCTATTGAACTACTCAGTCATACAGGTTGTACATGTCAAATAAATCCTTATTTTATATCAGCAGAAATATTTTACACTGAAAACTAATAAAAAAAGGAAAGCCACATGACAAATATAACAGAAATAATTAAACCTTTGTAAGAATAAAAATCAGGAAACTCATTTCCTATAGGACCTCCATAAGAGAGAAATATAATTTCGTAATATGTTCTAGTTTCACCTAGGCTAGATCTCTACAATCCTCTCTCCCCTTAGCTTCCAAGTCTATTTTTCTTACTTTATCCATATTGACATAATTTTGATCCCCTCTCCTGCAGAAATCCAACTTTTTTTTGTTTTTCCCTTCTGCAGGGACTAAATGAGTTTTGTAAAAAGTAGTTCTTGAAATACTACAGGAAAATATTGGTCCCATGTTCCCCTGTGACACAGACTTAGTTATGTCTGTGCAATTGTCTCCTTTCTGGGTTTTTAGAATTTTAGAAGTGCTTGTCAAGAAGCTACCGATCTACTTTTTACATATAGTTGAAACAGAGCATCATTTGGTACAGCTGACATTTACAGGGATATACTGAAAGCACATCCCCTAATTAGCTATTCCCCCTGTTCCAAGCAGAATATCCTAGCATCCCTGGTGATCTCTCTTACCAGTTACACTGGGTACTGATTTTTGCTACTTGAAATGTAACACCTATTGTTTCCTTTCTTAGTAAAATCTGTCACTGTGCTTGGGGGTGGGGGGACTTGTCCTATGAAATAGTGTTTTGCCTGCCGTCTAGCCAAGAGAAAAATGAAAGGGAAACAGAGTGAAGCCATTAAGCCTTTCTTTAGTGCCTCTGGAATTTATATTTCCACCCAACACTACTGCAAATTCCAAAACAAATCAAAGCGCACTGTTGGGGAAAATAAAAGGTATTTTAAAAGTCTGATTTTTTACAATCTGGGACATTATGCTCTTTCTTGGACAGTAAACTCACAACTGGTAGTTTCAGTGAGGATCCAAAGAAAACACTTGCCAGACCTTTCCTTTCTTTGTGGACAATAAAAATACATTGTGTCAGATAACTCCATGCCTGCAAATAATTTCTTCCCTGCCTCTGCTGGAAAGTGCTTCAATGCAGAGCTGTTGCGATTGGAAGCACAAAGATAAAATTAGGAGAAAGCATTGTCCTTTTTGGATAGCACAGAGCAGTATCTGATTGAATCTTCTCACCTCAGCAAAGACTTTGCCTGTCTTGTCTACATTATCTAGTGACATTATAAAATGGTGGACAGGACACTTTTTCTCAAATTGAGTAGGAATCAGACTGGTGCAGCCCCAAAAGCAGATATAATGAAATACAAACACCTACCACCTATCAGGGAAAAAAAGGAAAATCTTGACAACTACAGTATTCATCACTGTCATACACAATCTTTCCATTTTCCATAGCAATGTAGAAAATATGTCAGATTTAGCAACAATAATGATTAACTGAGCTGACTCCAGAGGAAAATAAAACACACACTGTGCTACTGATTTTCAGAAACGAGCAATAACCAGTGTGCATCACATAAGCACATTTGACTTTGAAATGCTTTTGACTCACCTTCTGAATGGCCTTGACCCCAACCTTTTTCTAGATTTGTGTAAAAGATTAAATTACCTTTTTTTCCTGATTTTGGATAATGGCAAATTATTCACCACATCCTTAGGCAGGTCGTTCCCATAGCTAAATTAACTAGGGACACCAGCTACGAATGTGCTCCTGCATTTCATTCCAAGTATGTCTGTTGTCATGTTATGATTGCCAGAACATTTTATGCCTGTTTTTTCTACTAGATTGAAAAGCCATCAACTACTAGAATATTATTACCCCTACGTGCGCTATCATTAACTAAATTTCATTTTAATTTAGATATGCAAATAAATTCAGTTTGTTATATCTTTCATAAGTCAGTTATTCAGAATTCCAGTTGCTTCTTCTGAATCTCTCCTAATGACCTTCTGTGATATTAGAGGGAAAGCAAAAATGTGAGCAGTGTTACCCTGTAAGGACAGAGGCTGTGGCTGCCCGAGATACACATGCAGCAAACCTTCTACAGCTTACACCATACAACTGTGCTGACTCAAGTCTAGCAATAGCATACAATTTTGTTAGTTTTGTTTTCTAAACTCAGCTGTGTATTATTAAACACAGCAGCATACAGGTACAATTATTATTACTGCCATAGTGTTATAGTCATGACAAATGCTCCCAAATCCTTGACTTCTCCCAACCTGCAGAGGTTTGAGACCCCACTCTTAGTCCATGCAATCCACATGCACAGCACCAGATCAGCAGTGTTTTGCCTGGCATGTCTAGGTGGCCCATAGAATGGTATTCACCTCAACATCAGCCAATTCACAGGTGCTAGGATCATCAATGCTACAACATCTTTTGCAGGTCACACTTCTTAGTGTCAAAGTTATCTTTACATCTCTTTGGGACCTATGAGCTGTGCCCTTCAGTATTTCCCATTTTGTGCAGACAGACTGTTGTTCATCTCTGCTGAGAGTCACTTCCAAAACCAAGCCAAAGATAACCAGTCATTCTGTCCTTGTCCTGCAGCTATCCTAATGGGAAGTTACCTCTTAAAACCGACCCAGGGAGCACCAGCCATTTCACCCTCACTCTGCCTGAACTGCAACATTATTGCATCATTTATCCTACAGCAATTCACTAAATGTGTTGATGATAAAGCAGCAATTCAGTTAATAGTTAAATACTAAGTCAGCAATTCAGTATCTGTCTTGCCATAGAAATGCTAAATATATTTATAGGTGATTGACAACTGATTATGAATCCCAGCCCAATGGTCCACTTCCCCACATCATGGGTCCATGACCCTTGCTGTGTTCAACTGTCATCTCACAATGACAAACTAGTTTTAGGACTCTCACAGTTTGAAAGTCCCCAATGTCACTTCCACATGTCCTTACACCAATATTCCCTACTAATATATTCACCTGCCTCCCTCCAGCATTACATCTAGAATTCAAGTTCACCTACCTTTTATCATTAAGCAATTTGAAAATGTCTAAAAATCATTCTCTATAGTCTTCCACCTTCCTAACTTTCACACTCACAAACTGCAAAATTTACACATTCTTATTAAGTACTTTATAAAATACTCTATATGCAGAGGATGTAAATCAAGTGCTTTGGTGTTTGGCGGAATGAATATTAAGGTAAACATTCTTCAGTACTGCAATTATCATCACTTCAGTTTTACTGACAGTGTTAATCTGTGCTCACTGCAGTAATTTAACCAATGGTACATGCTTTGGGTTTTGCAGATATTTGACCTTGGGAAGTTCCATGATTTGAAAGTGTAATGCATTTGGCATTTGTGACCAAAAGCCAGGAGAACTGGTTCTCTTAAGTCCTAATACTGCATCACTCAACCATGTCTGACTGACAACACTTCCACTACACTAGCTTCTTCTGACCTACCGTAGTCCATGGTCATATAAAAATATTTCTGTCTATAGAGCTGTCTATATTTTGCAATCTTATACAAATCACTTTAGCTGCTATAATGTTCTTTGCAGCCAATGCCAGGTCAGCTTTTGCTCTTTCTCTTAAAGCAGTCATAACTGCCTTGATTGTGATTTTTTCCTAATGACTTCCAAGGTTTAGGGTACTTTCAGATATCACTCATTTCATCACTGCAAGCGTCACTATCCTTTTGCCCAACATAGAGTAGTTTTGTTTCTATTAACAAACCCAGATATAACAGAGAATAGATTTTATTAAAGTTTAAAATCAGAATCACAGGATAGTTTAGATTTAACTGGACCACTGGAGGTCATCTGGTTCTAGCTCTTGGTCAACTTTATTTACAGCAGAGGAAGGAATTCAACTTAGCTATATTAATTGCATGAATACTTAGGATGTTGCATATTGCATGCTAGGTTTTGGCTTTGATAGTTGAAAAAACTCTTTGAGGCTTTTCAATAAAAATCAAGTGACTATTGATACTGTATGCTCCTACTTATCTAAATATGTATTATTTTTCTTTATCTGTGGGAAACATTAACACGACATGATTGCAAAAGAGGTTCCATAATATTTCCATAATGCCTGGCTGCACTTCATGCAGGGAGAGTGTCTAGTAATTAATACAGCAGTAAGATAAATGGTAACTTTTTTGAGGTCTATGCTTCTCAGGAACATTGGTCTAGATTAAATGTTTAGTTTAATGAGGACTTAAATTGGCTCAAAAGAACAAATTCAAGCTGTACAGTTATAGAGGTATAAAGATTTGAGTATTGCAAACCAACATCCAGTTTTAATTTCGTTATTTCCATTATGGTTAAGCTATTTCAGAGACTACATATCAAACTGGAAAGTACTTAAGTTTTATCTTTGCTTTCTCCTGCTTTCCTAAAAAAGCAAAACCTATATACCACACTTCCCGTTTGTCCATCATCATTTGTCAGCCTTCCATTCTCCTTGCAATACCTTTTCAAGTCACTGGACCATTTCAACCAAATTTGATGAGGTTAAGGTTTCACAAATTTAACTTTCAACTTTGTGAACTCTAATGACTGAGGAGAAAGTTGCGACCAATTAGTGCCCTGACAAAGACAGCAGGGAGAATTCAAATTTTAGCTGTTCTGCTCATTTCACTCATCAGCTAAAGGGCAATAATCAGATGATCAGTCAATCATGAGTAGCTCCAAAGCTGCCATGGCATGTGCTGTTCTTTGCCAGCCAAAAGCACAAAAAAAACCAGTTAGGGGACTAGTGGGAGACCAGACAGCTTTTTGAGGAAGGCTGCAAGAAATAAAACTGTGGCAACTAGTCATTAAAACTTATGGAAGGATTTTAATTTTCATTTTATTTTTAGTTTGGGGTTTTTTTTTAATAAATATATATCAGAAATCTGGGTTTAGTATGTGGAAAACCAAATCATACCAAAATATCTCATCCACATATACATTTCCCCGCTTCTCCCTCCCTCCCTCCCACCCTGCCCCCCCTTCCCCACCCCCGACACTTAAAGAAATCTATGGGTTCAGTCACTGTTATTAGGAAGTTTACATTGCAAAATAATAATCAGATACTTTCACATGTAACTCTCAACAGCAATCACTTCCTATAAGACTGCCCTTTTTATGTACTCTGGTCAGGGGTTTTTGTCTTGACCTTTTAAAAAAAAAAAAAAAAAGGTACCACTATTCTGATTCTGACACTTTTCCATTCCATCTTTCAACTTTGTGTGACACACAGTTGCTACAACCACAGCAATATTTGTTTCATCTCCTGCTGCACTGCCCTAACATTCTTGTGTTCTTCTTGGTTTCCCAAAGAGACTATTTTTCATATGGCATTTGTAGAACACATGTTTAAAGATGTTTTTGCATGTAATCTGCAACCAGAACCATAGGTATGATGACTGGAAATTTCAAGTAGAAGAAAAGAGACCTTCAATGCAACATCCTCAGAAGGATTTTGATTCTGATCTTAACTGCACAGTGTATGCCCAGACTACTCAACACATCCATAAATGTGGTGGGTGACCTTGGCTGGCTGCCGGATGCCTACCTTGCTGCCCTCTCACTCTGCCTCCTCAAGAGGACAAGGGAAGAAAATATGAAAAGGCTTGTGGGTTGAGACAAAGACAAGGAGAACACTTACCAGCTACTGCCAGGGGCAAACCAGGCTCAATTTGGGGAAAATTAATTTAATTTATTGCCAATTAAGAAAGAGGTATATGATGAGAAACAAAGACAAAAACTAAAACACTTTCTCCTACCCTTTTACCCAGGCTCAACTGCACCCCACCATTCCCAGCTCCTCTAACTCCTGTCCCCTGGTTCCAGTTGTTGTTCAGACTTAGGGTATATGGGACAAATCATTCCCATGCAATGGTAGTAACAGCAGCTTGCTGGTTAGTTTCCTAAGTTTGTTAAAGGAAAAAAAAAAATACACTTCTCCAATTCATAGCTGCAAACTTTCTTGTTATCATTTGTAGCTCTGCAAACAAATGCAGAAAATACAGAGGAGCAGAGTTTACCTGGCCACACTTACCGCATATCCTATACTGGCAATATGGCCCACAAAGTGCAACTCAGCCCAAGAGAGTATTCAGAAATTAACTGTCTTTACTGTGCAAATACTGTGGAACCCTGAAGCAGTTTCAAACTACTATGCAAATGTCAATGTAGAGCATCAGGTTCATATTGTACCTCAAATAATAAGGAAGCTTTTGGAAAAGGTTTCAGTACATTTTCCTTTGCAACTTTTTTTGTTAGAAAGGTGCGTTATTTCATTCATTAAAGCATTTGAATGCTGCATCATGGAAAAAAGATTTGAGGCAATAAGAAAACATATTAAAATCTCCTATTGTATACAGGCCACACTACCTTAAGGATACACTGCCTCTATTAATTATCCTTTTTCCTTTGCTTTGCCTGTCCAGTCTCACACACATAATCATGCCAGAATTTTCTTATTTCACAGGAAATTATCTCCTACAGAACTGAATTAAGCTAACATGGAAAGCACAGAAAGCCACATCTGAGCTCTTGTTTTTGAGTGTGCTAGCTATAAGCTCATTTATTTCATTTTTTTTTTCAAAGGATACATTTGTTCTTTATAGCTTTTCATGAGTAATAAGAAAAATATCAATAATCTTTCTACTGAGATGGTGATGACAGTAGAGCAATTTAGCAGCATATCTTTTTTTTTTTTAGGAGATTGTGTGATTTTAGAAAACAACATTTCGGAAGAAGCTTAACCTCAGGTAATTTTAACTGAAACATATAATAAAAATAGATGTGGTTTCAGCCAAGTTCATAGAAACATCATACAAGGGTTCTTAATATCTTCTGAGTTTACCAATAGTCTAAAGAGAATGTAAATTACAAAGGAGTTGCACTTTTTACATATATACACACACAAAGAAGGGCTACTGAAATGTACTGGAAATGAAGAGGTAACAGGCAAGTCTTCCATAAAAATAAATACAAGAGAGAAATACATCTAATTTCCTGGAAACACTAATTGCCTACTGCCTTAACAGCAGTTCAGCATATTGCTCTACACATATCTTTCACTCAGGATAAAAATCCCTTAAAACCTCTATCACAATACTTGGCGAATTATGTAGACTTTGTGCATTTTAATTAACTCCTGGAGACATCTCATATACACAGCATCTCCATCAGGATTTTGACTGCAGCCATTACACCCACACTGATCTGAATTTGCCCTAAGCAAAAAAAAAAAAAAAAAAAAAAGAATTGCTTCATAATCTGTGCTGCTCCTGTCAGTCTCCTTTTTCAGCTTCTAATACACATATACAAAGGTTATACCTAGTTTTAAAAACTAACTATCATAAACACTTTGCAAATAAAAGATATATATTACTGTCTCCGCATAGTATCGGGAAAATGCAATAGAATATTATTTTTACTCAATACATATACTGTTTTAATGGAATATTCCACAGCATATAGTTCAGCCACGTCTTTCAGCAGACGCCACTAACCACCGTAACCATCTATAAACATTACCCACAAAACCAGTTGAATTCTGCACAGTCCTTAATATCATGCAGCTCATTGTAGTAGGAGCAATGTCTGTTTCTGGAATATCTACCATCCTCTTTTTTCTCATTAAGGTAGCTCTGAACAGCTGAGGATGCAGCTTGGGCTGTGAGCATGCTAATAAATATGTGATTCAGTCTTACAGACCTTCAGATATAAAGCCAGAAATTAACAGCGCAAATACTTTAAAATAGTTAAGGCTTAAAAAAAAGTAAATCTCATTTTCTTTTCCATTAAATCTTCAATTTCAATAAGACTAACAAACCGAAAGATGTCCAATTAGCAGCAAAAAATAAACATGAGAAGTTTCTATTTCCATCAGAATATTGATTAAGTGCTATCCACATTTAAAATTATTTAAGCTTTCAGGACTACTTGTCATGGCTCCATTTTGCCATGAATGGGCTTTTACCCATGATAAAAGTACCCCACATTCAGCATCTTCCCTAGCTACCTGCCTTGCTACAACACATTGCTGAACTAAGCTATGTACATTTAGAACATATAAAAAGCCAATCAACAAAGCAAACCACAAAACAGAAGTGTGAAAAAAGATCATAACTTAAATAATGAAGTACACTTCTTTATTTAAGAAGTCATTCTCCTTCATAATACTCTACTCATAAAAACAGGATTTAAAACACTGCTACTGACACTATTAATGGATAAGGATAAAAATGTTATATCCAAAGCATTCCTTTTACTGTGCTGAGGTTTATGGAGAAATAAAAAGTCTAATAATCTCTTCCATTAACTCTTTTCTGTACCATTTTTTTAAATACTGTTGAAAATGAAAACTATAACTCTAGTGACCAAAGTCACATTGTGCTACAGTTCAGCTACTAAAGAAAGACACTGTACAAGATTTTGAAGCCTGTAGAATACCATGTCCAAAAAAAGAATAAGCTTCCTACATGCATAGCTTGGGGTAACTGCCTGAAAACAGGAGATACATGGTTATCTGAGCATCAGGGCAACGGGCATCAGTAATAAGGTACAAAGCGTTAACCTAAAGGAAACGATCAAAACACCACTATTCAGGAATGGTGTAATTTCTTGTGACATCTGTGGTAAAATTACATTACCATGGTAGAATATACACTAGATTTTATTTAATACCTTCAAATGCATTTCCCATAAGAAAGGTTCAAAGGCTCAGAGAGACAATTTTGCTTTGTGCTGTCAAGGTCCTTTTCTTTTTGAGGAACCGGAGTAATTGTGAGAATGTTTCCCTTCATTAAGTTCTGTTGTATTTTCTTAGAAAACTCTAAGTGCCACCAACAAATACAGTGGCATATGGTAACAATATTTTTATCTGCGTATTCCTGTTTACTGCTCTTGTCCTTTTGTTTTCCATTTTATTATCCACATCCTTTCACCAAAAAAAAAGATCCATCTGCACAGTTTTCAACTGGTGAAATGACACTGAGATTAAATCAGAAGATTAAATCAGAACAACTCTTCATTCATTTGTTTGTTACCTCTTTGTCTTGCCTGCAGTGCAGTTAGACAGACCAAGATTTATACTGAAATTAAAATAAAAATCACCCTTTAAGATGTTAAATTATTGGATGGCAGCTGACAAGAGAAATCATTAAATGCTACCTGTGCTGTATTATTCATCGATTCCCGAATGCTTGTACTTAGTCATCATTCAAATAATTCTATAGTAAATCTTACAATTATTTCTTCACCGTAAATCCAGGTGACATTCATGGGACAAGATCACTGTCACACTGGGAACAGATTGGAAACACTGACTTTATTTGTATATTGCTGGCTTCTGTTTTGCTCTGCACTATGACCTGCTGCCTAATCTCCCAGACCACAGGGCTGTTGCCTGTCTACTAGAAAGAAGCTATGGCCAATAACTCTCAGATTTAAGAATGATGAAAATACCATTCACACTGATAGAGCTTTAGGCACATGGTCTAGTGTGAGGCGTCCCTGTCCATGGCAGGGGGGGTTGGAACTAGATGATCTTAAGGTCCTTTCCAACCCAAACTATTCTATGATACACTGAAGAAAGAAAATCTGTAAAACCAGGCAGCTCTCCAGCTTTGCCATAGCCTGTAACCAAGCCATTCTGCCATCCCTCCTGGTGAGAGCACAAAAATATGTTATCATGAGTTTGCTAAAACTTTATTCAAACTTTCAGAAATGACAGAAGTTGTCCATAAACATAGTCTTTTTCAAAAAGACAGTCATGTCCCATCAAACTGTTTTACTGTTTTCAGGTCCATTTCAACAATGGATAAATCATCTGATCATGAAATTACAAAAGAAAATTCCCATTTTGACACCTACTGGCAGAATGTATCAGGAAAGCAGAGTCAGTTAGCTAATGGAGACAGTCTCAAGCAGTACACAGAAAGAGTCAGAATATTGCCAACTATAACTGGTGTAAACCCAGTAGCTGCCTTTGTGCTAACCTTTACACACCCACTTCTGAAGCATACCTGGTACTGAGCAGTCTCTGAGCCCTTCTTAATGCGGAAACAGCAACAGTAGCCACAATAAGAGCTACAATATAGGTTTTGTAGCCCCCCGTCAATCTTTGCAAGCTGTAAAAACTGAGCGATAAATGTGCTTCTAAGATACGCATAGGACATGAAGTCACGCAAGTGAAAAACACACACTTTTGAACAATGTAGAATGAAGAAGAAAATTAATGGTACCAAGGATATGAAGAAATGAAAGCTCAGGTTCATGTATGTTCAATAAGCCTGTCAGGTACTGTGTTGCTGTTCCCCTCTCAGTAATTAGTGTCCTATAGGCATCTGTTTCACTGCAAAAAAGATGCACACACCATGAAAAGATTAAATGTAATTATCATTATTTAAATTTCTGAGGCAAGGCCTTTTCATAAATAATTATGTCACAGTGTAGAGCTGGTGGGTTTATACAGTTGCCCTATCATTCATAATAATGAGTAGGGTAATAAGCCACAAGCCAAACTTTCACATGCTCATTATATTGTAAAGGCTAATTAGGATTTTAACCAGAAATGCCACTAAGAATCATGCTTATGAGGTCATTAAAGCCCTGATGACAGAGGCATACATTGTCTTTCAAATCTACAAATGACACAATGCTGACAAATTTACTGTATACAAAACCATATGGTCCTCTAACAAAATTAGAGGAATTTACTTATGCCTGTCAGGCCTTCAGATTAAGTCACTTCCATCTACACACCTGGTATCAAAAAACAGCCTGATTCTCTTTTCACCTTGTTCTCAACTAGATTAATGTTGCACAATTCAAGGTAATACCTTCAATGTAAAACCACTGCAACCAAGACCTCTGCCAATGTGACAAAAAGCCATCTCTACGTCAAAGTCAGAAGGACTTTCCCTTCAACTGGAAGAGGTTAATGAATTGACTCACTGACAAGATGCTGACTCAGAGCAGCCAATGGCATCAACTCCCATCTCCTGCTCATTAAAATTTCAGAAGGAATAACTTCAAATGGAATTGCCTTTTCCTGTGCTTTACACTTTGAAGGAGCTGTGTGCAAAGACTTGAAAGCCCATCTTTCCATATTTCCCTTTGAAAAGCTACTTTTTGTTCTGGCATCCTCAGAAACAATACATAAATCAGGTGACCAGATGGTGTGTTGAGAATACTCTTTACCATACTGACAAAATGGTATCAGTTTTCCATTTCTTCATTTTCCCTTGTCTACCTGCTGACTCTCATCTTCTTCAAGATAAAGGCTATATAACATGTCTCTCTTTCTATTTCTTATTTTATATAAAATGTAGGCCATGCCTGTAGCTCCTGGGTACTGCTCCTATGCAAATAATGTGCATTATTAATAGTAAAGCCATGGCTGAGGTTAAATCTCTTTGTATATTTTTAGAATATTTTGCTAATTTATGAAGATAAATATTTATACCCATGTTAAAGATCAAAAAGAGAAAGAATTGTTCTAGCATCTAGTGGTTCTTAAGGACAACTAACAGCTTAGAAAACTATACCCAAGAACCACAATAAAATATTCCTAGTTTCAGTTTAACCTGAAGGAACTTATCAAGAAAAAGTCTACCCCAAAAGTCCTATTCTGGAATTAAAATAATTCTGCTTAATTTGCAGCCATTCTTAGAAGCAGAAGACACTTATTGAAAAGTAGAATGGAAAAAAAATATTAAACAGCTATTTTGGGAGGCAAATTCCCCATTATAGCAATATTTTCAACAAATATAGTGAGTAGATTGTGAGTTCTATAGAAATGAAAGTTTGACATGACAAAAGGATATCTTTGAAGGCTTTTTGAAGTATTTTATGTTTTAGCTTTATTTCTCATTCAGGAGGATTTGGCCAATCTTGTTGAAATGCATTCAGCACTCAAAAATCTACTTTTATTTTTTAACACTAAAACTAATCGAAACATATACTGACCAAAAATGGAAAATCAAGAGAGAAACCTGAATCTCTGCCTGGTTGAGAATGTAGGAGGTTTTCAAGCAGGAGACAAAAGTAAGAAAGGGACAGTAAAGTGTAACTGTCCGCTTCTAAACATCCCACAAAATTATGTTTTCTATGAAGTGTAATAAAAGCTTTTAGTACTTTTCAACCTTCAAGTCCTGAGTGTGATTCACCAGTGGTGAAGATAATTGTGTGGTTTATTCTAGCAGAGGAAAACATTCTTTCCTTGTCAAGTTTCTTAAGGCAACTTCTTTTATTCTCTTTTAAAACAGATTTTCTTCTATTGACAATGGCAAGCACTGCAAGAACAGTGGTGGTGAAGTGGCTCATTCTCTCCTCAGAAAGCAACTCATAAGAAATTCTGTTCTTCCCCCCACAACCAAACATTTCTAAGAGGATACTTTAAATCTACCAGTTTCTTGATACGAAAGTTCCATGTAGTCTAAAGTAGTATTTTCGGCAGCTTGTCAGCACAGCCACATTTAGGTCCAGAATTAAAGTGTTGGAGCAAAGGAGCATTGTAAGTAAGCATGAACTAATAGAGAAAGAATCAGCACCAGACAAAAAAAAAGTTGACATCCTGTTTGTCACAACTATCGCTGACGAAGGATATTCTCTTCCTATGCTATTTCCTAATCTGAGATTGGTTTGGATTTCAACAAGGACAAAACAGATAAAATTCTGGAGTAGATTAGAACTCACAGTTTTTCAAAGACTGAGAATCCCCTTGTAGGATGCATCTAGGATCCTCACTACGAGTCATTTTTGTTACTGACCAATCATTTTTTAAGAACACCTACTCCCTTCATATTTATATTAGTCTCTAGTCCTCGCTTGAAGTTAGTTCTCTACTTGGGTTCTCATTCCTTTTTATATTGTCAAAAGTCTTACTAGCTTTTAGCAGGATATAATTTCCTGCTTAAAGTATTATAACAGTGGGCATTCCAGACAGGCATAGGAAACCAATAAACCCAATTGTCAGGCAGGGATGGTTAAGGCGAAAATAATTAAAGATCAGTTACCGTCCTGCAAATTCTATTTCCTGCCATCGATAAGAATCAACAGGAACTGGATATTCTTGTGACTTTCAGACTATCTTCAGGATAGTGCCCCAGAGCTCACAGCGAGCAACTGTTCTAGCTTTGTCACTGTGCTGTGAACACAGCTATAGTAAACAGCAGCTCAATAAGTCCTTTGATGAAAGACAACTTAAAACCTATGAAATCTGCCTTCACAATTACCACAAAGCAACAAATGTAAAATGTTTTTAGAGATTCTTAGATTAAATAATGTTGTCCACTAATGTTGCCTTGTTCACTCTGCTATGCTTTATAATTTAGTAAACTAGCACCAATGCTGTATTCAAAGTGCATTTCACATGCTGTTAGGCATAATAATGCATATGGTATGCTTCATTTAAACAATCAGATACACCTATTACTAATCATTTATTTTACCTTTAGTTCTTGATTGCTTTTTATTTCACTGGCTGAGATAAATTAATCCTGCTGACAACTTTCCTGCAAGATCATCAATTAGAAATTTTGGGCCAAGCAGCACATAGGTGGGGTTTTGGAACAACATTTTCAGTTAAAGGATTTGATATTTTCTAAAAAATCTATCCAGTGTCACAGATTCACAGAGAGTTGTGCTAAACTCAGAGAAGTTAGAGCTGAATGCTATGGAGCAATAAGAGAACCAAGTGCTGCACAGATCCCACTGGGCTGAAATTTCTCCTCATTCTCTTCTATTTGCCTGAGCACACTTCACATACCAACATGTTTTGCCCTTGATTCATGCTAACCCTGCAATCTGTAGTTATTTGGTTGAAAGCTGTCTATCAAGATAACTAGAAACTTTCTGATGTACAGAAATAATACTAAGCAAG
The DNA here is from genome assembly GCF_004027225.2 of Strigops habroptila. Lineage (NCBI taxonomy): Eukaryota > Metazoa > Chordata > Aves > Psittaciformes > Psittacidae > Strigops > Strigops habroptila. The sequence continues at coordinate 20,262,481 of NC_044288.2, forward strand.
TAAATCGCTGGCCCCCAATCTGGAGTCCCAAGGCAGAATAACAACAGACAACCAGAGATTACATTTTGCTAAAGGTTGTTCAGAGGCTTAGTAAAAGTTCATACCCGTTCCTAGACTTGCTCAATTTTGTTATTTTGACCAAGGCCTCTTAAAATCAGTTTCTCTAGTGGAAATAGCTCTAAAATCTCTTGCACAAAGTTCTGATGTCTATCCAAAATAAAACAGAGTCCTTACAGAATGCAACAAACCATTTTAGGGAGTTCAAAATGAAGTATCTAAACAACTTCACTCCATCTCAATCTAATGTGGACCAAATGCAGATAACTGCAAACACCACTGAGCACAAATACCTCCCAGTTCAATTTCACTGAAAAATCCTCACAGCAGCAAACCTACCTTCTCATAACACTTATCAAATTTTATTTCTCTCTTCCTATTCTCCTAGTTCATTTTCCATGTTTCCTTCATATTTACAACATCTCTTAGCTCTTTATCTATTTCCTATTTTCTTGCCTTTCTTCATACTCCAGTCACCGTTATGACATCAGTTAGAAGAGGCGGATATCAAGACTTCTGGCTCTCCATTGTCCTTTCCTTAGGGCACTGGTTCCTTCATGGATTCAGGATAGGTACTAATTAGCCTTACACTAAAGAATACTAACTGCAATCAAATTCCTGAAAACCTGAGTTTACAAGATAAACATAGAATAACATTTCTCTGTAATTCCATAAAGCATGTAAGACTTTTAAATTTCTATTACATTAAAGACAGACCTTGTTTTCTATCACTGCATTGGAAAGAGAGCATTTTAATGTGAGTGAACATTTGATTCATTTTTGTTTTTATTAAAAGTATATTCAGGAGGCCTGTACCTCTGCTCTATCTCCCATGGATAACTCCATTAGATAGCTGAAAACAAAGAGCTTTAAGTCAAAACTGAGCAATAATGCAAACTTCAGATCCAGTGCTGATCATTTTACTGATGTTGGAGGACTAAAGTCAGTGTGCCAGTTAAGAGTAAAATTCCTAGAAAAGCAAAGTATTCATGCATTCTTCTATATGTGCATGTATAGGCAAACCTGCACGTCACTGAGTGTGGAAGATCAGCTTTGTGGACACAACAGAATATTCTTTCTACTGCTCAACAAATAACAGATACATTATTTCAGAATCGCGTTTGGCTCTGTCAATAACTTGTATCATAACTCTGTTAAATCTTTCATCTATTAAAATCTTGTTTAATAATCCTGTCATCTACTTCAGTGCTTATTAATTGAAAAGTCTCTGAGCCACAGGGCACATGACACATCTGATTTCTTTCTGCACTATGCATATACAGAAGCAGAAAAGAACTGCAAGTTTTCCTATTAAGGGATTCTGTTGGGCTATTTAGAGAGACACAGTTAGGACTGACACATGTAAAATGTAACTATGGCTACCTTAAAAACTTTTCCACATGTTAAAGTATGCCAGCAGAACTTCCAAAGTTCTGTAGACATGCTTTAAATCTATGTTCTCAGTATTCCCAACTTGGGGTGAGAATACAGCAAATTCTTTTTACACATGGGCCTACAGATTTATTTTTAAGGGTTTGGAAAAGCAGAATGGAGAGCAACAAAATATTTAAATTTTGAAGATCCTTTTTCATTCAGATCAACTTTAAATTGTCACAAAGGGGTGAAAAGAGATTAGGGAATAAAAGTAACCAGAATAAGCAAGAGGAATAAGTTGGAATACCCCTGGGAAGATGAGTAAAGCTTTTCCTTTTGAAACTGAGTCAAACCTGTGTATTTATAATAGCCCTATTAATACAATGTTACACTGAGGAGAACAATAACATAAGACAAGATCAATGAAAATATAACAGTGGTTCCTATCCAAAGGATCTTATTCTCTTAGGGCAAAATCCCATAAACACTGAAGGCAGTAGTAACTTTCCCTTGATAGACCTCAGCACAGCCGAGATGTCATCTTTGACATCGCCCCAAGTAGATTATCCTTCTACAAGGACATTTTCTGTTCTGTAGTAGAAACAACATCAAAAATCCTACCTATAAACAAATGTGAAAGCACAAAATTAAGACAAAATATAATAAAATAGCTAGAGTCTAGGAGGAAAACTTAAGAACTTGAACAGGAGAGAATGATTTTGTTTAGTAAAGCATTACCAGATTGATACCTAACATCTATTAATAATAGAGGTATCTGTAAGGAACTTAATTACAGCGTAGAACCTTAGAAAGGTCTGGGTTTGAAGGGAGCTTAAAGATCATCTAGTTCCAACCCCTTGTCATGGGCAGGGACACCTTCCACTAGACCACGCTGCTCCAAGCCCCATCCAACATGGCCTTGAAGCGTAAGAGATTAAGATGAGCGTAATGTATTGGCAAAGGAAATTTAACAGAGTTTAGCACCAGTAAAGCTCTCTGCCAAAATGTGAAGTCTGAATCATTTAAAGTATGGATGAAAAAATCCGATACTGCTTATCAAAAATACATATAGTATGTGTTGTCCTGAAATAGACAGTCTGCTGCCTACTGAGGATATCTTTTCAGTATATTATACCATCTGAAAGATGTAGACAAATATTCAGTTCCTGCTTCAGGAATCACTGAACAGGTACTAAGATACCTTAATATTGGTACAATAATTAATACATTATCAGAAGCTTACTTGCTCAGTATCGCATTCATTCACATATTGGGCTTTAATTTACTTTTGTGAGCATATTTCTATCATAACAGTAGGTTTAAAAAGGGCCTCTGCGTAAAGATGTTAATGCCCTCATGCATCCTGTATGTCAAAAGCAATTAAGAAACCTACCTAAATTTTAGGATACATTTTAAAAATCAGTATTTCTTTTAAGAAAAATCAGTATTTAAAAATCGTTCTTTCTTTTAAGATAACCTGTTATAAGCAGGTCCCAATGACATTTACTGATGATACAATCTTAGGGCACACTGCAATATGAAGAAAAATAAGCTATTTCCTTGAATAGAAATCTAGAGAATGCTTAGTCATTGTTTAAAAGATCTTGATGATATTCAAACCAAACACATGGAGCTAAACTGGTACAGATCGAAATAAAACTCATGTAGTGTAGGGGGGTTGGAACTGGATGATCTTAAGGTCATTTCTAACCCAAACCATTCTGTGATTGTATGGTGTCTGAGTACAAGAACTTGCCTTGGTTTTATAAGTGACTCTTTTCTAACTGTTGCTCTTTGAGGACGGAGAATGGTGGTTTTGTTAGTATGGACTTAAAACACTATTTTCATAGTAATACTGAACATTTTGAACCAGATATCTCCTAGCACAGTGTACGGACAGCAGGATCAATCCATTTCCCTTAATCTTTTCAACTACTGCATAATAATAACCCAATTTTCTAATCTGGATCCTGTAAAATGTAGGGTTCTTTCCTCAAACTACTTCTCTCAGTCTCTGGCTGACTCATCATACAATGTATCTCAGAGGCCCGTCTGTCTTCTCAAATTAACTTGAACAGGCTACCGAAGAGATGAATGACAAAACCAATATTGTCCACTTACAGAATAATCCAGGTTATATTATATATCTACTATCCAAGCCTCTCAGTTCACTTTTTGCCATGGAGTCACTTTTCTAAAGAAAAGAGATATCAACTTCTATAAACTTTCTTTACATATGTATCCCCTTTAAATGAATATGTAAGAAACCGACCCTGTTAATCCTGACACTATTATTATTTGGTTGCAGATCCTCACCCTAGGCTAGAGCCCCAGAGGATTTCCACAAAGATACGGAAGACAGCCTTTGCCCTAACATAAGGGCAGGAAAATGGATGAAAACCAAAAGTACCCCAAGCAACTGGAGCCCTGGAAGTAACTTACTTCTTGATGCAAGATCATAAGCTGCCAAATTTGAAACCTTAATTGCTTGAATTTCTAGACCATTTGACTCATACTCACCCTTTTTGTCAGAGTTGGTCATTAATTTACATGAGAAAACTAATCACTTAGAAAGGACTGATGGCCCTATAAATATGGATCATTATCAAGAACTCATGTCTACATTACATGTATTTCACGGAGCACATACACATGTATCGCATGGATTTTTAGGGAAGAGAACCAAATGTTCCAGACACTGCTGCTCTTTCGTTACATTTCCACGTAAAACTCCTAACTCCTCCAATGAATATTTATAATCTGAACAGCTCTGAGCAAAAGAGCATCAGAATAATCTACCTCATGGTAAATAAAAAACCAAGTATGTAACCTAGAAATTTCACTCCAAATTTTACAGTGAAAATAAAGCACGAACTGCAACTCTGTATTTACTGTTGAAGTGTTTATAGTTCAACTGTCAACAACCTAAATGTTTACTAAGTTAGGTACTTGATAAAAAAAGGTTTTGTAACTAAATCTACATTTATACCTAAGAAAGTCTCCATCTCTCCTCTCGTGATCTAAATATTCTTTGTGACTTTGGAGGATAGAAAAGAAATGAGAATTGCTTTGGATTTTTTTGGTAATGGACCTGCAGAGGAATAATCACAACAGAACAGCCTCAGAAAAATTAATCCAATGTTTTGCTGTTGTCTCCATGCTTATTTTCCATGTCTGGGTTGCCCCTTGAACAATCAGGAGGCAAAGCAATTCTTTTGTTCAGATAACTGCCCTTGCCAGAAAAATAATAGACAGTGAACACTACAAGCAGTGTCTACGCAGAGTTCCAGCTATTTTCTGCCCTTTTGCCACATTCTATTCTCCCCTACAAAATAGTTACACCCTATCCTTGTGTATCACCTATCCCTCCTATATATGTACCCATCGCCCTCCATCCCCAGGCACCAGTAACGCTCTGTGCAGTTCTTATCCTAATGACAAGAGATCCTATGTGCCAGTTTTGACCCACCCATCTCCTCCATTTTAACAGTTTTTAACTATGGCTCTGCTTGGCATGCAGAAATCTTTTCCCATCAAATTAACCCTCTGTTACTCAGGGCAACAATAACAACATAGACATCATCAGGCTTCCTGACACTGACTAAATCAAACCACAAGTCGCTTTTGCCATTTGTGACTGCCCTACCAGTTGTGCTGGCAGGTACCCCCAGTACAGTACCATGGCCTTCATCCCCTCTTCTCAAAAAGATACTTTCAGAGAGAGTAAGAGTCCTCAGAGCTGCAGGTCCACCTCCAGGTTATCTGAGACTTGGTCATCTTAGAGATTGTCCAGCAGAAGGACAGAGGTGCACAGCGCTCCCCACACACTGTTAGGAATAGACTCTCTAGCACAGCGTTGCTGCTGAAAGTATGTTGCACTTCAGCAATTAATTGTCTCATCCAGATGATGAGCTTCTACTGAATCCAACTACATTAACTTTATTCTAATTAATTAGGTTAAAACATATTCTTCTGCCAAACTGAAAATTTTTAATAATCCTTTTAATAATAAATTTTAATTTTAACTTTAAGTGTAATTTGGTCTTTGTGATCAAAAATAAAAAAATCTTGCAACAAAAGTAGATTTTTTTTTCCAGTTGTTCCATTGCTTTTTTTTCCTACCATTTTTACTGTTGCAGAGCTCTAGCCAATGCCTATGAGCTTCAGTGGTGGTTAGGCAGCCTAGTAGGAGTTGACATTTTTAAGGAGTCAGGTAAAACTCCTCTTGTTTTTAACTATAACAAGCATATGACTTCACCACTCTATTAGTTTTTTGTAACTGTTCTTTGTTAGTTTGGGGTGTTTGGGTTGGTTGGTTGGTTTGATTTTTTGGTTTGGGGGTGGGATTTTTTTTTTTCTTGGTAAGGTGAACTACATAACAGAAGCATGCTGTCAATAAAAAGACTGAATTACGATTAAACTGATTAATAATAAATACTGTTTCAGTTTCATGTTGTAATGCCAGCAGTGAGAGCTGGAATTCCAACTGCATGTTTCCTTAATTCTGTATTTCAGTGTACTTTAGCTCATGTTTATCATACTCGTAATTGCCTTTCCACAGAATCAACTTAACTTTCGGAGATTCACTAACTTAACCTTGCACAAGCATTCACATATTCAAGTCTTTAAAATTCACATGAATAACAAAGGAAGAAAAAAAAAATTCTTTTCTTAAAATACAGTCCAAAAAAAGAGAAATTTCATTATTTGAAATATCTTGTAAAGGTTCACTGAGAGGATGAACACCTTACTATAAAGCTGCAGTTAAGAATACATTTCTAAACTTTAACATTTTCTTCAAAGTATGAAGAGAAAAAAAAATGCATTTGATACTTATGGCCCATCTTCGATCTAATATGGAAAAGCTGTAAGAATCATAGAATCACAGAATCCCAGACTGGTTTGGGTTGGAAGGGACCTTAAAGCTCACCCAGTTCCAACCCCCTGCCATGGGCAGGGACACCTTCCACTAGAGCAGGTTGCTCCAAGCCCCGTCCAACCTGGCCTTGAACCCTGCCAGGGATGAGGCAGCCACAGCTTCTCTGGGCAACCTGTGCCAGGGCCTCAGCACCCTCACAACTTCTTCTTCAATCCTTCAAGCTTCTTCAATCCTCTCAAGCCAGGGAACAACTTCTTCCTAATGTCTCATCTAAATCTACCCTCGCAGCTTAAAGCCGCTCCCCCTTGTCCTATTGCTACTTGCTCTTGTAAAAAGTCCCTCTAGCTTTCTTGTAGGCCCTGTTTAGAAGATGATGTGATGCAAAAAGCAGTGAGCACAGGAGTGGGAGAAAAACCACCACATTTGAAAAGCCACCTTGTGCCAGCCTTGTAAGCCTATTCGCTTACATGGTAATAGCTTTTGGTTGTCTCAAAAGGGCAAGTCTAGCTCATATATCAGAATGATTCATGATTTGAACCCAACACCAGTCAGGTGCTGGGCATGTAAAGGTTTACAAAGTTACAAGACTTCACCGGAATTATTAAAGAAATTAGACTACACTTCGCTTTCAGTTGCAGCTTACTGGAAAGAGAATGTTTTAGCCTATAAGAATGAAGTTTCAGAGCACCACTATGCAGTATCTCCCTCCAATGTCACGCAGCAGACTCCACTAAGAGAACATAGAAACTTTCCCTTTACTGCAAGGCTCTTGCTTACCCATGTTGAAAGGAAATAAAATAATCCTTGGTAGATATTAAATCGTTCATTTTTCCATTTAAAGCAATATCTTAGAAATCATCAGGAGGTCATGTATTCCATTTGTCATATATAGTGTTTTGCATCTTCCCAGAGGTAATGGAGTTCATGCATAATTCACATGGAAGAAATATTCAATAAAATGTTCAAAACATTTTGCAAACAACACACAGCAAATAATCCTTTATTTGCTCCTTTTCTGTTATGCTCTCTTCCCCTTGAAAATACTCTTCACTGTATAATTTTTGATCCAATATTTCTGTGGTGTTATTGTGGTTCTGCTACCTTCGCTAAGTAAATTATATTGAAAGAATATCAGAGGACGCTGTACTTGCAGCTACATTCTCAGCAAGAAATATATGCAATGAATTCACTGCTGAGAGATTTATATGACTCTAATCAAAAGGTGTTGTAATAAATTGTTTACATTGTAAAATGAAAAATCTGAGGCTTTTCAGGGTAGCAGGATAGGAAGTTTGCCACTTTGGCATAGCTAAACTTTTATGAATGTTTATGAATTATTCTACTGGAAAATGAATGATGGCTGTAACAGTTTTTGCGTATATGTCACAATTCCCTACTGCACTGTGATGGAACTATTCATGTATAACAGTTAATACAGCAGAGCTGGAGCTTTTCCTGCCTCCGTTGATGCTGAAGTATTCAGAGCTAGATGCTAATGCCTGTTTGCATGCATCTGACTTCCGACATTTTCCAATCTTAGGGAGACAGATGGGGCAGAAAATGGAGTTCAAAGAGAAATAGATTAGATATCTGATCCAAAACAATCAAAAAAATCAGGAATGCTAAAATCCATTTTAGGATATCTCCATATAGCATATGTTCACCCATTGCAAATCATAAGCATAGACCTGACATTAAATGCCATTCGATCTTTCCCACAGAAGTCAGTGACTTTCAAAACACAGAGGGGGGCAAATCTAAATGGTAAAAAAAAAAAAAAAAAAAAAAAAAAAAAAAAAAAAAAAAAAAAGAAAAATAAAAAGTAAAGAGTCAGTTCTGTGCTGCCACCTACTCCAGACCCTACCCGAGCAGTAAGAATGGGGCTGAAAGGGCAGGATAAACTGACCTGAGCACCCACTGCTCAAAAGCAAGGAGAACAGCATCATTTCAAGTATTGGTGGAGTTTCTGCTTCAGAGTGTGCTTTGGCTGAGCTGTGAGTCACCGATTCCTCCAGAGCCCCTGGCTGTCATGGCCCTTACTAACCTCTCTGTTCTGTTGGAACATTAAGTCACAGATCAGCCTGCTGTTTCAGAAGATAACTTCAGAGTACCACTACAGCATAGAGCTTAAAGCAAGGCTCTATAGCAGGAGCTTTTAAAAAGAAAAATAAATTAACAAATATAATGAATAAACACACTTATTTGTACAGCAAAATGCATTTGTTGGTATAAGAAATGGTCTCTGTATTCAGCTTTCCAAAACAGCAATGAAAGACTGCATTTCAGATGACAATCCATTGAGTTGTTGCATGGATCACAGACTTTGTTCATGTTCTTCCTTTGAAAAGGCAAGTTGTTGTTTTGTAATAGCTCATCAGAGCTTCTTCAAGCTGCACCAAATCCAATCTAACTTATGCTATTCCAATGCTGTCATTTTCTTTCCATATTTGCAAAGTTATTAGCTGGCAGTGTTTATGAGATATTGCAAGTAGGGCTGTCTGAAGCTCTCCTATTCCCTTTTCTGCCTTTGTCTTACCAAAATGATAATCTTGGTGGTAAATTAGAAAACAACAGATAAAGAATACTATCTAATATGGCAGATAGATCCTGAGAGAGGACTGCTTGTGCCATGTTAATATTTCCCTTTACTCTTTACAAAACAAACAGCCAGACAGAATATTTTTTTTTCACAAACACATGCAATATCTGGATTTGTCCTGTCTTCAGCCTGTGAGTTCTCCTGCTATTTATCACACAGCCACTTCAGTGATCCCAACTGGCTGCTGCTTCTTAATGTTTGAATACCTGAACTTCATGACAGAGCTCAAATAAAAGTATATAGAAGAACATATAAAATCCTGAAAAATTCAGGCCATGGCATGATTGCAGTTTCAAAGGGAAGTCCGCATGTTTGTTTATTTGAAGAAATACTTATGTAAACAGGGTTCTCTAATTATATACATGTGATATCCCTGAATCAACAGCCCTGGTACACCTTTGACATTAGTTGGGTTTATATCCTTTAATATGACAGTAATTAAAATTAATTCGTGCAGATTTTTCTTTAAATCTACTCCATTAGTAAAGAGCTTTTGTCAAGTCTACCTCCAGCATACAATGCCTAATGATATCCCTAAATACTGAAGCCCTAATCTTATAATCTATTGCTTAGAGCAGTTTACATGTATTAGCCTAATAAACCGCAAGCAATGAATTAACAGATGTCGTCTTGTACATGGAATAATTTACTATAAATTCATGCATATTTAGTAACAGCATGATACAATTAACTACAGTGGACCCACTGAAATGAGAAGTAGCTCTGATGTCATGCTGAAGACAAAAGGTGTTTTTAATACTCAGTCTCAGCATTTTTGTTAGGATGTAAAATTTGCATTTATAGTTTAAGTCATGCATCTGATTCGAAATCCTAATAGCCTCCAGAGCAGAGTGGAACTGCAGACATGGAGAACTGTAACATCTACTATCCCATTATTATTCAACATATATTTATTCAATAAACCCCAGCACTACCACATTAGGCACATTGCCACTTCGATTGTAAACAAATCACTGAGGCCATAAACAAATCCCAACTCTCACATTGAGTCAAATACTAAAAAGTGAGAAACACAGCTATAGATATTATTAAGTCCAGGCTTATGCACAGAATCGTCAGGCCAGTATTTATGTTAAATATGATATATTGACTCAGCGGCCATTAAATACCAATTTTGACTTGTATCCTTGGTATGCTTAAGGTCCCTACTGAACCTAATTACAAACTCAGTCCTTGAGGATTGATGAATAAACAGCACTGAGATGCAGAAAATTCATAAATAAGACTAAAAGACTGTATTACAGAATGAAAAATATTTAACAAACAACCCCTAGTGCCTGCCATTGAGACAAATACATACATATATGAATGGTAAGAAAAAGTGAATCAACAGTAATAAGAAACCAGAAATCAGCAGCTCTTAATTTTTCAAGATGACTGAAGAGACCCAGCACAAATTCTAGTTGGCATTATATCATTGGATCTTCTTATTAAAAAGATCTCTATTTATATCCTTTACTCCATACACCTTATGGTGTTTAGGGAAAAAAATAACTTCATTGACTAACTTGGTAATTAATGAAAACACCACAGTTCCTTTATCAAGAACTTGAGAATCTGTGGCAACCAGCCAGATCTCAGCTAATCTAAACTAGGAATGGCTTTTAAGCACAGGTAGGTCAAGCAAGGTGAAAACTGATTAGCCCAATCAGTAAAAAAAACAATGGGATGTTCTGTACCACCATTGAACCCCCAGGCTCATGGACAACAAAAAAAAGATCAGAGAACTGGTTCGCTAACATTCCCATTATTGAGCTTGTCACTTATATGCAGTGATCATGTCATTAACCAATACGCATTTATCCAATTGTCAAAACTTCATAGTACATAAATATCATGGATGCAACTACTGCTTCTTCAATAAAAAACTGTACATCAGTAAATGAGATTTTCCTCAGTTCACCAATGGGAATTTGCAACTAAATTATGTGAAGAAGGATCTAAGACAACTTTATTTCCATCTCCTCCTATTATGTGACTTTTACAAGTGACTCGATTATGGTAGTGTTCAGCACTTCTCATTTCTAAATGGTTCTGATAGTTCAATACAGGAAGTAATAACAAGTTATATTAAACGTGGGTACAGAGCAAAGAGCAGTTTCTTCAGGTTAATTGCTCTTGCTTTGTGGTGGCTGATGAGACAAAATAATCTCTAACCTCTTCCAAAGGATCAGCTTCACAAAAGAGAAGGGCTACTGTCACAAACCAGTGAAGTTCTTTCTCCCCTGATGAGGATTTTAGACCTGATAAACATTTTGGTCTGTTGTTTTTCCCATGTGGTTGTTTTGCATGAATCACCCTGCCAAAGATGTGAAACGCTGGACAGCACAGTGAAATAGGCCTTCACAGCACTGGGATTTTTATCGTGTACTGATTATATAACGATTAGATTTACCATGTTATTTTTGGAAATAACTCTGAAGTGTTATGTTACACCATTTTTTAAATCACAAACACTTAAGAAATGCAGCAGGCTATTAGCTTCATTGCAGACCCTTAAAACTGCTGTGAAATGAGCTCTAAATATGCTATAAAGCAATTTCAACAATTTATAAGCCTCCCCTGATTAGCCTTGAGCAAGATATAAATGTTACAGAAAACCATTGTTGCAGAAGAGTTATTCACTTTAGGGATGGGTGATCCTTTAGCAGTTTGCATTGAAAATTAAATATTATAGGTTTGTTCCTTTGGTGTTCATCTCCAGCTAGTGTCCACACAGTTTCCAGAACTTACAGCTTACCTTACAGTTTTGCAAAGATTTTTTTCTTTTACCTTTATTCTGCATGTCCTTTCATGCTCCAGTAACACCTCCCAACCTCTCTCCCTCAGCAGCACCTTCTCCCTTATTTCCATAGGCACTAATATTTTCTTGAGGTACTTCAGATGTTCAAATGTGATAGTTTCATTTATAATATCCACAAGAAAAACAACTACACCTTTTTAAGGTATAACATCCCAAAATGCACTGGAATAGGTTGCCCAAGGAAGTTGTGAATGCTCCATCCCTGGCAGCCAGGTTGGACAGTCTTGGGTGACATGGTTTAGTGTGAGGTGTCCCTGTCAATATACTCAAGTTGTCCAACGTACTGTGTGTTTTGAAGTAGCTCCTTACAGCAGGAATTAAGAGAACTAAAGTATCCTTATTTTGAGTAGCTCATGGAGAAAACATAGGAAAAGCATATAAATACTTTTTTTAAGCAAACGTAAACATCATGGCCAATACTAGCATGGATTTTTCATCTTCACTTTTCAATACCCTTAGCTTTTGCCTTTAAAACACATTTGAGGCCTTAGAAGTTTATTTTCCTGACAGACTAGATAGGAAAGGAATCATTTACAGAGATTCAAAGTTATTTATCCAGCACCATTTATGAAAGCTATTTATGAGAGGCCTGGCTGACTGCCTTGATCTACCATCCCCACTTCAAACCACTCCTATCACAGTGTAACAAGCCACTGATCAATACAGGGAATCTTCTCTGAATACAAGTTAACTTTTTTCCCCACCAGCAAGCAATCTTTCCCCTCCCTCCCCTGAAGCACCAAAGATAATCAATTTACAGTGTCTACTTCATCTGTTTGCATTATATAAAGTGCTGCAGTCTGATGCTTTAGAGGAGGCAGGACTTCTGCTGTGCTTACCCAGCATTTGCGTCCTTCCATCAAGAAGCCAGAATATAAATATTTTGCCTGGAACTACGTCTTACATCCACTTCAGACTGTGGCTGGATGGGAGATAAACCACACAAGAATATTAACCACTCCACATGGGTAATGCATAGGGTACAGAAAGCAGTAGAATTAAACTGCTGTGTATTTTACATTTGCATTACCCATGAGAATAAAAGACAGCTCTCTGAGCATGACAATGCACAGTTCATTTTACAGACAAATCGAAATTAATTTTATTTAGGATTCTGAAGAATCTTTTTCCAAGCATTCTGATTTTCTTTTTTTTTTTGGGGGGGGGGGGTTTCTTTTTGTTTGTTTGAGTTTTTTTAGGTTTTTGTGTGGGTTTTTTGGTTTGGTTTGGGTTTTTTGTCTAAACATAACCTCCTTTGTACTTTAAAACCCCAACAGGAGTGGGAGGGCTACAGTCAGGGTAAGAGGTAAGACAGAAATATTGACCCAAACTAGAAGTGCCAGAAATCTCTAGAGAAACATTCTTTAAGATTCTAAACCCAAATTTGCCATGGATAAGCTTGTAAACTCACACAAACTAAATTAACCCTGAACCTTTTGTGGTACATTTGTAGTAATTACAATGGGAATTGTTACAAGAATTTAAAAGTGTACAGTTCATAAATCCTATTAACCTCTTAATAGGATCACATGCAAAAATTCTGTGCCACTGGATCTGTTACACACTGTGTTATGTCCCCTGCCTGGCACTGCCAAAACTTGTGTTTTCTACTAAATAATAGTGCTTGAAAGATCTGTTCACAGGATTCCCAAAGAGTAAGTATGTCAGAGTTCAAAGTGTGGTGCTCTCCTAAAGATGAAAAGGGATTTTGAATACTAGCTCCTGTTTTCATTTCTTTTGAAAATAGATGGACTAAAAAGTAAATAAAAAGAAACTATTAAGATTTAATTAACGAGACCAATGATTACTATCTGCAAGTAACAAGAGCAAACATAGACCATCCAGATTGAATGAAATTAGATATCTGAACTTTACTAGAGCATCATGTAACTCTGATACTAGGTAACCCATTTTTGCTTGTGAGGTAACATAAAGATGCTATACTGTAAGAATAGAGATTGTTGGGGAGGGCCATCTCTACAGTTTATATTGAAATGCAAAAGTACAAATTTAAATCTTAAGATAAATGGACCACAAATATCTGTTAAAATATTATATATTATAACTAATAGCTATAATTCATGTCAGGTTTTGACTTTTTCCAAAACCACTATGTTTGAAGTTAAAGTGCTATTTGACATTCACAATCATTCACCTTTGACCACTTCATCTGCCCTCCAACAATCTCTCTAATATTAGAAGATTTTTCAGTGAGAACTTCTACATCACTGCCTTTAACAGTGAAGCAACCTGAAGTGATCTGTTTCTTCACCACAAAAATTAAAGCAACCAACAAAAAACCCAAAACAACAACCACAAAAGCCTTAAGTTTTGTGTGAGCAGTATTTGGTACAGATATCCGAGTTCTGAATTCCTCTCACACACCAGTTCAGAAATAAACATTCCTGCCTCTGCATTTCAACTTCTTTCCTATGTTTACTGGATTCCAAGGTACTTCTAGCACTGATTTTTTTTTGGGGGGGACACAAATACCTAGGACAGGCACCCAATACCCCAGGCCACAGTGACTGTGCTATGCCAACCTAGGTGGCAGGTGAAACACAAGTAACATAAGAACAGGAAGTGTGTGCTGCAAACTCAGCCCAAGACTTCTATGAACCTCAGGTTGTTTTCATACATTAAATCTACTTCTGGCACTCCTGCATATGCAGAACATCACTATTGCAGGATTTTCTTACAACCTCTGCAAAGCTATAGCTGTATAGTCTCAAATACATCAATAAAAGTTAATTTCCATTTCAAAGAAAATGAAAATTATGAAGTCTGTGTATCACAATGCACTACACAGAACATTGGTCTACAAGAATGCAAGATGCCAACACTGCATTCTCATTTTAAATGCATGTATTACACTAGTACTGCCTCATCTTCAGAGCCTTCCAAGCCAAAAGCTCAGAGCCAGTTACCATGGATCCAGATTTCAGAATTACTATTTACAGCATAAGCTACCCACAAAGCGAAAAGTGAACTTAAAATGGGTTTTGAAAGGTGATTTGTTATCACTCTGACAAAAGGATGTAGTCAAGCATTCAAATGGCTGGACTTACCAGCAGAAACTTTTCCAAAAGCCTTCTTAAAAATTTTAAGAAAGAATTTTAATTATTGCTCCTGGGAACTATCTCAGAATAGACCTCACAATATCTCCAAGTTTCCCAGAAAAGAAAATCCAAACAAAAGTCTGATAGATGCAAACTAACTCAGCTCCACAGGCATATAATTTCTGAGTGCAATTTTCTGAGAAGAAACAGAGTTGCCCATCTTAATATCATTTTCTGACTTTTCTGTCAGAAATAAAAAGATTCAGTATTTAAATTTCAGGAAGAACACAGTGTGGGTGTTATTTAATTTTTATGCTTGGCTGAGCAATGTTTGAGGACAGAACATGAAAGGAGAATTTAGATCAATATAAACAATGTGAAAGACAAACAGAAGCTCTGTGGAATGAAGTGGCGAACATTATTGAAAAAGTAAAACAGTAAGTGTCAGATTAAAATTTCCAGCTTGAAATCTTGTATTCGATGAAACAGATAAAATCCCCAGGCAGAACCACCAATGACCTTGGTGGCCAAAGAATAGGGGTGGGATGAACACTACACTGCAAAGCACAACAGCCCCGATTTAAAGATTAACAGCACAATTTTCTGCTATTCTTTAGATGTTAATTGCTGGGAAGCAACAGAGGAGGATTCGTTAGTAGGACAGCCATCAAAGCTGTTTCTCTTGTGTCACACATTTTCTGCCCAGATGCACACTCAGTATTTGGAAAGTAACATATTTACACAAGTATTTTTGCTAAAAGCATTCCTATGGACTTAACGGTCTTAGGAAGTCATGGAGAGAAAGTTAGTGGTTAAGCAACTTTTTAATTTCAGTTTGTTTTATTCAAAAAATTTGAAAATTACACATAACAGAAGAAATACTTCTTAAGAGCAGGGATGTTTCCTCTTTGTCAGACATCTGGCTGGTCAGAACAGACATGCCATACCATACACTAGTCAATGGTATCTGTTCACAAAGACAGCATCATCCAGTGGTCTAGCATGTGACTAGTAAGACTCATTCCAGATTGTTTCACGCTTTAGCCTGAATTAATGCAAACTGCAAAATTTGAAATTGTGCAAGTAAAAAATTATGTCGTCTCTGTGATGTGAAAGTTGCTGATTTTCTGGACTTTTCCCTTGGAATCATTCTGGCTTAGACTAAAGTATACCACAGACAGTGATGCAGTACAATCACCACAGCTATTCATTTCTTCATCTACAATTTCTCTTCTGATACTCAGCCTCATTTATCACTTCCCAAAGATGAGCATCCTAAGATTTCCCAGGGGTGGCTAGAAAAAGTTACATTTAGAAGTCATTGTACTGCAATTGAACAAATAATTTTACAAGACCACTGAGGAGGGGCAGGGATCACAACATTAATCCCTAAAATTTACAGACCATAATGCTCTTGGCTCTTTGTTTTTAATCACACCAATAACAACGGGAAACATTTTTTTCCTTTAGAAAGCTGCAAATTATTTTTCAGGCACTAATGTGATGGCTTTACCCACAGAAATATAAGAAGGGGCTGGGGGGTTTTATGTTTGTGTTGTGAATTTTGCAATGAGTAGGTGATAAGCTATAACACAAAAAAATGAGTGTGAAAAAGCAGCAGCCCATTACTAAAGACAGACAAAAAGTAATAATCAATACTTGTGCTCAAAGGCAGAAAAGGAAACTTCAATCATTCCACAAAAAGAGACATATCTTTTGGCAACAGGTTGCAAGCCTTATGACACTTGCTGCTCTTTATAGTTTTCTGGATTAGGCATGTACAAACTGCATTTTTACAGTTCATTTCAGAGATCATGATACCAGCAATAACTATGCTAACAATAACATTTTCATTAGTATTGGCTAGAATTCCCAGCATAATCTTTCTTGGCCAGAACAATATAGCCCCCAAAAAAAAAATCTACTGTCAAATTTGGTTTTGATGTTAGAAGTGCCCAACTGAAAACCCTATTTATGTTCATACAATACTAAGATTTAATCAAACACTGCTATAGCTTGCCATGTGAATTCTGTTCCAGACTCATTTACTGTTACCTCTCGCAAGAAGTTCCTCTTGAGCTTTTGCAAGCTGTATTATAAAGACAAGAGTATCTACCCTGGACAGATGGCACTGTGAAGCTTAATGAACCAGTATTCCTAACAGTCCTGTGTTTGGCATATGAAAAAATAATAAATAAAAATGACAAACTGTTTTTAACATCAGCTACAAACAAAGGTACGACTTCCTCAAATCTAGAGTGCTAACGCTTCCACAGCTGAAATGAATGATGTGCAATGATTCTTGGAGACACAAGCTGGACAGGTTTGTGATGATCAGTCAGAGCCCTGAGTTCAGTCCTATCTTTTCTGTAACCTCGCACAAACTGTGGAGTTTTCCTGAGCCTCAATTCCCTGCTTGTGTAATAGGAATAACTTACATACTCATTAATATATATTCAGAAGGGAAACATCTAAACACTGGGTGAAAATTTATCTCAATTAATCTATGCAGGGAGACATATTTTATGAGACCTTTGTTACATGAGAAATTTTTACTTCGTAAAAATAGCTTTGAAAAAGCGCAATGCCATCCAAAATTAATCATTAAAAATAAGGTTTGAGTTATTGGGTTATGAATACCTCAACAGGATGAATTATAAGTGTCTCTGTTTGTAGAATATCACATTGAAAGTGAAAAGCAAGAGATGCAGAAAAAGGCCCTATCCAAGACTGGCTGAGGAAGGTGAAGATGTTTGTTTCGTATAAACATTTCTACTAATCAAGTCTATTTAAGCAACATGGGGCTTCAGTCAGGCCCAACAGGGCATATGGACAGTAATTAAATTACTCTTTTTGGCAATAAAAGACATCACTGAGACTATACAGCCAATCTGAGCCTCTAATTATGTATGAAGGTTTCCCAGTGCAGTTTGACATTCAGCGTCTTTCAAGTCAACTAGAAATTAAAAATGACCTTGCACAGAACAAGCTCTCACTTAAAACTTTTCTATTTGGAGAGTCTTCTCTGTGAGTTTTCTGAGAAATCCCTTTAGTTGACAGTATTTGAAAGAAACAAAGCTATCTTTACTTGGTTTTAAATAAACCAAATATGCAGAATTCAGGATAGATTAGGTTAGTCTTAACATCTGTCTAAATCTCTGAAAGTTTATTGACATTACCCTGCATTTACAAGTTTTAAATTTAAACCTAGTCCCTAAACCCTATCCCTATATTTGGTCCAAATATTATGGCTGTCATTAAAATAGCCTCAGAATCCAGACCTATCTCCCAAGTAGGTTAATTTTTCACTTTATCTGATTTCAATAAATTCTTAAAAAAATATGCAGTATAGACACCATTATGGCCAATTTCAGTGTGCCTAACATTTAATTACTAGGTCATTCACCCTAACTTACAGCAACTGCAATTCCTTACATGTGATACACAGATACCAACTCTTGAGGGTTTGTGGTGGATTTTAGATAAGCTAGGCTTATTTCCAAAACCCTGCTGATTCCTTGCTATGGACAATTGACCAGATGGAAGTTTTAGAAGCATACAGCAACTAGTTCCTGACTCTTAACTTTTCTTTACTGAGAAGAGAAAGCCTGTTGACTAAACTGCTTTACCTATATGGGCAAGCCTTGAAGGAATTGACTACTATGGCTACAGGGTAAAAGGCACTAAACTATAGTCTCTTCCAACCCCAAAGTAAACACACAGAGTAGAAATCTTTGCCAAGCAATAACATACATCTCTACAAGTTACTCATCATTGATTATACTTCTTTCTGCTCAGCCATTTCCATTCTTGTCATGCCTGTGTTTTTGCCTTACATGTATTTCTTGCCAGCAGAGCTGCTGTAAATGCTTAAACTGAAGCTGTGCTCTCCATAACTGTCTAGCAATACCATGAAAGACAAACATCTTAATATAATCTATTCTCAAATTATTCTCCATTTTTTAGATCTAGGAAAAAACTAGCTCAAATAAAGCTCTGTTGAAAAAATACAGACAAGTCACTGCTTGCCTAGGAAAAATAAAAAAAGCTAATACTTGAGAAGAACTATCTTCAAACTACTGTTAAGGAAGGCAATAAAACCAAGTAAAACTGAATAAAAAAATAATTCCTCTGAGACCACATGAATTGGCAATGCAAAATAACTTTCTTTTCGTGCTACCAAGTATTACTTGATAAATTAGATAGTCAAAACATGATTGGATTGTGTGCCTGTCAAAAACACCTGAAAACAATTTTATTCAAAACCTAAATGGATCTAACTTGCTTCACCACTCGTTTCCCAGACTAAACTCCTTAGCATGACACTATTAAAATTCATAATAATTTACTATTGCCACAAACTTCTTACAGAAACACATATTTAGATTCATAGCTGGATTAAAACTGGGAGAAGGCTGTTCAGCTTATGAAGCTGAAATTCACAAATTCATAGGATAAAAGAGAAGAAAAGGCATATTTTAATAAGAAACAGGAGATTAGGACACTATTGCTTCTGGATCTATCCAAATTTTCTTTCATTTCTTCCTCCATATGACTAACAATATGGAGGGGCAGGGGCAGTGTGAATATATATCTCATACAAAATGTCTTCATGACAAAATAAGTAATCTTACTGAATTTCTGTGGACTAATAAACTCAAATTCCTGAAAAATACAGGTAAGATGATCTCGCTTGCAGGCACTGATCAGGAATTTTTATATCAGTTGTGCTCTGAAACGTTCAGTATCATTTAATTGTTGGGATGCATAAAATCAGAAAACATACCCATTCAAATCTTTTAGCAAGTTCAGTAACATATCATATATGATCCCAATACATCACAGTTGACAGTCTACAGCCAAACTCTTACAGACTGAATCTCCTTGTCACATAGACACGTCTTTCTGTCATTTAATTATGTATGTTTTCCATTGACAGAAACCACCATGACTATCAACTACCTATTTCTTAGCAACCTAAAAATCTTTTTGGAGACATTAAAAAAGAAGTATTAAATCTCGATGAAAAAAATATGGATAGCAGTATGGATAAGCCTTGTCTCTATTTCTGCTTTATACAACTTCTCTTTAGTTCAGGAATACCAGTCAAACTATAAAGATACTTTCTAGAAAAATTTCCTTTTGACTTTAAAGTAGCTAATGCTAGTGTACACATATCTACTCAATTATATCTGTGTGTCTCTATGTATCCATTTTTTACATAAGCTTATTTCAAAGGAAAAACCTAAACAGGAAAAATGTTTGATGACTTTGCCTGCCTGTGCTATTTCTGGGCCAAACCCACAATTTACCAAGGATTAGTTTGGTTTATAAACAGCTTCTCATGTATCAACCTCCATCTCTCTTCAGGGAAGTGGTGACATATGGTAGGGAGGATCCTGGTCCTGGGAGTTTCATTCATAAGGTCTCATTGCTTCAGGCTCTAGATTAAATGAGCAGTGTGATGAATGCTCATGAAGATGTGTTAAATAGGAAAATGATTCGGCATTCCTTTTCTATGTGGGCAGTTCTTCAGAAAGAGAGAATTCATATTTCTGTGTTTGCTTTTCATGTGAATAAAAGCAGGCCCCATAAATAAGATCCAGCTTCAAAAGGAATATAGTATAAGAGGTAGGGAGGAATGGTAAACATAAGCACAGAAATATTAAGTGGAAGGTACAATAGAAAGCTGCAAGATTTACCATTAACATAATGAAGTATTCCTTTTTTCTCTTATTTGCACATTTTAAATTGTGTTTGTAAAATATTTTGCACTGGCAGATTCCTCCTGGAATTTCTATAGCACTGCTATCTTCCTTCTGGATCAAAACACACCCCAGAGAGTGACTGGAGAGCTAGCAACAAAGCACAGCTTGAAGCAATGCAGTTTGACAGGGAGAACACAGTGCACAACAAGAGAACTCTTGCACCCTACTCAAAGTTCCCATTATTGAGAAGAGCTTTACAGCAGTTCCCAATTGAATCTCTTGACAAAATTAAGTGATCCAGGAGTACCACAGCCACCCTTGAGTAGCTTCTGACATGATTTTAGAGTAAAATAGCCTCTTCACATTATAGCTGCTGACATGAGGCTGGAGGAACCTTAACAAACCTCGATGGAAGGAAAAAAAAAAAAACAAAAAAACAAAACCAAAAACAACAACCCCACACTCAAAGCTAATGCTTAACTTTGGGGTTTTTTTTTTTTTTGTTTGGTTGGTTTTTTGCTTTGGTGTTTCTGAGGTGTTCCAGAATGTTTTAAAAACTTTCATAAAGGGAGTTCACAAATATAAAGAAGCCCAACAGAAGTAAGATAAACCAAGCAGCACGTGGTTGCAGGAAGTCACTAGGAAGAGGAAATTAAAAGAGATCTAATGCCATGGCTAAAATGAAAGGTCTTTTTTCTTTGGCATGGATACATCATTGTAGTGACAATCTAACCAGCATCTGTGGATATAACACTATGATAGATGCTCCACGAAAGTTTCTCTCAAAATACCAATCCTCATGGGGGGTTCCTCAGATAGAAAAAGTGTGGTTGGAGGGTTTTTTTGGCTGGAGGAGAAGGATATTAGGAAAGTGTGACAATAACAAGACTGCACATCTTTTAGCACCTAATTAAAATGTACTTTAACAGCAGGTCAATGTCAGGAATTGTCAAATACAAAATATCAGCTGATTTTCTGTTAAATTTGAGTGTTGTTGACAGCTACTTATGCAGCTGAGGGCTGGAAAAGGAGGGTGCTAAGTTTTCAAAGGGAGAGAAAGAGAGAAACTATGTAATAAAATGTAAATTTTTCCTGACACTGATAATGAAGACTCTTCTGATGAAGAAGCCTTAGAGTGGGTTTGTTTGCCTCCTATGTTTAATGAAAGAATTGGTTTAAGAAATCTGACTCCTAGGAAGCATATACAGTGCATGACCCAGACATCAGGAAAACCTGAAAGTTCAAGCTCCTTTCTCCAGTGCTGACTCTACAATTTCTAATTAGGAGGAAAAGAAATTGCATTTTGCAACACTGGTCATTAGACTGGGACCCTACTTGTAACTGAAAGTTCTCATTCTCTTTCCAACTGAATCTTCCCAGAGCACTCAAGTGCCTCAATCAGAAGAGGTTTCGAGCTAACATTATGGGCTGTTTCCTTTAGCAAAGTAACAAAACTGTCAAAAGCTGAGCACAAGTGCTATAAGATTCCCATGGCACCATGGATCAGCAACACTTAATAGAAATCTTCAGCAACCAAAGAGAGGGTTGCTCTGTATGGAGTATGAATTATTCCTATCCAGACATACAATTTTAAAGCCTTCTTTACAAAAACTGTTGGCATTTCTTGATTTATTCTTTTTTTTTTAATGAGGGGAAAAATTACATTCTGTGACAATAAAATTTGTCATTTTGATATTCTGAACAAGAAGTTTTATATATCTTGTATCAAAGTATTTGTCCTTTTGCTTTTACAAGTTGTAACTGAAACAATTTTTTAGGCATTTGAAATAAACAGACATTCAAGTTACACGGAAAATCATGGGCACTTACATATTCAAGCACAGTGACTTTGATAGTAAAAGCCTTTTGAGGCCTTTGGTACAGTTCACACCACCTTTCACTCACACATAGAATATGTTTGATTGCACATCAGCAAGTCAGAATCTTCACTCAGCAAATGCTAGAGCAGCCATTTAGAACAGCAGTTGCACAAGTTTAGGTCCCAGTAGTTACTCAGCTGTGAAGAGTTTTATTTGCTTGATCCTGCTCATTTCTACATTACCCAGTATTACAAACCAGCAGCAGTTCAGAAGTACTGTACCTCCTGCTGTATTTGCTCTTGTGAGAAAATCTCTCCACGCAGCTCTTCTTAATGAGAATTTCCTGTGGATTATTACTGTTTTCTTGCCCCAGTTTGTTATTATTATCAAATACTTTTTAATTTGTATATCTTTTTCTAGTAATATAAAACTATTTATTGAACAAGCTATTAGTTTAAAAAATAATCCACTGGACCTCTTCCAAAACATACCCTACCATTTCTTAGCAGAACTTAAACCAGTATTTCATATCAAACAGAGTTTCAAGTTCTCGGCTCTAGTGCTCATTGAAAAAGAGGGAAATTATTTTATGATGTTAATAAACTCATGGATAAATAACATGAAGCAACATTCTAGCACAATTAAAGCACAATTATTCAGAGAAAATTCAATGAAAAATATTTTGCATTTCATCTAAATATATACCTTTATTATAGAGTGGCAAAGAATTTTTGTATTGTCCTGTGATACACTGAAGAAACTGCTGATGTATTCTGTTTGACATCGGAGCAGCTGAACTGCTAAGATTAACAGAACTTCGTGATATCTTTTTGCAGCAAGCCATTTTATTTCCATTTTACTAAATTATGTACTGGGAAGGAGAGAAAGTGATTAAACTTATATGTCAAGTAAATGTTAATTCAATGCTGTAGGACACACTATAAGGATTTGTAGACTATTCTAGGAAAGAAAACTTAATTTCTTCATGGTATGATCACGTCGCAGATGGCAAAGGATTTAAAATATTTTTTCTTTTATATAGCAAAAAATAATAGACTTTCTAGATCTCTTCTGCCCTAAGACAACATAACCTTAAACATATTTCCAAATGTGATGATGAGTTAAAACAGGTTAAAGCGAGTGTCAGTTCTGGACAGAAACCTGAGCCAAATGCAGCATTTGAGAGCTTTACAACAAGGTGAGCTTTCACTGGGAAGCAAACAAAAACATAACTCATTTGTGCTAGAGAGAACCCAGTGGTGGATTTTAGAAATGGAACACTGATAAAAGACTATTTACCAAAAAAAAAAAAAGAAAAAAAAATTTATATATATATGGCCTATAAAAATTCTTAGAATAAGATGACCCCTCCCCAACACCAAAATAACAAAAAATTACATTTAGAAGCAGTCTCTATTGGAATAATACATCATTAAAGATGTATTATAATTTTATTAGGCAATATGCTCTTCTTCCTCCAATCAGATGCATTTTTGTAACACATTCAAAAAGATGCCAAACAGAAGCTAAGCTTAAAAGAAATAGCTTCATGCAAACATACTATTTCATATCTTCTAGTTTGAAGTACTACAAAATTCTCAGGTTAATCATCTTTTCTTTTGGCAAGCATGAACATCTATCAAAACAGCCACGTGCCCTTTTCTAGCACTTGAAAACTATTACTTTTCACACCAATTTCCCCTTCAATTCATAAGTGTTAAACAATGCTCATAACATTCAAGCACATTTCCTTTGAATCAAGCACAGGGAAGATTTTAGTTCATCTCCCCAGAAAAAAAGTGAGAGGAAGAGCAAACTTGCGGCACTGCTCCTCTGGAGACTCTGCCAGGGAAAAGAAACATAGACACCAAGAGGGAAAACTGCCTGGCCCTCAGGAAGGAAGTGTGGCTGAGGACTGCTCCTTAGATGCTCAGCATCATGGCAATCAATATTTTGAAGCAATCTCCTGGTGACAACTACATAGTTACATGGCCTTATGTCAGATGTGTACATCAATATACATACTACGAACAAGCAGTTGATTGTTTGAATAAGATCATAATGATCTTGCTTAAAGATGTTTAATGAAAGCAGAGAGCTTCAAGACAGACCTTTTTGGGCTGTGAGGAAAAAAATAGTGAATTTCTCAAATGAAACCCCAATATTTCTTGATATATTTCGTTTCAGCAGAAGCGCGGTAAAGATGAGTGCGAAAAACTTCCTCTCTCATATCTATATAAGCACCTTTGAAAGTCAGGGGAGCTCTCAGCAACTCATTAGCAAGCCTTAAATTACTATCTGAGGTACTTACATGTCAATACTTGCCCATGCAGGGGGGAGACTGAATGCACTCAGTCATGCAGATAGCATAAATTTAGTCAAACCCATCAAAAGTGTGACAGTTTACAACGCAAAAGAATCTGCCCTAAGATGTTGCTCTGCTTTAAATGTATTAGTCTTGATCTGTTATTTTACAGATCTTAGTGACCACTTTACATGTGCTTGTACATACCTGAACATACACGTACACACACAAAATGAAACCTTAAATTTATGTAACTGAGAATTTGTAAAATATGAGTATTCGAATGCTGAAAATGCCAGAAAAACATCTGCTCGAATATTACCTCAACAAGAAACTTGTATAACTCAGTAATATCTTCCATAAATCACAGCAGTTTAAATAAAGCTATAGCATATATTAGTCTTATCTAACATTTTTACAGCTAAGCAGTAAGAAGAAATGTTACAGACATAAATAGCATGCCCTCTAGATAGACATGCTGTAATGAAAGTAAAGTACTAAAATGCTGCCATTTTCACATATTCTCTGCTTCTCAAAAAGAAAAAGAATTCATTATCCAATATTCTCCATAGGACGCCTATGGTAATAACAGTATATTTTTGTATCCATCACCTATCTGCCACAGGAGGAGAAATACCAAAGACTAAGTCCAAGGCATGGCTTTACATGAGAGGGTATTAGTGTATATGAAGCCAAACTCTCGTACTTAAACAGAAACAAGTTCCTTGAAAACACTGCAGTCCTGACAATGCGGCTTAAAAGATCATTTTCCTATTTCACAAGGCAGTTCCCTACCTTTTGTACCTGCTATTGATATAACCTAAAAGCCTAGGACACCTTCTTCGCTTCCATTCCACTACCTCTTCTATTTCAAGATCTTCTCCACAAAATGTTATTAATTTCAGGAAGATGTAGAGCTCTTTTAATAAAGTGTACTGATATAAGCATTTGCTGTTTTCACAACAGAAACGTTTATTTAACTCCATGATTCTCAAAACAAAAACTTAAAAATCCCTTTGCTGTGTCTCAGTTGCTTATGTATGTTCTCACTAATTTATATTTTCCTAGTCCACAACTCCAACTACATGGCAGCCTCTAACACACAAGCTACCTGACTTCAGTGGCACAGCCCTTGGAACTCATTTAGTTTCAGTTAAATTTTATTTATTGATCAAAAATAAAGACTCGCTTCCAATCTGCCCTGATATCTGCACTTTAACCCACTGTTACATTGTTCAAATGGCATGTCTGTGCTTTCTCCAAATGCTGCTGCCACTTTGGAGGAACCACTCCAAACCCTATTTCACTGTATTCTACTACATCCTACTTATAAACCCATTTTTCTGTGATTCTTGTAAAAATAGCTCACCTGCTAATTGGCTCCCATTCTAGCTCAGTCTCTCTGTCATCATCGCTTTCATACCAGTACACCACAGAGTACTATAGAAAAAAACCTACTAGTTTTCATTTAGCCCATTTTAATATTACAGGTGTGGATTTTATTAACCTCAACACATGAAGGAAGCAGGTTAAGTGCAAGAAAAATGTACCCTTTTACTGGAATTGTAACCCTTTGGAGACATGCAGCAAATTTGCATTGTCTCTTTCATATACCTGAATCTTGATCTTTGACTTAACATTATGATAAAAAAAACTAAACAGTAATTGCATATTAAATATTCAAGCAGCACCCTCTAGCTGTTCAAAAATTAAAGCAGAGGCTGTGAGCATAAGTACTAGTTCTCAATGGTTCAGAATATAAACGCGTATTTCTGACTGAGAACCATCCATCTTCACGGTTCTTCAATGAAGCAGGTGCAGCACATTATTCAATACAGCTATTAAAAATCATAAGGAGATGAAAGCAGGCAGCCTTCCTTTGCATTGTCTGAAACCTATGCTGCCAAGAGTGGTTGATCGTCATCATTTTATCCCTAAACACCCCACTAGCAATTTTATCCTGTAAGGCTTATCCTGTAAGACCCTTATGATAGGGTCTGTGATTAGCATCCATATTTTCTTAGGAACCAATATAGAAACATACATCTTTGATTGTTAATAATTAAAGCCACACCTTTTCATATCTTCTAGAGAACACCCCGGTGTATCAATCATCTCGTTAGTACATAAGCAATCCCACCAGTTTCAGTTTCTGATTAATATATAACTGTACAACTCTAGCCACTATCATTATTATCAATTTATAATGTTTATCAATATACCTCTCTCAAAATATCCCACACTTTAAGATATTTTACTTATGCTCAAAGTTACCAAATTTGGAAGCATATTAACACAACAGAAAGCATAAACTTCATTTACAAGCGTGACTGGATTTTCAGAAGCTTATTTGTCAAAGTACAGACCTACCCTGAAATAAATGACCTCCATAAACATACCTACAGCTAAGAAAATGAAGGATCCTGCAGTTTTGTGACTTTGCTCTTTTCAGCACTGCAGTCATGAGACAGAGTGAGTTTTGTCCCCTTTCCAGACAAAAGAAAGAGGTTGGTAGTCAGAATGAGAATAAGATGAGCATTTCATTTATATGCTGCATTGAGTAGGCTTAGTCAAGGTGACATTTCTTTTAACTTGAAGATTTTTTTTTTAAAAAAATGCATCACTTTTTCAAATGAGACTTTCAAAAATGATTCAACAATTACTGTGCCATAAGGATAGGGCACAAATGATGCATTTAAAACACCTTTGACCATCTTGAAATAAAGAATACTGACTTGTCCACTTCAGACTCTGCTTTACCTTGTAATTATTTTAGCTATTTTTTAAGCTTGCCTGGTTATATATTCATTTGCTCTAACTGAAGTTTTCTTCCATAAGTGGTCCATACTACTTCCATGATAACAAAAGAAAAAGAACAGCTAATATCTCACTGTGACCTTGAAATCTGGGAAGTGGAATACATTTAAATAATTTAACAATGCATAGTATCTGAAGTGGTTATTACATGTCTTGCATTTTGGAAATGCTGAAGTCATGTAAAAATCGATTAGATCTTTGGTAAGCAAATCCTGTCTACTTCCACATAATAGCCTATTGGCTGATGTTGCACAGGTCTTTTCAATTACACCATATTATGCCAGAAATGTAAATATATGCACATAATATGCACACAGATCATGCACACAGTGCCATACTAGCATGCATATGTTTCTGTATTCAAAAGCAAAAACTTTATTTCAAAAGCCAAATTACTGAACAATAGTAATACACTTGCCCTGTTCTATTATTTTCAAACTCAAAGGACTTAAAGTCCTTGAAAAGAAATGCCAGCTAAAGCTGTCATGAAGTTTATGCTCACCACATAATAGCCAGCTCTCTAAAGGAAAATGGTTGCACACATCAACAAGAAAATAGAAGAAATGTGCATTTTTATATTAAACAGCCTATTGTACTGTATCATTCATAAGAAGCTTGTGGCTCAAACGGAAGTATGACAACAAACTCTTCCCATGAAAGTCCCGGCACTGCTGAGGGAACGTGCCACCTCATCACAGCCTGGTCGGCTCTAGCACTGGGGATTCCTCAGCAAGCAGCCACCTGCATTGCAGCACTTTTATTTGCTTCTGAGCTGCAGGGAAAGCACAGGCAGCATTCACACGTTCACAAATCCTGATCCAAGCAAGAGGCCTTGAGATCAGTGGAAAAGGGCCTTTTCATTTTACAAGTTCTAGCAAGGCTTTTCTCAAGAACAGATTGAACATGACTGAAAATGTAAAGTCACCCCTTTCAAAAACTGAGGTATAGCTAACACTTAAAATATATATACGTATATATAAATAACCTCACTGGTTGGCAAGTACAAGTCTTTCAGAAAGCTGAGAGAATTTTATACCTTGTAAGCAATTAGTGTCTGCTGTTAAGTTTCTTCCAGCAGCATCTTCTGCTTACAAGTTTCTTAAAAAGTCTAACAGACGTGTAAAGTTTTCCGCAACTAGACCCTTCCTAAGATGCCCCAAATGACAGCTTATGGCCCAGAACATGTGTCCTGATCACCCCCACCTTCTTAAAGCACCTAATATTGTGCCTGCTTGCATCTTTAGTTTTTCATGCTGGGCAGCAGAGTCATCTAAAAGCCCAGGCTTGGAAGGGACTTCTGGGAACCATCGAAGTCCAGATCCCTGCTTACAGCATGTCAGTGAGATCTGACTGTTGAGGCAAGTTTTAAGTATTTCCAAACATCTGAAAGTGAAATTGGTTCTTTTTTTTTTTTCCTTATATGAGATACAGGATTGAACAGCAAATAATAATGTAAAAACTGACTAATACAGGCAAAAAGCTTTAGAAATATAAAAAGCCCTTGGCAGCACCTTTCTTGATTTCTTTTTCCTTCCCTATGAAGTGAAAAGCACACTTCATCTGTGCTGGCAGAAAATGAATTGTTTTGTTGATCACCATTATTAAAAGCTCTTGAAGGATGACATTTTCTTGTGGCTAGAAGAATACAGAAGAGTGCAAGGATGTGATATCACAGCCAATTGCTTATTAAAAGTTGGCAAAACTTTCTTCTAAGTTTCACATAGAGCAAAGCCTAGGAAACCACAGAATGGTAACTGTGCAGCGTGTTTCTCCTGCATAATTAATATTACAACTCAATTTTCACATCAGTTTAATAACTTGCCATGTAGAGAGTCCTCTTCCTGCCAGAGAAATGTGTTATTTGTCAGTCCTGAAAGCAAGGGATGATCTCTTGAGCAAGTTGCAATGCAAGCACTGTTCACACGCATACCTGTATGGCTGTGTAGATACAGCACAGGTACAGAGGATATGAAGGGTACACAACATCATGAGGCACATGGGAATTCATGGCATTGCTGATAATTAATAGTTTCACAAATGTAAATTAAAACATTCTACTATGCAACCCTGAAATGATGCAAAGCTCAGGCATCTTCCAGTTCAAGAGCATGTTTTGCAACAGCTTTGGAGCACATTCTTAGCTTTTGGAACTAGCTCATTTATTTTTCTACCTTGCAAGAAATTAAGCACTGTTTTAAAAATAAAAAAATCTCAGTAGTCCTTTTTCTTAGCAGTGTTTCACTTTTTATATTATGAGCTCATATGGATTTTTTTTTTTATAGATACCATCTTAAACTTGTACAATGTTTAATCACCAGTTCGTTCATGGGTACAACATCTTCCTCACATGCCACAAACTGAGAAATTGCAAGTAGCAGAGATGACCCTATCGCTTTCTAAAAGATTGCTCTCGTAACCTAAGTAATTCCTCTTTCCTTCACTCCCACATCACTCAAGTGCTAGTTCAAGGAGGGAAGCATTGGTGTAATAATCGCAATTCTCAAGATGACCTACCAAATAATCAGTCACTGACTTCAGTATGTCACTGAAAAAGGTTCCAAAGATAACAGCAACTAATGAAGAGGGTGTAAATGCCAACACTACCTTGCATACAGCATTTTGTGAGCCATATGTTCAATGCTTTTACCCCACACAGTAAACCAAGCAATGAGCAGGGTAATGTGACTGAGCCTAGAGGCCAGATCAGAAGCATTTTCACATCAATCCAGTAGACTAAATTTACTACTGATCTATGCTAATTTTCATCCAATTTAGGATGAATCATTCTGCTTTGAACAGCTCATATTTACTCAGGCTATAACAATTGGCAAATACAGGCACACCTTTGTGCCAGTGGAGATGATCTGAGCATATTAATTAGCACAGGATACAATCTTATGCCCCCAAAAAAATCAGTTCTCAGTGAGGTGACATACTGACCTCAATACAAGTTTGCTGGGGCTATAACCAATTTCAGATGAGCAGAGGCTCCAGGAAATCTCTCTGTTTTGGCCAAATAAAAATGTCTTAGTTCATATGTTGCCAAAAACAATGTCAGGCCTGTTTTGTTCCTGTTGGCACAAATGTATGATCAGCCTTTCCAAAGGCGGCTTTCCTTATAAGAGGAGATCCTCAAGACTCTCAGGACTTGTCTTTATGCTTGCAACACTAGTTACTGGCTGCAGCCAGGGGATGGGTTGGGAACAGAAGGCACATCTGCATCATCCAAGTTCAACCACTGAATACATCTTTAATTTACTTGTCCCTATTCAGCTGTTGATACCGATTAGGACTTTTGTCATTTATTTAATACTTCATTTGAAATTTACCTTGTTTATTGATGTACCTGGATTTTGCCCAAGGATAATTCAAGATAAATCTTAATTACATCTTGCCAGCAGGCTGCATAGCCATTTTTCAAGGCAAAATGTGCAGTCATCATTTTTGAGTAACTTTCCTTTTCTTCTCTGGTATTTCACAGCACTGTCAGGGACATACCAGTGACTGGACAAAGTCCATTACAACTCTCAATGTTCCTCAGCTGAAAGCAGTCAATGGCTTTAATGGAAAACAAATCCATTCTAGCTTGAGCAAAAGTATACAGATTATTCTAACATTTCACCATTCACCTTGCAGACTATCTCAATAAGGAAAAAACTAGTAAATAAACAAGGTCCTTGAAAAGTACTGCCATTTAAAGAAATTGACATCACAGCAACCTATCTTTTCTTCAACAAAAGAAAGCAAATTAAATAAAACCATCTGGTGCCTTTGGTCTTACATTGGAAAAAAATCATAGGTTTTCACCTTTATGGAATATTCCACGGGATGGTAAATTGGCCTTCCCACTCATTTACTTAGGCACTCAGCCAATTGTAGGCTATGAGGCACACAGCCTGCACAGATTAGGAATTTACAGAATAAATACCATCTCCTTTCACTCTACATAAATACAGATTTATGGCTTTTATGTGTTGGCTGCAGGTTTTTAAGCTACTGTCAGTTTTTATTTATAAAAAAATAAGCAAAAAATCGCTGGGTTCATTTGCCTGTGTAATTGACTATCACACTAGTGGACACTTCTGTAGGCCTCATCTTTGCCATTCATAGGAGAAAATCTGTAGATGCGAGTCCTGCAGCAACACTTCGAAATATTGTTCCTTTTTAACACGTTCATATAAACAAGGCAAATAGTAATTAAGGACATTGATTGATTGATAGACGTTCTCATTTCAAGCTGAAACAGTGCATGAGGAGAACGTGACATACACCACTTACCAACAATTTCAGTAGAAGACAGCCTTTGTTGCCAAAGTCAATACCTCCAAGGTAAAAAAAAAAAACAAACAAAACAAAAAACAAACAAACAAAAAAAACCCCCACAAAACATGAAGAAAAATCCTATTTTAAGCTGCAGAACACAAGATTAATTTTCAAATGAGTTGAAAACACAGCAGTTTGTAGCCTAGGAGGATAAATACACTTGAGTGGGTGATATTTTCAGAATTAGGCACACATTTGCAGGTACTCAGGAAGCAAGATAAGGTAATCATACACTTAACATTCAGCACACTGAATCACATGGAAGCAATTTGGTTATGCTGGTGCACTGAAGAAAAATTGTTTAGTTTATTGACTGAGAAAAATCACTGTAACTTAACATACTACATATTTTTTATTAGTTAATAACATTTCGTGTGTGTTTAAGTTTTTTGGGTTTTTTTCAGATGATAAGTCCCGATTTATACATATCACCAATATATTTCATTTCTCTAGATGCCAACTGTGTTCAACATAGCAATATGAATCATAGAATGGTTTGAGTTGGGATGGAATGATGTGATTCTGTATAATTACTCAGTTAAAACACCACATTTGGCCAAATGGCCTAATGTCTTGCAGCTACATCAGGACAGATATTATCACTAGCATTTAATGGCTGTTGATTAACATAACGCAAGTATGACATTAAATTAAAACAATGTGCTCGATTCCAGGAGGCCAGGCTAAAACAACTGGTGAAGTTATGGTTTAGTTTGTTTGCAGTATGATGACTAGTTTGCTGATTCAATCAACAGAACACATTAACATATGTACTTCTTTGTGGTATCTTAAGGATCTATACCCTTTAAGCATGTTTTCAATGGACAGAAGGAGCAGCCCTCCTTCCCTCATCCTCATTATTTTGGCATCGCACTGCTCTAATATGCATTATTTTTAGACCAATGATGTCTAAGAAACTAACGATCCCAAGATCTGTAAGAGGACATTTCTCTCCATTAGCATCAAGACTCAAATAAACCTTTATGAAGCTAGTGCCCCAATGTGCGGAATCCCAAATTCACTTCCCTCCTATATTTTGTGCCCTGAAAGCCACCATAAACCCATGTAGATTATACCAGCTCTTCCTCTTCTCACATACAGACTTCCTCCAGGACACCACGACTGCAGATTGTAATTCCAGGTATTCCTATAACAAATCTGCCTGCTCAAAACTGGTTGGCATTTTGTTTGTTTTCACTTCTGCCCCGTGCCAGAAATTCCCAGCTCAAGGACACATGACTCTGCAAAGGACACAGCACCAATTTATTTCCCATGCCATTCCATAACGCTCTCTGGTCAGCCTGGTCTGTTCTCTTTGACAAAGCCTCCTTTTTACTAGGAAATATGAGTTCAAAATGCTTCCAGAACAGAAGTGATGGAAAACCACCTGAAGAATGGCCTTGATCCCCCAGCAAACTTTGGAAAACAGGCTTTTTACAAATATTAGAAAAATATCAGCAGAGTCAGATCCCAAACCTCTAATGAACCTGGCCTATGACAGTCCCAGTTTCCTCCTCTTAAGAGGCAGCAGCAGCATGCTTTTCCGTTTCACCATTAAATAGCAACTAGGAACTTCATAGAGAGCACTGCCTCTTTTATATAGCACATTGCAGATTGTATGGAGGGTGAGGGAGGTTAAAGGTTGTTGATGTTTGCCAGAAAGGCCTCTGCAAAGATTGCACAATACTGATTGCCAAGGTAGGCTTCTTCCAGAGTGCAGTATGATTGCTGCCATCTCTCTACTGTGAGCACAAAATTTGAACATAGATGCAAAGCAAAGAAAATGAAGGTCACTCTGTGGCACAGATAATTAAGAGAAATGATGAGTTAGATATTGTGTTGTTTTTATTAACATGTGCCCTCTGACTCTAGCAGAAGCATCAAATAAATCCAGCTTTTCAGGCCTGTGACTCCAAACTTTAACCCTGAACCAACCAATCAGTTAATTCACACACTTCGGCCTCATTTAGAATTAATGCCTTGTTAGTTCCAATCCTATTCCCAACTTTAAAGGGCCTGCAGAGGCCAGCAAAGAAACCTGATTTACAAAGGCAGCCCCACCCCTTAATAGTAACACAAACTTTGCCACCCAATTAACCACCCCAAAGTGATTTTACCTATCTCATAATTTGCTCTAAGACCAATCTTCAACTAACCGTATCCTAGCTCTGCAACCTTAGAAGAACCTACAAATCAAAAACTTTAGTCTTTAACAAGATCCTTGTAAGCATGAGCCTACAACTGCACTTTTCTAAATTTTAACCCTAAACTCAAACTTTCACCTTAATTTTTATCATAACCAACTGCCAGCTATGTCAGCCAGTGCCAAACTAACATTAGCCCATTGAACACTGGTGGCACGACCCCTCATCCTTGCTTCACAGACTTGTAAGATCCAGTAAGGAATCAAGTCATTAAATCCATAGTACTCCTCTTCCCTTACCATCCTAATCATTGTCTTAAATACAGTACACTAAACAACACTGCTCATGGAAGAAAAACCTAATACCTGCTTTCTGTCTCAGCCCCACTATAGTATTTTCATCCTGCAAAGCAAGGATAGACTAAGGGAGAAGTAAGGAGTTTACAAAGAATTCTGAAACTGATGGATCCACAGATAGGGAAATATTTCAAATTGACATCATAGTTCAGAGCTGTAGAAGCTGAAGCACTACAGTTGTTGCTGCGGTCAGTAAAGTTACATAGTTCAAGAGGAACTGAGCAGTGCTGCCATTCACAAACTCCTTATCATGAGCTCTCATGCTGTAACAGACTCCTGGGCTATATAGCTAAGCATGGCAACACTAAGGTTACATTGAGAGAGAAAAAGGATTGAAGAATTCAAGT
This sequence comes from Strigops habroptila, assembly GCF_004027225.2. Lineage (NCBI taxonomy): Eukaryota > Metazoa > Chordata > Aves > Psittaciformes > Psittacidae > Strigops > Strigops habroptila. The sequence continues at coordinate 20,297,093 of NC_044288.2, forward strand.
CTTTGTGGTACACAGGACTTCCTTCCTTCCTTCCAGACTGCCATGCAATTTAACTTTTAAATTGAATTTAAAAATTTAAATTAAAAAATACAAAATTTCAAAACTGTACTGCAGGCACACAGAATTGCCAAGTCAGATGATTTCATTCATTAAAGGCTTGTAAATAAATCACGTTCTCTCAACAAGACATCTTCCACACAACTGTCAATTATGCATTAAACCTCAGCCAACACAGCAGGGCTAATAAAACTGGCCCAGCTTCTACTGGGTCTGCCTGCCATCCTGCAGCTGCCCCAGGACCTTCACACCAGCTATCTCGCACAGAAACTGAGGGATTTGCTGTGACCCATCATCATCTTGAACAGTAACGCTCACTTCTGCCTGTCTAAATTTAAGACAAAGAAATGAAGTAGAACATGTACAGTAAGCAAAGAGCAGTGGAAAGTTACCAGCTAGAAGAGCGAGAATATAAATGCGGCTAACAGGACAGGAAGCAGAGGGGGTCAAATCAAGACCTGGCAGACTGCAGTTGGTGACCTCATGGCCAGTGTTTCTCTTTGGCAGCTGTCCCCAAGCTACATCACCTGTCTGCTGCCTCAATAAAAAGAGAAAGAGAAGCGCCCTGTACTCTTGACAACATCTCATTACTTAAACATAATTTCACTTTCACTTGTGTGGCAAGTAACAGTGCAAAATTAAAGATTCTGGCAGCACTGCTGATGGATTCCGCAAAGAACTTGGAGGAGGTACACAGATTTCGACTTGGAAGTATTTGGCATCAGAAGCCAGTCTTCATATCCACGGCCAAAAAATCAGTGCTTAAGTTGCAACCAGTGGCTACATATCTGGTGAGTTCTTTTAACAAGTGGATATTGTGGTTTTCTAATCAAAGAATTCTTTATATTACAATTCACTATGTTGTATAGCAAACAGCTGTATCTTTAGTCTCCCAATAGGCAGGAGTCTGCACAAAAAAGAGAGAGAACAATTTCTACTTCACTGAATAGCAGGCATGTTGTCAGCGATATTTCCCACTTTAAGGACTTCTCTGGGCAGATCTCCAGCATATTTTTTGATTATCATCAAGCCATCCTTAGACAGATCACCGGGAACCTAACCATATTACGCCAAGGAGTTCTGTTGGACAGTAACGTTATCTGACATATCCCCGTTGTGTGCAGGTGGTATTTGAAAGCTGAACTCAAAAAAGCATAAGCAATGCTATATATTGCTTGGCATGCCCACAAAAACACACACTTGAAAACGGACAGTGCTAAACCTGCAGGAACAAAGAAAAAAAACCATCACACATTGCAGGTGCCTACATAAAATGGCAATACAGATACACATTCCAAGCAATAATGGTAGCATCTCTATTTTCTACTTAAAATTATTCTTTATTTTTTTCTTTTTAAAATAAAGACATAAGTATATGTATACTTATAAGTAAATTTATCTTCTTTTAAAATCAGTTAGCCATAATGATACATGTGTAATTCTCAGTCAGTGAAGAATTCTCCAAGCCACTTATCCAAAAGGGCCAGAGAAGCACAGCCTAAACAGAAATTATCCCATCATATCAGAAAACACTATGAAACACAGGAGAATGTCTTCATCAGGCCACTAAGAGATTGTCTATTTATCTTTGTAGCACCTGCAACCAGATAAAAGCACACAAAGCCAAATCTCCAGCCAGTATAAATAAGCAGAGCTCCCTTGAATCTCATAAAGTTAAACTGACTTATAACTGAGGGCATTCCACGTCATACAACAAACACACTTCATATATATGTATACCTAAGAAACTAACTCCTAATTCCATCTTTATACAGCATCTAACACCCTGCTTAATGGTACTTGGGACTAGCACAGAACTAAAATACTAATGAAATATAATAATCTAAATGCTCTGCTGGATTTTGTGAAGAGTTAATATTTAGAAATATTTCATATTTCATAGAAATAATATTTCATAATATTTCTAAATATTAAAATTGTATGCATTACACTGCCCACCTAAAAGTGATTGGTTGAGTTTGCACCTATTTTTTGCTCCTTCCTTTTACAACCGACCACTCATTCCTTACACATTTCAAAGCATCACTCACTATTGTAGCAAGCTTTCAGAGAAATCAAGAACTAATCAATGCAGATTAGACAGCGTTGTTTGAAATTGCTCTACATTTTAAATTAAGCAACAGCTATGCTGTAGTTGTAAAAGACAGCTAAAACTCTGTGAAAAGAAATCAAACAGGACACAGCCACCCTCATTTAATTCATCTTATTTTTGAGTTATTTTGTAGGCATGTTCCCCCCAGTAAATCCTTTTGTTGGAGCTGTCATTAACAAGTTTTAAAAAGCTATTAGAACAGGTTTAGTGCAGCCAGAAGAGCTCTTTCCCAACTAGTACAGAAGCTACCTATCCTTAACCAGTCCTATCAAAATTAGTGGGTGACAGTTCTGACCACTTCACTCTGGCAGGCTGGCCTCCTGCAGGTGTGAGCCACATCACCAAACAGGCTTCACTCTGGACTTCTCTTGTTAAAGTACTGAGTCATGACCCACATTATAAACAGCACACATTTAGAGTGATATGATCTCAGGTTCTAACAGGCATTTAATAGGACCTCTCTGCCCAACTCCCTGGATAGAAGAGAAACGTGATGGTTGACGAAGTTTGTTTCTTTATGGCAATTATCACTTCAGCACACCTATACCAAAGAGTACCAGCAGCAGCTTCACTACCTATGGCATAAGTAAATTTGAACTCATGAAGGGAAAACCTAATATGAGAACAAAACTCTACAGTAAGCAAAACAGACATGCTTATGACTGTTGAAATGACCCAGCTCATTGGGTCACTATTCTGTTCAGATTCTCAATACAGAAAAGGAAAGGAACCTTGTATGTCTCCATCTTTAAAATTATAGCTGAAATTGTTCATTTAGGTTTACCCAGATCTACTAATATTTTCTGTTAACCAAAACTGCACTTTAGCAAGTTAAAAACTCAGGAAAAATAAAACTCAGTCAAATCAAAAGTTAATAAACGGTCACAAGCTCACAGATTTGTTATATTTACAAGAAAGTCTAGACTGATCTGAAAAACATACCAAGGCCTGTTAACCTCTTTCACACTTTTTACTTGTTGGTTCAGCACTGTGAACTTCATATTCCCATGTAGTTTCCATTTTCCTTATGGGGAAAATTCCAAAGAAGCAGTATCACCAGAAAAGCTGTGCAGACATAAAACAGATGCCCTCTTGTAGTACTTTATAAAGCCCATGTCCCTAAAATGTTTTAAAGGGACATATTTCTACTTTGAGCAGTTGATGCAATGCCCACTGAGAATGAAAACATTGAGATTATTCTTTAAGGTTTTGCTGTGATTCTCAAAACTCAGGCTAAGCAAGTTAGTCTCCTAAGGAACTAGGAGACTAGCTTATTTCCATATGTACGAACTGAGATGTTCTTTCCCGGAGATGCAGAAAAGAAGTTAATGAATTTTCCTCTGTGTACCTGAGAGTCAAACTGTAGCTGGTGGAAGAGAACAAGCACATCTGATTCCACACAACTCAATCTACTTGTAAACATAGTATCAAGTAAAGAAATGAAGAAAAACACCTGTGCAATCTCCAGAATAAGCACCAAAGAAATAATAAACTGGGCTTTGACTCAGAAAACAATTGGATTTCTAAACAATAGAGGGTTTAATTGGAGGAAACATTTCATTTCTGAAACAAAGGAAGGAATTCATAGTAGATATCTAAGCAAGACCTCCGCAGCTGAGCCAGAAAGGGCTTCATTATCTGCAGTTTTCATCTTGTTAGACTACTATTTTATATAATCAAGCTCTGCACCTGCAACAATCTCACAATTGCTGCAGTGATTAGTCCAGCTGTATTTATATTTTCTGTAAAGTTTATTTTATTTCTGATTTCTTCTTTACATTCCAGTCCTGACAGTAAATTTACTTTTTGCACAATATGACTGGGATTGGATTTGAGGCCTTCTGTTAAAATTAAACTATTAACAAACCATATTCATAGAAAGTTGAATTTGGAAAAGAGACATGCTAAGAACTGGCCCCGGAAATCCTCATCTTGCAAAGATCACTGAAGAAACTGGCAAATCAGTGAAGAAAGAGGAGAAGGAAGAAAGCACAGTCTAGGGAATCATTTAGCCATAATTACAAATAATCCTTTGAAAATCTTCTCCTTTAACATTTCCTCTCACAGAAGGAGTGGCCGCCTTAGGCCGGTGGACATGACATGTTAGGGAGACTCTCCTGTTGAGTCACGCGGTTCAGAAAAGAGCCCCTTGCTTTCCAGCTGATCCTCAGATATTAGAGGGAGTGGGTGCAGCTGGATCCAGCCCTAGTCTCAGACTTGGTCAACAGTTTATGTCTAAGAGTTATGTAGTGCTTGTCCTTCTTGTCCAAATCTGTACCACATTCCAATCAATTTTACTGTCACATTACACAAGAATGTGTGCTAAGGACAGCAATGCTTATTTTGTCTTCAGCATGTACAGGTCTCCCTAAGCCATAGAGGGCTATCCACAACTTGAGGTTAGAGCTCTCCTCCACTAAAGATTTCCTGCGTAACTTCAGATGTCTCGCCAAGAAATAGGCTAAAGCACTTGAGCAATTTTCCTAAGTGTCTTTGGGGATCCACAAAATCCTCATCTAAGTGCTTAAATGGCTCCAGCTCCTAAGCTTTATCTAGAGTCATTTACACGCAAGAGGGCTGCTGCCAAATACAGCTGTGACACGACCATCTGGACCTGTGCAGACCCTTCTGCATTGGGCAAGATATCAACCACTGCACATTTCTCTGCTGGTAAAACCCTTCCATCTTCTCTCAGTCTCTTCATTTCTTAGGTCAATATAAAATGGAGCTAATAGACTATAACACACAGAGCAGCTGTAAGGATGGAGAGGCTGGGGGGGAGAGTATGCCTTTACTTTAACAGAACAATATAAGTACCAAGAAAAGAGGAAGAAAAATACCTGCAAGTCAAGCCTAAACTGCAGTTCACTCAAATGCATTGATCTGTCAGAGTCACTTTTCTCATTCATTCTCCTGGGAAATACAACTGGTGAGGACAGATTTTCAAGGAAAGCCAAGCTACAGAGCTTTTAAAGTCAAGCCAATTATGCAGCATATACTTCAACTGCCCCCCTCCGGCAGATCTTCAAACACCAAGCTGGGATTTTAAAGTCCTTCCTGGACAGCTTGCTCGCCCATCAATTTTGATTCAATTATTTCAGAGAAAGGGCAAAACGGGTCCTTCGGCATCACTATACAACCACATTCATGGGGCATAAGACAGCATTCAAACAGCTTGAAAGTGTATTATGCACTTTCATACAAGGAGATTTCATACAAAATATATACCTTAATGCAACTAGATGCATTTCTGAAGTCGCAGTTTTTAATGCAGGTATGCACATAAAGGGGAGTTTATACCTTTATACCAGGGAATTTTTTACTCCTTATTTTCTCCACTGTGAATAAGTGGCAAATAATATACAAAATTGATTGGAAATACCTATTTCAGGCAAAGTCACTATATAATGAAGATTAAGCTTCATTCGGGGAGGGGGGGTATTAAGTTACTCTAGATCCAAAATTAAACACTAATCGAGAACAGAACAAGCAAGATATTTCAGAATTGCCTCTTCTCAGATGATGCACCTGGATCTCAGACTAGTAGCATTAGCTGAGTGCTCTTCAGATACCTGCACTTCCTACTTTACTCCTAATAACTCATTGTCTTATTAAAACCTGCTGAAACAAGGGACAAATCTTCAGGTTCCTGCCCAGAAAGGTTTTCAAACAAGATCTACTTGAGGAGATTCACTGGTTCTGCTCATTCCACATGCAATGCAAAGCTTGTCTGCTTCTCTCCAAGGGATCTCAATAACAACAAAATTCCCATTAACTGCATATGACAATGCTAGTGGGTACTAAAATTCACTTAGTTCTCTGCTCTTAACAGCTACAGTCTGCTTAAGCTAATCTGTAGTTTTAATTATAAATGATACTTGGGTAAGTGCACAGTTCTCACAGTTCATTTAATCCTTTCGGTCCCTCATAGTCCTTATGACCACTAAGCCTTGACACACTCTTGTGAGTTAAGCATCCCATCACCATGACCATGTGTGTTATGCACAGCACCTCTTCCTGATTTCATCCAGGCTCCAAATGAGATCCAGGGACACTTCCTGTGTAGTTTTTTCAGGTCAACAGATCTAAGACAGTGAAACGGCTGTTCGGTCAGGCTTGCCAGAAAGGTGTGTTCATGGTGTGACTCCAAAGGGCACACTGTGTGCCTGGCACAGCAAAGCATAAGTTGTTTGGAGTATGAACACTTCAGTCAGAATAAAATACTATTTTCTCTAGAGGAAGACAAATTTTCTAAGTCAGTGTTTTTGCTACCTGACTGGAGCACTGTATTGCCAGCTGTGTTTGGCTTTGTCCTGGTTTCAGCTGGGATAGAGTTCAGCTGGTACAGTGCTGTGTTTTGGATTTAGTCTGAGAACAATGCTGATAACACACCAATGTTTCAGCTGTTGCTCAGTAGCACTTACCCTGTTACCTGCAGAAAGCTAAAAAGGGCTGGGGGGGCTAGTTCAGGGTTTTGGGGTGGGGTGTTTTTGTTGGTTGATTTTTTGGGTGTTTATTTTTAAAAACATATTCCTGCAAGGCTTTCTAGCATAATATTTGTCTTGTGTCCACACACACAAAAAAGATAATCTAAAGCCTACCTAACACTGATAATATTTTTACAAATATGTTATCAATAATTGGAAAACCTTGTTTTCTGGATTATGTCTTAAATGTTTACACTAGCACTGCTTGTGTGGTATTTCCAATATTTAAACGTAAATAAATTTAATTTTAAAAAATTAAGCAATATTTCATTTCTTTTTGGTTTCCCAGTGTTTACATTTAGCTACTATGGATGGACAAGATAACTGAACAGTCAGAGAAACCTACACTGTGTCTTCATACCTTAACTGTGGATTGTCCCCTTCCCAAACTGAAGTCCTGCAGCCTGCTTCTACATGCTCATTAACACCTCATCTGTCAGCAGCACGTTTGCACGTGGTGCACAAGCACGCAGCCTTGACACATGCAGGGATCTTCTTGTGACCAGAGCAGCAAGGTTACATCTGGAAGCAGGCAGCCCGGCTTTGTCCTACTTAACACTTTCATGTGTCCTGTTTCCCCCTAACAAGAGAAAAGGAGTCGCTGCTGAAGGAGCCAACTCCAGTGAAAGGCTTGTGCCTGCTCTGGCGTGACCCAGCAGACACCCCTGCTGAGGAAGCCAGCAACACTGACTGCGCAGAGGAATTATTTTTGCAGCACAGCCCCAGGATAGTTGTATTGGCACAACTAACAGTCAGCAGACTGCAGCATGTGAATGAGAACAAGTGATGTAGACAAGGAAGCAATTTCTTCAGTGAGCGTCATGCCCAAGCTAGATTTCCTCAAATGGTACCCACAAGCTGCAATAATATTGTCAGTTTAAGGTCTGCGCTGAATTGAAAGGGACACTCCTGTCATCTCCCAGGCCTCAGCCAGTCTGTCTCGCTTGCCTTGTGCCAGCCCTCACATTCATGAGGCCAGGGAGTTTAAGCAGCCAAAATAACCTAAGCCAAAGTACAGGATCAAAAAAACACTCATTTTCAAAATCTGACTCTGCCACACAAGCTCTTGTTTCAGTGCAGTAGGAGAGATGGGAACATCCAAAGCAACGTATGGCAGTTACTTTCTTCAACAATCTGCAGACGTACCAGCACTACCTCTCATCCTCACCGCCTGCATTCATTTTTATACCTTCACCATAGGTGTAGATGAGGGAGGAAGGTGCATCTTTTGGTCCCCTCTATGAAAGAACAGCTGGTGAGACAAATCTTCCCCTTTAAACTTTGAATATTCAATACAAAAGCCCAGCTCAGTCAGATAACATTTTCTTACAATGCTGTTCAATAGACATCCCTACCCAGCTCTGTGCACAGTGCACTCACCTAACTGAAGTACTATGGCTAAAATATAATAAGGCCTCAATTTATCTGGGCACTTAAGCATAGACCTAAGCTTACATCTATTTCTCTGTCACAGAAAATAAGATATAGGCAAAAGGAAAGGCTTAAAGCATATTTTTACAGACCACAGTTCCCAAGTAAGTTATACTCACTGTCAGCTGCAGGACTATGGACTTGAATTCATTTTGTGGGCATCTTTAAATAAAGGTTTTATAGGTGACTTTGCTCTTTTAAGGTTCATGGTCACCCTAATGTTTTTACAAATTGTTCAGTCTTTGAACTGGCCCTTAACCATATCGCAGACTTCTCTAGTCTGTTCCCATACCTTTAATCTGGGATAGCCTAGCCATAGCCATCTACCAGAGACCCCTTCAATGCTTCCTATTTTCCCATAATTCAGCTGTTACACTTAAAACAAACCTCTCTGCTATTAGAAACACTGTCTCACAACAATAATTCCTTCAAGATGACTGTCTGCAAATTCCTGCTTTTCTGGTGAGAAAATGAATCCTTTTCAGTTTAGTGCAATTCTCCCATGCCCTGGCTTTCCCTCCTATTCACACCTGGAGCAATGCCTGCAATTCACCTGACAACAGCCATTCCCCCTCTGGGACACTATCCAGCTATGAACAGCAGATGACATTATATGATTTTTCTCTTGTAATCACATTGTCACAACTGACCTCTTCAGAATTCTTGGTACACTTCACAATAAGCACATATTTGATCAGCACTTTAAAAAAAGAAGCTTATGTTATGTATGTAAAAATATACACTGCTGTGGCTGACCTCAAAGCAAAGCAAGCTTCCTAGAGTAAGCTGAACAAAGTTAAACCTTGAAAACTCTTTTGTTCCCTTATAAATGTTAGTTACAGGAATTTAGGTCTACTGAAACAGGCTATTATATAATTCTCTTAATCCTGCAGTATCTTAAAATATCTTAAAATATCTGTACTATCACATCAAGTGCAGGCCCACAGTGAGGATCAGATGTTTTTCTTGTGGGAAAAAAAAAAATAAAATAAACAAGGAATGGAAAAATACTCCTCTTTTATTATCAACTTAAATGTTTTACAATGTCTCTTCTCTTGAAACAAGCTGTAGAAAAATAAATGGATTTCTGGTTCTTTGAATTTTCTTCTTGTTTTTAAAGATGACAATCTAGAAAAATCATGGTTTTCTAAAGAACTATATTCTATACTTACATGAGCTACATATACGTATGTATGAATGAGTATTTATAAAGTTCATGTGAGGACTACTAGAAGACAGACATAGTAAAGTTTGGTCACTTTCTATTTAATTACCACAGGCAGCTTCAGTGGCTTGTACATTGAATAAAAAGAACATTTGTGATCTCTATCAAATGGAGCCATATGTGAAGGCTGTTCTCAAAAAATAACTTTTTTCAAAGAAGGGGGTAAGCTTTGTTGAGCTTTGAATATGCATCCCATCACAGTTCCTTGCATGGCTCCAATACCACATTAAAATTACCTTGTACCTCTTCTTAAGAATTGTTATCTAGATCACCAATACACAATATGCATATAGAAAAGTATGTCAAACAACAAAAGCTACCTTATGCATAGAGTAATTACACAGTTTAATCAGGAAGACAAGGGGGTTTTTAGAAAATTTTTTTAAACTCATTTCTTATTCTGTAATCTGTGCTGGTGACTCCAGCTTCAGGGAGGTTTCAGATCGGAGTGGACCTCAGCTGTGGCTGAGGAGCTTCTGACTCCCAGTTGGAAGCTTGTATTATTAATGAGCCCATAACAGCAGAAATTGCAATGTCAGAAGGAGGCAGGAGTAGGCTCTGAGAGCCGGGGCACACTCCAAGTGTTCTTCAGGCTGCTCATGAGCTAGCACACATCTGTACAGATGTGCTGGAGTATCCAGTTACATCCTGGCATGTTACATGACAGCTCCCACACTTCACACAGGTCTCACTGTGTTCTGTTATTTAGGAAATTAAGAAGCTTCTTCAGAGGAAAGCCTTAGTACAGACTGGACAGAAGATAATCCTTGTCTATCCTATATTAACATGAATAAAGTTTAGTCTACTATTATTTTGCACAGCAATTAGGGGTCACTCTCTGGAGTGACTCAGACACAGATGCAACCACAGACAAGCCACAGTCTCTTCTAGACTATTCCAGGGCCTTAATGTTTCACAGACCTTTGAAGATCTACTTCTACTTCATCACGTTTAGCTTCAGCAAAAGCAATCAGAAAATCTAATATTAATTATAATTTTCAGTTATGTATTCTTTGGGTTTCATATCTTGAAGAGGCGTTACAACATGAAATATTGTTACTGTTACTCTGCACACAAGTTCAAGAACAAAACAAAACCAAGGTCCTTCAAGGTGAGGTCTGCTGCACCAGAGCAATGTTCTACCATGCGCGGAAGGCATGACCATGAGATTTTATAGCCTATGAATCATTCAGTTCCTTCATTTTAGGTTGTTTGCCCACATCTATTCAGATCTCGTCTATTTAGAAGTGCATATTCCTATTATGGTTTAGATTTATAGAGTTGTTAGGTGTGCATACAGAAGACTATGTCCTGACTGACACACTACTCAATTTCTCACTATTCTCAGGACTTGGGCAAAACTAAAACAAAATCACTGAGCAAACTATCCCGACACTCTGGGCAGGCTGAAACACCTTTACCACAGGCCACCTGCAACAAAATATCTAGAGAGCTTGCTTAGGAAACCTGGGTTCAATTCCCCTTAAATTAGGCAAGAAGGAAATCTCAATATGAATTTCCTCCATTCTATGTGATGATCTGACTATTAAGCACTAGGAGAAATCCATGATTTCTAAAAGACTCTTTTGGGTAAGTTCATTTTGAGAACAGACTCACTGAACAGGGTTCTGTTACCAGCTGTGTAAAATAGAACTGGATATCATTCCAGTCCTGAGATTTAGTCATCTGAAAATTGCCAGATTTACTTCTGTACAAAACTGCAGTTGGTATTCCTCATTTAAACATTCTTACTAGTATACCTAGCAGTCCTCTGTCAACATGGAATTCAATCATTAGCATTAGCATAGTTTCTTAATATAAGTGGTTTAAATAAATAGCTGTATCTTTCATTAAACAAAAAAAAAAAAAAAAAAAAATTTAAATCTTTATCTCACTAATAAATCTTCAGGAATTCTGACTTCTGTTGAATTTCAGGTTTACAAGTATTTACTGTTTACAATGTGAACAGACAGTGTATTTAACGAAGCCTCAAACTGAGGTTTCATTGATCACACTTGAGCTAAGATTGGGGAAATTTTCCTAATGATCAGAACATTGAGCAGATGCATCTTCCTCTAAAATACTTCACATGACATATTGAAGTGTAAACACTTTTTGCTTCTTAGCAAGGAAAACAAACCAACCAACCACACCATGTTTAATGGACAGTTAAATGCTTCTCTCTGGCCAGATCAGGGTAGAAGAATAGATCATTCTATAGACACCTCCTGTATTCTTCTGGATGAGCAATTCAGACTCTTAGGCCATGACTGCAAGTTACCAAATGATCATATTTCTTTTGACAAACAGGACAAAGATTACATATTTTCATCCATTTCTGTCTCAGACTGAAAACTCCTCAGAAAACCTTTACCACTGTAGACTGCTCACATAATTTCCATTATAATCGTAGTCACAATTCTAACAAACTATTTTTTAGCTGAAATGTTGTGATTTAAGTTTCTATAACATGCTGAAACCCCTGAAAAATTAACCATTGAAATTTCTCATTCATTTTTTAGGGATGTTCTCACAACAGATTACATGTAGTGGCAGTATTAAGAACAAGTTTCCAAGGCCTGCAGACGATACCAAAATTTAAGAATGAAAATAATGAATGACAACACAAGCAGCTTTAAAAGAACTTCAATCATTTAAGCAATTGCTTCAACAGATGGCAAAAGCACTTCGATACATACAATTGCAAACCAATTTGTGTGGAAGCAAGCAAGCCAAAGAAAACGCATGAAATCGGACATTTATTCAGCACAATGATTAGAAAAAAGGATCTGGGGACTTAGTGTGGGAAAAATAAAATAAAATCATTGAAGCTACTGGCACAAAGGAAAGTAGGAAGACAAAAGTATTCTTTAGAAGCATCAGATACCAGACAGGTTATCCTACTAGTATGAGGAGCTACCCAGCTGGCATCTACTATTCCCTGTCCACAAGAAAGCAGATCTTTGTGTAACTGGAGTTACCCTTTCATTCTTCTTTCTTTCCTGTTTTATCACATTGTCTCATACTCTTGTACTTAAGAATTCTTAACATACAGCTATTTTTAATTTACAGTATGAACTTGTATCTCCCGCAATCAATGCCACCATTCTAGAGCTAGTTATCACACCACACTCCTTAAATGAGTGTAAATTATACCAATTCTTTTCAAAAACAAAGTTCCTTCAACACAGGAGGTCAAAGCAAGCTGCAAAATCTGTTGAGCAGGCATCAAAACTACCACTTGAGACTTCAGCAAAAGCAAAACTTAAGGCCAACGAGAAGTGAAATACTAGTCATCTTCTGAACATAACCAGACTATATCAGAAGAGAGTTTGAAAGAGGCAATCCAGACTGTATTTTTCTGTCTGTTAAGATTTTAACATCTGTTAGATTTTAAGTTTTTTTACAGACTTAAAAAAAAAAAAAAAAAATCTGTAAAGATTAACAGGTATACATGAAATTTTAAAGTATTTTCAACTTAATGTTTACTGCTGCATGTAGCCTTAACAAAACAGGCTGGAATATTACCTGTCTGCATTAATTCATTAATTTCTCTTAAGGAGAATGTTAAGTTTATTTTTCAGGAAAAAGCTAAGTACTTGAACATTCAAAAAATATGTATAAGAAATAAGATATAGTTTAACTTTGAACTCATTTACCCCCTGCCCCATTAGCATTGCTTTTCTTCAATGTGGATTTCATTTTCACAGCAGTTCTTAATAGGAGACTTTTACAGGTAATATTTCCCATTATATACCACAACACTTTTTTTCTCCTAAATGTGATTTAAAGTCATGATACAAAATGAATGTAGATATAGAGGCACAGCATTACAAAATGACAATCTGAATTACTGCTAATCTGAAACACTTCTCAGCCCTATCATCAGCCGGTTAGCCTAAGAGACACAGCAGCTTAGTAATGCATCCAAGGAGGGGGGGGGGAGGTGGGGGAGGGAATAAAAAAAAAAAAATAAAAGGCAGTCAGCCAGTGCTCATCTTTTCTGGAAGAGAAGAAAACTTCATGTAGGTCTGCCTGGTGGATAATGGCTGGGAAAGCGAAAGAAAAGGTTTTATAATAATACATTCTATTTCCATATTTCTCTGGAAATGTTGATCTCTGGCTTCACCATGATAGTAATCACCTACTGACAGAGTACACATCTCTTATTTTTCTTTACAGAAAAGGAGTGCTTTATATTTTACATACTGAATACAATAAAACTATTAAATATGTTTTCATCTGTTTTACAAAATATGTTCCAACTACGCAAAACATTTCACTATTATCTTGACATACAGTCTAAATGGCTTCAGTGAGGTGTTACTTATGTAACAGTGAAGTCATTTTAAATCTGAAAAACATATCCTCTAACAAACACTTTAATAATTTAAAATTAAACACCTTGATTGTTTTCTAAGTCAGAGAATAACCTGTAAATAAATTTTCCTATGGCAGATTATTCTTGGTTTTATTATTATTATTTCTGGCTCAACGTACTATTTAATTAACTTCGCAGGTTTCAAAAGATTTAACTTTCCCAAACGCATCACAGGAGGCAAGCATCTCCAACCAATATACATATACATATGCCACCATTCCATTTCATAGCAATACATTCAAAATGCTCTAAAGGTTCTTCGAATCATAATAGGAAATATTCTTCCCAGCCTCCCATATAGTCCACTTCGATACCTACTGATCACATTAATATTTTGTGAACAAGAAGTAGACACTAGAATGAATTCGGCAATACTCGATTAAACCAAGAAACTTCAAGACGCAGTGGGAGAACACACAAACTCACAAACAACAAAATACTCCCCCTGCCAAAAGAAAAAAAAACACAACAGCAACTCTGACCTTTTCTCCAGATCCTTAAGGAAGATCTGTAAGTCTACTTCAAAAGACAAGCCCGAGAAATAAGTTGTGTAGCTCTGCTAGATATTAAAATCATGGCCATAATAGAGATACTGTGTTTACAGCATACTACAATTTTTCCCAAAAATTATGTCCAGAAAGTTATCACCTACAGAACAATAGAACGTTATCAGTCTATCTCTCATAGTCATTTAAATCTACACAAGCAACCTATCTCTCACATTATCTACTAGCATCCTCTTCTTGGATGCAAATTTTCAGTAAAATGCAACTTTTTAAGCCAACCCAAAAGATTCACATTTTCACAAACTCACATGAAGATGATACGCATTTATTGCAAAATAGATGCAAACTGGATCAGACAATTAAAAGCTGAAATGCAACAGAAGAATCCCTATTTTGAGTCTAATTGAAGTTTCAGAAATGGCTGAAAAAATATGCAGTAGCTGTTTAGTTTCCAGACTTCACAGAAACTAGAGAGAGATAGATTAGTTGGATGATTTGCTCCACCATCATTCATAGAGGGTATCCTTGCTATGAACCACAGTAACCCTTCACATCTATTTCACAGATAATCCCTAATTTTGTTTGCTGAAATTAAAAACTATCAGGCATTTTGCTGGAAATTCTACATTCCTCAAGTTCTTGGAGAAATGTTCTTTCTCCACTATTTTGTACAATAAGCAAATATGAGGAAATTTAAACAGTTCACAATGAATTATCTATCCACGAAGAAATTCCATTTTGTAACTTCATTCCATATTATAACAAGAGCAGATTTTGGATTCTTTTGCGAAGCAACATTCAAAACCTACATTTCTGAATGCTTCTCCAAAGCACTTGCATTATATTGCAGAACCTTCACAGGATTTATGCATAAACTAAGTCCCCAAATAACATGCTTGCTTGATGCACTACTGTGCTGCAATTTCCATTCAAATATTTGGAAAGCAAAATAAGAATAAGAAGCTAACAGCGCCTTCCAGGTTTGATTCCAAATGCAGCATCCTTCAGGGAGCTCTTAAAGAGTGACAGGAAAAGCTCACAGCACCCTGCAGCAAAAGTCAGCATGCACAGCTTCAGAAATGAAAGTCTTCAAGAAAAATACTTGGTTGCTTAAGTCATTGAACTACTACTCAAACTTTAGGCACTTCATTATTCTGTCCACACTACTGTGCGATACCTTGAAGTAAAAGATGAATGCTACTGACATGCAGTATTTGTTAAAAGCAGTTCTTTTCTAAGCTGATGTAAATTGTCTGTGACTCTTGAATTGCAACTGTGCGTAACTGCAAGTGTAGCCACCTACGTAAGTACAGCAGTACAAATACCCATTACATACACAGGCAGAGCCATAGGCTGATATCCTCTTCTTCCTCCCCTCAATGCCCCACCAGGTGTTTTACCCTCAATTGAAAATATGGTGTTTACCCCAGGATACATGGTGTAAACAGCTACCACACATCCCCACCGTGAAACACCCAACAAAGGGCAACCTTTGCAACGCCCTGGCACTGCATGAATGTCACCCTGCTATAAATCTCATGCACAGCATGGCCTCTGCCATCTATGCTAGGCCTTGTCACTGGCCTACCCAGTTGCTAGCTAGTCCTAAGACCACACACTTTTTCTCTCTAGAAAGCATAAATCCTCATGATAAACAAACTGAGGAATACAAGGATCTGGGCTAGAGCTGGATCTAAAAGGCAGAGCATCAGCAGGGACTGAGTCTCCCCTGGTGCACCACTGGGGCTACAGCCTCCAGCAGGCAGAACAGTGTCTTCCACAGAAGGAAACACCACCAAGAAAGCAGCTTGGTAGCAGGGTGTCAGAACTAACTAATTCTCTTCTGCACAGTCCTGGACACTGAATGGGTTTAACAGAAGGCGAAATACTGTATGCAAAATGGCAAAGGGTTTTCCAGTACTGCAAAAGCAAAAAGCTTGTCAGAAACAAGCTTGAATCCAGGATCCAAATCCCACGCTCCTCAAGCCATAAAACAACAGTTTTCTGCTTCTGACTTCACTTGTAAATGGTGCCTTCTACACATCTTATTTGAACACCAGTTATAAGTGATTTGCATTTGGAAGAAAGGATTCTGAATATCCAAAAAAAGTAAATATCGAGAGATTATTGCCTGCTAATTTCAGAATACAAATTAGATTTAAATACAAGACAAATATTAGGAAAGATACATTTCTTTTAGCTTCTTCCTGAGAGTTTGATGGAGTAGGAAATCAGTCAGTAGAGATGCAGACAGATTGGATTTCTCTGGCCACAAAGCCAGGCATGTCCGGGTCACACACAGGAAAAAAAAAAAAAAAAAAAAAAAAAAAAAAAAAGGTTTCATCCCTTTTCTGTAACTCAGACTGAAAGAAAAACCAGTCACACTCTAGATAAGAAATTCATTATAAGAATTTATATCAGTACCAAAGAGAAATGTACACGATGTGAATGATTTTAGTCTAAGACCCTAATGTGACTGAACAACAGGAACAATATGAATATACCACTGACCCACGTACAGACACTATCGGGAGGTTGGATCAGAGACAACATACTGCAGCTACCTCAAGTACCATGTACATATGTAGCTCCTAAATAACTACAACCTGTGCAGATTCTACAGCAGCAACAGGAAAAAAAGAAAAAATAGACTACAAAAAACCCAAACCAGCACAGCCAAAGCAGCTGAGGTGTATGTGAAGGAAGATGATTACACTTAGCTGTACAACACTGAGAAGTATCTTTGCATGAGAACCAAGAGTCATCAATGGCCTTGCTCCACATCTGGATGCAAATGAGATCTTTCAACATCTGACAAAAGGAAAGCTATGGGACTGAAAGCTACACTCCAAGTATAGACTGGCAACTGCTAATTTGGAATAGCATTTAAGTTTCTACTAATTCCACATGAAACACTTTTCCACAATCCAAATACATTCACTACGAGAATCTTCATTTTCTCTCTATTTTGGAAAAAAGTAAAACCACCTTGGACTTGAGATACCCTAGGGAAAAAGTTTTTAAGTAATATTTTCACAAATTAGCTTAGCTTTACCAGACCAGCAGGAGAGAAAGAGGTATAAAAAAAAAGAGAATCAGACAGTTGAAGTTATGAAACAAGTGCTCATTTTCCTTTCAGTCCTTGCTTAGCATCAAAGTAGTTGTGTTTTCATGCAAGAATTGCACTAAGAAATGGAACAAAAAAATATATCAGAAACCATTAAAGCACTCATTTTAAGAATCGCTATACAGTAATGGAGTCATTTGATTTCAGGTGTAGCTTTGAAAGGGAAAGAAAAGAATATTTGCAAAACTAGAGGAAAACAAGCCCCTGATTAAAATATCATTACCTATGAGAAATCATCTTAACAACAGGAAAATACTGACACTTCCCAGCCACAGATGAGGAGTAGAAAGAAGAATTTGATGATAGTAAAAATGAATTTGCAGCATCTTCATTCATCTTGCATGAAGCTTGACTCATCTTCAAGGACCAGTGACCAGGTCTTGCTACACAGTCCCAGTGAAGTGCTACAGTCAAAGCGTTGGAAATAGTGTATCAGATTACAGAAAACTAAAAATCTGCACAAGGCAATCACCATTACATCCAGATTCCTCTATGTTAAAGCATATGGCATCATTCTTAGTATTAAGTGGCTCTTGCACAATCTTTCTGTTTTAAGTGGTTCAAGGTCAATTACAAGCCACATTGTACCTTAGCAGACCTTAAGGTACTATACAAGCAACTAAAGCTTAACCACATTTTCCTTTTATCACTTCTAAATTGCAGGAAATTAGCAGGACCTGCTTAGCTATGTATCAAGGCAAAACAAAAAGTGATCCAGAACACTATTAGTTTAGCAGCTCTTTAGCCCATAGAAAGGAAATTAAATATTTCTTCTTCAAGTGGTTAAAGGCCCATTGCTCATATTAAAATCTCAGACATTAAGAACTAGTTAAATAATTCTTCTCAAGGTTAGATTCCTAAAGTTGATTAGGAATGTTTCTCTGCTCCTTTTCCATATTGACAGGTAGTCAATAATGGGGGGAAGTGCTTGCTTGGTTCGGTTTTGTTTGACCTTGATTAAACTTTGAAGTACCCATACTCGTGGAATCCTTACAGTGCTTTGTAGTTTTCAATACAAGCCTTCATCTTTGACACTCCATCCTTTCACAAATGGTAATTCAGTATAATGAAACTGTGCTCTTTCAATTAAAACTGTCAAAGAGCATTTAATAGAAAAGTAATTTTAATTACAGAACTGAAGTTTCAAGAGACTATCTCCACAACACAAAATTATGGTTACTAATACTTATTGGTAATTATTATTAATTATAAGATAAATCAACCAACACATTTTTTAACAACTATACTGCAATTCAAGCATGCAATACAATTAGAGTTAAGAGTGAAGAAGTGCAAGATGAAAGTGAATGCTGGAATCTAATGTATTTTTATTAAATTGTAGCTCATAACCTTAGTATATATTTACTCATTCTTTGTTAAAAACTATTTAAAGCATTAGCTGTAGTTCTCTTCTTTCAGGCATGAGCTTGAACTCAAAGGAAGTTAACACAAAGTCCTTCTTCCTTTCAGCCAGATTTTATCATTTATGCTTAACACTTACAAACGTGTTCTTTACAAATGTGCTTGTGCCCATTTGGATATTTTGCCATGATGTTTGCAATTAGATACCCACACGTCTACTTTAACTTGAGCATAGCCTTAAAAGGAAAGTATGAAATGAGAAGCCAGGTTCTAATTTTTATGGTTGTAAGGTTCAAGTAGTCACAATATTTTGCAGTTTGACAATGTGGCTGTTGAATTAAAATCAGGTGTGGTTCCATGCATGCTCATACCCAAAACACCCAAGTTTTTAAAACTGCCACTGTCCTTGAATACCTACTGCACACACCTTGTATATCTGCTTATAAATTACTTTTTAATGAAGGATAATATGAATATAGCTACAGTTTTGTGGCAGGTTTGAACAGGCAGGGACACCATTATACTGATTTAACTGGGAGCAGAGTCAAACACAGTTTGTTGCTTCTGAGAGGTGATGAAGTGCAGCAGCAGTGGGGCCAGCACGCTGGGCAATGACAGGCGCCTTGCAGCTCAGTCTCACAACCAGACAAGTTGTAACACTAATCAGCTTTTCAACGGATTCACCTCTTGGAAACTACAAGCTCCCTTTTTCTCTCTATCCCCTGAGGCCATTCTTAGTTCTCCTCACACTATCTGGAATTTAAGAAGATTCTAAAGGTAAGGACTTACAGTGCAGTCAGGACTGCACTCCATCAAAGCTGGCTTTTCAAACCCCTCTACCACATTTTTATAACCGACAGAAGTTTTTCATTTACCTTTGCCAAAGTAGGTCTAATACCAAGTATTTTTAAGGCTTACACCTAGAAAATACCATCCAAGACCATTATACAATCTGATAGTATCAGCTCTTTCAATGTCACCCAAAATTAACAGCAGAAAAAAAAATGTTTCTAAATCAAGTGCAGAGGGGCTCAGCACTCAGTGCTGCAATTTTTAATTAATACAGTTTTCAGCAACTCTGCTGTAATATTCAGTGATCAGCAAAACGCTTTTATGCGTTCCACCTCGGTGATGCATGTGTATGTTGCTCACAATGCTAAAGCAGACAGCTTAATGAGAAGCTTCTGGATTTGGATGGTGTACTGAGGCCTTTTTCACTGTCTGGCAGCTATTGCTCAATAATTAAAAGGCAGGAATTGATCTCTCTCTATATCATAGTTTATCTGAAAAAACTTGCTGACATGGTTTCTCTGCATTTAGCTTCATATCATTGGTTCACTTTTGAAGGCTAAAATTCTAAAACTCCCCACAATGTTGAAATAATGGAAACTGATGAGGTTTGTCTTTGGGGTTTTTTTTTTTTCTTTTTAACTTTTCCCATGTGTTTCTTTTCTCCCAGGAAAGAAACTCATAATTTCCAACTTTCCCTTTAAATATACTGAGTGATAATAGAGGAAAACGATGACATGGATTCATCACTATCAGAATAGCTTATTATGTCAGAGTGCTTTCAAGCATGATGGAAAGTTACATTCACAATTTTGTTTCCTCTGTTTTAGGGTAAAGTCTCCTGGACTACACAATAGTTGGCAGCACTTTGTAGGAAATGGTACAGGACAAAATGACTGACTTTCACCTATAACATTTTATTATGTTATTATATTTAGCATTTTTAACTTACCTTACAGAGAAATAAAAGCCAGATCTGGAACGTAATACTACACAGTGCTGATATCCCACAAGGATAATATTCCCTAAAACCCTGGATGCTCCTGATTCCAACTGATTTGTGTATTGTCAGCATTTGTGACATTGCAAAGAAAAAAAAAAAAAAAAAGAAATCAAGACGTTGACACTTCTCAAACCTCATCTTAACTGGCCTATTTGAATTTAAATTAGGAAAGGATGTCTCAGAGGGGAAAGACATCAATAATCTAAGTAGGCATGTGGCTACCAAGCCTGCCTGGAATAAATATAATCAGGAAGTGAACCACAGTGGCTTGCTCCTGTGTGCCTTCTATTTCATATTAGAAACTCAATGTTAAACTCCCTAATGCCCAAACACTTCTAGACTCTTCCTTTTAATGAGCCTCTTTCCAAAGCAGAAACAGAGCCTTAGACAAAGTTAACCCTTCACACTACTTTCTCCTTCCTGCATGCTTCCCCTTTGTAAGAAACCTCCAGTTAAAGTTTCAGTGCTAGTACCACTGCTGCTTTCCCCTTGACACCAAAAGTTATCTGTGCACCTTGTCTCTGGCAGCCAAAGCTCAAACCAGACTGGAACTGATTCATCCCCCTCCCTTATATATGAGGGCTCTTTCACTGATACTATTATATGCTATGAACTCCTAAAATTTAATATAAAGATCATACTAACTTATAACTTAACACACAAAAAAACCCAACAAACCAACCAGTTTTGAAGAGTACTTCATGCTAACTTGGCTCCTCCAAAATTCAACCATGAATCTCCAAAAGATTTTATAACAGCTAAGCCAAAAGCAAGGAGAAGGCAATCAATTTTTAGTACACTTTTATCACATGCTTTTATACCACATTCTTGAATAAGAAACCAGATGTAACATTTCACAAGTCTAAAAAACAACCAAACTAATGACCAAGTTACATTTCAGTTAGGTAGTCTTTAGAAAGAGACAAGTATTTCCATTCAGTGTTGATATTTGAGTATTTACAGGGATAAATAAAAACTTGTTCTTAAAATAAAAAAAATTTAAAAAAAAAAAAAAAATCAATGTTTCTCTCCTAATATGTCAAAAATTGATATTTCAAAGTTACCAAATTTGATTTTGAGTTCACATTTCAGTTGATATCTGGAACATATTTTAGCCATTCATAAATTCAGAACTCTTGAAGGCCATGTCGTCTTCCCTCCTCCCCAGAATATAAACCTTCTAGTTAAAAATAAATAATTAAAAAATCCTGATTTGAAAAAAAAAAGCCTTTGCATGCAGTCTACCGCTTTTCCCTACGGATTTTCCTTGACCTTAGATCTGCCACAGTCATCTTCACAGAATCAATGTAATCGGCTCTTCTGCTGCCTTACAGGCCTGGAATATGCCTGGCACAACTGTGCACAAAAGCTTCAGAGCTTTAAGAGCTGAAGCAGGCTCGTCTGCATGGCATTGTACCTCACTGTAACGGCCAGTTTAAATAGTACTTTCACAAAACAAAATAACTCAGAAGCTTAGTTAACTAACAATTATAAATGCTCACTGCTATGTTTGTTGATAGGATTATTTTAAGAGGTTAAATACTGTAAGTATTCAGAAATGAACAGAGTATTTCCATATCATTAAGTGGAAGAACACAAATAATCCATCACACCACACAGCAAACATTGCATCCAGGAAAAAATGTTCACCAAAATGTTTAAAGGGACAATAAATCACAAAAGCTGAATTATCTGTTTTGTCTGTGACCTTTCAAGCATCACTTGTTCATTAACATGCTCTGCTCCAAACAGACTAAGCAAATACCAACTGCTCCAAAATATTTTAAAACATTGAATGTATTATTAAACATTGCAGTGTTAGGGAACAGACAAAACCAAATGGGTTTATTTGAAGGGAAGTTTATAGCAATAAAAAGTACTAAAAAAAAATCAGGTTTTCGGAAAAGTTTTTAGATGCATGAGTACTTGAGCAAACTTATTTGAAGAAATTACTATATATTTACATGCTTAAGAATTCTATGCCCTAATGCCACACTATTTGCTTTTGTGTTTCCATTTGAGACCACTTTGATGCTTTTGTGTTTTCTCACACTTTTTCAGGCTATCACCATATTTGTCATGATAGTTAGGATTCCAGAGAAAGTTGCCAGAACTATGGAAAGAACTTTAGTAACTCTCTGCATTCAGTGTCACTCACTGCAGGCTTCTTTATGTAGGCTCTCAATTGAAACCTTAATTTAAACCTCTATTGAATCAATCCTGAAACCAAAGGGCTCGCTTCATCTCTTGAGAAGAGCTACTGAGTACACCACCACTACTAATTTAAACTGAGACGAACAGAACACAGACCAGGATCAGACTACGGGAAAGGACAGCTCTTGCCCACCAACTAGCTGTCATTCTGATAATCGTACCTTTCATTTCCTCCTGCTCATAAGAAGTCCCTGGGAAGAAGTCCCACTGTGAAGTATAGACTAGTATTTAGACAGCCTGGTTCCCTTTATTCTAAGCAGATGGTTGATTTTCTTCTACAGACACTGTTACCCCACAGCCATGCCCATGTCAAGATTCTTTAATACACTTATCTATTAGTCATTACTCACACCTTCCTTCAAGAACAAAAAGATAACTGTCAGCACAAAAGGGTTAGATCTACAGTGAGCAAGTCACAAAGCATACTTCCTAAGAATTTTAAACTATTGTATAGCAGTTGAAGCTCAAACAAAATTTAAGTTTTATTTATAAAATTTGATTTCACAAGTACCATGGGTTTTACGTGCTATTCCGCAGATTCGAATCTGCTGAAAAACATTCCTTAGGCTCAAATACAAGCCTCAAATCATACAGCCATAAAAACAGGCAATATTTGTAATAAAGAGATAAAGCCAAATTGCCTTTGAAAATCCCACAGCATCTTCCACAGAAATGGAGCTGTCAGCCCTAATGTCCTGGCCAAAATACAGTTCGGGTAATTATGTTTTCTTACCTGAATTTCCATTACAGTTATTCATTTTCACCACCTGTCTTAAAACATTGTATGAAAAAATAAATTCTCATCCTGATCCTAGACAGCTGATGGAAGATTTGTTGCTTTGGCCAGTTTCATGGGAAGAAAGAAAAGAAAAATTAAAAATAAATAAATAAATAAATAATGTGTGTTTTGCTGATCTCAAAGCAGTCATCTACATTTTCTCAGGTTCCACTGGCTTCCTTAAAATCTCTGCCTGTTACCTTGCCACCCAAGACAAAGTACCTCACATTAGATCCATGAGTCAGATTGTCTTAGAGCTAAGAAATCATCTATCTCAGCCCTCCAAAGCCATCAGATGTGATACAGTTTCCAGCAGTCTGCTTTGGAGAAAGAAGTCTGAAGTCAAGAGATCCCCACGTTTTGCAACAATTGGAGGACTTGAGATCTAAGAAATATCTTCAGCAAAGCTGAAACGTTATTGTATGCACAAAATTGTCTTCTTCACTAACCTTCTGCAAAGTTTAGGAAACATCCCCCATTGAAAATGACTCAGTGTTTACAAAGCACACTTACAGCTTGCGGGATTAGGAGGGCAGCAACCTTCTACATTTCCTAGTCAACAAGGCATTTGGAAAAAGTTGGGTTTTCTTTCATGCACTTGTGCATGCAAACAGGTGCTCCGATCCAACTCTGCTGATCAGATTTCCTAGGTTTTGACTTTAGTTTTTACTTTTAGTTACTAATCAACACACTCAGGATTTGGCCTCGTTAAATTGCTGCATTTCATCCTGAAGCTCTCTGCTAATTAATTGTGTATGTCAAACAAGGTGAGGTTTCTAAGGAAACATTCTAAATTCCATTAAATCAGATGATGCAATTAAAAAAATATTCATGCTTCTGAGAATACAAACCCATCGAGTTCATTCATTCTTAAGTACAGGTTGTAATGTTTTCACATCCTAACCGGAATCTCTAAGGCAAATAAAGTGGTGTAGGAGCTGGGTCAATGTTGTTATTACATTGCAGCTGTCATCCAAATTGTTCAATCAAAAATATTGTTATATTCCTAGAGGATACCCTTATTGCCTAGAAGTATTCTAAGGTTTGGGGATAGTATTACCTCTCCTGAACAAAGATAGTGGCACTCGAGAGCCTAGCTGTATAGTACAGCCTGCACCTAGGAAATAAAATCTGCGTAGGATTACCCCGGCCATACTTAGCTGAAGGCAGCTATTAGATTTGTAGAGAAAATCCAGACTAGAGTTCAGATTTCCAATCTGACAGTGGAGACCTGATCATTACTTTAGGTTCAGGCCTAAAGATATGCTTTAAAACTTATCAACAGGTCAAATCAGTATTACAAGATACTGTCTGTCCCCTCGTCCCCCATTCTGAAGTTTGTCATCCTTGTATTGGATCATCAGTGTTTTCAACTCCATGACTATCATAACAGCAAAATCCATGTCCAAAATATTTCAGGAAAAAATACAAATCCAATATACTCTGCCCATTTTTTCTGTCAGTGCAAAACACATTTGCCTTATCTGGCAAATTCTGCCCAGTATTTAATCAGTTAATAATCTACAACTTCCTCTCTCACTTTACAGCTTAGTTATTCACCAGCTTTCTGCAAAGGACCCTTTCAAAAGCATTTTTGAAATCTTCATGAACTGTTGCTGCATCTCTCTCTAGTAAGCAACTAAACCAGCCATGGGCACAGAAGAGGCCTAAGCACTGCCCATGCCGGTAAACCCTTAACACAGCCTGTGACAGATAGTTTTGCCCCAGCATAGTCAGCAGTTCCACACACAATGCCCACACACAGAAAAGATTTCATGGCATTTGTAAGCAGACAGCCTTCTCTGCAAGCTAAGAAGGTATAGCTCCAAGGAAACAACCTGCCAACTGAGTCCCTGGAACTGGCAATTATTCCTGAACATTTTATTTAGTGACAGAACTGTTATGACCATCAACCAGATCACCTTTATCCACTTGCTTACGAACTTTAATGATTAATGATTAATGTTGACTTACTCACCATATCGTTTTATCCATATATACTAAATCTATTCTTTACTACATCTTTTCTCATTACAAGTCCATTATCTGTGATATTGGGCTTTCAGTCACACGCATATACTTTTATTCCAAACTTTCTGGTTTAAAAGTCAAAGATAAAGGCACCTAAGAACACTAAGAATTCATAAGAACATAAAAGAAGTTCTAATTTTCCTTTTCTGCAAGAATATCATGAGTCTTCGGTCCCTCATACGCCGTAACAATAAATAAGCCACAAAACAGATGTGTTGTACCTTCTGGAAAGTTATTCAAAACAAATCTGATATTCACTACACAGAGACACCTTGTTTCACCCTAAACGGTGTCTAGTCCACGAATGTGCATATACCACACATACACACTTTGCTGCTTCCTTTAAAGCCATCCCCCTAAATTCCATGAAGAACTGAATCAAACCTTGATTAAGCCCAACTTATTTTAGCTATGCTACAGCAAAAAAGATTCTAGTCTTTCACAATATGTAAAACAGTAGGATTTGACAATAACTGGAAGCATTATAGAAAGATTAAAATAAACTACAGTGAAGAGTATAACTAACATTGCTTGATCAGCTCCAAAGGTTATCATTGTATATCCATTTAGAGATAGAACTATATTATTCTTTGATTAACTAGCTGATCTACCTCTGACTTGCCTAACTCCTAATGATGTAAGCTTTCTTTTCATAATGAGGTGTACTTTTTTCCCCAAAAAACTATAAGTCTTCAATCAAAGCACCTGAAGAAGTGAAGAAAACTCATCACAGACAGCTTTGAAATAGTCTGTGCAAAGGCAATTTGCTGTAAATGATTCTGCTTTGAAGCTGGGTAATTTGAGAATTTGCTTACAGTTGGTAAGTCCTGATGGACTCATGAAAGAAAGCAAAATCAACAGGAAATCAAAAAAATGACAAGTAGCAAGGAACAGGCTGACCTAGAATTAAATGATGAATTGGCCTTTAAAGCATTTTAAGAGCCAAGCATAATAACAAGGGTTGGGTTTCTCTCCCACCATCCCTCAAGGCCTATAATACTTCTTCATTAAGTAGCGCAGCTGAGGAAGACTCACTTCTCTGTTTCTTGATATACTTTCTTTTGCCTCGTTACTCCCAGGCAGAACTGCATGACACACGTAGAATCAATACATGCACCACACCAACTCTTTTTCCAAACTAATGATGCCAGAAAGAAATAGTTTGAGCCAGTGTACTGCAATTCATACAGAAATCTTCCAAATGAAGAAGCTATAGCTTCAATCCCCAATAAATCACTGCAGAATACCAAGTTTAGTGTAAATATCTGTGAAGCTTCACCATCCTCCTCTTTTTTAGAGAAAAATCCCTACCTTAAAACCTTTAAAAACTTTAACAGCCCATTTTGACCAGGGCAGGAAGTGAAAGGGAATAGATAACTGGTCTGCAAAAGCATAGTGTCCTAGTGACCTATAAAAGCCAATTGTGTGAAACAAGTCCCATAATACACACAAGCTACTTTCCATCCTGAGATTGGCAAATAGCTCTTCCCTGTTTTGACAGAGCCCATACTGCAGGTGTTTAAGTGCATTTCCCCCCCACCCCTCCTTTTTTTTTTAACCTCCAATATAAAGCAGAAATTTTATTTCAGCTGTGTTTGCATCATTAGCTTGCTGGCAATCATATAAGCCTAAATTATCCAGGCAAGCAGTTTCATTTATCGAGACCTCTTGCCGGAAAAGAGCAGCAATCAAATCAGTCAGCCCAAATTATCCTTGACATTAACAAAGGGCTGTAGGATCATTGTAAGAAATGACTTTCTTCTATTACCAAGCTGATTATGGTATAGATGCCTCGGCAGCATCACAGCACAAAACCTAGTTTAAAATAAAAATGTTTAGAAGAGCATGCAATTTTCATTGCCACTGTTTGCTGTATTCAGTGTTTTATTAAAGCATGCTAAATATACATTTTACGTGTATGTGTATGTGCTCACGCATGTGCATAGAGGCGGGCATACTTTGTGCTTACTTCAGCTAAGCAGGCATGTGCAAGAGTAAATGCAAACAGCACAGGCCCCAGCCTTACAGCCTCACTGACAGTGAAGCCAAGAAAGCTCTAAAGGCTACTGCCTCTGCATCACTGCAGGATTGGCACCTTGTTTTCTCCAAGACCAGAAATGCAAACAAAATTGAGCTTTAGGCTGCTTCCAAGCACTAGCAGTTTCTCACTCATCTCTAGTTCCTTGTGCTCAACTTCTCAGAGAGTGAAGCCAAATCACAACTTTAAGCCAAATCAGGACCTCACAGTTTAAAAGCAGACAGGGCTCACATGGCAGGGAAAGATACTGGGAGTTCTTCGTTCACCGAGGGAATTAAAAAAAACAAGACAACTTCACACTCTCAAAAATCAGCAGGTTTTCTCTGAAAGTAACAGGAAATCCTCTAGCACTGAAAGTCAACAACTATTATTTTTGACACCTAGGGTCAAAGGGACACTGCTGTTTCTGAATTACTTAGGTAACAGCTCCTGTGTTCATAGCTCATCTAACAGCATTGATTTGGCATACAAAACAACAAAATATTACCAAAAACTGCTAAGAAAACTCTTCATAATTATTTCAGCTGCATAAAAAATATGCACAAAAAGCTAGAGCTGTCAGATGGATAAGGGAAAAAATTACAAGAGAAGAGAATATATTCAAGCTTCAAAAAGAATATTAAAAAATTCCTACTGGGAGTAAAAATGTATTTAAAACTAGAAAAATAACTTCTACTGAAAGCAACCCTAAAAGCAATGAAATACAGGGTGTGGGATTTTTCCCTCCTCCCCAGGTAAACATGATGAGCTAGGAGAACGACAGCTTTGTGGCTAAAGAGAAAGATATTTCTGGTTCAAGGCCCAGCTATACCACAGGCACAATACCTCATCTGAAATTACAGGCTCATAGTGCAAACAGATTTTTACTGGAGACAGAAGTCTGGACTGTACAAGGTTATCCAGAAAATATACTGATAAACCTCATATGTACCAAATTTGAGGGAGAATTCCAAGTTGTTTGTTCTCATGCTCAAAGTCCATAAATATTTAAGATTGCAATATGGTTGGTCATAATATTGAAGGCTGTCACTGATTTTTAGACAGCCATGACCTGCATTTGCTACACAAGTTTTCCTTATACCCAGTGGTATGAAATCCATTATTACACATTCTCCTCTCAAGTTGCATGGTTTTAAATAGATTTTCCTGTGTAAATACTTGGACATGTTGTGCCAACAGTTTTCATATGTTTGTTTGTGGTTCCTTCTCCCAAACAAGTGTGCTACTTCTAGACCGGCAGACTAATTTGCAGCCAAACATGGTTCATATACACTTCAAATACAAAATTGCGTGTGCCTTGATTTGATGAATTGTACTGGTTCCTGGACCAAACTGTACCTCTCATGCCTACCAATGTAAATCTTTGTGCTCCTAACTGTAAATCTTGCCATGACACAGCTCATTTTCTAGTATAGTTTATCCAACACCTATCAAAATCATCATAGGGCCCAACTGAAATTAGCGGTTCATTGCACCAAATATTTTACAGATAAAGCAATTAGCCTTTGTTCCCAGAATTTAGTTTAGATGAAATACAGACCATGAGACCAGAAAGGTACGGCAGTTTGTCCAAAAACACACAGCATATCTGTGGCAGAAATAATAATACACGTCTCCTGAAACCTAGCCAGTGATGTAGCCATGGAAGTACATAGTGGAACAATTCCATTTGAGCTTCTGATCTCCAGGTTCTGAATTAGTTAGAAGACAAACTATTCCTCCCACCAGCTCTGCTATAGCATAAATGAAGTCTAGGAAGATGAGATGATGTTTTTTTGCCTGACTCTCTATTTAAGCTAATGCACCAGCTGCATTAGTACACCATTTCGATATCTAAAGTTCCTGTATAAATTGAGCTGACACACTGGAAATGCACTGGAAAATTCACCAAATTACTTCATCTTTCATCATCATGCTACCACAAAGAGCTAATCTGCCTTAGCTGGCTCAGCAACAGCAACTTCTTCACTTTCCCAGCAAATGTTTACATTCAGGTGGATCCCTGACAGTGCCAGGTAAATTAGATACCAGAAATGGTAATCGACCTTCATCATGGAATTGCTATGACTTCTTCACCTATTATGTTACACAGGCAAAACTGTTAAAAGTAATACCATCTGTCTTAGAGCAAGGAACATTTCACTTAGAAGCAAGGAACATAAAGGAGAATTACTTTGCTTCTTTACTTTTCCCTTGAAAAGAAATATTAAGTCCTTGAGGAATAAAATAAAATTCTCTGTTCAATAGATATAATGGACATTATAGATATGAGTGATCTGCACACAGGTCAATTACCCAAAACTTTCAAACAACTTGTTACCATTACACAGCATGTTTTAATTCCATATTCTGCATTCAGATTATATAAGTGCTAGCAAAACTTTACAATTTTTTTCCTCTTTATTTTACATTCTTTGCAACTTGAACATCCCCAAAGGATCTGTAGGGGTTGGAACAGACTGGACCTAGCTGACAATAATGTTTTAACACTATAGTATAAAGTAATTGCTTTGTTGTAAGAATAGAGAAATAACTTGATAATAAGCAACCTGTTACCCACTGAGAAATTTATGACAGTATTGAAATGCTTGTAACGGCAAGTTCTTAGGTGCAAACTGAATTTGAACAAGATGAATTGGAATCAGCTATTTTCTACTCAGTACCACAGCTAGTGCCCTCCAGGGCCACATGTGGAGAGAGCAAACCCAGGAGACTCCAGAGGCAAGAAAGCAAGAGAGACAGCCCCTCAGGCCCTGCTAGTCCAGCTGGAACCACTGCACTGTCCCACTTGACTTTTCTCTGGATGACATCCTCTTTGCCATGGAATAAGGAGATCATGCAATTCATAAAACTTCATATATACGCTATTAAAGAGTTCTGACACCCAAGTCCATTTATTTTCCACACTGCAACAATCTCCAAATAAAAACGCTTTTTCTATTGCTGATTTTCTTGCTTTTTCAGTGCACTGCAAGGATCGATATGCTCTAGAGATGTTCTTTTTTCATACCAAAATATTTTCTTCCTGAATTATAACCGCATTTTCCTTGCTTTAACTTCCATCCAGACAAGCAAATGACAGAGCATTTCTTTCCAGGAAGTCTCACTAATGTCTCTTCCTAAGAAAAAAATATGATCCCAGCTCTTTTCAGCAATAGCATTTTATCAGCAAAATCACTGAACATGACACTCGTGGGAAGACATATCCTTTAAAGGTTTCTATCTGGCCAATTATGGCAAAGACCAAAAGATTTTGTTAAATAATGATGATAGTAAAAGCCTTAATGGTTTCATGAGAACACAGAGGCATCACACAGTTTAGAAAAGCAGAGCTGTATGGTAACTGTCATCATGTCTGGAACAACTGCTGAAAAGCAGAAGTACACACCTCTTAATAAAAGAAAACATCTCCTGTAGATTCCACAATACATCAATTTGTAGAGACAGTGTAGCACTGAGATATTTTCTTTTATTCAGTATAAATGGGTTCATCTAACTACTTCAGTTCCCTCCTGAACCCAGACAGTGGGTAAAAGCTGATTTAAGTGACATATACATATACTCAAATACCTTTTTTTTCCCTGTCAAACCTTTGGCTAGTGTATGAGTTCATTTCCTATACATTAGTCTCCACAGAAAATTCACATCTCTGACAGTCTACAAGATCCCCATCAAATCAAGAAGGCTACTTTGCCTCTCCTGGCAGCTTTTATTACTCTTATGTCCCCACAAATCCCAAACTCACTAACACCAAAAGAAAACAGAGGGAATATTTTGATGAAGAGAAAAATGTTTTTGTCAGACTGTAACTGCAAAGTTTTTTCTGACCTTCCTTCTTGAGGGAAAGATTTAGTCAAGTAATTTTCCATCCCACCCCCCTTGAAGTTAAACCTGATGCAATTCTTAAAGACATTCTCCAATGAACCTGTTTGGTTCTTTAATGCCTCTAGAGAGAACATGTTGCATATATGAACATTTCTCCTGCTTACTCTTTCCTTGCTGAGAGCCTACAATTGTGCCTTCAAATTGAAGATGTAATTGCTCTTCAGGTCACTTGGACACACATCTCTGATTAGAACTCAGGTATGTGGCAGATACAGCTATATCTAAATATTTTCATATTATTTTTTACAGCAGGATTGGCAACTGGATTTCCCTGAAATCCACATTAAAGTTTTTTCTGTAACTTAATAAGCATTTTGACATTGAAAAATACCTATAGCTGGACAGAGGGGAAGGAATCATTTAAGAGCATTCTTGCAAGATGCAAGAAATCTTTATTTAAACTCCCACGGAAAGCAGAGAAAATTAATCTAAATCTCAGTCTTTTGTACTAGGACAAACACCTATCAAAACTTCGCACCTTTCAGTTACAGGAGTCAGGAAGGTGGCAAGATGAAACAAAAGCTTTTTCCCCTTCCTCTCCTCCCCCAAGCCCTTATAAAATCTATTCTGAAAAGTAGAAATAATGTTATTTGGAAATAGTTTTTGACATTTCTATATTTTTCTGTAACAAAACTGTAGAGAAAAATTTTCATTAGAAAGTTTCAACTGTGTAAAGGTTCTCATTAAGAACTTAAGCTTTAAAATTTTATAGTCGCTCTTACAAATAAATTCAAGAGAATACTTCAAAGCTATGCTATTATTCATTTTTATATATGAAAGGAAGAAGTAATTAAAAATAAAAATGCAATGAGTCATCTCTTCCAAATCCTACTGAGAGATCTGAGGAAGCTGCGTGTCCGCTTAAGAAACTTAGTCACTCAATTCCACCCTCCTGCTAAAACACATTACAGAATACAAATCTGAAATGATTGAACCACAGTCATCTCAGAGCGAATAGTAAGCGCTTTCTTCTTCAACTTTAGGTTTTTTAATGGAGGCTAAATCCTTTGCTCCCTATCTCTTCTTCTTCTGCCTTCAGTAAAAATACATTGACTAAAAAAACCTCCCATCAGCAAAAGTTTCACAGCTTGTATAGCAAGTCTGCATAAAAAAAAAAAAAAAAGGAAAGGACATAAACTTATTAGAGGTGGATCTTCCTTTCTGGTACAATTTTTATCCAGATAGTAAAGATTATAATATGTACAAAATATCCTTTTATATACTGAAAGTAACTGAATCAATAAGGTTGGAACTTTCACTCACATTTAATTAAAATTAAAAATTCAATAAAATAAGACAACTGAAATTACTGGAAAGATTGCTAGTAGTTCCCAAAGGCATGGGAAGATCATACTGCAAACAGAGAACCTGACAGTGATGTTCCTGAAACCATACTTCAGAACAGACTATCTACCTAGGAGACAAGACTGAAAGAGACAGTCATCACCACACGTGTACATTTTTTAATTTACTGAGTGAAGAAACAGGCTTTAGTATTGATTTTTAGCCTTTGTATGCTTAGTTCAAGCTGAGCTCTCCTGTCTCAAGTGTGTATTTTACTGCAGAGGATTTTGGTTCAATTAGTCTCAAGTCACAAAATGCACCACTTCAAAAACCGATCTGAAGAGCAGGCACTGTTGGTGAAACAGGGTAACTGAGCAAAATTATGCTATTTCTGTCAGGACACTTTCACTCAACAAGCAGTCATATATTAGGCTGTATTGCAAGTCAGTTCCAAGCTCACTCAGGTTTTAAACATTTGAAAAAACCTAGCCCAGATTTCTTGGTTTTAACCAAAGCCCCAGAAAGAATTCCCCTGGCTTAGTTCTTTAAAAACACAAAAACACAAAACAAAAAACACACCAAAAAAAGCAAAAAAAAAAAAAAAACACCCAAAAAAACCAAACAACACAAAACCAAAAACAAACCAAAACATTTACATATTGCTGCAAAACACAAACTAAGAATATCAAGAAACATCCTATCTTACTGGCAGGTATTATTCCCATGCTATTGATATCAGCACTAGCACCCTCCCTGATCTCACCACCAATCCAAAATTCTGTGAATGAAGAACAAAAACATTTTATCTTTTTTCCAAAATCTCAAACCACTGCACTTAATCCCGCATTTTAGATACATTGTTTGTATTTGTATCCCAGAGAAGACCTGGAATAGAAACAGGTACAGCTGCTAAGGAAAGCATCAGGAAAAGATGTGGTCACCTGAGCAGTAGCTAGAGACCATTCCAAAGGCAGTGCCAGAAAAAAAGTCCAACAGCTAAAAAAGCAGCAAGTCAAGTGCTCCAAGAGCACTAGCGAAGGTCCTTCCTGCCTTGCAAATCCTTATTTCAAAGGCACACTCTACCATTTATTTCATATCCATTTACCATTCTCTGAGTTCAGTCAAACCAAAAGGACACAAAGATTGCATGAACTCAGGGGACATCAAAAGGACTTCAGCATTGACCTTAAAGTGGAGACAGAGGTGACAAGTTAAAGAAATTGAAGGAATTCCATTTTAAAAAGTGATTATCAAGGCTTAGAAAAACATTGTCAAGGCAGATGTTGAGAGATGGATCTTTATGTTAATTTCATAACAGTAATAGTAAGGTTTTATTAGGCATCCAGTATGAGTAGAAAACATGACAAAACAAGAGTAGAGAAGACGACAAAAAGAGAAGAATCAGGTTAGATCATGCCTGCAGTATTAAAATTGAAGCACTACATTCCATACCACATTTGCAGATACTAATTCAGACATTTTCTTTGCAATAGAAGACTGATGACTTCTTTCACGTTACCTGATTATAAACTGGACAAAAAAGTAATATTTTCTTTTTCAGTTACTTTTTGATGCAGAGATATCTAGGAAGTATCAGTGGGAGAATGATTCTGAGTGGGTTATTTGAACTCTGCTAGCAGGTTGAATAACTAGTTCAGTGAATATGGAAAAACTAACATAAAGGAAGTATTCTATTTTCCATTTCAAGCATTGTTCTAAGTTGTTGTTTGGGGTATTTTTACGGATTTTTACACACACACACAAAATGAAACTGAAATCAAAATTATTTTGAACTATCACATTTGAATTATTTTTTTAAAGAAATACCTGAACTTCAACAGTTCCCTTCTGTTTCATTTCCTTTAAGGGAAATTTCAGCAAGACCTAAATGAATTATGAAACTTAAAGCATCATCAACTACATTTTCTGACAGAAAGGTTTTGGTTGAAACTTCTTGCCTACTCCAGAAGAGGTTACATAGGTCTCTAAAACCCAGCACTCATGTGCATCTTAACTGGGACCTCAGTGCATCCCCCCAACACAAGAACTAACTCACAGAAGTGCTAGGAAAGCATGCAATGGGTTAGAATTGAAGCTCTTCAGTTTTCTTAATTAGAAAATTAATTATTGTGGCTTAATTATTGGGACAAAGGATGTGTCAGTGTAATTCTACATTCCCTGTAGGTAATAAAACCAAGGCTGTCAACAAGTTCACAGGTCGTCTTGAGCTCCTTGTTTCTCTGCTGACTCTCCCCTGCTGCACCACATACTTTGTGGGATGGAACAACATGACTTGTTAATTTTCTTCAGATGGCAGGCTGATATGAAATCATTAAAAGCAATGCTGTAAATTGTGTTTTGGTGCTTCCAAACTACTTTTTCATTTATATTAGTAATAATCTCATGAGTTACTATTTTCCACGTTTCCTGGCAGTTCAATTCCCTTCTTGGAACTGAACTCTTAAGTTCTTTATGTCCCCATCTTATCTTCTGCACTTTAGTTGAACTTAGGACAGAGACTCAGATTTTGATAAAAAGCTCTGTAAATAAGCATTTGGCTCTCCTTTTGCAACTAAGGTATTAGATAAAATACTTTTCATTTTTAATGAGGCTAATCATGCCATTTCTGAAATAGAAAAAATCAGGAATATAAATCGAAATAGACTGTAAAAGCAGTCAGCAAAGTTGCAGCTCCCCACCCTGACTTTGCAAACCTCTGAACATTTAAACACATTCTAGCCTTGCAGAGATCAGCTTTTATGCATATGCCTGAATTCAGCTGGGCAACAAATAAAAAGAAAATGCATTTGAGCAGATAAGAGCACAAGCAACCATTGAGTGGGAGTCTGTATCCTAGAAAAGGGTAAGAAAGCAGTAAATATAAAGCCCCTAACTTCTGCAAATATCAAACACCATATTTCTCCTTTCCTTTCAGTTTTTAAGACTCCATGTGCCAAGTCTCCCTTCAGAGGCTTAACACATTTTACTTTTAGAAGTCCAAACACAATGAGAGAATAAGGACTTGGAATATTACTTTTACTGATACAAAAGACTTTCCTGAACTGAGTGCCTGTTTTCCCTCCATGCCATGAACTCCCTGAAGTTACTATTCATTGTCAGCCTCTTCTGAAAAAACAAGGTTCTCTTCCTGAAGTGGAAGATGTTCATCATTGATTAGCGGTCTGCGTGTACTGCCAGAACACATTACTCCACTGAGCTCTTAGGACAGGTGAAATCTATCCAGAGAACATCAGCAAGAACTCCACCAGCCCATTACCACTCAAAGCACATTTAGCTTGACTGTTCACAGGGGGGAAGGAGAGACAGGACACACAGAGAGAGACAAAACAATCCATTATCCTAATTTTTATTCTATTCGCAGAATACAAACTTCAGCTTTTCCTCACATTCACCTTCTCACTTCGTAGTGTTTAACTTGCATAATTAATCAGCTTCGACTATGAGAAAGAACTACACAAAATACTTTAAAAAAGGGGATAACAAGAAAAAAGCTGGATACACAGTTTTCAGGACTTCAAAGCAATACTGTTTTCTTACAGATGCACAGCAGGGATTGCTTGAGGTAAGATATCTTTACTTGTGCAACAGAGACTCACCCTAAGTATTAATAAAAGGGCTGACTTGCAAAATAATAAAAAAAAATTTTAGTTTAACACAATTATAACCAATAAGAGAAGAAGAAGAAGTTAATACTAAGTTGTTGAGCTTTAAAGGTGAAATTCCTTTAAGGCAAGACTGTCACTAAACATCAGTGACCTGAAGAAAAATATGACAAAAGTTAGCTTTCTTTTCCATGATCAGCAAAGTTACAAGTTTTAAAAATGATCTCCATCACTTTGTACTTTATATAGGACACACGCAACAGCACTACAAGGTTTTAAATGCCTTTTCACTGAATCCTCAAGAAACACAGCTGATGGCGACACAACAACGGATGCCTACACAGGACAGGCACAGAACAGCCTGTCATTGTTTTATAGTACTTTAAAGTCAGTACAAAGTGATGGTAAATGGGATCACAGCTCTTAGAAACTTGCGGCATCCTGAAATTCTGCAATCTTCGACAAATATTTTACATAAATATAAGGCAGTAGAGAGAAAACCGAAAACCTTTCAAAGTTCCACCTGAGTATTTTCCAAACAAAGGAAAAACAGCCTGTACATTACAAAAAGCACTTCTCTTAGCATTAATAAGATGTAAATTATTTACCTTTCTGTACAGCAGTGAATAAAAATATGTAATTAGTGTTAACAAAGCATCTTTTAAAAAGCATCACATGACACTATGAAGCTGTGAGCTAGTATTTACCAGATGGCTCAATCTCTCATCAGATACTAAAATGACTCAAAGACCCTTCTATGTCTGCTAGGTACTGACTGAAGTCTAAAATATTACCAGACATAGCTTTGCCAAAAAGATATCCAGTATCTCTCCGGACTTGGTATTATTGCACCCTCCAAAGCTCTAAGAAGTGATGGGAAATACAATTCTTCATAGGGGAAAAGGAAAAACAGCAATAAAAGCTATTTAAGACCATGTTAGCATACAAAATATGGCAAGATCATGACAAGAACTGGCTCTGAGCAAGTTCAGTCTGGAAATTTTACAAAGTCCAAGCTACAAGCATAATGAAGTTTTAGAAATATCTCTCATCAAGAGTAATGACTAAAGAAACCTGAAATGAAAAAAAGGCAAATAGTGAACCGCCATTTTGCAGCTCTATTTCTTACAACATTGAACTAGTTGGTTGTTCATTTCTGCCGTGGTTAACTGTATATCACTTCAATTATTACATTATTATTATTATAGCCAAACTGTCAAAAAAAATCTGATTTTTCTTCCAGTGAGAGTACATTAAAGTAAATCCAATTAGAGTACCTTGAAGCAAGTGTGAATTTTTTACTGAGTTATTTAATAA